>NC_090943.1:22728545-23334878 GCF_040807025.1 Struthio camelus | reverse complement strand
ATCTGTCATATGAGGAGAGGCTGAGAGAGCTGGGATTGTTCAGGCAGAAGAGGGGGCTGTGGAGGATCTTATCAGTGCGTATTGAGAGGACTGGGAGGAGTAAAGAGGATGGAGCCAGACTCCTCTCAGTGGTGCCTGGTGACAGACAGGAGGCAATGGGCACAAACTAGAATACAGGAAGTTCCCTCTTTACTGCGAGGGTGCTCAAGTACTGGCCCAGGCTGCCCAGAGAGGCTCTGGAGTCTCCATCCTTGGAGATAATCAGAACTCGTCTGGACGTGGTCCTGCCAGAACTGATCTATTCTCTAATTAAATAGGTGCAATTTCTCTGTATCTACTGCCAAATTCTGCTTTCTGTTTCTGAGGTTTTTAATTTTTTAAAAATACGACTAAGCATCGTTTCTGTTTACAACTATAAACAAACAAAAAAAAATGTTGTTCACAGAACAGAGCAAATGCATATCATTCATTGTGTATAAGATGGGGGAGTGAACCATCCTTCACTTCGCCTAGGTAAAACCTCTGGGCCGTCAGCCCATCTCCCGGGTTTGGGGTTTCCAGGGGGTAAAGCCTCCCGTCGTGAGTCCACAGTGCGTTCCCTGATCTGGGCGCTCCTGACAAAATGCTAGTAAAGGTCATCCATCTTTGCAGCTTGCCTCATCCGGGTCAAACACAACCTCCAGATTCAGAAGCTCTTTAACTTTACATATACTTGAACGAGAATGGGTGAAAGATGCGTTTTCTTGCTTGTCTCTGTTGAACCAGAGTTGTGAGAAAGAGCTTGAGTGAGACCTGTTTAAGCTTCGCAAATTTTGTGTGTGTGTGTGTGTGTGTCATTAAGTCCGCATATTAACAAGAGCTGTATTTTAAGTCAGCACTGCTTCCTAGCAACGGACCATTTATTGTACTCTGGGCTTAAAATGTATTAAATAATTTTAGCTTTCCTGCTTTAACCTCTGTGGATTACGCTAATGCCTCAGGGCTCTTTTCCTGTGCTATGCTGTATATCTTCCGGTACAAATCGGTAAACTACATTTAAAGCCATATTGGGCTTAACCCCAAATACTGTTAAACCTTTTGTAGCATGAGGGTGCTGACATAATTTCTGCTACCTTCCTACTAAGCAACTAGCTAAGTAAATATTTAGAAACTTAAGAGACTGCTATCCAAAAACTGTCCTGATTTATACTTTCAAAATTAAAAATAAATAGCTAAGTCATTCTGTAACAACTGTAAATAAAAATGAAAGATAAAATTGGAATGGGGGGTGGGTAACCTTTAACTGATAATTCTGCAGAATTTTCAGTTATGTCCATGGGATATAAAAGAATACATGTTGCTGACTTTTAAGATTATTATTTTTAGACTTTTTTTTTTGAAACCATCTTGATTTATCTTTTAATTCTAAGTATTTAAGACTTAGCACTGAATGTCTTTCACTTTATGGACGATTTTGACTTTCACATTCATGTTACAATATTGTTTCATAGAATTTCAAGGAGTATTTTTGATTTCTAGCTGTAACCAGTGTGAGTATCATGCTGAAGGCAAGTAAGAAACTTGTCTGAGCAGCTTATTGTCTAAATAAAGACTGTACAGTTTAAAGAGGATGCTTGGACTGGAGTATTTAAGTGGTCTAGACCTGATAGTGCAAGAAGGCAAAGGTCATACAAGTCATTTTCTTCCTTATCCACTGGCTTTCTAAGTGTTGATTAAATCTGAAGAAAATCTTCCCCTCAGACAAGGAACCTGCCTTTCCATCATGACACTGCAGCGCTTAGACTGTTACAAAGAATTACTTCTACTTACAGTTTACATGCATTTTGAATGGATAGAATTGGCTGCACAAAGAACAGCAAATAATCAAACTCTAGTAAATTGAGGTGTGATGGCCATTCATTCTAGACTTCTAAAGATATCTTAAAATTTAATTGTAGAATAGACTATTTAAAATATTTTAAATGCTTTAATTATTCTAAAATTCTAAAAGTATTTTGAAATGCTTTACATTTTATTTTTTTTAAATTAAGATTTTAAAAATACTCTCAAGTTCTAAAAAATTTTAAAACACCTCTTTCTGATCAAAAGAAACATCTATTAATTTAGTCTTTTGAACTATGGAGTTATATCCAATTTAGCACTGAGGTCAAAAGGTACAGATCTCGAGATTTAAGAATTTTTTGCTGTGTATTTAATATCATTTTGTGCTCCGTTTTCTTTCCTAGTTAAAACTGTCTTTGTCAGAGACAGCATCTTCACATGAAGAAGCTTGCTGGCTGACTGTCTTAATCTGAATAGACTTGTGATTTTTATTTTTTTACAAGGTCAGGGCTAAGTGTTTTTCCAGTATTCTTGGAAGAGATAATCTTTTTCCTTTTCCCTGTTAGGTTTTGTTGCATTTCCTTTGGCTCTTAAAATGTGAAGTAAAGGTCTTTGGGCCAATTTTGTTGTCATTTATGCATGGGTAAAGCAAACCACAGCTGTCAGGTTTTGTGCTCGCCATGTGTGAAGTTTATGCAAATCACCAAATAAGTTATTTTGCATGCTTAATGATATTTTGCATATATAACCAAGCACTTCCATTTAAAAAGCAAAGGACGTAGAGCAGATGAAAAATATCTACTCACTGAGGTTGCTGAAATCTTTTATTTATGTACAGGGTAAGCATAAAAGGTAAATGTACCACCTTACTATCGTGTCTCAGTTCTTGACTGGTAGAAATAAAAGGGAGATTTCTGTCTTCTTTCTTTGCTTCAGGTGTCTCCTGGCTTTTCTGTTTGATATACCAATTAATGCTCACTGTGGTGATGACTATGCGATATGGAAGCTGAAAAAGAAATCTAACAAATCCTTTCATAGTGACTCTATGACCCAAGTCAGGCAGATGGGAGATATGTTTAATTGTCCCTGAGACATAAATGCAAACCATTAAAGCACCCGTGACACAGTGAATTATCCAGGCCTAAATGAGTGTAAGTTTCTGACAGGGGGTCACAGCTTTTTCCTTATACAATCTTAATCCTGACATTTCCCGAATCAGACTTTTTTGGGATCGAATGATCCATTTTTATCCCTGCCTTTCAGTAAGAGTAAATGGAAAAAATATTTTGATCCTAGCATCATACAAAACATTGTACAATATTCCAGGACCCTGATTTGGCCCCCGCTCCCAAAAATGAGTAATTCAGGCGGTGCTAGGAGTGATAAAACACTACCTTCAGCATTGCTTTCTTGGTTTTCTGGCTGGCAAATCAAGTACTCGCAATCTGCTAGTCTTCCATAGTTTTTCATACAGCCACGTGTTGATTACTTTTATTCTGTTAAATTTTGTTTATATTTGCATCTATTTCTTTCACATGGTTAAGTCTTATTTCAGGAGCCTGCTCCTGCCTGTGTGCTCTGAAGCAGTCTGCCAGATAAAGCCTGGGAACCAAGATGGACGGATCCTGGGATCTCGGGTTAGGAGCTGAGCTCTTCTTCGTGTCAGGAATAAGGTGCTTTTTTCCCATATGGAATTTAGGATCCTTGAGGGAAAGAGCTTTCAGGATCAAAATTCTGGATTTGGCCTCTGTCCTCTTTCCAGATCCTTTTCTGGATCTGGTGCTTCCAGTTGTTCATGATCATGCCAAACCTCATCATGGGCCTTACTCACCCAGCAGATCAGAAGGACTGTGCATCCACCAGAAATGGCCTGAAGTACAAGTAACTTCAGGAGACTGTCAAGCAGATGCAATGTTGTGATACTCCCCTTGTGTATTATTACTCCAAATACTTAGCTGTAGGTAACTATGCCCAAACACAATCAGTATCATCTATAGAGATGGAAGATTATACTTGTCAGTTCTCTAGTGTTGTCCATGAATAATGCTTTTTTTCAAGGTCAGGATAATTAAATCTAAAAATGTTACACAATAAATATTACAATTATACTAAGCTTTAAATATTCATTAGTGTCTTTTATATTTTGCTGGAAAGATCCCAGTTCCATATGAAAATTATGATTTTGGAGAATACTTAACATATTTTGTATTGCACTTCTGATTTTCTCTTTTACATGTAATTTGACATGAGAAAAGGTGAAATCATCAAATTTATTTCAAAATAGGTCTATTGAAATGAAGCGTCCATGTTGATATGGAGTTAGGCAGCAGAACCTGGAGGGAAAAATGGGTTTGGAAAGTCTGAAGTCATGTTTTTCAGATTCTAAATTTTCAGAAAGAGATGTTTTAACTATGCAGTTTTTTATATGCTTGAGAAATTTGAACTATGCCTTCAGAAACGTGTGCAGGACACAGTCGGACTGAGCTAGCCAATGCACTGTGCAGAGAGTCTCCAGGGCTTCTTACTGGAATGGTGTTGGGAGATGCCAAATCAGCTCATTAATCTGCTACTTACTTCTTCCTTTTAGAAAATCATACCATAAAGTGAGTTTGTTATTGGCAGTTTTTATCTATGTTTCTATCCTTCAATATTTTGTATTGTCCTACTTTCAAGATGAATTTCTAGTGAGATTATAGTAAAAACATATCTTTTTTTTTTTTTAGTAAATCTAAATAGATTAGTCTGAACCCTACATATCAGAAGAAAAATAAAGTAGTTGAACTAAAATCCCAGGATGAAACATCATCTTGAGTTTCTCTGAAAAGTAGCCTTGCCTGTTTCAGCAAAACCTTCTTTTGCAGCCCATTTCTTTCTCTGCTTTGAAGTATTCTCTTATTCTGTTGCACACAACCCTTACTTACCTGATCGCTTTTTAAGGGTTTTGGTAAGCTTCAGAAATGTTTTTAATTGGCTGCAGTGTCTTATGATGTAACGTTGACAGTTGCCAACTGACAGTAAGAGAAGGTCCCCCCTGCCATTCCCCCTCCTCCTTACACAACTGTCTGATACATCATATTGTGAAAGGGAAAATCAGAAGTTTGTCAAAGTTTCTATGTCAATGTTACTTGTTGCATGCATTGTTCTTTTGTGGTTCTTGATTTCCAAAACTGTATTGTGGTTAATATCGCAGAACTTAAAAAATTGTATGTTGCAATAGAATTCAATTTATTTGCTGAGACAACTTAATGTTTTTTTGATCTATGGTACATATGGAATAATTGAAAACTCACCTGAATCTCTTATGTTGCACATATGCATAAGTATTTTTTCAAAAATCTCTCTGACTTGAAGAGAAGAACATACTTAAATCTTTAGTTGACTTGTTAGTCTTCTTACTAAAATTGTCTTCAAGCAAGTGTGAGAGAATACAGAATGCTATGGAGCAGTTACAGATTTCCTTACACTGCTGTAATACATTTTTCAAGGGTTTCTGTATTCCTGCTTTGTTAATTAAAAAAAGGAAAAAAGTCTCACAATTGACAGAGTTTAAAATTAGTTTTTCCAAGGATACTACCTGTGAATATTTAGATTTTACACAAAGCAAGAGACAACAGGTCTAAATGAAATCAGAAAATAAGCTGTTAACAAGATCAGTGGTCTTTGAATGGCGCCAAGGTGTTGTGAGGAGGTACCGGCAAAAATGAAGAGAGAAATAGCTGACATGTATGTCATGAGGATAGGAATATATATATGTATCTGTAAAATACTGTGTTCTTGGCTTCAGTATCAGATAGATCAGTGGATCCTTTTAGCCCTATTGTGAGATACCAATTTTGCAGCGATGTGAAGAAATAGTAAATGCAAATAGGCATATAGGCATCCTCTCCAGCGAAGGTGGCTGGGCACAAACATGGAGCCGATAAAGCTAAGCTAAGCTGTCAAGAGCACGAAACCCTGAAACTCATGCAGAAGCTAACCCTGTTTAATTCCTGTGTGGCATAAATGGGAAATCAGAGACTGAATTTTGAGTATGAGAATTATATTGCTTTTGCCCTGAGATCATACAATTACAAGCTGCCCTTTATTCCCTGTAGTGTTAGCAGAGCAAGGAGTTGAACCTGGACATATTTATAAAGCTAGTTCCAGGTTAGTAGAGGAGACCTATTTGTTTGCAGGATCTGGTTTTATTTATATGATAAAGCTTAGTTTCCTATGTTAAACCCTCAGTCTCATAGGTTACAGATAATGAGCCTGGTGGGGAGGTGCAAAACAGCTTTAAGCCCTCAGCCCTGGGACAAGGACACAGCCTAACCTAAACTTCCGGCGGCTCCACTCCAGCTGCCGGCAGGAGGCTCAATCCACCGCTTCATCCTCCGTTCCCTTGTCCTTACAGGCCCTTTTTGGAGAAGCCGGGAGTCAAATATTGTAAAAACAGCTGCTCTGTTCGGTCTGCTCCAGCATCTCATTTTTAATGCCATGCAAAGACACTGAACAAGTGGGCTTGCTCTCTTTATCTTACGCACTAGCTGGCACTCTTTCTCTGATACTCTCTTTCTAAATGTTCTGCTCACATTTTGTGATTTGTGATGTACTTTGTAGGCATACGAGGAACTAGTGAAGATGCTATCCTTGCAAAGACTTGGTTACCTAAAAATGAGTAATGTTCAGGCAAAATAGTATTTGATTTTGTCACTTGTTTCTCAAAAAAAAAAAAGAAGGATGTAATTGTCATCATTTCTACATGGTAGTACATGTAGAATCAAGTGAAAACAGCTTGGAAATTAAATTGTAGCACTAGAAAAAAACGATTGAGTGGCATTGAAATGTCATTTCTAGAATTATCCGGCTTACCAGGGAGTGTTTCAAGGAATAACCTTCTGGCGTGGCAGAATCCAGTGTCTGGATTAGACAGGGCTTGCACAGTGGGCCAGATCCTGCCCTGCGTTAATTAGGATTGCGTGAGCATAAGTGAAGATTTGAACGGTACCAGCGATTGCCGTTTTATTTTTAAATCTCTGTGGTGTGTTTGTGACATTATTTTTCCCCTGGTAGCAGGAGTGGTCTGATACACCTCACACTTTAAAAAAAAAAAAAGGGATAATCAGTTGATTTGTTGACAGAATTGTTGTACTAAGGCACCCTACAGTTTTGTTTTGAGAAGTTTAAGTTTAGAACCTTTCTTTCAAGAGAAATCTATCTGATTTTAATTTTGTCTAAGAAATCCTGTGATTCTATCCCATAAACATTCTGACCTAGAGTTTGGAAGGTTTGTGAAAAAATTGCTATTTAACAGTATCAGAATGAAATATTCAAAGCCACAGCCTTGAATTTTGAGTTGCGGTGAATGTTGAATAGAATGATGTAGTACACTGCTTTGTGCTTCAGAAGGCTAGAAGAAATTGGAACTGATTAAATAGCATTAATACTGTTATTTTCGATAATGTTCTTTTGATCTATGAGTCTTTGCTATTTTTGAAGAAATTAGATCAAAATTTCAAATGCTCAGAGGTACTATAATTGTAATAAGCTTCAAACACTATGAACAGATCTTTTAGAACTATTGCTAAAAGGATTAATATGATTGATTTAATGGTGTTCAGTGGAAGCTACCAAATAGCTTATTTTAAAAAGTATCTAGGGCATAGAATAGGTACTCAGATTTAAATTACTTTATGAGGAAATAAGACAACATAGGAGCTGTACTTTTTCCATTTCATTTCTCCCTTTAAAAATTGCACGTATATGCCATTGGTGACGAGCGTGGAAGGGAGTGATGAGAAGAAATGAATCTAATTCTGCTGCTGAGCTATTGGGTAGATCATTTGGAGGACAGGGACATTTCCTCATTTGCCTTCTACTGGGTATGTGCAAACTGCTGATTTCATAAACTCAATTCCGTTATGTAACAGTTCAGTTTGTAAGTACATATTGAATGTGACCAGGTTTAAAAAGCATGAGGTATTGCTTGAGGTACCGCTTGCAAAATCAAGCCTATTTTGTGTTGATATTGCAATCTGAAATTATTAGTTTCAAGATCGTGTTTTTATTGATTTCATTTACTGCAAAAAGAAGATCTGACAAGGCTTGAAGCCAGATGTGAGTGCCAATTTCAGCTGTAGATCTGAAAATGCATTAGATATACTTAACCTCTTGGACCAAGGAGCAAGTCTTATACAATAATTTATTAGTTAAATTATATCTATTTGCTCATTTAGACAGCTGGGGATGGAGAAACACTGATGATTGGCAATGCTTATTTTGTTTATATTTTTGTATTCTGTATGAATTGCATGTGGAATATTTAATTGCCAATTAGGCAATAAGCTTAAAAGTGAAGAGCACACCAGAAATGACTAACCTTTGTAATTTTTGCTAGCCACCCGTGCTCCCTGAGAGATCATCAAGAAAGGTGCTGGCAGCTGTTTGTTTCTGTTAAGAAGGCATGGCATTTATGTCTCTTGTTAAATCCTTGATTGACGCAAACGGCCTAAATCTCCTTATGAAGACACAATCATCGTGCAGTGCACTGGGGAGGGTGGGCAGGAGGCAACTTGCTCTGGCAGGATGTTTCTAATATGCAGAGTAGTGTCTGTGCATGTTGCCTGGGTTTGTGGGAGGTTTTTTGCAGAGCTAGAGGGCTGAAGGGCTCCGATGTTCAATCAAACCTGCATTTTGCATTCTTTGTGCGCTGCCATTGCCAAGTGAGTTTGATGGGCTTTAAGGTTGTGCAAGAAAGTAAGTTCTTTGCCTGAAAGGTTATTTAAAACATGATTAAACTTCCATTTGTTCTGACAATAACAAATGGAATAAGTTGTAAAAGTATAAGATGTAATGGAAACCTAACTTTTCTGTTCTCTATTGGAATTTCCATTAATGGATCAATAGTCTGAGCAAATTGGTTTATTTCTGAATGGTCTTGCAGCATTCTGCTATCTTTCCATCAGTCAACCAGGGGCAAACATGGGGGGAAAAAGAAATGTTGCTTAACAGCAAGAATACTTTTCTATCTCACTTTAAAGGAATAATTAAACCTGGTAGTTCTGCAGTCATAACATGACCTGTTTCAGTACTGTGCTGGGCTTGTCGGTGGCAAACTGCTACCTGTGGTTCTTGTCATTGTCTTGTGTGTTCTTTCCCACTAAAACTGATGTGCAGACTTGTCCATGAATCAAAAATATGTAACAAAGGAAAGAACGTAGTCCAGAAGACTCCATGAAAGAGACCTATCACAAAATACCCTGTAAAGCAGTTTTAACCCAAATATATTGGAGGCACAGCAACCTCCAGGCAACCTGTTTTTTCCAAGTACCTGAATTATTCATACTGACTATCCACTGCAAATTAATTCATTTTTGCCAAGGTTGATCTAATAGATTTACTGTCGAAATAATTTCCCAAGGAACTGATCTTCTTTCATTAGCTCAACAGGATTTTACAAGGGAAAAGGATTATGAAAGTATATTTTTTTTAAAGGGAACTGTAGTCCCTGACAGATCTCAGGTGACGTTTCAAGTATATAAAAATGAAAGGTCTGTTGCTTTCAGTTTATGGTCTTTCATCTTTGATTAATTTCTAATTTCCTGGGTACTTTGTGAAAGTAGAGTTTGGAGCAGGGGGTTATTTGTAGATTTGTTTGTTTGGGCTTTTTTGCAGATTAGCAAAATAGGAAAAGAACAGAGTAAGAGGAAGTAAAATGGATTAAAAGAATACTGGAAGGAAAATCGTATTAGTTAGGAAACAAAGTTCAAAATATGGTGAGAGTGGCAAGTGATCTACAGGGAGGATAAAATGATCATATGTATTAAAGAAATATAAAACAAGCGAAGGAAGAGGGAAGCAGAGAGAAGAGAGAGAAAAGAACAAACAAATTTCAAGGCGAGGGCTTAAGTGTGCTCGAGTAACAGCCACTGTTGAAAAAGGTGGTTACAGAAATAGGCAGTTGTCACTTGAAACAGAAAAAAATCTGAATAATTTAATTATTAAAAACTTGTTTGATTTATTCCTTTAAGGAGTTGTAGTGGAGATCTTAGTGACATATACTGAACTGAAATTTGGGGTTCAAACGATCAATCAGATACAACTGAGTATCAGCTTAGTATCTTTAGCTTGGGGTCGCTGTTGTCAAACACCATAAAGCTCTGTAAACTTTTGTTTTTCTACGTTGCCCGTAACATTTGCACCGTACAAGAAAAATATCACTGCCCGATGAAGAGGGTTTCGTCTGTGACTTTCATGTGACAGCAAAATGCAAAATGATGCCAAAGTCAAAATAAAGATTTCCGACAGCCTACAGAATGTCTTCAGTTTAGCTCAAGTCAAGGAAGAGGTATAAAATATTTCTTTGAGCAGGACGAATTCGGAGTTTCTGCGGAGGGCAGGAGCTGGCAGGGAGGCATCCCTGCCTGCCGCGAGCCCCCGGGCCGGGGCGGGTTGGATGGGGCAGGGGTCCCTGCGCGCTCTCCGCTGAGAGCCGCTGAACCCGACCGCCCTTGGAGAATGAGCTATTCAGCTCTTTCTTTTTGGCTTAGTCCTCTGCGTCGGACTCAGAATCGTTTCCGTAGGGCGATGCGCTCTTTCAGAACAGACTGGTGTTTTACCTCACTCCCCCTTCTTCCCTAGTCCCTTTCCCTTCTTCTGGGTTACACAAGCAGCCTAATTGCTTTTATAATTAGTGTTGTTTTTATTCTACAGTTTGCTCACATCTGTACGTCATGAATTAAACCCAAAATATTTGTTATGTACCGGAAATAGCAAATAGTAGGGTTTTTTTTTCTTTTTTTCCAGAAGCTTCTTTCCAGCAGCCTCCTGTCTAAATGCTGCCCAGCAATCCTGTGGCACTCCCTGGATCTGGGACACAAAATCATTCTCTTAATTCCCGTCTCTGATTGCTTTCGGCTTCCGACTGTTCTCTGGAGCTGCTGCTCGCAGACTTAGCACGCTTCATTTGTTGCGCCGCCGAAATCTTTTATCGGCCAAGAAGGGCGGCGTTCTCTGCGACTTGTAGGCTAATAACTGGAGCTGGACCTTTGCTTTCTTTCAGAGGGGTGCCGCTGATGGACCGTCCTCTGCAGCCGCGGCGGCAGCTGGCGGCGTGGCGTGCCCACCCTCCTGCTAGGGGGGAAGCAGGCTCTGGGGAAGCCGCCTGAGCTGAAACTCGAACCGCGTGGTCCACAGCAAACAGGCGCTTTCCATTACATAAGTCTGATCTGCACACTTGCTGTTGCCTAAAAGGTAACGAAATGGAGTGTGCAAAGGCAAGGCGAATGGAAACAGCATTGATAAGAGTGGGTCAGTGTCAGTGGAAATTTTGTCTTTCGGAGGTTTATAGAAATAATCCCAGTTGCAGGGAGATAAAAGTGCTTTGTTTTTTCTTACTGGATGGCATCAGCAGTCCAAGCTGTGTGTGTAAAACGCCTGGAAGCGTAGAGGGTGCGTTTTACCCCAGCCTTCCAACGCATAATGTAGCATACAGAGGTCAGCAGTGTATGCAATACAGCTTTATTTTCTGAGTGTCTTTCTTCCTATTTTACCAAAGCTTTATAGGAATAATTAACTGATTTGAATTAACATGACAAAGGAAAAAGTTTTAGAATGGAAATAAGCCAATATTAGCACTGCTCGAATTTGATTAAAGTGTTTCCAAGCGCAGTATAACCTGTGTGAAAGGCTCCAGCTGTGGAGCTGGAACTACTGGCCTAATTCAGAGCCACCCAGTGAGTTGTTGGTGTTATCTCGGGCAGTTAAGTAGGAGGGAGTGTCCTAAAAGAGTCCAGAGAGTTTTCCTGCTCATAGGCTGCTCTTGAACAGTACCAACATCTGTTGGGGTTGCTGCTGTATGGTGCCAAATAGGAAAAAAACTCCACATGAGCCGGTGAGGATAAAAAATGAAAACATTTGAGATGGCTTAGAAATGTTTGTGAAGTGAATGCCTGTCTGCACTTTAATTAGTACACGTGTAGCCTTAAATGGGGCCTTGCTTTGCCTGCAGTAGTTACTGAACCTGCTGTTGAGCACAGAGGCTGTCTCCGTACTCAAGAGCGTCAGAGCATGCTCCCTGGCAGAGGAATGCAATTACTGTTAAATTGCAAGAATGCTCCCTGATGTGCTTTTGGCCTCCCCTAACTAGCAATCTTCCAAACAGTGCTTTGGCATCGTCTGTGAGACAGCACAGAGCAGGTAGTATTCCTGTCAGGCAGCTGGGATTCAGCCATCCTGTATTTGAAGGGTAAGAGAGTTTAATACTACGGAGTGGGGCAACTCCAAGCCAGTTGGCTTCGGTTCTGGAGAACGGTCCAGACATGTATGATTTATTAGTCTTCAGTAAGAGCAGCTAGGAGGACTGTCCTGTTCTAGCAACCACTGATATATCTCCTGGGCCCTTGCAGTAATTGTACTGCTAACTGCGAAGAGTAGAAACAGGAGCCAAATTAGCCCGGAGAAAATGTCCTGGTCTCCCTCCAAGCCTTGGAAATATCTCCATGTTTATTGAAAAAGTGTTACTGTTTTTGCCCTTGTATAAAAGATGCCCATTTGCATGGGCAAGATTACATTTTAGTAATCATTTAAAGAAAATTCTAGTTTGTTTTAAACTGTAGATTCTGTATTGAGCTTGATAATCCACAGAGCCATAGCATTTTTGCAGTATATCTTTTTATTGTACAATTAATGTGAAAGGGAATCTGTGGTATTGCACTTTCTTTGAAATAGTGAGACTCTTTTGGTTAAATTCTTCACCATATTATTCTGCCATTCTACTTTTGAAAAATAGTACTTTCATAAATATACTCTCTTAATATTTAATAATAATTCAAGAGAATAATTAATATTCTCTTGAAAATGAAACTTTTCAAACAGAATACTGAAACTAGCTACACAGCAAAGTTTAATAGGAAACACAACATCTACAGTTACTTCTAGTTATGGCTAAAATCAGGTTAAAAAGCAGGGCACCTCACATCCTTGGAAAATATCAAGGAAGTAATCGTGGGAAATCAAAATGGACTGAATTATATTAGGAAGGGCAATAAAATAACACTATCAGCTGAAGTCTGTATTTGCGAAGATAATGTAACCTTCGGGGCAGTTTCTGCTGTCATGGGCTGTCCCTCTGCTGCCTCCTTCATGGTAGAAAGCATTGTTTAATGCTCTAGGGAAGACTTTCCCGTAACCTGGTACTTGATAGCACTAACATCCATACTGATGTATGTAGTGTAATGGAAATATACACCAGTTTCTTGAATGCCTACTTTTTCTGCTGTATACAGTCATCTAAAGGGATTGCTTGCACTTAGTACCCCCCATTTGGGTTTGATGTTTCTGGAGAAATTGTGCATCCTACTTCAGCAAAGCAAGGGGTTGCTATTTATTTTAGCAAAGGAAAAAGTTAAGTTCTTGATCACCAAAGCAGATTCAGAATTAAAAAAGAAAAACATCAAAGCAATGAAAAGGAAACTTTAAATATATTTAACACCAACCTCCTTTCTTGGAAGTCATTCGAGATTTTGCTGAGGCATCTCTCAGCCCTGAAGCCTTAGGTGTAGCTTAACGCCACTATGCATCCTGAGAGTTATGTTTAAAATCAGCCTTTAAGCTAACGTTGGAAGCTGAAGGACTCACTCAGTGTTTATCTTCTTTTCTTCTCTCTCCGCATTGCCTGTTAATTTAGTGCTTGATGTAAGACATGCTGTACTAACACCAAAAATGTATCTAGCTGTTTCCAATAGTAGCCAACAGTAGAAATAGAGAAGAATATAAGCACAAGGCAAGTGCATAGGGATACCTTTCCACAACACAATTTATCCCCCATGAAATGTGGCACAAGTGCTGCCTGCAACAGTGGAACTGTATCTGCTGTTCATTTAATATGTGTTCACTGGCTTTCAGTGGATTTGTGTTCCAAGAATGTGTCCATCTGCCCCGTTTTATCATTTGCTGCTCATGTTATTTAGTGAATAAGAATACAGTTTCCAAACTTAGACTGAGAATGGTTGTGATGGCTCAAATTCTTTCCTGTGCTATTTTGCAGGCCTGATCTTTGAGATACAAAATGCAATCACAGGGTCACTTCTGCCTTAAAGGGTTTATCTGTATTTGAGATCAGCTGTATGCATTAATTAGCTCCTTCCTTCCACTTAGGCAGCTTTTTTCTTCTTTTTGCAATGCTTTAAGTCATAGTACTGTGTAAATCATATATCTTAAGTATTCACTATACCTATTGCATTTCGGGCTTGCAATTCACTTTCAGCTTGATGTAGGGACTACAACATACTGAATGCAGCCCCCTCGATGCCAGTTTTAACTACTTGCCTCCGATTTTTGTCAGTTGCGGACTTGACTATCCTGAGAGAGAGAGAGAGACTTGACCAACCGTGAGACACTGTTGAACTTGTGCTTGCATCAGTGCTGAAAACTGCAGGAAAATCCTGATGATCTGGGTAGATTTAGCCATGTTGCAAGTGCATGAAGAATGTTCTGCATTATTCCAAACACTTGCTGTTTGCCTTGCAACTGCACCTATGTCTGCTCTCGACTGTTCCGATGTTAGGCAGCGGAACTGAAACCAGGAGACTGTCTAACCTGCCCAGCTTTGATGCTACAGGCAATAAAAGGGTAAAATGCACCTGTTTCAAATGCTGAGGAAATACAGTGGGCCTTCAGAATTAGTAGACACCTATATGTTCTGTTTGCCTTCGCTCCCATCTGTAAATTGGGAAAAATACCCCTTCATCTCACTCTGCTGGGGCATTGTGAAGATAAATTCTTTGTGAAAGCTATATGAAATGCTAGTGATGAACCTCTTAGAAAATTGAAAGAACAAGTTAATAATCCAGTCTTCAGAGCAATAAAAGAGGCCTGGGGCCCAAACACTGAACAAAGAGGAGAAAACAAAGTATTAAGTAGCAGCTCTGTAAGCATTCATCTATCTGTGCATTGACAAATGCAGGAGCTCTCTGGAAATCGGAGTATGATCAGGAAGGTGAGGACAAGAGAATTCAGCTAAAGTTGACCAAATGCTTAATTGCTTTTACAGCTTTGCGAATCTTCTTTTGAAGGAGATTTTCTGTGAAAAATATACTGTAGTTTAGCTCTGGTACAAATATGTTTTTGTCATTCTTTCCCTGCTTTTAAGAAAAAAAAAATCATTATAGTGTTTGTTATTATTAAAAAGAATGATTTACTGTTTTTTCCTATGTTACATTCTGTTTGCTTGAGCCTGTTTGTATGTCTTAATTGGTAAGTAATTGCTTTCCCTATCTAGATAAGTGGTATTAAACCGTGAATAGCAAAGTCCAGTGCCTATTAGACTGATATGTGGAGACTCTGCTGTTGCCATAGCAGTGTTCGATAAGAATCAGTGAAAATTCTGAATTGCGAGCCTATTAAAGGATAACTTCTATCAGTATAGAAAGATAATCTCAGATATTCGCAGGCTGTAGTATTCTGTGATAAATCATTCTTCAATGAGGAACATGAAGTATGTGAATAATCCACTTTTATTGCACTGCTAGAAGCAAGATGGAAAATAATTTTAAAATAACTTATTTGTAGTCATTTTACATACAGATAAACTGTTTTAAAATTGGTATCCTGACCTATTTTTGACTTGTTCTTAGTGGCTGTAATCTGACCATGCTCTGATTCACAGTAAACCAGTGCACATCATTGCAGTATGTCTGCCTTGGTAGTAGGTCTGGCTGATCTAACTATTTGTTTCAGCAGGACTTTTATCTATAGTGGGAGTAATGAATTCTTCACAAGCATTTTGTGATAATTCTGTTAATATTTTATGCTTTGTGCAATTACAAGTATGTAAATAGAGGTCCTTCTGTGATATTTTTCTTGCTGATAGAAAAAATATCTTTTATCAGCTTAACGATAATTTATAATTGCTGTTAACTAGGGGAAAATTATGCTAAGAAGAAAATAGATTAGAACAGTTCATCTTACTTCTTCCTTACGTTTAGCCTGATGGGCTATTGTCTGAGGAGACTGCACTGATTTGTACGAATCCCTTCTCAACTTCACTGTGGAATTGCACATGAACAACTAGGCATTCATTCACATATTGACAGTTTCTTAATGTGGACTAAGTTATAAGTTTGTGTCTTTTATACTTTAGTATTAGATCATTGTGCCATCTTCTGAGTAAGATCATAGATTCATCTAGGATTTAGAAAGTATAACAAATAGTGCAGGAGAAGGATACTGACCTTGGAGCTTCTCTCTTTCAGTACTCCACCTGTGGCCATAGTCTGCTGTGTTTTTATCTCCTGTGCAGACATGAACATGAATTTGCAGAGCACAAAAGTAAAAATTACACAGGAATACATTAAGGATGTATGTAGTACAAGATTGAATTTTTTATTTTATTCTTTTCCGGGGAATTTGTATTAACCTCACATGTTCAATTGAACAGAACTGCTATCAGTTCAACTGTTTTGAAACACCTGGAGTCTGTTAAACAGAAATGAATTTATGCACACAGAAATTGTGTCTATTTGCACTTGCAAACTAGAAATGGGCCCCAGATGTTACAGTTATATAAGAGCCTAATCTAAAGCCAACTAAAGAGAGCCTTATGGGCTTCAGATCATGCCAATAAGAGTATTTTTCAGGAGAATTAACACTGAAGGAGATTGCAGTAAGCTAACATTGTCTGCAGCTATTGTAAGTATAAAATCAAAATGTATGGATGGAGGGCGTGCTTTATTCACTGTGCTTGGAGTTAAATTGGTACTTTGGAGGGCAAAAATGTGAGATGAATTATCTTTAATAGAAAAAAATACTTTGTTTAAATGTTAATACGCTGCGTATAGGCAGGCCTGCTGTTGCTGGTGAAGCCCAACTGTATGTGTCTTAGAGCCATCATTTTTTGGATTGAGTTAACTAACTGTGTATGAGGGGATGGTTATTTATGAATGTTTTGAGTGTGAGATACACATTTTGAAGTAGCTCTCCTTTCTGCTTTTCAACCGATACAGCATTACATTGCATAGCTATTGCTATGCATTGCAAAATAGAAATTAAAGTTTGAGGACTATGTATGACAGTTTAGTCAGCCCATGTCAAATTGGTTTTACTAGCAAAATTAAAAACACTAACCCCATTAAGAAATAAGAGTCCAACTTGAAGCTCTGCCCTTTTTGTTTCTGACAAAACCCACAAAAAGTGGGTTGTAGGATGAGACTCGCAAAAGGAGTTAGGTCCTTGGTGGATGATCTCGTAGTGCTACATGATGAGGTCTACATGAGATGGTTTGGGTGCTGAAGGCTTCACACTCAGATTCATGGAAGGACCCTAACACACCTTTAAATCTTCTGGTGTCTTTAGGAATCTTAAGTTTTCATCTAGTGCTGAAAAGTTGTTTCTCTGCACATGTTAAAAATGATCTGTAGGATCTTTGTGGATCCTGCTTTCATAGCCAACAGCTAACTTTTAAGTTACATTATGCACTGATTCTGCTTACTTCAGTGTAAAGTGAAATTGGGAGTGTATTTATACTGTTTGGTGGAATTGACTGTTTTCCATTAACTCAATTTTGGCAAAGCGGTGGATACTTGAAGCTGGGAAGATAAAGTATCTGAGAGCAGGATTCTCAAGAGCAAACAATTTGGCAGATATATTCCTCAAGTCAGCCAATCAGGAATTAATATAAAGGTGCGGTTCTTGGTAAGCCAGACACTTTTATATTGTGTAGGACAATTTCTTTTTAGTTGTAAGACATAGCTATGAACCTTTTCCTCCCAGTAGTTATCTACCCACATCAGTTTGTCCTTACTAATAAAAAAGAAGAAACCATTCCTGCGTATTATAACCACTAACCCCATTGGTTAGAATACTCACCTGTTCCAAAGCTGTTTTGCAATATTTAGGAGTTATAGAATTACCTTCTTTATTCTGTGATGAATTTTTCAGTTTTTCATCTTGAACCCTCTCCCTGTTACATCAACTGGCTGACTATTGATCGGTCACAGAGGGAAAAACAGGAGATTGAGTTTAATAACTAACTAATTTCCTTAACTACTTCCGTAGTTAAGAACATTTCTCTTGGAGGTAGGAGATTTGTTCAGGTTCTGTCTCAAACTGGGCAGAGTATGTATTTGGAACCTGATCTGCTATCCTATGGACCAGTTCTCCCAATATGGGGTGAGCTACTGGGTTACTGTCAAACTAGCCCACTCTTGGCCTGCTCTCAGCATCTCGCTGGTGACGTTGTTCTGTGTGAGACCCTTTTCAGTCAAAGTGCAAAAACACGTAGCAGATTGGCCCTTCAGATGACATTTCTGAGGCAACAGTGTCTGGCAGATTTCGGTAAGATGGGCACTTTATGACCATTAGGTACCTCTAGGGGTTGCTGGCAGTCAAGTAACATACTGGACATCTTGATGTCTTTTGGTAAAGGCTGTGTCGCAATTTATGAAATCTGGATTTGAGTCTCTTTGTTGTTGACTTATTGACTGTCTGTGAGATCCATGGCTCGTATTTGATGTCTTCTCAATAAAAATTTTGTAAATATCAATAATAATAATAATAATAATAAATGACCAATTTGGATAGGCATATACAGCATTCTGCTATCTTCTTGTGTTAAATAGCTGAGGGGTTTTAATGCCTACATGTATTTTGGGAAGACTTTGGTTTGCTAAATTTTTAATAACTAAACGGAAGAAAGAAAACTAGTAGGAAAACTCGTCTAGAACTGGCTTTAACAGCTGAAAAGAACTAGTTACAAATGTAGCTTATAAGAATGGCAAAGGGATAAATATTCACCTTGAAATAGGGAGAGGGAATGGCTTGGACCGGATCTGAGGCCTTTGTATGGGATCTTCTTGTAGGATACTTAAAGAATTGGTGGAGCAGTCTCAGAACCGGGAAGTTATCTTTTGAAAATTGAGCAACACTTGTAAAGTACTAAATGACTGAATGAAAGCAAATTTGTTATCTCAGATAATGGAAGAAGAGCAAATGCCACATCTGCCTTTAAAGGGAAGAAAAAGAAAAACAGAAGAATCCTCCTGAAAAAGATTAAGGCACATGGACTGACAAGTTACCATGCATTACCTGGTTATGCGTGTATCCATCAGCAAATGCCAGATAACGTAGCCCAAAGTGAGGCAGAATTACAATAAATTGTCTTAATTTCTTTGGCATATGCTAAGAGTGCCCACACATCCACATATGGATCAGTTGATGCACAGTAACTTGATAATGAGAAAAATTACTCATATGTCTAAGCTTTTATTACTTCTGAGGCATTGACTATGCTATGCTATTGACCTGCTTGAGCAGGGAGGTTGGACTAGATGATCTCCAGAGGTCCCTTCCATCCTCAACCATTCTGTGATTCTTTGACTGTTACGATCGCTAATGACTCATTTATGATCTGGCTTATCAACAAGAACTTTTTGGATAAGTATGCGTTTTCAACTTTGGATAGGCAGGGACAGAGTACCTTGCTATGTTAACTAAAAAGTAAAAAGGAAATCAGACATTCACAAATAGGTCTACTAGGTAAGTTACTGAGAATGAGTATTTAGCTGCTCAGTTCTTCTATTTTCTCATGTGCTTGAAAGCATTTAAAATCAAAACATATAGTGAATTTTTACAGTAAAAGTTGTATTTAAAATTTATTAAGATTTATGGTGAAAGGACTATGTTAATGTAGAGTATTAATTATTTATTGTTAATGCTATTGCTCCATTACTGCCATACAGGATTACAGAATGAAGGAGAACAGTAATCATGGGGTGAATTGTGCTGCTGTACTCTTAATAAAGACCTTATATTTTTCCATAAGGGAAAACTAAAGTTCAGTCACTTTTTTTGCGAGACCTCTTAATTAATTTGTCAGGGTACACATAGCAGACAGCTTTTTACAGAACTAGTGGTGCTTCTTGGGTGACCGTTCGCCCTCCTGGGCAGCAAAGGGGAGAAGTCACCTGGCATTTGCTACACACTGGTTGTGTGACTGTCAGTTCAGAGGAAGCTCGTTTGCTCCAAAAAAAAGGAAGCAGCCTCTATGGCTGGAAGATCCAGGGAGCTTTTGAAACGTTGTAATCAGTACCAGGAAATTCTCTGCTACTGTTTCTGCAGTTTAAGTCATCTTATTATTGTGTTTTCTAGAACAACGTTCTTTTGCTTCAGTATTGTGATGCCAGAATTTGTCATGGTGACGGTGTGGTCTTGAAAGCTTTCAGAAGAGTTTCAGTATTTTGTGCAATCTGCTGAAGGACAGAAAATGAGCCTCTTGAATCAGAGCTGTCCCATACTAATTGTGATACTCCAGCAGGGACTATGATTTTGTATTCTTCAGAGCAGTTCTGATTTGCCCCAAGGTATTTGTGTCCCACAACACGTGTTAAACTCTCTAAGGGTGATAATTTTGCCAGAAAGCTAGCTCAGTAATTGTAGTCTAAAAACTTTATTAATACAGTATTGCATCAGAATTGCTATACTTCTCAACAGCCTCCCGACATCCTATCAGCTGAAGTTTACTGTTTGCTTCCTATGAAAAACAGTAATTGTTTCAACAATTCCAGTTTAATAATGCATCCTTGAAGTGACTTAGGAAGTCAAAATAAATTATGTGAAAGACTGTCAGAGCTCCATGTATTTTTCTTTACTGAAGCTATTTCATGTAAAACTGACAATGCAGATATCCTGTTTCTGTCATGAGAAATAATGTTCTGTGAGAACTATTTTATGAGAAATAATATTATCCAGAACATGAAAAGTTTCTACTTGCTTAATTCTAATTTGCCATTTGAAAAGAACCTGACATGAATATTGGCAGCTAAAACTGTGGTAAAATGTTAACAATCCTGCATTCCCAGACTCCTCTCCCCTTCTGACCTCCCCCCCCCTCCCCAAACAATCATGTATAAGCCAAATCCACCTCTAGTCTTAGTGAGTTAGAATTGTTAACAATATGGTATGAAGCTATTGTAAGTAACAGATGACATTTTCAGGGATTTGTTGAGAAAAATAGAGGATAATAACTTTATATTGACATTGGTACACCTCAGAAGTGGTTGTATAAAAATATTTATTAAAGCTAATTAATATAAATGGAAGTCAGTCTGAAGTCTTTACCAGAACACTACTGTTTTGAGTCTTGTTGTCAGATTTGTAGTGGGTCCTGCCTTCCCTCTCTTACTACTCTGGACTTTGTAAAGTTCTTGCAAAACAAGTCAGTGTGAAGAGTTTGGTTTTTAGAAATGTGAAATGTATTCAGCTCCCATGGACTAAACCCAGAGCTGCAAATTTTTGACTTTTGGGACTTCTCTAGGATGCATAGTAAAAGCCAGTCTCCAGGTGTAAGCAAAGGAGACCATTGCCCAGCACACTGAGCAGCTGGAGACAAAAAAAAAAAAAAAAAAAAAGACTGTGGTGGTTGCCACTCTCAGCAGTCAATGCCCTCGCTGGTTTTATCCCAGCAGCAGCAGGAGCAGAGAGCTCCGTCTCCACCATTCTGGCTCTGTTCACACCTGCTACATCCGTGTTGCTGGAGCCGCCTGCACTGTGCTCCTTACTCTGCTTCACTCCTTCAGAAGCCTCCAAACAAATACAGCAAGGTATTCTTCATTCTTCTTATTTATACTTAACCCATACTCTTAATTTAGGCTGGTTGACTCCATAATCTTGCAAACCCTTAAACTCATTCGTGTCATTAATGGTATGAACCTGAGTGGTCCTGACAATTTCAGTGGACTGGCCAATACACGGAAGTCCTAGCATATCGAGGCATCCAAGGATTTTTCTGAGGTGGTAGTTTTTATAAGCAACCATGCTTGAGGTTCACTTGAATGTATCTTCTACCTTAAATATGGTCAAGCATAATTTTCTGTGTACAGGTGAGATATGCAGCATGAATTGAGATTTCTGTCTTGAAATGCCAATATCTCTGCACAGGAAAGAAAAAAATCTCCATCCACAAACATAAAGAAAATCCCATTGTCTGTTTTGTGCATTTGGATACTTCTCCATGATTTGTTTCTGGCTGGATAGCCAGTTGTAATATGTTAAGGGGAGGCCATGTGTGCTCCAAAGCATGCATCTGAGATTAATAAAATGTTACATTACTCCAGCAAGTGTGCAGACTTCTTTCCTAAAGCAGCTGACGTCACTAGGAGCGCAGAGAGCCCTCCCACTCCTACTTGTTAATTGATGGTGACGGGGTTCTCTGCCGAGCCGTAACCCACCGTAGGGACTGAATCAGATCAACAGCTGAGAGAAATCTCCGACGAACAATATTACTCCATATGGACAAAAGCTGGATACTTTAAACCAGGCCTCAGGAGGAAAAGAAACTCAAATCATGGACTGATTTTCTGTAGTTTTTGCTGGTGCGCTGCTTTGCTGCTGAGGTTTCGCTCCTGCAAGAAGTGTTCGTGCTGGAAGGGCTAGCCCACTTGGAACAGCCTGACATGCTTGACAGGCGCCTGATGTCTCCTCAAACTAAACACATTATTCCTGGGGTAAGCATATGTTGAAGGAGTGCAGGCCAGATGCTCAGGAGCTTGTTAATTTTAAAATGAAAGGTACAGACTGGCTAGCAAATTAACTTAATTACAGTTAAAATGTTTCACTTTGCTCTCATCTGGCCAAGCAAAAATGTTGTTAAAAAATGTGCCAGTCTTTTAGTGGAGGTCCTAATGCTACTTTTGAGATTGCTTTGTTAAAACAGATATGAAATTGCTGTCATTTTGAAAAACTGTGAATATTAGAGTTGAAGAGAAGTGGAAGCATTTACAGGTGACTCTATTGTTGAGAGCACTGCTGTGTATAACCCTAGTAAACATAGTTAAAATGATTCAGCTTGCTGTTTGTTCGGTGTTTTTAGGATTGTGCTAAATGATTGTTTTCTCCTTGATATGAGAGCAATGGGACTCTCTACTGGCAATAGTTTGAAGTACACACTCATTTTCTAGACACAAGTGGTGCAGTCCATATTATTTTTGTTTGGGGTTAGATTATAGCAGTATAATGAGTCTTGGTTTGGCAGCATTTTAACAAGTCCATATATCTTTGTGTCAGGGAGTTATAGTAGTAGAATATCCAAACTAAAGCAGTGCTTTCAAATAAGAAGGTAATAAATGACAAATATTTAATAGTTGAATTTGCTTTGTTTTCCTTTTTGCACTGTAGAAAACAGAATGGAGGTTAAAAAAAAAAAAAAGTAACAGTAATGTAAGCATAAACTTCAGCCAAACATTTGGCTCAAACTTTCCTGTTTTCTGTAGCTTTTACGAGCGATTTGAATATAGTTGGCAGTGAAGGCGTGACGGTAGCTTTCCAGGCTCCCAAGTCAGTGTGAGAAAGCCCAGGGAGAGCATGTCTTGTGTAATGGTTGCTCTGTGTCTCTTTATTCTAGAAGAAAACCAAATTTGAGCTGTTCCTTTTCCTGGATTATTAAGGGAACTCTACATGGGAAGCTGAGTAGTTATTGTCAACTTTCATTCCATCGTGATACTCTAACAATTATCATTTCATAGTGCTTGTGTAATTAGTGAAGTTACTTAAATATTTTCGTTTTTAGGACAAAAAGCTTAATTTTTGAAAGTGAGTACTCCTGCTGTATACTTGCAGGTTCCACAGAAGACCCAGTTTGCAGGTTAGTATTTAGAACTCGAAAATGCTCTAATACATATCTTTCCCTAGCGATTTTAAAAAAGTTCTGATAAATGAATGTTTTGGGGACTTCTTTGACAATTTCAATGCAATTATGAACAGGGAAAAGTTGGAGGATAATTTTAGAGGAAAAAAGATTTAAAATAAAAAAAAAATTGGAAAATACTTTTTTCCTAACGACAAGCTATTTGATATTAGAATTTAGCACAAACGCTGACCACATTTCCATGAAAGATTTTCGTCCTTCTGCCTACTGGTTGTCAGACAGTGTCATCAAGAAAAAAAGCGAGTCTGGTTTATCTGGGCTATAAAATAAACCAATCCTTTCCCTCATATCCCATCGAGAAGAAGCCCAAGCTCTAATTGATACAGTTGTAGAAGGTACTTGGTGGAAGGAGAAAAAACTTGCCATGTCCAAGTGAAAGCGGGCGCTAGGGAGTTGTGCTGTGGTCACGCAGGCCTTGTGAAGTGAAAAGTAGCAACATAGCAGGATAGATGAGGTGGAACATGGATGCAAAGGAATGAAGTTTGCCTGAAAGGATTCATAAATGTATATTATGTGCATTTCTGCTTCATGACAGGCTCTCGATGAGGGGAAAGAGTAGGGAAAAGAAAAAAAATGCTGTTTAAGTTGTTCAGCTTAATCTCTGAGGAACGTTTGATCAGCCCTTCATTTAAAATGATGGACTGATGGCCATTCTTTTCACATTTCCATAGTTTCCATCTTCATTTCTAGTTGTGATATGAGGGTAAGTAGATCATTTAGCTTTACCTTTATGAGTTTTGGCTATAGGCACTTCTTGTCCAGATGGATTTTAGATGAAGCTGTCCTTGGGAATTAGCTTGATTTTAGCAGTAATAGTCCTCAAACGTTATTTCATTGAAAAAGGGATTGTTTAGATGGCGAGAGAGAGGTAATGGGACGATTTAGAAAGTGCAGCTTGAGAATTCTCTCTTCCATGTTTCATAAACCTAAGTAAACTAACTACTGATGATAATCTCTTAAAGGCAGGTATTGCATCAAAAGGGGATACATACTGCACAGAACAGAACTGAACAGAAATTGAGATAACCATTTAATCGATGCAGGGTTTTTTTCTGATTTGCTTTACATTCATTTATATGTATTCTGTTTGCCTAACTTCAGAATGTTCCATGTAAAAAGTTGACCCCTGAAGTATTGTAGTCAATTAAAATGTTATACCAAAATGAAATAAAATAATACTTATTGCATAACCGCTGACACATTTTCATCACCAACACAGTCCTTGTGACATAAGAAATTCTTCAATATGGAAACTTCTGTAACTGCCAGAAACTGTAAGCACATCAGGCACAGCAAATTCTTACTGTCTCCTGAGGCTGTCATTTTGTCCTTATCTCACCCAGTACGCATGGAAGTGACATCCTGCTTTTTGCTAAGATTTTTACCCAGATTTTCCTGCATTTATGTTTTCAGCATCAGTGGAATATATAATTGTTGCTGCTGTTTTTTATTCAGTTTGCAAACTGCATTGAGCAAGCTACGCAGAAAGATTGAAAGAGTGAATTCGGCTATTTGCTTCTCAGAGAGGATAGTGCAGAAGCGCAGCCTAAAAAGGGTGTAAAAGGAGGGCAGGCAAAGTGCCACTGAGCTGCCACTGCATTGTGGTACAGTTTGTAAAACTGGACTGTTTTGCAAAGACTTTTTGCTGTGGGACAAATTACAGAAAACATTATGATTGTGAAAATATTTGTTCTAATAACATACACACATCTTTTTTCTAATTTTTTTATTAGTGATCCCTGAAATCTTTTGTTGTCACTGTAGTATACCTTTGCAGGTTTTCATGCACCGCTGGTGCTGCATGTACCTAACATGAAGACCTGTGTTTTAAATTATACTTGCAATAATAGTGGCCACTGTTCTGTGAGAAAGACAGTTTGAAAATTATGCATGCTGAATGACAGACTAAATGTTTACATTGCTGCTTATGCTATCATTTTATATTTAAACAAGCTGCTGAGTATTAAAGTCTATGGACAGTCTTTGTATAACAGTTCTGATTTTTAGGTTGGTTTCCTAAGACGAGATTTATGCAATCCCACTTTCCATCTGCTAGTTGTGCTTCTCCGTAACTTTAATCCAATGGCCAATTTAAATCAATCTTACTGAGGTCTCACAACTCCTGAGCGAGTGCTTATACCAGACCTTCTCGGGGGCTGGATGGAGCTGTTAAAGCCATTTGCTTGACCCGCCAGTGATGGAGAGTCAAGGCTCTTGGCTCCCCTGGCGTCCCCCGGGTCGTGTGCAGCCCGCCGGTCGGCGCACGTTTAACTCCAGAGGAGCTGAAACGAATGCTGCCTCCTGTTCAGGCAGCAACCTACAAAAAGGGAAGGGAGATGTGATGAGGGGAGGCGAACCAAGGGTACAGAGCATGTGGTGTGTAGGGAAAATGAGAGTGCTGAAGGTATTGTGGAGGTGTGTGTGGGAAACCAGGCTTCATTACTTCTGGTGTTCACAAAACAACTTGTTTTTCTTGAGCTCATCATTAACGATATATTGCATTTTGCAGTATTTTAGTGGATATAAAGTTCTATTTTTTTCCTGAATGTTTTGAGGCTGCTGAAAGGATGCTGACAGATTGACAAGTTAGAATATTCATCACTTAAAAATTATTAGCTTGTTGTTAAATGATATTTGTAGGAAGTTAGTATTGGAAAATGAATTATTTTTAAGCTCTGCTAGGAATTCTAATTAAAAGCTAAGTTTCATTTTGAATGGGCTCATGCTGATCAAAGCGTGTTATTGGTAAGACTCCCTCACCGTTTCAATAGTTGTAATGTATCTTTATATCTTCCCAGTTTGACATAAAGTCATGGTCTCAATAAAATATGATCTATTGTCTCTCTGTGCAATTCAGTTTGCATTTAGCCATCAGCATAGTCTTCATCATGATCAGTTCAGCAGCTCAGTTCATCATGGAAGTGTTTTCCCTGCAAATGTATGTGACCCAGACATGCATGGGTTTTTGTTTTTTCCTCTTATTAAGTGTCTATATTTTTATTTATTTGTTATTTAAACACCATACAGTGATTATTTCTCACCTCGGAGACCGATTCTGGTGATTTCTTTTTATCTGTCATCCACAGGATAATGCACTTTATCATTATGCGATAATCTAAAGTGCACATATTTTCTGACTTTCAATAATGCATCAGTGAAACTGGTATTTTCAAAGCATGGTGTTATTTGAAAGAGTAATCTCTTTCATATTTGCTCTCTAAAAACTAAATAAATGAATATATATCTAAGGCATTGTGGAAAGTAATCTATACTCTTGAAAAAGCATTGCTTTTAACCAGTATTTCTAGTTCATCTTGGAAAAAGGGTCACTTTGGTACACAAGAAACAAGTTTTCTAAGTGCTTAATTAAATGAAGGTTTCCATAGCTTATGCTATAGTGCAATGATGTAAAAGTCAATTTCCAGTGAGGCATTTTGGTAACTTTCTGCCAAATTTCAAGCAAATCAGTGAGTTCCCAGAACACGATGATATTTCTGGCCTCCATATTTTCTGATTGAATATTTTCTGTCAAGAAGATGTGATCAGCTTCTATTGCTGTGTTTTCACATGAATCTCTCTCAGCTTCATTATAATTTGTATGGACTTAAAGCAACTGGCGTTATAATTTCAGAAATTTTTCAGTTTAGGAGGATAAGCCTAGGGTTTCTGAAGCAAACTGATAGAATTATTTTCTACTTAAATTTTAAAAGTAGCTTTCTTCATTGACACTGGCTTAGTGTACATCCACTGTTCAGGTGCTGCTGTGCACAACACAATTTGCTACTTCGATTCGGTGACCCATGATGGATTTTTTTATTATTATGATTGTAGGAGAGGAGAAATTATCATACCTTAGAATTCAAAATACTGTTTTTTTAAATGGTCAGTACCCTATTAAGGTCACCAATTATGGATTTGATAATTCTCATGACATTATTCACCTCTATATTGTTTCTTGTGGTAAATCAGTATTGTCTGATAAATTTCTTGCACTCAGGAGGAGTTTCTAAGTGATTTCAGAACTCCTCACCAAAATTAGTGCCATATGTTTCAACCTGAAAAAGGCAACGGAGGACTGCTGTATCACACTAACACGCTCACCTTTAGGACCAGAAAGTGCTGGAATAGATCTCTGAGAGGACAAGGGGCTTAGAGTCTCGGGATATGAAGGCAAGCCTGATGCAGAAATGTATTTTGAGGTATCTTTTTTGGTTGCGATGCAAGGGCTTTCAGTAATTTCAGCACTGAAGAACTTTGTCTGTTCAGACAAAGTTTATTTTATAAACCTTGATTGTGAATTAGAGCAATAGAGAAGAAAAATAAGTACAAAATAGAAACACGAAAGATCGCATTTTTACAGCAAGGCTAGAAGAATATGACTGACTGAGGAAAAAATAAAAATAAATATTTTCACAGGAAGAAGGAGAATACCTTTGCCCCACATCCCAAATATTCCCATTCTAGTAATTTCAGTCTCTGCTAACAACGTTATGTTGATCTGGGTGGACAGGAGAGAGCGACTGAAAATATATTACCTTCACACTGCATTTTATCAGAGGAGTCCTGTACACGTCTTTGTAACATGTCACATTAGTTCTAGGTAAGAAATAACTTACTGTTTATATTATATCCATTACATTACAACCTGCTGACTCCACTTAGCTAACATACTGGTTCTTGTGACTGTTTTCACAGCAATGCACAGTTAGTACTGCTATTAGCTGGGGTTATGCATCTGGCTCCCTATTCATTAAACTGAAATATGTTTCTGCAATGCCAGGTGACATTCATAGCCGTAGGTGAAAGAGGCCATTACAACAGTACACGTACTGCTTAAATTCCACTTAATTCCTATTCTGAGCACTGAAGTGGGTCTCAAGTGATACATAGTCCTCTCCACACAGACAAGTTTTACCAGCTTTCACATTTCACCGCAGCTCTTTGAATCATACAAGCCAGTCTTCACCAAAAATTAAACATAATTAATAAACCTTTCAGAACTGCCAAAAATGCAAGCCTCAGAAGTATTCAGGGTTTCAAAGCAGCAAGAATGAGAAATGGGAACTGAGGTGTGAAGAAATGATGAGGCCACAGAAACCACAACATTTGGTGAGAATCAGTAACTTAAACTGATGGAAATGTGGAATGATAACTTGTGCCAAAAATGCGTAAATGAAAGTAGAGAGTGCCAGAAAACCTCCTGGGGCCTGCTGTTGCAGTTTTGCTGATCAGATACACTTTTTTTCCTGAAATGAGAACAGAATGCAGAGTTTTATTGAAAACTCAATACTTTTATAAAACTCAGTACTTTTATAAATACGATTTTGAGATATGGTTGAACTTGCTAGATGAATTATTACCTCACTTTAAAAACAAATAGAGTTTTAAAAGCCCAAGGAAGCAGACCTTTCTTCTATGAAATATCAGTTAATAGATGGGAGTAACTGTGCAGTTCCCATAGTGCCTAGAGGATAACCTGCAACTCAAGCACAATCTTCAGGACGTGGACAGAGGTGGTTAATTTACTTGGTAGTTCACATTGGCTTCTCTACATAGCTACAAGGCAAAGGAATACCCACAATTAATCCTCAGCATCGGCTCGAGGTGATTAGGATCATGGACTATTCCGTGAAGCAGATTAGCAGCCTGTGGCAGTGAGAGAGTCTAATAGCTTTCCAATGGAAAGCTGTATTTTTTAAGAAACTATACACAGGCTATTTTCCAGGGTCATGTAGGTTTCTTATATTATTTTTGCTTAAAGATATTAGGGATACCTGCAAAGATTGGTTTTATTAGTGCTGTTCTTACACTCAAAAGGATATATCTCTCTTCTTACAATTAATAAATAGAGTAAAAGGAACATTATCCCTGTTTTAGTTATCACTTCTCTGAAATGTGGTTGTTGAAGACAGTTCTTTCTCTCAGCACACAAAGCTCTAACAAAGCTTACAGCTGTTTCAGAGATGTTTTGCTAGCTACTCAGTTGCAGGTGCGACCAGCTTCGGCTAGGAAGGGCATGGTGACCGCTAGACTTTTTCTTGCGTCTGTATCCCCATTCTCGTGCTTGGCTGCTGTAAGGCTACAACGTGATGGTGCTCCCCGCAACTCGAGCTTCTTCTCCGCTTATGGGAATAATCACCTGTGGGCAGATCTTCCCACTTTATAACATCAGAGTGCAGCAGAGGGTCCAGAATACAACAGGCAAAATCATATCAAATCTTTGCTATGTTTCTGACACTCATTGTGAGTTGAGTTAAACGTTTTAACATCTGAACGTTAGAAGAATGGCAGCCATTTGCAGTTTGTTATTTCCATGACACTGAGAGAGCATACTCAAGTTATCTGTTAATGCAGCAGGAGATAGCCTGTGCCCCTAATGTATGTATATTTGCAAGTTGAGAAGTTTAGTCTGCTGTTAATGTTATCGCTACCGTGCCCTGAAATAGAAAACTGCAGGCAGATTGGATTGTGTCAGAGAATGGTAACCATAATAACCAATAACAATCTGCAAATGATAAGCAGCTTTAGTGTTTAAAAATAAAGTTTAAATAGCATTCCAATAGTTCCATGGGCATACTTTTAGATTGTATTTTATTATTCATTAGTTTTTAGGTTGGTTTTGAGATTTAAGATGTGGCATTAATCTTAAATAGGCGTTTAATTATTGCATCTTGAAATAATTTACATTGGTTTATTATATACTAACATTAAAATAAATCTCTTTGAATAAAATGTTCATTATCAACCCTCTTTCAGACATACACTATCTGTAAGGAGGAATTATAGACATCCTACATGACTTTTATGAAATGAGATGAACTTGGAATTTATGACCAGATGTAAATCCAATACATTCAGAAAAGAAATAAGTCTGCTGGAGATGAACACAGAGTATCTCCCATTATCACCACATCCTGGGATGGTGCCCGGTATTTTTGCTGAAATGAAAATCTAAAATAACTAATGTCAAAGGAACCTTTTAACTTGATCCAAAACATGTGGGTTTGGGGGGGGGGAGCTTTAAAAAGAAAGGAAGGTTCATTCAAAACAACTTGGACCACCGTCCAAGTCTCCTCTCTTTTTTTCCCCATAACTTAGAGATAAAGGTGTTTAGCAGGAGTCTGGGAAACTCACAGTTTCTACCCATCTTGAAGGAATATGAGCCTTCCCTGCACAAGAGCATGGTGCTACTATCAAGCTGTTAATTGTTCTGGGTTAATTTGTTTTCAGTCTCCCTTGCTTAGACTGTTCTACCATTTTCATAAAATAGTCAAATATTTCTTAGAATACACAGAGTTATTTCCCAGTTGCTCTAACTACAGCAACGCTATGATTACTAGTGTATTCATACAAAGAGTAACTCTTGTCATAAGAAGAATTGAAGAACACCCATTCAAAATGCACTAAAGTTTAGAGGGATAAGAAGACCCCAGTTTCACATCCTTTCTGTAGTTGTTTCAGGGCAATAGCACTTTCAGAGGTGTTAGCTAGCCACAGTTTATAGCGTTGGAAGTGAGGTGCCCTCAGTTATCCTGAGCACCATTGGAGAAAACGGATGGTAGAGCTAAACCTCATAGGAAAAACTGCAAATTGCTTGCTCATCATTATTTTTGCTATATTTTTAGCACTTTTTTAGTGGTAGTATGCGATAAGTTAGTTTGGAAGGTAGATAATTCAAGAGAAATAACTCTTGCTCTCTGGGTTCTTATTTAAAAGGGGATGAGTTCTTTGAAGATTTCTGCTACAGGTAAATGAAAAAGGAAAATAGCAGCCCTGCCAAAGTACCGTTGAGAGTGAAACATTTCTTGTGTTTACAAGAAACAGTTCTTGTTGCTAGCTGTGCAAAAGGAAGTTGCAAGCTCTTGACATTCTTCACTGGAATTTGAATTTCAATCTGGATTAGGTAAGGGCGACTCAATTGCTTTCCATTAGAGTTCTTGAAGGAAAAATAGTTGTTACTGTTGGATGTAAGTTGAGAGACTCGTGTTTATCAAGGAACGTCTGTTTAGTCTATTAACCTTGACAACCATGTCAGCAGTTTTTCTGTTTGTTTTCCCAAAGGCACTATGCTGAAGTATTATGATATACAAAGTTATTTATAGTGTAGACAGTTCATAGCTATGCGTAGAATACGTGGGTCAAAGATCAAATACTAGAGTTAAATGTAATCCTGCAAAACAATTTGAAAAGTCTTTCTGCTTAACTTTTGAAAATTATAAACAGTGAGATGGAATTACCTAAAACGTCAATGTGAACCAGTCATTTTTCGAAGAATTTGGTATGGTTTCACAGAACAGTTGAGGTTAGAAAGGACCTCTAGAGATGGTCTAGTCCAGCCCCGCCTTGCTCAGAGCAGGATCCGCTAGATCACCTTGTCCAGCTGGGTTTTGAATATCTCCAAGCATGGAGACTCCACAATCTCTCTGGGTAACCTGTTCCAGTGTTTGACCACATTTACAGTACGAAAAGCTTTTTTTCTTATGTTTAAACAGAATTCCCTATGTTTCAGTTTATGCCCATTGCCTCTTGGCCTTTCACTGGTCACCACTGAGAAGAGTCTGGCTCTGTTTTCTTTATCCCATGGCATCATGTATACATTAACAAATTTGTATGAAAGGAACAAAATGTACAGAAACAATTAGAGGAAACAAAGTCTGCACACATGGCTACACCTGCGTTTGTACTTGCTCCCTTCTGTTAACAGACCTTTAATATTATTATTGCTACTGAGTTCTACAAATGAGTAAGAACTACTCTGGAAAGAGTTCTATACAGTAGAAAGATGGAGAAGTGCTTTATTTTACCTGTCATTTCAGACTGTAGTCTTGATTCTCATGGTCCAGCCTCCAGATAGTTATTTTTCTTGTGTGTGAAGCCTGGATCTTAAGCCCCAGCCTGGCTCAAGGTGGGTTTGTGTGCTGGTGTAGCTCTTTTCGTGCGTCTTCAAGCGCCTGTCCTGCTGGGAGGTGCCAGTGGAGGAGAGGAGCAATCCCCCCTGTGGCAGAGTCCTCAGCTGTGTTTCTGTATGCTTTTCTGAAAAGCTGTTGCTGTGTTCTTGACACCTTCTGCCTTCACCCCAGTTCTGTTGCTGTCCTAAACTTGATCTCTTAGTGGAGTCTCCACCACAGAGGTTTTTCCGTTGCCCCTTTTTGCTGGTTCAGCCTGTTCAGCCCAGCCATCCCAGCTCCGTGTCAGCGTCGTTCTGCCTGCTCCATGCTGGTCCCCTCTCCATGGCCACCTCATAGTCCCAGGCTAGTCAGCCAGCCGACTGTCCTAATGCAGGCCTTTTCAAATCCTATTTCATTGCCTGCTTTTCTGGAGAGTTTTTCTTGCAGTCTGAATTTGTGCCTCCTGGCCTGGCTATTTTAGCCCCTCCTTGATGTAGGTCACACTGCTTCCTTGTCTGCAGTCTGGATTTCTGCTGTTTCCATTTGCACTTCCTCTCCAGTCTCAGCGTTACTGGATGCCTGCTCCTCTCCTTCCCACTCCCACTTCTGAGCTTGCTCTTTTTATGTGGGTCATGATTTTCTCATCTGTACTACCTTCCCTCAAGGAGCAGGGTTATTGAGAGCAGCAGAGAAACACCGACCTACCAGTGCTGCCTAGCCCTATGCTCCACTGAACCATCGGAGAAGGTTGCACAGAGGAGCTCCACCGCTACCACTTCGCTCGCAGGGAAACACAGGTCATTCAGGAGTGCTGTGATAAATTTAAACACGCTTAGTGAGGATGTGATTTTTGCAGACTTCAGCTCTTGAACTAAAAAGGCTACATGCAGATTTGCTCTCCAGAGCTGTAAGACAAACTTGGGTACCTGTCATGATGTTTCAGTCCTAGAGAGCAATGAGCAATTCAGCTTATTTACTGTCCAAGCTGCCAGACTCTGGCTGCTTGTACTGGCTGTAGTGAGAATTACTTGTGACGTCTAAGTCACTTATGGTGACACTCTAAACAAAGCCTTAAATCTCAGTTGAGTATTTATGAACTGTAATCCTCCCTTCCACTGATTTCAAATTCATGCCCAAAGTATAGGAGCTGATGGAACCGTTCAAAAAAAGGTCACCAGAATTTTTACACATAGCCATATTAATTCCTTATTCCTGATCGTGGAACAGTTGTGATAGTCTTGCTGAATGTTTTTCAAGCACAGTTGTGAGGGCGATACCCAACAAGAGAGCAATCAAGTTACAGCACCCAAATTTCAGTTGCTTGGAAGAGCTCGGTCAGACAAGTGAAGTAATGGGTGACTATACTAGCTTTGTCTAGTACTGACAAGTGTGTGGTTTCATGCTAAAAAACTATGTAGCAAAGCTTGGGCAATTATGTTCACACTAGTAAGATTATGCAACCATAATTTTCCAGTATCAGTAATGGTAACCATCTTGGACAAGTGATTATTGCATCCTATGTAGTAGTATCTTATTTCTGTTTTCTACCCTGATGCAGGAATGTAGCATGTTTTGTTTATTTTGTGAGCATACAATATTTTGATATTACTTGTTTGAAATGTAATTTTCAATTGATATAATGTGAAGTGACCAGTTTGGCTATTTTGTAAATGTATGGCTGGAAGATAGTGAAGGCAAGTAAAATTATTGTCTTCTGATTTATAATTTGCTCTTTTTCAAGAGCATATAACTTGTTTTTCAGTTCTGTTTATGAATACATACAATAGCTTAAAAAAATCTAGAAGCATGAATCATATCACATATGATCAACGGAAGACCAAAGGTCTGTTTTGACAGAAAAGGCAGATTGAGAGAAGAATGTTCTACTAATTCATGTGAAGAAACTGAGGTCATAAAGATCTACTTAAAATAAGCAAAAAGAAAAAAAACAGGGAAGACATTTACAATGTATTGGAACTGCATCATTTGAAATTGTTCTGAGGAAGAAATCTAGACGTCTTTCCTCTATGGAAGATGATAAAGTTTACAAAGGCGCCACGTGCCAGAATAATACTATCCCAAATTGTTTGAATGCTATTTGTCTTCAAGGTGTCTTGTCACTAAATATTGTGCACGTTATATTAACATGATTCAATATATATAAGGGCAAGCATATCACATTTTTCCTCCTTCAGACATAACGTATTCACTGCATGAGTGTATTTTCCTAACACTTGCATAAAATTCTGATTGTGGGACGTAGTGATGGCGGCAATGCAAACTATAAGGGATTTAGAAGACTAAGCCGAGAGGGGAATGCTCTTCCTAGGGCTCTTGGAAAGCTGTTTTGATGGCGGTTTCTGTTACAGGATGCTAGCTGGTGGCCCCTTCCCCAGCTGTGAAGGACGGCCTTTACCAGAGGGCAATATGTCTGTGTGTCAGGCTTACTGTATGCTACAAGAGATTTGTTTTTAAAGCCCCATTGTAATACTGGATTTGGAGTGCCGTCAGTGAACCGGTCTCTGAAGTCTTTTAGTCTTTCAGCCTGCTCTTTGGCTGCTCTCACACTTGCCTGCTCTTCCTCAGGCAAATTCCTCTTTAACTTACTCGGAAGTAAAGGGCATGGCCTCAGGCTTTGCTGTCCTGACACCGTCTCACACACGGGATCCCGCGTTGTTGCGGTAGCGGGTATCACCGACCTGTTGCAAAGCGCCCAGGTGAAGCTGCAGAGCGATTCGCTGGCCGGGCAGCCTGGAAAAGGAAGCAGTGAAGTGACTGAACCGCAGCGAAACAATCCGGAAATGAGTCGTGTTTATTTACGCACATGTGTGACAGATAGTCAGACACCGCTCCGTAGAGACCCCTGAAGTTAGCCGAGGAGTCAGCGGCAAATTTAGATGGGCTCGGTGAACTGGCAGGCTGTAAGCGGTCTGCCCCCGCGGCCCTGCACGCCGCCCTCCGCGCTGGCCCGCGCTGCAGCGCTGGCTCGGGCCGCGGCGGGGGCAGCCGAGCGCCGGCGGGCGGGAGGGCGGCGGGACGCGCCCGCGCTGCCGCCGCGCTGCCCGGCCCAGGGCCGGGGCGGCCGGCTCGCCGCGGCTCTGCCGACCCCGCTGGGGCTCGCAGCCAACCGGGCGGCCGCCAGCAGCATGTGACGAGGAGCAGGCGGTGCGGGAGCGGCCCGGCCCGGCTCGGCTCGGCTCGGCTCGGCTCGGCTCGGCTCGGCTCGGCCCGGCCCGCGGCGGCGCGGGCAGCGCGGGCAGCGCCTGAGCGCGGCGCGGCTGCTGCGCGCCCTGCCGCCGCCGCCGCCGCTTCGCCTGGCTGCTGCGGTCGTTGCTGGGTGCCGTTTTCAGACCGTCACTTCCTCAGCTGCTTGCAGCGAGGGGTTTTGTTTTCGTGTCTGCGAGCAATATTTAAAGAGCAGTGCGAGCGTGGGAAACAACTGTTGGGGCTGTGTTGCAGCTGCCTCGCTGAAGCGCAGGAGTTGAAGATGCAGCTGAAGACCTTACTTTAGATGTTTGGGACGCTGTGGACAACTAGTGCCGGCTCGTGAAGGTGCAGCTATGTACCTTTTTGGCAGTGAGGATTATGAAGTGGTAAGATGTGAACTCAGGATCTTTTTTTTTTGAGCTTGAATATCTCTCAGAATTTATTGGGCAGCTTTGAATTTCTGTCAATGCTTTCTGTAGCTGAACTTCAGTACTTACAGATTTGCTTACTTTCACAGTGAGGTTTTTCTGCAAGTTATTCGAATAGTGAGATACCATTTGCTAGATAAACTTATTTTTCTTGTCGTGTTTATCACACTGTGATATTGAAAATACTCAATTTTTGACTATTATGGGACTATTCAGAGTTTGGGATAAGCAAAACCATACTTCCATATAATTGAGAGTTTGTTTCGTGGATTGTCATTCAGCTAGATTACAACTAGCTGCAGCCACTTACAGAACTGAAATTAATTGTATATTTGTGGGGATGCTGCCAAACTGTTTCTTTTGTGCAGAAATTCAAAACATGTCGTTGTAATGTAATGTTCATCCAAAGGGCTAACTTAAACCCCCCCAACACATTAATATCTGACACCCTTTTAACTTCATTATTTGTGTACAACTGTTTTACATAAGCTGATGCTGCAAGAGAAAATGTGAAGAAAACCAAAAATAACTGTGCATTGTCGCGTGGCATTGGCATCTGACATAAAAGTTTGCAATTTGCAGCTTCAGGGTCAAGTGCTCCTTCGTAACCAAAATGGATAGGTTCTTCCACCCACACAAAACTCATGACCGGATCAAGACCTAAGGCGCTTTGGGGAAAAGTAATATGTCCAAAATGTTTTCATGACTTATTCCATAGGTCATCCTAGATACATTTTGCATGTTAAAAAGTGGCACATTCTTTACATAAAACTTGCAATTGCAATGCCTTGTTTTGATTATTGAAGTTATTCTCTTGAAGTCTGAAAGCGCCTTTTATGGCTTTCTGGGTTCTACAACGCATTTTAAGGAAGTAATTTAGTTATTTTGATGGTTTTTTCCTTGTTTCTTAATTCCAAACAGCTATGTTTTTGAGATTCAGGAAACATAGAAAAAATGGTTGAGAAAATGATTTAAACACAGCTGTTTGCACATTGAACCCTCGTGTGTGCATGAGTCTCTCAAACTTTCACAAACCAAGCGGAGCAATTGGCCAGAACTGTCAGGAGACAGCTCTCACGCACAAGTGAAACTGTTCTGTGCAACTTGGTGCGTTTTCACCCCAGTTTCTAGTTTAATATATTATACTTTCTTACCTACTTAGTATGATTACGTTATTAGTTTCTACAAAGCACTAAACAACATGACGTTGCCGTAATTATGTTATGGATTGATATGGTTTTGTACGCATAGCTTTGGGCTTGAAATATTAAAGTGCCTTGAAAGTAACCTAGGTGATTCAAGAATGGTGTCGGGGTTTTGGACTCCAGCGTATCTCTCAATCTCTTTTCTTGCTGCCATTTCAATTTGTAAAAATATTCTCTGTATTCTCTGTGTCATAAAGAAAAGCTTAATGTTAAGACACCTGTTCCAGGCAGGTGGGGCATCTGATTCCAGTCCCTCTTCTGCTACAGAGTTAAGCAAAGCAGAACACCATAGATAGAAAAAAAAAGTAAGTAGTCCACCATCAACTGTGCATTTTCTTCCTTTGGTATCTCTAGAGGTCCATGAAACCAAAATGTACTGCTCTGTTCAAACAAAATGTTTTGATAAGTTCAAGCTGAAATATCATTTATAGTTGTTCACCTTTTGAGCAAGGTAATTATGGGGAAATTATGGGCGTTTTTGGTGTTATTTTGGCAACTAAACGTAACAAGATGTTTGCTTTACCCAGTGAGAAGATTTTAATGGGCTATTCTCCTAAAATCACCAGAAAATAAAATGGATGACCTGCAGAAAGCTTAAAGGACATTGGCATTGTTCAGTAAAACCTAGAATGAATGTAAGACTTCTTTTTGTACAAATCTGTAGTTCATGAAGCCATATGCTCTGCACTGTGGAAAAGGCATTTGTTTTATCATCAAACACAAAGTGAGTGAAAAGAGTGACAGTGAAGATTCTCTTAAGTTCACTATTACTTTTGAATATGAGAAATACGCTCAGAAATATGAGCATCTGAAGTAATATTCTAACTCATTTAAAGTTAATGATGAAACTCCAGAGACTGGTGCAGCGAGGTTCTGCGGTTAGTGTCCTCTTTACCTTTTTGTTCCTGTGCATAAGTGTACTTGGATTATTAGTTTATTGTCTGTGCAAAATAAGCCTAGATATCTGAGAGCACCGCTAATCAATTTTTACATTATTTCCAGCAAAGTCAGGTTTCTAGCTAAACAAAAATAATACTGCTTCAGGCTTGGTCATCAAAAGACAATGCTGGGGTTATGACCAGTCAATATTCACAAAAATTAATGTGTCACTTCATGGCATGTGGCAAATGATATATTTTTGAAATCACTAGTAAAACCACATAGCTGTGGGCCTCTCCTGTTTGAATGAATTTTTGCATAAATGTTCAGACTCAGGATATTGAGTGTCTTTGACATTGCATTTTAGTACTGTATACATCAGGCAGCCACTCATTAACCTCTTAAGAACTGGTGGTATAAACATATAACATTATCTTTTGGAACATGCGCTAAACGCATGAGTATAGTGAAGTGAAGTGCATGAGTATAGTAAGCAATTTAATTTCATAAATACAGGAAGGTATCAGAAGCTACAGGCCAAGCACTCTCATTTGTGGAAACAATTTGTTTCTATAGGGTTTTTTGTTTGTTTGCAAAATAAACCTCTGGTACTAGAGTAAAAGCAGAACAGAAAATTGGAGCTCATTTTCCTGGCTGTCAGGTAAATTGTCCACTACATCTACTTCCCAAAGCCAAAGCGTCTAGAAGTTGCTCCAAATGATTTTTTTAGCTATTGCATAAGGGATGAGAGAAACATAACAGCGTTACGGCTGTGTCTTTGCGAGGCTTCTGCTGGCTCATGCTCTTGGCCCAGCAGGGCATTTCCCGTCGCCACGGACCCTGCCGTCTTGCTGCCTCTCTTCAGTTCCTTGCAGGACGTGAGGGCCCTGGGCACCTGTAGCCAGGTTGCCTCCGCGGACTCTGGAAGAGCACCTTGGGCGTAGGTGTGCGCCAAGGCTTACAGCGGCCGCCTGCATTTCATCAATCACGTGGTCAGTCCGTTGGCATTTCCTACTTAGGCCCTCCAGGCAGCCTGTCCCGGTGGAAGTTTTGGGCTCTGCTGTGGTGGAACGGTTGCATGCCATGATGATAAGTGTAGTATTAATTAGGATTGCTTTTGAGAAGAGCCTAACTGTTGGAAAGGGATCTTCCAACGTATCTTCCATGGTATCTGATACCAGAGTGTAAGTCTGATGCAGGGAGGAGTTTTCTTGCTAATTGTTCATTTAAAGTAAATCATTTAATTTTATTCATTTTTTGATTAGATATGCAGTTCCTGAGGTCAGCTAGCACTTTATTTAGATATAAGTCGTAATTAAACTTACAGCCTGTCTAGAGGGAAATGACGCAGGTCAGTGTATGTGCTAGTCCAGGAAAAAAGCACGATGATGTAGGAAATTATTTAACTCCCCAAAACATCAGGTCATACTAGTTATCCTCTGAAACTTCCATAATTGAGAAAAAAATCTGATGATTGAATTTTAAAAGTTTTAGCATAAAATATTATTCAATGCCTTATCAGTGAATAACGCTAATCCTTTGAATCCAATTTAGAAAGGGAGGCTTGAACTGTATGTATTTAACTTCCCATTAAGAAACGATACGCCTAACGAGTGTCTTGTTTCCCCTCAGAAATAATTTTGAAGTCAATGGCTGTACTAGCCTATCCGCAATAGGAGTTGTCCCAGGTGAGCAGTATCACCACACTGAGTATGTTGCTGCAGTCACCTTGCTTTCTTTTTCTGGACCAGTTGTTAAATTACTGTTTTTTCTACGCAATGGAAGAATTTAAATAGGAAAGTTGAAAAGGTCTGTGGCCCCAGAGTAGCCCATAGATGGGTGTCATGTACATTAGAGAGGTAGGAAATGTAAAAGGTCTCATGTTGAAGAAAAAACTGAACCTGTGAATCTGAACAAAAAAGGAGATACTTGACTGCAGCTCTGAGAGGACAGCATCACCTGGAAGAAGTGGAACACTTTTACCTTCAGTGTCTGCCTGTTGAGGGCACTGTGAGCTCTGGGGCTTCTGTTCTTCTTCGGTGCCCTGGGAGCCCCCTTAATTCAGATGTGTGGATTCCCCTCTCTTCAGGGTGGGTGCTGAATTTACACGTAGCAATGAGCTTGGTATTGCAGTGCCTGCAAGTCAGTTCTCCCTCTTGGTTTAATTATGTATCTAGAAAGGCTTAATAAAGTCTAATCTCCAAAACTGCTGGGAAACTGGCTTGTTGAACATTCTTTAATTAGTTAATGCTGTTTACAGAGATTTTTAAAGTATCACAAGAATGCAATACTTTTATAATTTTTTGTGACTAGAGAAATAGAGTGTTTTGATAAAGATGATATTTTGTTACATTGTGTATATGGTTTATTATAAGCCTATACCAAACCCCCCCCCAAAAACTCTGATAGCTTCCTGAGCGTTTGTCAGTATAATAGTATTGCCTTTGTGTTTTGTGTTCTCTAGTTTTTTTCATATATCCCAGGTGACGGAGCATGCAGATAATGGGATCATGCTTTCAGGAAGTAATACCTGATGTTCAGTATTTAACCTCCTTGTTTTTTCCCTATTACTCCTAGTTACACATATGGTTAAAATATTACCAAAATATGCTTTCTGCTTTATTGCATACAACTTCCAAACTTTTGTTATCAAGTAACTATTTTTAGTTTTCTTAAGACACTCAAAAATTTACTCATAAACTCTTACTTTTCCTAGATTTACAGTTGTTTCTTTGAAAATGTCCTTATGAAGAATGGCAAAACCTTTTTATCATTTCAGTAAATTGGTTGTGCTGTCCAGAGCAAATGTATACCCATGTTATGTTTGCTTTGTAAATCCAGCAGTTGTCACTTGCATTCTCCAGGCAAGAATTTAAAAGCTGTCCAAGTACATTAAATCTTCAATTCCCTGGAGTTTGCCTATGTCCTTCTGTAGGATGGAGTACTTCTCATACAATATTAAGTAAACGATGTTGATAGATGCCACTTATACTTATGGCACCTGAAGGGTAGCGTTATATTCTGAAAGCCTGAAAATCTGTCTGGTAAATGTCTAAAGGAGTGGAAGATCTCGAAGCAGTCAAAAAGCATTCAGGTGTGAGAATAATTGCTTTTTAAGTGCCATTAGTGAATCATTCAATCCTTGATTCCATTTGAAGCAGGCATACTGTTTATTGAGTAATTTTGCTGTGAGAATGGAAAACCCACCTATTTGAAAAATTTGCTACTGTAAGTCCTGGAAATCAGTAGAGATAAGACATTGATGTGTTTTAGCGTTTATTTTGAGTTATCAGTACTTACCTTATTTAATAAACTGACTAAAGAGAGAAAAGATAATAAAGGTGTTCTCTAAAATTGGAGAGAGTCGCATGTAACTGTTTAGTAATAGTATTCTTTTTTTATCGTACTGCAGATAAACAAAGGAACATGCCTAAAAATTGTACGTGAGGATTGCTTCTTTGGGGAGCATATTCACTTGAATTGCAAGTTTCTTATTACGAGCACAATTCTGCAAATTACCTATGGCAGAAATCTGTAAAAATTTAATCCAGAGATTTTGCAATTACTTTTTTTTTTTCCTCTTAGTGTTCAGTCTAAGGGAACAGCTGTTAATACTGTATTCAGATGAGTAAATTGTGTAACATGCAACAGCGATGTGAATGTATTTTGAAGAGTGGAGAAAGAATAATCTGATGGTTTAGAAGCAGAGTGGAAAGGTAGAAAAATTAAATGTAGCCTCCAAACTTTATTCCAGAGTCATGTGTCCATCCTTGGACATATCATTTGACATTCTTATTCTGTGCCTTTAAAATGTTCGGTGGTACCTCGTTCTGTTTTGGTAATGACAGAGCTTTAACTTGTTATTGTTGGTAAATTACTTTAAAAATACCTGCTTTACATGTAATGAATGCTAGTGTTTGATTAATTGTCAATTATAAATGTTGTACATGTGTGCTAGGAATGGAGTTATTCTTGCCTAAAAGAGGGGTTTAGTAAGAAGAGCTCTCTGTGGTAGAAAGATGCTTTGACGTATAGAGTTGAATGGGGATTTATGTCACCCTTCGCAACCCTTTGCCCATGGTTTCTCTGCAGCAGCCAAAGCGTAGAAGCAATACAGTTTTTCTTTCCTAAATTGGAAAAATGAGGTTCATTCTGTATGGCATCGTTCCCCATCACTAGCTCAGAGATGTCTCAGCTGTATTTTAAGCATTGCATATTAGTTTTGGGATTCCCCTGAGGGAAGCCTGGGAGAGCTGCTGGCTCGGATTGTGTAGCGGAATGGCTCCTGAAGTAGTTTCAGTTGGGATAGGAAAAACATTAAGGAGGAAAACCTTAATGAGCTCATGCAGAGAGAGGTATAGATCATTTCTCCGTTACTCCCAAAGACATCCAGCCTGCTTTCCAGTTAGTGAATTGTGCGAATGGGGTGACCGTACTACTTTTTTTCCAGGGTAAAGCAGGTGTTTAGACTAACTCCCCCCCCCCCATAATTTCTGTGTATCTGAAGTAGATTTTTATTTTAATAACTGTATTATTGTTGGACTTTTGTATACCTTTGTTCTCTCATCTCCACTGAGACTGAGTCTCGTCCAGACTGAGGGTGGAGCCTTTTTGAATACCGACAGTGTATTCAAGAGATTTTTACTATCGCCTTCCCCTACGCCTAACTGCATGATCCAACACACAAATTGGTAAGGAAAGCATGGGGAGGGCCACAGAGGTGATAAGAGCAGGAGGTAGGCTATATGTTCAAGCAAGCTGAATCAAGACAGTGAACTGTCAATTAGCTGTCCTTCGCACAGAGCGTAACATAGATGTTTCAACGCGCAGTATCTTGAAGTATGCTGTGTTCCCTGAAATTAAGAATAGGGACTCTCCCTCAGGCGTTAACTTTTAGAAATACATGTTTCTGATGGAAAATACAAGGCGCAGCAGTGACAACAGTGAACTTGGCTCCTTTCCTGCAAGTTCAGTGCTGAGTGACTTCTGCAGGACGGGGAGGAAGGGAATGAGCGTACCTGCCACGGTGCCGAGAGCTTACAGTGTTTGACAAGCAGCTTTGTAACTGAGATATGCGTAAGAGGGAGCCCAGGAAAATGAACAAAGGTCAAACAGTTTCTGGCTTTTAGAAACCAAACTACAGTGAACGAATCCAAGTGATAAAATGGCAAGGGAGAAAATTACTAGTTGTGTTTATGGAGTAGAGAGGAAGAGATGAGGAGTATGGGATTCGGCCTGGGCTGGCAGGCCTCCTGCAGCTCAGCTCCCGAATGTGCGGAAAAATTAATGAAAGGAAACCAGAGCATTTGTAAATCGCATGGACGGACAGCGCGGGCAAGCAGACTTGAAAGCGTTTTCATATGCATGCCCTGTACCTCTATTCCTCTGGCTACTCCGTTACTTCTTGCCTTCCCTTTCAAACACGCGATGGGCACTGGTGAAAAAACCGGAGGGTGGAGAACAGCGGAGAGCCCCGTCTCTGCATTCCCTCCGCCTGATGGCTCACGGTAGCCCTGAGCACTCACCTCCTTTAACATTTGTGAGCCGGCACCGGCTGGAAAGGAAGCGTGGTCAGGAACTGGCGAGAGTTGGCTTCTAACTGTTGTGGTGTCTCCGAGTCCTGACAGAGCTTTTAAATCACTTGGTCTTCGTCTCAGTTTTTTCATCTGAAGGAAATAAATGTGAGAATGCTACCTACTTCACTACGGGGCTGAGATTTTTAAGTAGTATAAACTTTGCACTGGTAAAATCCTACGGCAGTATGTCTTTTACTTAAAGCAGAAGCTAATATTCGGCCGAGCTCTGTAATTTATTTAATAATATAATGGCAGAATTTGGTAATAAGGAAATGTACAGATGTATCGTCTTGTATACACTGTGACAGAGACACATTTTTTTATTTAGCAAAGTTTTTAAGACAGAATCGAATACATTTTTGATTAAATTAAACCACTGCAGCTAAACTCATAAGGAATATACAGATTTTACTTGTTACACAAAACCACATAGCATTATGGTTCTCTTCTTTTTTTAAATACAGTTCTGTATACAAGTGAAAACAAGGGACCAGAAAAATCAAATCCATTCTCAGCGTACCAAATCTTTCAGTTAAGGCCAACCACGTTAATCGAAACTAAGTGAGCGAGTTCACAAGAAACAGAGGTGTTCTGGAAAGTGCAGTCATGCCTCAGAGAAGTATTAAAAGCATTTATCTGGTTTCAGTTGTGTAGAATTGGTCTCAGAAATACTGTATGACTATATGTTAAAATAGTGTTCTGTTTGAGTAGATAAATGATGGTCATTGTCTTTTTAGGGGAAATATTTAATGATTTGTTAACTAGTTCCAGGGTCATTTTAAGTATGGCAAAGCACTAATCAACCTCTCTTGCTGGAACATTTAGTTCACTGAAGTAAACTAGCATGAACTTCTACAAAAAATGACTTGATGATCAGGAATAACTGAGTTTTTCTTTTCCCTATTGTCATTTGCTCTTCAGGACTTGATGTTAAAAAATATGGCTATTCTTCGGTGAGGGAATTGAATGCAGCCTACTGTAGCTATAACAAGTGTTAATAGTAGAGTCATCTAGCTATAGCAACATAGAGCTAGCAAGCTAATTTGTTGTGCTTCTCTGATTTACGTAGCCAGAATTGAATTAGCGTGAATTCTTCTGCATACCTGTATATATACATTTCTAGGCTTTGGGGAACTATTAACAACTTACTCCCTGTTGTGTCACATATTCCTGTTTACCTAGTTGGCAGGAGATCTGTGAAGCTAGAGAAGTCTTGTGGTAAAAGACACTGTTGTGCATGCTTTAAGTGATCAGTCTATATAACTCTCAGGGTGAAACCCTACACAGAAGGGTTGTGACTATTTAGAAAAAGGTAGTTTGAATGTCTCCAGTCAAAAAAATGGGGCACGTGTATGCTATGAATGAAAACAGTACAAGAAAATTTAAGATTTTACAGGGGCTGCAATGTGCTGCCGCTAACAATGGAGTTATTTTAATGTCTGTTTCCCAGTTAAGCATCTGTGATACTCATTTTGATTACTATGTTGCTCAGTCCAAGGATGGATATAAGTTAGCAGAAGGGGTATAAATACAGGATGTTTTTGTGTGGAAAATTGAAATCGTGACTCCCCTGCAGCATTTATGGGAAGCTGAAGTCAAAAAGGCATGTTCACACTGTCTACTGGCAGTGCCTGACTGCCTAGTGTGGCAGACTGCCTGTTACGCGCGCTCTGTCTCCGGTACTGCTGCTACTCTTCTCCATCAACAGTATGTGAGGTGGTGTCTGGCAGTCTAGATAGCTTGTTGCTCTCTTGACCTTTCAACACTATCGTAGTTATGACAGCTAAATTAAGCACTTCCAGCAGGAGATCTGAAAACAGCGCAATGCTGTTTTGATAGGTACCTTCCAGGTAGGTGAATGAAAAGCCAAAAGTTCTGTTTCATCTTATCTGTTCTCAGATTTTTCTGATAATGTCTTCCAGACCCAATTCTTTTTTTTTTTTTTTTTTTTAAATGTTCCTCTTCAGATTTTGTGTGCGGGAATGGATTTTGTTTTCCAGATGGTTGCAGTGAGTAGGTCTGATGAACCAGTTCTGAAACAGCTGATCAGACTAAACCTGTTATTTATTTTTGGCTTTCAGGAAGCCTAGGGAAGAAAAATCCATCTACCTCTAACAAAACCATTGGTATCTGTCTTCATGAAGACTTGTCTTCTCCAGATTTTAAGCAAGCAACTGTGTTGACTAAGTGCAGTGCTGTTTATTTACTTATACTAAATGTTACTTTCCAGATAACAACTTTAGCTGATGAATGAGTATAATGAAGTGCTGGGGATAATCGGATCATCTTCCATAAGAGGCATTATTTTTTCTTTCAGCAAATGTTTTATTTGCATAGAAACAGGTAATAGTAACCATGACAAGCTTGCTTACTATTTTATGCATCTCTGACCAGATTAATGTCTAAGATTTTTACAGGGAAAAAATTTAAGGAAACTTTGGATGTTATGACTGCTATAATTATAGGACTGTAGGAACCAGCAATTTTAAAAGCTTCTGAGAACTGAATGAATGAAAGCCCTGAGAAGTTATCATGCGTGCATTTCTTTGTACACTATCATTTAAAACACAATGTGGATCTGCGCATTTTAATTTATTTAGCAATACATGAGTGGACAGGCTAGAATTTTTTGGCATTTACAATGCTAGAATAACATATTGTCTTTTATGATGTACAATATATTTTTATTGTTCTATTACCTGTTATAAACAAGTCAAATGGATTTAACAAACATTGCTTTTAGATACAGTTTCAAAGTTTTTTATAGGCAATTTCTGTATTTTACTCTAAGTATTTTAGTAAATTTTCTTATATTAAAAAGAAATTGCTTACATCAAAGTACTTGTTTATTAGAGCAAGCACAGCAAGGTTGGTACAAAGATCCAAAAAGAGAGTGTTCCCTATCAGCTGCGCTCTTCAGTCTGTGGACAGGTAGATCATTACAAAAAGTAAAAGCAGTGGGAACAGCAGGAGGCCACTTTTATAGAAGCAAGTCTAGTATATGCATAATTATTGTTACAGTATTATATTATTATATTATATTGCAAAGCTATTCCTTTAAGGAACAACTTAATATTGATAGGAAAAAGGTCTTTGCATGTCTTTTATAAAGCGAGTTTGCCCCCAAAATAAACAAGAAACTTGACTACTTTCAGTGAAGAAAAAATAAATAATTTTTCATGTGCAGAAATGGGCTTGACTGAAATTGCCTTTGTGCGTTGTTTTTTTGCATATGTAAACAGCTGAGCAGGCTAAATTGTGAGCTTAAATGTCATATAAATTCTTAAGTTATTACCTTAAGGTGTCAGATTACTATCAGAATTTACTTACCTTTCTCTGGCATAGGACGTTAACAGGTACGATTCTATGTGGAGGAAGTTGCAAAATTTCCGTCTATGGAGATGTTCTAAACACAACTGGACAGACCTCTGATCAACTTAATCTAGCCTTGAATTTGGCCCTGGTTTTAGCAGGAGGAGGGACTAGCTGACCTCCAGAGGTCTCTTCCGCCCTAAATTTTTCTGTGATTCTATTTAGAGAAAGCAGGCTGTATAGAAGTCTTACTGGAATAGAAATTCACGTGGCTTTTATTTTAAATCGAATTTCTTTCTTAGAAGTCTTCATCTTGTCCAGGAATTGTCAGCGATTTAGTTCCAATTGCTGCAGGATGCCCTGCAGAACTCTGAAATCTCAGGCCTGTAATTCACGGCGCCTTCATCTACCTTCCTTATAAGCATAGTGATAGAGCAATGTAGTGAGAATTGAAGGATGGGGCATTAGATTGTTGGTCCAATATAGTCAATTTATCATATGCATCATATTGTGGTTTACCACATATATCTAAAAAAGTTGTGTTCTGTTTCTCTTAATTACACTGTGGTCTTTCTAAGATGGAATTATTCGTATTGTTTGCTATAATTCTGTTATTTATTATGCAGACATCCTGGCAAGAGTATGGGTGGCCTTCAGAGATGCTTAAGCAAAATCAGAAGGCTCATTATACAAGTCTTTAGTACCATATGTGAAATTTTGCTTTCCCTGATTGATATGGCACTAACAGCAAGAAAGAGCTTTTTTGTATATAATCACCACATATACCTTTTTGCTAATATCAAATAATAATTTAAATTGCTTTCCCTTTCTGATTATGAGAGTTGTTCTCTGCATGCATGGCAGATTATGTTATTCTCCCCCCCTCCCTCTGCTAATGTAGCTTTATAATGGAAAAGGAGTAATTCTGCTCAGCTGTGTCGGTTAGTAGAAAAGAATTGTCTCATCAGTGTGGATCCAGAGATCTGACGGACTTTGCAGGGAAGAATATCTAGGCAATGGTCAGGATGGGACTGTCCTTGGCGGACTGAGGGAGAAAATATAATCCAGTTGATACCATTGACTCGAACCATTGTTGCCTTCTCAGCCCAGGATTAAGATTTCTAGCATCTTTCCGTAATCAAACACCTCCCAGTAATAATCATACATTTAAAAAAACATACAAGTTGTACTGTTTCACTTAGGGCTATTTTAAATAAACCTGGACATCTGTGTTTTTAAGAGTGGTGGGAGAGATTAGTCCTACAGTTACACAACATGTTTTGTGGATCAGCTTGCCTTGTGACAATTGACAGCACTGTCCCTTGCACTTCTCTGGTAGATTTTATAATACGAATGGGTATGAAAAAACAATTTAGTTTAAATAAGGTCTATTTTAGCATAATCAAAGAGGAAACAAGAAGGGACTGCTATTGAGATGATAGATTATGATGATTTTGAAAATGAACAGGACTTTAAATTACATGATGTCTTTTCAAATCACAAAAAAGATCCATTTCTGCAGACAACTAACAAAACACAAGGGGTTGTAAAAGAGCACATTTGTGTTACTGTGCCAACTTCTGCAACATTTCCTTTTCTTCTGGAAGGCGGAAGAAACAATAAGCTGTCATTTTTGTTTTAGCCTTTTTATACTCAAGTTGTTTGAACAGTAAGGGAGATGCTAATCTAATGAATTACTGCTGATTGTAGATAGAATAATTATTATAAAAGAGGAGTGATGGAAGGAGAGAAGTGCAAATCTAGGAAGTGAGGTTCTAGTTTCCTAAAGAAAAGTTTTCAATGCTTTGTTACATATGAAATGATTTGGCTTAATTTGAATCAATTAAGGAGCATGTAACATTTTTTTAAAATATGAAGCAACTTAGGATACTACATTCCTTTTTCTGGAATGGAGATGTACTGGAATACTACTGAGAGTCAGTAGGAGTCGGGCTTCTGAGAGTGTGAAAGGGCCTGTTTTGCATTTACTGTTGCCTTCTGACTTGAACCTTACCAAAGAAGCTGGCACTGTGTCTCTTGGAAGATCTTCCAGAAGTTTTGAGTACAGAGTTATTTGAATTTTAATGTAGGAGCACACACAAAATCTCCATGTCTACTGAGTGGGCAGTCGGTGTGACCTGGAAAGATGATGCATCTTGGTGCATCATCTGCATTTTGCAGTTCCTCTCTCTGTCTGTGACTGCTTTGGAGACTGCCTTCAGGCAGAGCAGGGAGAAGATGAAGGGAGCCCTGAATTTTCGTAACCTGAAAAATTTAGTTGTGGAATTAGCTTTCTGTTTATTTTATTCTTCAGTTTAGGAGCCAGTTATCTACCAGATATTTATTGGTGTTAATGAAAAACTGCATACTTTTTAAAAAGCTATTATGTATTATTTTTAATGTCAGACTGGGGAGTTTGCTTTAAGTAACTGAAACTAGAGATTGGAGGAGTTGGATGTTATAAAAATGCAGCAGTATATTTTGTTAAAAAATTGCGGATGTTCCTGCAGGCAATACCAGGCCTGTAAGCATAAATTATATTCTGATCATTTTTCTATCTAACAATATTTTTATATATCTTTTCATCCTAGAACATATAGCCTTTTGCTTTTGTAACAATTCAGATTCTGTGATCGTCTTTGCTGTTAAATTGGAGAGAGGTGAGAACTAGTAGAAGTTCAGTAATGTTCCTTGGCCTGCCATCTATCTTTTACATTCTTGAAATCTTTCTCTCATATTTCTTCCTTGCTGCGTGTTATGTGAAGGTGCTCCTTCTCTATGTGGCATAGATGATGCCGGTCATCCATCTAGCTGCTTTCTTTTCTATGGGGTTCCATAGCAGTTGTTTCCTCTTTTCCTCTATGTCTTCAGGAGTCTCACCCAAATAATAATTTCACTTGTTATTTTTATGCTTATGCCTTCAGAAACTGTTTGTGTCCTGGACCTGCCATCTGCTGTTCAGACTGAAGGGTCAAACAAATACCTGGTTCTCCAAAATAGTGCTCTTTCACTTTTCCCCAACTGTTTTGTTTTGTTGACCTTGGAAATAATCGAAAAATGTTGCCTTTCTTTCAGACCTCTTAAGTTTTTAACTGTATCTTTTCTGAAGGCTCTTACCTAGACTACATATACACAAATATATCTATATTATATATGCCTCTATCTGCCTCACAGGAGGTTTGCTTATCACACTCCCTGTGTTACAGCTCCTGTTACTCCTTGCTGACCAACATAGTCTCCTTACATTGACATCTGTTTTGCTTTAAAGGTCATTTATTTTCTGGTCCAGCCTTTCAGCTATAGATCCTCTCTTTATTTAATCCCTTCTGATTCCTATCTTCTCCACTGCAGAACTTCCCACATCCACAAACTACTGCTTTTAAGAGTTTTCACAGCCCATTCTGACTCCTACTTCTTTTCTCTTGCATGGTCTCACAAGAAAAAGTGACAGAGTGGAGGATGCTGCCAGCCTTTACCCTCCACTCATTAAATCTTCAGACAATTTCACACTCCCTCCCCTAACTTCTCCCATGAAACAAGACGTTCCCCACCAAGCAGCCCCATGACTTTCTCACAGATCCTTCCTCTCTACTCCCATAATGGGAGACCTCTCTGAGGGTGGCGAGGCAACTGGGAAAACTCCTTCTTCTCACACTGACAAGGTTTATGTGACTGTCGCCTCTTGTGCTCCGTTATCTGCTTGGGTCTCTTGGTGTTACAAGTTAGACCGTAACTGGATTGCCTTGCTATTTGGCAAAGTGGAACAGCGATCTCAATGTCATCTTTGTTGTATGCCTGTCCCCTCTGCAGAGATGGCAGCAGCAATGTGACAGGTTTGGGTGGCAGTTCCTCAAGCAGAAATCAAGGTGGTTGGTGGGAGGACAAGAGACAATGAGTGTAAATTTAAACAGGAGAGGTTCAGACTGGGTATAAGGAAAAAATTTTCACCATGAGGACACCTCAGGCCATGGCACAGTTGCAAGTTGTCCTTGGAGGTTTTCAAGGCCAGACTGGATCAAGCCCTGAGCGACTTGGTCTGACCTCACAGCTGACCCTACGTGAGCAGGAGGATGGACTTGAGACCTACTGAGGCCCCATGCAGCCTGAATTATCCTCTGGTCCTGTGATGTTAAGATGCGGTGTGATGTTGTAGTTCTGACATAGGAGAGAGCTCATGTAGATATTTTAGTCCTGAGCAATTCTTTGTGAACATTTTGGATTTGTCAGCAAATCAAACATACACTTTGTGGTAACATTCGGTATTGCAGCAATAGATAAAGGGCAACCAGTGGTCCACATTTGGATGCTTCCTGTACAGGTGGAGATGTCTAGAGAAGGGATATGCTGTCATGTGTTTTCCTGACCCAGACTGAGACTGTTCTGAATCAGAAGAAAGTCTTTCCTGATGTCTTTCCTTTATGCCTGAAAACCAGAAAATTTTTACTTTTGTAAGCCTCAAATATTTTAAAACTCAGAGTTCACTTATTTTCCTGGAAAGTGGCTGTTCTACTTCATTGAGCTTTGAACGTTCCAGAATACAAAAAATATTCCAACATTGAGTTAAGAAAGATCATGTGGTGTTGTCTTTATGGTTTCCTTTCATTTCTCAATTACAATTCATTTCTATTTTATTTTCCTTCAGGACAGCATATAATCATCATCACCATCTTTAGTGACTGGCACTTTTCTGTTTCCAGGTTGCCTGGAATATATACTCCACTTTTTAAACCTGTCTTTATTTAAACATTCAGTTCTCAATGGTGCTAATATAAGTCCAGAGTACAAGATCTGTTTTAGCTGTAATGAGAATACATTTAGATTTATGTGTTATTAGAGATGATATATAATGAGATGTTTTCCTACAGCCTTTCACTAATTTATTTTTGTAAACTAGGTTTGTATATACTTTTCACATATTCATAATTTTGTTTGCTTGTAGATGGACAACAGAGCCATAACAACGCAAGAATTATAGCATACAGAGACTTCAGTCTCCCTCAGTAAAGAGGTGGAGATACGGCTCAAAAAATGCAACATTTAAGCAAAGGAATTATGAGTCAGAAACACAAACTCTGTCTTGTCCTCACCTTCCAAGCATCCCTTTTTCAAAATGCAGTTGGTGAAGCCATATAAGCAGTCACAGCCATGTGGATTAAGGTGGGAGAATCAAGCATGCAGTCTTCTCACCCTTGGACTAATAGAACACACCACACACTGTATATCCTCACCCCTTCTGCCTGTGTGGATGTGCTAAGTTAGATATGTTTTAGATATGTTTTAGATACGTTTATCTAAAACAGCCAGTCTATGTGAACAGTTGACGTCTTGCAAACTATATATTAACTTGATATATTTTGGTTTTAGCACAAAAATTATGAAGATGTGAAACGCTAGAGAGAGCGAGAACGTTCTAAGATTATTATTTTTCATATGTAGTAGACAGGAGGGACAAAACGCCTTCCAGTGAGACTTGCATTGATGCAAATATATTGGGCCTTGCTTTATTCTTGAAATCTGATGATTAGAAATTACTAGAAATCCTTCCATGTTTAAATGATGTAAGGAACCTCATCCTCTTGGGAAAACTGCGAGTCGTTTGCTCTTGTTTATGCTAGGCAAAAAAGATAGGTAATGGGTGTAAAGCTATTGTCCTGTTCTGTATCAAGCAGTGTATGTGAAGATGAAGGCTGGAACAAAAGATGAACACCTGAAACCACAAAGATTCATATACTTTATGACATACTTGGAAACTGAGTGTACTTTAAGACCACCGATGATGGTATGTGTATTTTATGTCGTGTTTTTGTCCTGAAGTAAATGGTACTATGCAATGTGAAAGCTGGCCACTTGGTATTTCTGTTAGGAACTAATAGAGAGCAAGACTGCAGGTGGTTAAGGGATGATCACACCTGCTAGAGATACTTCTACTGAATCATAACAGAATCACTGTTTTACAAACTTGAGCTTTCAGTGAGCCTGGATTAGTGAGCGCTTAATTAAATAATTTCCGTAGCCGTCAACATGTGGCAATTTAACAAAGATACTAATAAGAAAAATTCTTTTGATTTAAGCTGTGAGCAAATTGCAGTGTTTTATTTCGTGACAGTCATTGGTTACTATTCACAAAAGATCGTGATTAGAAAATCAAGATTTCAGAGGCACAAGATGAGACAGAAAATAAACTTAGAGATTCAAAAGTGTCTGATGTGTGATTCAAACTAGTCTGGCAGCAGTTTCTTCAGAGTGCACACTGACCAAGCTAACTCATGAAGATGTATGAAAACAAGATAATTAAACAGGTGAATAATATATTTACACTATAGCAATGAAAGGCAGCAAAGACATATATAAAGTGTTACACTCAAAATAGTACAGTATGGAAGATTTCAGTGAATATACTTAACCTCAACATTTTTAGCAAGTAAAAAAACCCCCTTCCATTTATTATCTGGAGTAGATGACAAATGTTTAATTGTAAAATCAAGTATGGATTGTACCTATAGAGATAACTTGATAACATGCAAATCAAATAATTTTCTTTTTTTTTCTCTTCAAAATTCCTTACTGCTAACAGCATTTCATGCTAAATTTTCAAAGGAGTTATTTTTAAGTATGCAGAAAATCTTAATGACTTGAACCAACATCCCAGATAAAAATATACTGAGGATCTGGAACACAGAATCTAAATTGGCACTTTTAACTGAGCTGAGACAAATTGAGATGATGGTTGCCATGCTTTTCTTTAGAGTCTGTCCTTTTCTAGTTGTGTCTTTCTGTTTCTTCTTTGTGTTCTCAGATGTGTTTTCTTTATTTCTTCTTTTTCTTTTCATTTGAAATTTTTTGGCTGGCCTGATCTTTTCCTTTCTCGTTTATCACCTCTTATCATTTTATACATAACATCCTTTTTTCTGAGTTGTCTCTCTCCAACTTGAAGTGTTTCCTTTGTGATATCTCCTCAGCTATGTTCAGCTGTTATATGAATAGAGTAAAAACTGATATTTTTCTTTTTTTCCTGAAAACCTCCCATTTTTTACCTGTTTCTATCTTAGTAAACAACACAATTCACTCTGTTATTGTTACTGATAATCTTGCCTCATCTTTGCCTAAGGGCTTTGCTGTATGAGCAGGTTACCATAGCTTTAAAAAGTTATCATGAATCAACCAGCGTTAATGTCCATGTGTGAGCTGACAGTCTGAGACAGAAGAGAGATGTTTCAGGTTCATGTAGTTTGCAACCATTTCTTTGGTGTATTTTTCTTGTTTTGGTACCCATCCCTGAGTTATTTCACTGGCAGCACCTCAACTCCATCATTGCTCTGACTTTTCCATACAGTTGAAAACCTTCAATAATTTAATCCCATGCTCTTCATGCAATTCATTGTCTCAGTGAAAAATCAAATCCCACCTTTTCTAAAAAACAGTACACTTCTTGATTTTAAGTTATACTATCGATAAAGTGTATTTTGATAAGCTAGAAGACCTCTTCTCAGCTTATGTTCCTATTACTGCCCTCTTCCTAAAAAGCACTTCTAAAGTTTCTCTTGTCTGCAGTCAGAATATACAGAGCTACCAGATTATCCTCCTTCAGAGGCTTTCGCAGAACTATCTCTGCCATAATACTTATAGAAAACTTACTTAAACAACAACCCACAATGGTTATGCAAGCGATGAGTCACAATGCTGTTACTGAATGGTTAAAAATGCTTTATTTTCCATTGCATTTGCTACTTTGATCCCTTTCTTACTCCATTTTTTCTACTTGTTTTCTCTTGTCCTTTGGACCACAAACTCTTTCAAGCAGGGTTTGTCATTCAGTTTGTGATTTTTAAAATGCTCAGTACAATAGGGCCCGAAATAGTTCTCTCTCTTAGACTTTTAGCAATAAATGGTAAACCATAACACAGCAGAGCATCCCACAGATTTGGGGAACGTTGAGCTGTGATTCTGAGGGATTTGTATGTTTGTTTGTTTACCGACTATTCTGAGCTCGGCAACTGCACTTTTGGAAACAAATTGCATATTGCCAAAAGAATTTTTCTGAAGAGTAACCATGAAAGCCAATCACTCCTCTAAAAATACAAATTCGTATTACTTTTTCTTAACAAAACAACAGCACAAAAGCAAACACCTAGGCTAATGTCATCAAAATGTGAGCGCAAATGTGATTTTTTTTTTTCTTCCTGACAGAATACCTGGTGCAACTGTTTACCTGCTTCATGAAAGTCAAAATCTGAGCTTCTGCCAAAAGCGATTTTAAAAAACTCTCCTTTCATCCAGCTGTTGATTGAATTAACATCCTGGAAAGCTGTTAATGTCCAGCTGGGTGCTGCGATCAGGCTTGCCAAAGTCATGTTAAGGATAGAGAGGAGACTGGTTTCCTGTTTAATCTCCTTTTTAATCACATTCCCACCCTAAAGCTCCCAGCTGTTCTAAAATTTCACTCCTCCTGTCACTGGAGCGTCCCTTGTGGATGTAGATGCCAAGGCAATGCCCAGTTAGCTCAGCAACAAAAAGATACCGATCGATGTTGTTTTGATTTTTAAAGCAGACATAGCAAAGGGCTTCAGTGACTCTTGTAGGAGTTGATAGCATTCCTTATATAGTAATTGTGGGAGAGCCCAGTTTTACTGCATTCAAGTGTAAATGTGTGTAGTGGGCAAATGGCCAAGCTCTACAGGGGCTGTGCCAAGGAGCGGGGAGGCCATCGTGACTAGACTTTGTGGTTGCCAAGCTGTGGAGTGCCCATGGCCCTTACCCAAGGAGCCAACAACTCCTGAGTAATATCCCCTTAATGAATATGTCGTCTTTCTCCTTTTTTTCTTTGTTAAAATATTTCTTTGATTCATGCCATGCATGCCAAATGGTATTACTGAAACAAACGACTAATCAGAATTAGTTTGGTATTCTGGTAAAAATACTACCTCCATATGATTCATGTTGACATCAATATAACATTGTACAGCACTCTTAGAACAGTATTTTATGCATTTTTCACCATCATGCAAGATAGTGACATTGCTCAGAGGACTAGAGAAAATTTCATAGATGAGAAGTTTTCCTGTTCACTGACCGTGGCCACTTTGCCAAACTGAGGTGCCTAATGACTGTTTATTCTTGGGAGTGTTTCTGACTTCCATATAATCAAGAAGTGTGCAGCTACTTTACCTTTAGAAAGAAATAATTGTGTGCCCCTTAGATTTCAGATTGGTCAGTGTATGATGACGGAAAAGGACAATCTATGTTCCTTGTTGGCATATTGTAAGTAAAATTCACCAATCTCAAGATTTAACATTTTACATTTTGCTTTTGGTGTGGTTCAGTTTTAAGAATTTGAAGTGAAATGAAAATTTTATGGAAATGACTTTTCAGTATTTTTTTCCTATTTGCTTATTTCCTGGCGCTCCAGAAGTAGTAGTACATAGTAAAGTAGTAGATGGACATAATATACCATATCAAATCATACTCCAGCAGGACAATTTCAATAAGATTAGAAAGCTAGCAGTTAGCAATAGGCATGTATTAATCTTGCATATTGAAATGAATTGTTCTTATTAGCACAGTGAGGCCTTAGCTTTTCATATTCAAGATCTAAGGCAAATGAGTGCATACATATGTTCATCCTTTGGATTTAAAGTTCTCTTCAGCATTAAATGAATGAAGAGATGATAGATATACCAAGGAAAAAACCCCACAGTATTGTAAATAAAGAGTTTGAATATGTGTGTATTCCCATGTACTTCTCCATTCCCTGTAAAAACTTGTCATATGTTTGCTTACAGCTTCGTGTCTTCATTTAATAAATAATAATGTGAAAGTCCCTAGTGGAAGGAACTTGTTTGATATTTCTAAATAGAGAACTATTTGAAAATTTTTTAGGAGTTAGGAAAGTTAGTTGTCCTAATGGTATCCAATTTGTAAGTGGGACTACCAAATTAAAGAGAAACACATGGTAGTCAGAGAATCGCTTTTATTTTTCTGAAGATGGTATAATACAAAGTCCGTGACTGAATTTGCAAGTGTAGTGAGAGCTGTATTAACTCCGAGAAGGAATTTAGTAGGAAAGTGAAGGGACCACACACATCAGGTGATTTACACTATGAAAGTGAAAACACTTTATAGATCAAATCTGTACCTCAGGCTCAAGTTTTACTGACTAAATTTTAAGTCTGGGAAAACAAGACCTTACATGCTCAGACATTTTGTATAGGTCCAGCAAGCGTCAGAAATCTAACCAAAAAAAAGGAGAGAGACCTAGAGGCACCACCTAATTTAACTAAGGAGTTTCTGCCTCTGAGTAAAGGAAAGTAACAAAAAATGTGTTTACAAAGCAGTTATTTTTACTTGAATGACCCAATATTTTAAAGATGATACACTTCTAATATTACAGATGGTCATAGGGCTGTATGGTCTTGAAGAAAAAGAGGAAGCTCAAATAGGATCATGACCAGAAATAGTGTGAAAAGCATGGCTTCATATTATAAAACAACCTCATGGAATCTAATACAATAAGTTATATGATAGTTGGTCAAGCACATCATTAAAACGGTGAATGATGTTTCAGACAGCCTCATTAGGTAAACCTGCCAAGTTAGGAGAAAAGGAAAAGGAAAAAAAATGAAGAGATAGGGTAACTGTTGAAATGAACTGTCTCCCTATTATCAGGTGGCTTCCCATAAAAGATGAGAGAATCAAGGGGCTGTAATAGCATCTATGACTGCAACTCTCCCGTGTCCCAGTGGAATGGGATGAGGACTTGCTGAAGTTCAGTCTGAATGGCTGAATTTCAGAAGCTGTTGGGAAAAGATTCATGCTGCTCTCTGGAGTAACCCCGAAAACTAGTGTAACCCCTGGAGATAATACAGTCTCCTCATCTGTTGTGAATGGACAATATACATCCACTTGGCCTTATCTCATGATTTTCCTTGCATATTCAAGGTATTTCCAAGATAGCTCACTGTAGTTTTCTCTAAGTTTGAAAATTAATTTTACTGATTGTTTTTTTGTATTTTAAAGAGGTTAATAAATATGGGGAAATAAATGTGATGTTGAGTGTGATTCATATGATTTGTCAATATAATTAACATAAATGGAATCATTATGATTTCTTGGATGTGTTTTGAGACTGTGCCCAGCACAAGATATGACCAGTACCGTCAATGATCTCTGTGGCCCAAAAGATGAAATTCCAATTTTAGCAATTCCAGCCTGACAGGGAAGGCACCTGCCTCAGGAGGGCAGACAAGAACCCCATTTCCGAGCTTTATGACTTTTTCCTAGGTCGAAGACCAGTTAGGCAATGTTCCTTCTGGACAGCAGAATGAACGATAGTAAAAGTGATGCCCATGCCACTTCATCAGTGGAAAATATGATGTGTTCACAGTGGAACTGCTGTAGAACATTAACACCCACGCTGTCAGTGGTGTGGCTGCAGTGTCAGAGTTAATAGCTTGTTCGTTTGTATTTAAAGATAACATTGCTTAGGGCTAGATTTATGACACCACGCTTAGATCTGTTTCAAAAGAGGCATGCTGCAACCAAGGCGCTCAGGAAGGCTTTGGACGTGGTCCTTTCTACAAGGGGTTGGATGTTGTGGGACCCCTGCGTTTCCCAGGGGCTGGGGCTTTAGTAGGAGGGTTTCTTCCCAGTCTCAGCTTTGGTTAATGCAGTGGTAAAAATGGTGTCGAGCACTGGCGGCTGTTACGTTAACCAGAATAGCATTTAATCTTCTTCAAAGATCAAAGGAGTACAGAAGTCCCGAGGCTGACGCTAAACTTCTGGTGGCTTGTTGCTGCTCATCTTTTGCCACTGTTTCCATCAGTGGTGCTGAATCACAAGGTGCGGCAAAGGGAAATTTTGAAGTGAAACATGAAAGACCCTTAAGAGTTTACAGTGACTCTGGTTATTTTCCTAGCAGGCAAGATTTTTCAGAAAATTTGAGGAAGGTTTTTATATATTTTATCGATACTTTTCTGCTTGTTTTGCTTTAACTCAGGAGCCATTTCAGTTTTAGAAGATTACTATAACATAGTAGATGTATTTGTGTTCCTGGTAAGCAAAATATCCCTTAGAGAATAATTTTCTTGATGTCAGTTCAAAGACAGTATACTAAAATTTGAAACTGCACCTATTATGGACTTCAGGAAAAAATATTTTGAAAGTTAAAATTTACCTTTATTTTTTACACTGTCAGTTTAGTGACAGCTATTTCTTGCTTTAATAGTGGTTAAATGCAGGCTGTTCCATTACCTGTGATGGGGTAATTTTGTAATTATATAGACATAAACAATGGCAGAATTCGGTCCTTCACAACCACAGAGCTCTAACTTCCTAGGAAACGCTGACATCCTAGGTCACATGTATGACCTCTGTTCTCAGCTGCGATCTCTATCTTCGTCTGTTTTTCATGTTAACTTTGAATGTATATCAAAGGCAGGCGCTTCAAAGTCAACTGCAGTGTTTTTTTTGAATACGGTTTTGCATATCTGTCAGTGATTTGTGAATGTCCTAGTTAATCGTGCCTTAATATATTATTCCCATGTCAGTTTATGAAATTATATAGATTGTAACTGACTAAAAAGCAGAATATACAAATTCAGTCTCATTTTAAGGTCTAATATTTATGTATTATGTGGTATGTCATAGGTATTCTTTGCTTCTGTCATCTGCTTCTGTCAGAAAAATATGAACAGTAATTAGAGGGTTAAATTCTTGCTCAACAGGCATATTTTTGGATTTATGCTTTTGTAACAGAGCTCAGATTCTAGCTCAGTACTTTGCAGTTAAGGGAAGCTCTGCATGACAGAACTTGAGCGTCTGAGAGAAACGTGGCTTGTCACACACATATATGACAAAAATGAGACACCGTACAGCTATTCCAGTTTTGCAAGGACCTTGCGTTTTCCAGCTGTTTACCCTTGAGATATAAAATGGCAATTTGGCATAGGCTAACAACACAGTGTGATGTGAGCATCTGCGTAAAAGGCTGCACATATGGAGCATGCCCAGTGATACAAAAGCCGCTTACCCCCACCCCCATCCAATCTAGGAAGAGATGAAATGAACTTTGCACTTGCAAATGTCACTGAATATATTTCACACAGGATTTTAAAAGGTTCTCTTATAAGCACTATTTTTAACAGCCAAGCCCGCCCCCCAAAACAACAAGGAAAAAGCCCGAGGTATTTTTTTTTTGTCATCGATCTCAGTCTGTTATCAATTGAAGCATCTCTCACAACATTTACCTGAAGTCTGGCTTATTTTATCTTTTCGTTATTCAAGTTGAGGGTCTTTTTTTATTTTTTGGTGCTGAGTGTTTTTTTATTCTTTTTTTTACTGGCATGAGAAAATTTGAGAATTTAATTGCACTAGAATACTTGGAAACAGTGAGGCTGGGAGCTTGAAAGGCAGAGGGAAGAGAAGGAAGGCTCTCGCAGCAGAGCATGGATAGGAAAGGAGCAGTGATTCTGCGGTGCTCAGCGTGCACATGTTTTATGAGATCAGTGCCGGGCGCTGCAGCTGCGGACAATAACTGAGCTGTCTGGCTAATGAAGGCCACCTGGATCAGGCTTCTGAAAAGAGCCAAAGGAGGACGTCTGAAGAATTCTGATATCTGTGTAAGCTCTGTTTTTGTTATTGGCATATGTTATATATGTTACAGAGAGAGGGAGAGGAAAACACGGTAAGGAGAGGACAGTTGTTTTCATTCTGATTGAATTAGCAGAAGTCTGTTTTGTATGCAGGGAGATGCAGAGAGAAATCAGAGCTGTCATTGTTTATAGAGCTGTTCTGGCATTGTGACTAGTTCCATTGTGGCGATACACGGACGCGTGTTGAGTCCAGACAGATTTTATTAGTTGGAAGTTGATTTGTGATCATTTACATGTTTTGCTGAGGGGCAGAGATGGATTTGAGCCATTTTCAGTTCTGATGGGGAAAGTATGTCAGGTAAAGATATTGCCCTGAAATGAAAATGGGTAGCACAGGTTAAAGCTCTTAGCTGTAATATTGTGCAAGGGTAATTATTGATAAAAAAAAATTTGCATTTTTAAAATAAAATTTGTTTCCTCCTTCATACCATCATTGTTTAGAGTTTTAATTTTATGGAGCCATCCTTGAAGCTGCTGTGTGTCCTTCAGCCCTGCACTGCACCACTGCTGTAACTCTACAGAGTAGCTGGCTCTGCTTACTAAAAAGCATGCAAATAAGAACATGGGAATAGTGCAGGAAATAAAACACTGGGTAAGACACCTGCACTTTTGGAAGGTCTCCAGAGGAAAACATTTACTTTTTTTAGCCATTTAATTTTTCTAAGTGATTTCCTCTTCTGTGCAATTATTCTCTCTTCAGAGATGTAGAAGTAAGAGAAAAAGCAAGGTGCATAAACACTTCTACTTTTTTTTTTTTTTGAACACTGAAACAACTTGTAACATTATTTTTCCTTTCCTTGTGCAGGGTTCGGCGGATTCCTACACCAGCCGTCCATCCGATTCAGATGTATCTCTGGAAGAGGACAGGGAAGCAGTGCGGAGAGAGGCAGAGCGACAGGCCCAGGCACAGTTGGAAAAAGCAAAGGTAAGGTGTTTTTTCACATCAGATATTCATTAAATATTTTGTTTTGAAGGATTGCCATCTCATCTGTTACCAGTACAAATGACTTTTGTTGTGTTAACGTGTTGCGTAAGACTTATTATAAAGATTTTCCAGACAACAACAGAAAAGATTTTTTCCAGAAAAAAAATCAGTTAAAATCAGAACTTTCTGTTAAAGGCACTATCTTAGCTTGCATATTTTAAAATAAGTTTATTTAAGTGTACTTCCTTTTTTTTTTCAAGTTGAATAAAGCCATGTATTTGCAGTATATAGGGTCAAAGGTTTGGGTTCTTATTGAATATGTTAGTGGAAGTTTGCCTAAGCATGATTTGGATGCCTATGACACTTAAAACTAGACCTCAAACATCCTGTTCATCTCCCTTAAATGAAGGATTGGTCCCTATAAGTCCTATGTATATAAATACAGAGAGTCTACTGCAAAGATCCATTTTTTCCTGAAGACTTCACTGGCTTTCTTTATAGTTTGAATGTTAAACTGTGAATATTATGAGCTAGGACTTGTTAAGATTTCTCCTTCTAACTCTGGACAGATAGTGATGGATTAATATGGAAAGGCTAAATGAGCTCCAGATCCTGGTTGTGTGTTTACATCTTTTCCATGAAACGCGTATAGGACTGTGAGGTTTTTAGCAGTAATACAGCTGAAGGGTATGTGTTTATTTTTCCTTAAGTACTCTTGCACCTGTAAAAACCATGATTATCTTAAATTTTTTCATTCATTTATCACTTCATTCCAGTTTTTATTTCTGTGTGCTGTCTGGTGTAGCACTGTTCTCTAAGGTCTGTTTTTCAGTTTCATTTTTTACATTTCAATATTGAAATACACTGTTGAGGCATCTCCTCAGATCTCCCTTTTTTCCTTCCCGTGATCTCCGTGTTTCTCACTTTCTCTCCTGTTCCCCTCCTCCATTTTGGCTTGTTTTTTTATTTCCCTATCTCTGGTCCATCTCACATTCTGTTTCCTTTTCCGCTGCCAGCTTTGCCTCTGCCCGTTTACGCCACCCTCTGTTACAAGGGTTGCTCATAAATTCAGGAGTTCAGACTATTGAGATATTAACCTGATTACGGGGAGAGGGCCAGCTCCATAAATAATACAGTAGTATAATGCACAAACAGCCAGTTTCTTTAGGCCAGAATACTTAAACAGGGAAGCCAAAGATATTTTTTGGAAAGTGTAATAGTTAACAGATATTTAATAAGAGCTCCTAAAGCAGGTTTTTAATGAGCTGCTGGAACGTGCCAGCCACAGGAAACGCTGAACGTCTCTTTGAAGTCTAGACCTACTGTCTTGGGATCAGCGTAGCCGAAGCGCCGCAGCAGCAGACCATTTCTTCCCCGCCACCTCGTATCTGAGAGTTATTGCTGATCGTAATCAGGAGTTTCAGTTTGGTCAGGGTCTCTTTTGTTAGTTCAAGATCTCTCTGCTCTTAGGAGAGAAGATAAAATTCTGCAGTTCAAATAATACTGAGTTTCAGAGTAGTCTTTATCAGTAAAATAAACGGCCTTTTAAAGAAGGGTTGAAGTAATAATATCTTGCAGACTAATAAGGGTAGCACTGTAACACTTAACTGTTGAACTGATGCACCTCGTAGTGATGAGCACATCTATGCGAGTGTTGCTATGGGAATTTGGCTTACTGATGCTGGCTTGACTGCAGGGACAGCCCTTATGTAATATTCATGACCTCTAGCACAGCTGCCATTGTAGTTTATAGAGATTTACTAGCAGACCCTGACTTTTAAAAACGGTATTTCTATGTATCTATCTATCAAAGCAATGTCTTCACTCCAGCTGGCATATGATACAGTCTCTAGGTCTGACACCGTCTGAGACTATAAGACAACTTGTGAACAGTCAAAATAGTAAAAGCATTGCCAAAATCAACCTGTTACAACAATGGGTAATTTCAGTCGTATAGAAAACACAAAATCAATTATTTAAATCACTTGGGCTTTAACACAGATTAAAGCTGGAACTACGTAAGCAGCTTTGTTTCTTGAACCAAAGGGGTTGAAACAATTCTGGGTTGCATTGTATAGAGATGATTTCACGTAGTGGGTAATATTTAAATTAATGCTGTTAATTAAAACATTATACATATTTGTGGCTTGCATTTTAAATAGGTGGTTTAAGAGGCACAAATTGAATCTAACTCAGCATATCCGAAATATTATAAGGTATATTTTCCTGCCTCCGTTTGTCATTCGGTTCCTCACCTCCCTGAAACACAGTAAAACTGATGAAATAGCATGGGCAGAAGTTACTGTTTCACTCCTGTCTGCAAGCAGCAGGTTTTGTTGCCTGCTCTACATGGCTGCTTCGCCTGCGCCTGGTGAGCCATCAGCCAGAGCCAAGTGACGCAGCTGCTTTAACTTTTTGCCTTTTAATATTATGAGTGGAAATGTTGATCCTAAATAAAGTCATTATAATTCTATTTGTCACAGGAATTAGCAAAGGATGACATGCATGAATAATGCAGAGGTTGAGGGGAAAATGATAGTGAATTAAGAGTAGATTTAAAAAAAAAAAAGTTCAACTGTCATGCAGTAATGAAAACAATTTAATGACATCCATTTTCCTTCCTTACAGTTAGGAAAAACACCTTGAATTACCCAGAAAAATATATTAATAAAGCACACACAGGCTAATGGTTAGAAGAGTTGGATTTTAAGATGGATTTGTGTGGATTTTATATGTCCATATACCATGAAGCCAGAATAGGCATGTCTGATCAGTATCAGGTCTGTGCAGCATCACATTTTAAAAAAAAAAATCAAGAGACTATGAGAAAGTGTGAGTGCTTGCCGCTCTTGGGGAAAAGCGATGGGTAGATTTTGCTGACTCACTGAGGCATGTGACTCTCCAGTGACTTGCTTGTGAGGGAGGTGGGGCCGCAGGAGCAGAACCCGCGGTGTCCGGGGACAGAAACGGGGAGGTAGCGGGTCGGGGTGCCTGCGGGCAAGCCGCTAGTCCCAGGGGAAACGGCTCCTCAGACGAAGCTGTTAGGCTTGAAGCGCAGGTAAAACGTTCTGGTCTAGAACATGTGAACACTGCGGATGCAAAAAAAAAAAAAAAAGTGTGTGGATTTTTTTGTTTTTTTGTTTTTAAGCCCTTCAAGGCAAAACCCTGCTGGGAATGCTCCTGAGGACACCTCTGGGTGAAGGAGGACCTGCGCTGTGGCTGAGTAGGGAGCTCTCAGAGCGCTCAACTCGAAGCAATTCTTCTCATCTTTTTTTGAAATAATCTTTTATGGAAGTATGACGTTATAAAGCTTACGTGTTCAGAAGCGCAGAATAAATAAGGCTAATGACCCTTACATTTTGTTGCTTTTAGCGTTCATATTTCTATAGCAACAACAGATTTTAAACTCTTTAGTTGTGAAGGACAAGCACTCAAAAATGAATTATAGTAAGTAAAGAGGTTCTTTGTCCAGTCCTTGCTAGTATTTGACTAATTATCTCCTAAAATATTGTAGGAGGTGAGAAGGATGAGATCAAAAACTGTGAGGTACAAATATTGGTGAGACCCTACAACTCAGTATAGATGAACTAAAGTTTATACATAAGAAAACAGGAACTTTAGTAATGATTTTTGGTCCTCTTCAGAGCCAGTGAAATCAACTCAAATAGCTTACTAATTTATTTTTCCTCAGGCACATCAAATTCTCCTTCCCTGGAGATATTCAAAATCCGCCTGGACGCAGTCCTGGGCAACGTGCTCCAGATGACCCTGCTCAAGCAGGGGGGTTGGACTAGAGGATCTTCAGAGGTCTCTTCCAACCTCAGCTGTTCCGTGATTCTGTGAAGTGTTCATGAAGCAGGTTTTGATTGAAGTGCCATTATTCGGGTGGTATATAAACCTCTTTCTCCTCTTCAATAAGTAGTTTAAATAATTTTTTTTATATATATTTTGCGGGGTTTTTTTTTCCCCTTCCATGACTCTAGGGCTCCTTAGGCAGAGGCAGTTTTTGAAGGAGTTCTATTGACTAGATCACAACACACAGCAGTCTCGCATATGTTCAGCATTTTAGCAAATGCAATAATCCGTTTCAATTATTTCTAATACATAGATGCCAAATACCAGTTAATCCAACTTCTGGTTCTCAAAGTCAAACCATGGCTTTTCAGAAGTCAATATCTGTGTCCATAATAGGAAAACTCAGTTCCTCTCAGGTGCACTTTGCTTGCAGACAAGCTAATACTCTGCTGCTGACACCATTTTAGGAGGTGTTAAAATTTGAAATATCTATAGTCCTCAGTTAACACTTAATTTTGATCATTTTTTACACTAAGACTGTGAACCACTGAAATTTTGATACCAGGCATCCCTTTGCTGGCAAAAATACAGAGCAATACTATAAGCTGACATATTTTGCTTTCTTGATGTATACTCCAGTAGCGTTGATGGCTTCTAGTGACAGTAATAGTGCAGTGTCTGTTGTATTGCCTCCGTGCCCAGGTTGGGGACGACTGCTTTGAAATATCTAGCAGGCTGGGGTGATGCCTAAATATCCCTGCAAGTAGTATCTGCTGAAGGCATGACAAAGGTTGTCAGATGCAATTGCCCAGCTAAGTGTACCAGGACTAGTTATTTAAGTATTTACTCACTCTCAGGTGGGTTTCACAGCCCCTGAATAACCCCATGGTGTTAGCAGGCAGCAGCAAAGCTAGTTAAGGTCTGTCTACTTAAGCTGCAGTAGCACTTTTTGATGGACCGTAAGTGCCCATCACTAAAACATATCCTTACATTATGTCAGCCTGTTGCATCGTGGAGACTCTTTTCCCTCCCCTCTTAACGTGAGGATATTGGGTACCCAGAGCCATGGCTTGCTCTACTCCCTTGTCCAGCAACATAGGGATAGTGCTTTGTGTCAGCTATTGTATATGATAACAATATTATTGATTTCTTCTCATTTGCCCTTTTGCTTTAGAATACTTCCATTGCATGTTATCATTTAGATATCTAATGTTCCAGATCAGAATTACTGGGGTTATATAGGAGCTGGCACAGTAGTCTAGCTGGAAATAAATGTGCTGGTTCAAAAGTATAGTTGCAAATCGGGTTGTTGCTTAGCTGGAGGCAAGTTCTGCATTGCTAGTTTATGACAAGTCTCTCGATCTGCTAGGATCAAGTTGCAGTTACCTTTTCTTCAATTTCTTCATTCATTTCTGCTGCTTCTTCTTAGGACTGTGACACTGTGGCATAAGGTGGTTCCCTTTATACTGCTGTCTGTGGCCTATAGTTTTCTTTCTGTTTATATTCATGATCTACTTTTTCTTCAACTTCAGCATCTCTATTTGTTTTACACTAGCGGCGGTCATGTTTATTATTTTCCTGAACAGTTTAGTTGCTCTCGCTGTTTGGCTGCATTCTTCTAGGTTTAGCTTGATTTCTTCCAGCTGTTTCTAACATAACCTGGAATCAAATGCTCCAGAAATAGTACTGTCTCTAATTAAGAAACCGTTGTCATCTCCCATTCATACTGTGATTACTAGAGTGATCATCGCTGTTTTCTTTCCTCTTCTGCTTCTTGAGTATGAGCGAAAAAAGAAAGCAGGGATGTTAACGCAGCCTAAATTTAGATGTCTTACTTTAGATAGATCCTAATTTCTCTAAATAATCAGTGGAAAGAGATAAATTATCTCTAAGGGTAATACAGAGGAGCAATCCTGAGGAAAAGCATAGCTCTTCTGCCTGCTCTTCAGGTGCTGCTTTCACATACTCACTTCCTTGACAAGTTGTCTTCATTCTGACTGTTTCTGGGTGGTTAAATTCTCGTACAAAGGGCCGTAACACAAATGATACTTTCTGCTCGTGAAACTAAATGAGGTCTCTTCTTAAATCCTCACCCAGGCTTTTTCTTCCTACCACCTCTGCTTCTCTCTTGGGTCCTGCAGCAGACACCATCCATTAACGCTCAGCTTCTTCTGCATGGCTGCAGCCACCATGATTAGGCCAGAGGTTCCCAAGGAGTGATGCACCTCTTGCTACCAGATCAGACATGGTGGTGGTGATGTGCTGCCTCCTGTGTGTGGACACGGAGCTGCAGAGTAAGTGCATTCAAACAGGACCTTGCTGCAGCTCAAGTGACAGCCACCAGTGGGTATGGGTGTTGGGTGGGTGCTTGTGTGGGGGCTGCGGGTGGTTGAGGAGGCATATCGGAATTGTAGGAGAGGATGAGAAGTGGATCTGGGGATGTTCTCTGTGATTAGTGGGGAATGAGGGTGTTTGGATCATGGGAAAAGAGGAATTAAGATACACTTCTGCATGGTGTTCTAGCTGGCTCTGAGCTAGATACTGCAGCTGATGTCATTGGTAGGAGCTGCCAGTGGCTCTAAGCAAAGTAATGAGGCAGACCCTTTATGTCTAAACTGGAAATCTCCAAACTTAACGTTCTTGAGGTTTACATTAGAGACTGATTCCCTTTTCCTACCATCTGAGACAATATATTGCAATCCAGAACTTAGTTTTTCTCAACAGCTGGTCCAGTTACCTGAGCGTCATTGTTTTTTTTCAAGCAGTTAACATATGTTTTTTTACTTTAAAGAAAATATTGATTCTAAATATAGCATAATAGTATAATATATGACTCTAAAATAGGTAAGCACTTAGAGGGGAAAGTAGGATTTCAGGACACGGTGGCCACTTTCACTTTAAGGTGACTACAAATGTTTTATATACCTGCAAATGCTGAACTTCTTACATTCGTCATATCTATTTTGGGGATTATTTAAGTAAATTTATCTCTTGTACTCTAAGTGACTGATGTATATGTAGCGTTTAGGTTCCCGTTTAATATAGACTCTGTCTGTAGATTTTGTTGACTTTTATTTTAGAAAAAAAAAAAAAGGGAGAGGTTAATATTTATTTTTTTTAAGTTGAACACGTACATGTAAAATGTTTTTGAGGTAGGCATTATTGATGCAGACTCAAAGAAGCATTAGGGCCCTTAATTCTTCTTGAGTTCAGTGAAGCTGAGACTTTTAAATGTCTGCAGGTCTGGACCTATGTGTTTAGATCTATGTATGTGTACATATATATGCATGCATATATATGCACATGCCTGCACATGTATGCATGCATATATGTATGCATGCAAATATATGTGTATATATTTGTGTATAAACATGCATGTATTGGATAAATATCTCTTGAAACTTGAACAGGACATCTGTGTTCTAAATTTCATAATTTCCAACTGTAAAGTGCTTATTTTGTGCGCAGGGAGAAATGTTGTACTAAAGGGTAGACCTCTGAGGAAGCAGAAATGTTTTATCGGAGAGAAAAGTTATCCTGTGATCGGAGCTGGTAATAGACTGTGGTGGAGTTTTTGGAAGCGATAATCAAGGTGGAGAAAGGGCTTTAGTGAATCCACAGCGGACGACAGTGCAGAGATGCTTGTGACCCACGTGGCATGGTGCAGTGGCTTGGAGAGAGCCAAAAACATTGACTTTTGGGACAGCAAAAGCATTATGCTAGGCCATTGTTGCACCGAAGGCTGTTTTGCAGCCAGTTCAGGAGCTAACCTGATTTCTCTTAAATCAGACACCTGACTGATGGCGTGCTGTTATACAGTGTAGGAAGGCATTTGTCATCTGCAGTGAAAACCCCCAGACACGCTTCTTTTGTCCTTGGCAAAGATCTGTAGAGTCTGATTCCTGTCTTTTCTCATTTTCTTGTCCCTTTTTCTCCTTCCCTCCCTAACCTACCTTCTCAAAAAATGTGAAGGAAGTGAAAAGGGAAAAATGGGTATCTTTAGTTTTGATTTTACTCTTAACCAGAATGAAAAATAATGGAAGCTTCAAAAATAAGGTTTTTTTTCATAATTAAAACTCGACTTATATCGTTATACTCAAGATGTCAGTGAGTTCTCACGGTAGGTAACAGTAGAATGCTTCAGTACGAAATTAGACAGACATCAGGTGCCAATTCAGAAGCAGTTCTTTTGGAAACATTAATTACATAAACTAATCATTGGGTGAATAAAATGTCATAAAAATCAGTAGGAGCCAAGAAAACCTGTGATATCTGGGAGGAAGATACTGTGTATTCTCTGGTTAGGAACGCTTTAAGTGCAAAACTCAGCTTGAGCTATGAGCAGTGACTGGTTTCTGCATAATTCATAGCATGAAGGTAATTCGTTAAAAATATTTAAAGGTTCAGAGAGGTTGCCATCCAGCCTCTCTGGTGGTTTTCCTAATGTGTCTTCATCTATATTCTGTGTAAAACCAATGCACAGCCTAGAGCAAAAACCATGGCTTTAACTTCCACTAGCGTTCAGCTGTGGAGTCTATAGAAACCTCAGAGCACCTTCTTTGTGTGTTTAGCCTCCACTCCTGACATGACATTTTCCTCCAAAAACCTCATATTCATGTGATTTGTATTCTTAAGTCCGACAGGATAGAGAATAATCAATGCATAAACCCACTAGTTTATGCCTGTAGTATCAATCCCAAGGTAAAATTTCTATGCTAAGTGAGACATGCAATCTCTTATTTATCAGCTGAAACTTACTTTTTGGGCTGCAACAAAATACTGAAGATTAAACTGACCTTTATCTTTTGTAAAAGTAAGGATAGCCATCCCTGAACTCTGGTAATGTAAAACTTACCAATGAGTTTTAGTCGTATGATTTTATAACTGCCTAATTTTACTTTTACTTGATTGAACAAGTTCCACTTTAACAGCAAGCAAGTTTTTACTGGATCTGACCTGAAATCTTAACAGATAAGGGTTAGATTCTCTAGCTTTAACTGAGGTGGTACCCACTGAAATATTACTTGTTACACAGCGTTTTTCTTTAAGAACCCATTTTCTCCTTGCTAAATAGTCGAAGAAAATGGTGGTGTTTTTATCTAAATCCAGTTTTATTAATAGCAACACATATGCAAACTCTAGCTAAAGTTTTAAAAAGTAATATTATATGAAGCAACACAGCCATGCAGAAAAGTGAGATGTTGCTGATAGAGCTGGAGGGAATCCAAAGATCTCCAGCTGTACTCTACCTAGTCTCCCTATTAATTATTCCCTGTCCAAATTAAGGTAATTTTAGTATACTGTAATTTTTATATTACCTTTTTATTCCTTTGGTTGCCTCCAAAAATTGGCATTAAAATGTGAATTTCTCATTTGTTTATTAATCTTAAAAGTGAGACTATCTTCTTATTTTTGCAGTTGAAATGTTTAGTGGAATAAAATTTTCTCAGCTTACTATTTCAAATTTGTCTTTCTTTGCTAACAGTTTAGCCCGTTTTGTCTCATGAGGTCAGACTTTTTTTCTTTCTTCTCTTTGGAAAGGTATGAGAGTATCTTGATGGTAAATTAAAATAGTTAAGATAAATACATGACTAAAATACATACCAACAAGACTGTCATTTATTCTCATGTTGAGAATTTTATTGGATTGATATGTGTCTTCAGGATGATGTGATGAGTTTATTATTTGGAGTCCAAAGTCCAATTTTAAAGCTTCTGCTGTGTTTTCAGAATGTGGGGCTGAGGTGGGTTGGACACGTATGGAAAGCAGGCAGGCTTCCTGTGGCTTGGGGGTTTTATTGTGCAATTGTGATTTTTTTCAAGCTGTCCTTTTTTCAGTGACTGCAGGAAAAGTGAAGGGAGAAATATCTTGAAAGGTAAGATGAAGGATTGAACTGTAGCTGCTTTGATTATTTTGACTAGAGATGTCAGAACGCTGAACTGAAAGAGAGGATTCCCTTGCTGGTTTTTGATTCTATCCATTCTGCCAATTATTTGAAAAATTAGTTGTAAAAAGTTGTTGGGTTTTAATATTGCACTTAGGATAAAATAGGTGAACACAAAGCACCTGGGGTTACTATAACTCCTTATCACCTCTACCTGTCACAAAAGAAAGATTTCCTGACCACTGTAAAAATGAGGCGAGATGCTGGGTATCTGCCATCCTGAGTCAAATGTACACATTGCTTTTAATAATAAGCAGTAATAAATGGCAGTATTTGGAAATGCACATATTACTGAGCTATTGTAATATTCAAATTGTAATTGAAAATATAATTCCCAGAGGAACTGTAGTAAAGAAACATATTATATTTATCACAGATCTTTCATTATTTTGACTCTCTACTCACTTTTTGCAGCAAGTCCAATGACTCATTCACAAAAGAGCATACTTTCATGTTTTCTTCCCATGGTGTTTTCTAATAGTTTAATCCAGCTGAGACATAATACAGGGCCATTGTAGAACTGTTCTACTGTATGTTTATTATTTGCTGTCTTTCTAGCAGGCCCGGTGTGTTAAATGGCCTAGACTTGAATTTGTGTGGCTGCTGCTGGTCTGGTGGTTAGCTGATCATGGGGCTTCCTTCTCTCTTTGAGCCTCTCCTAGCTCTCAAACTGTCAACTGCAGACATAAGGAAATGTTCTTAGGTTCCCTAATAGCAATGCGTGGAAGAGGTGTGTTTCCACCTGCCTATCCCAGCTTTGCTGCAAGGGATGTGGGGCCTCAGACGGCTCTAACAGCCCGTGGTGGAGTTCAGCACTTCTTCCTCCTGAGGATAAAGCCATAGAGCCATGACTTTGTAGATGTGCTACATATGCATGAACTCAAATGAAACTGCAAGTCTTATTTATTCCTGGGAAAGAGTCTTCCCACCTACTTTTTAGTTTCTTCTGAACGTAAATCACAAGATTAAATAATCTAGTATGTAACTTTTTTCCCTGCTTTTTGCCTTGCAGAGCAATAGCTCATCTTCACTTAGGCTCAGTGCTGGGTAAAATTTTCAAGGCAAATTCTCAAATGAAAAACTTTTCTTAAAAGCCCATGATTGAGTTGCAGGCCTGAGGACAGAAGGAAATAGGAAGGGCAAACAGGGCAAAATAATTTTGCAGAGAAACAGGCATAATGTATATTGATGCACACAACCTTATTCTGTGATTAAGTTTGAAGAACTGGTGGGGAGGAGGAAATAAATGGAATTGAATGTCAACATTTTTGACCAGTGTCCAGATTTGGAAGACTTAATTTTATTTTGTATTTCTAAGCCTTGGCCTTAGAAATCTTCCGCACCTTTATTTTTCTGCATCTCTTTGAATATGTGGTTATATGACAGTGGCTTTGGTTCCAAAGCGTTGTTAGAAATTTCCATCCTCAGTTGCTTACTTCATTTATTTATGTAGAGTTTTGTCTAAGCCAGGTAGGTGAATGGCGTTGATAGCTTGTGCTAGAAGTAGTCATATGCTGTGACATGGGAAGGTGGATGGAGTCTGAGAGCTTTCATACCATGAGACTGAAAAAGTAAGCGCATCTTTTCAACAGAGAAATCCTGTGACTCCTCCTGTCTGAGGTGAGATCGATCAGCACTACTGTTCATTATTCATCAGTCCCAAGCAAATTTGATTGCTTTTCGGGGCTTCTCTTCAGCAGCTATCTGCTGTGAACGTAGCATCATACCTTAACACTGTTGTTACTTAATCCCAAGAAAAGCAGCAAGACGTAAATGGACTAATAATGTTGTAATGCAGCAGAAGTTTCCTTGCCCCACAGTTACATTGACACTAGAGCATCTGTACCTGGACTAACATGCGTGCTGCAGTATCCGATTTGCTCTATCGGCAATCGAGAGGATCTTATTTTATCTTAAAAATTATATGCTTCAGTATTGCTTCCTGAAGGCCCTTGATGTTACAGATAGGAAATTTTGTGTGGTCGAATCTCGTGGATAGTTCTGCCCCCATAGTCAGAAGTAAACCTTAAGCTTCAGTGGGTGCTGTAGGTTAATGTCAGTGTTCCTGAGCTGCGTGCTGTCTGCAGGACTGTTGTGCGCTCAGATAGGAACCAAGGCAAGCGTAATTCAACAGCTGGAGCATATAATATTCATAGGCATGATTTCTTTGCGATGACATGAAAGATGCATTTGATACTTTTCTGTATCTTGCTCATCTTTGGGTTCTTGGAGTTATGATCATTAATTCTAGGCCCAGTGAATATCTGTGCCTGTACATGGCTTCCCAGAGATTCTCCCTGTGTGTTTTAATACCGATCTGAAGCTCTCACTGCAGTGGTCTTTTGTCAGAAGAAAACACTAGATGTAATGCACCGTGTCTGTTAAAGCAAACTGTTTTATGGCAGCCTGGAATTACAGAGATGAAAGGCGACTAAATATGCCATAATTATATCTTATTCCCAGGTGTTTGAGTGAAACTAAAATTCATCGTAATGTGTATTAATAATATAAATTTTATTTATTACTTCTCAAAAAGCAATAGGCAAATAATTTGAAGTACTAAATGCATTACCAATATTGTCATGTTTCTTGCACACGTATAGAAAACAAAATAACTTAAAATCCTAAGTCAGTCTCTTTGAGATATTGTGTAAAGCACATTGTTGTTTCATGAGGGAGAACATTTAGATGCTCAAACAGAGTGACTGTATTGCTGTGATGTTATTGTCCATTTATCTTCTGTTTATCTATCCATATAACCGTAGCATCAACGTCTAGACATTTTTAAAAGTGCTATATCAATTTTTTTGAAAGCTCTAGAAAAAAATTCTTGATTTGCATCAATGATAAACACGTTTCAGAAAATTCTGTAAACCAAGGGTAACTCAAGAACCTCCATATCAAAACACACAAACAAATTTTTCTTTCCTGATGAAAAGAGTGCTTTTATTTTGGAACATTTTAAGTAAAAGTAAAAGAAGGCGAAGTGAAAGAAGTGAAATAATAAGGTACACACAAGGATTATGTAACATCCATGCAGCTGGAGAAAAGTTCGTGTGCTGATGATACCTCTTCAAATTCAAGGCTAAGAAATATTCTAGCATTAACGAAGAGACCTAGGGAGAGACTTGGGAGACCTAGTTTGGATTCCATTTGCTGTGGTTTAATGCAGAGAGATGAATTTATTGCTCCAGCATAGTTTTCTTTTATCCGAGCAGAATGGCTTAACAATAAAATAGATTATCATTCATTGAATATATTGGTAGAAACAAGTTGTCGACTTTATTGAAGGCCCTGGCCCTTAAGTCAGAGTCGCATTCTTTCTTTCTTTCCCTAACTTGCTTGACATATTTTCTAACAAGCTGAAAGTTGGATGGAAATATAAGGGGAGGGGATCTTATCGAGTTACTGAAACCTGATAAGGCTGCTCTTCAGTGAAAGAACTTTAAATGGAAATGGAAGAACTACATCCTGTAACACCTCGAGGCAGTTAAATTCAAACAGTATGTTCTGAACTGTGAATTAAGCAGCTACTCAAAGTCCAAGACCTTAAGTTTATCTTATTGAAAGAATATAAATTTAACTCAGCAGTCTGGTTATGCATGTTCATTTGAGAGTTAGAATATGTTTTTTGTAGGATATTTTTCACTTATAGCAGAGTTCTAAAGTTTAACAGAGAATTTTATATTTCTGATTGGTATAGTAGATTTTGCTTAAATCAGGAGGTTGTAAGTGTGTGGTTTTCTTTTTTTAACAAACATTTTCAGTGCATTCAGTGTTCCTTGTGACTTAAGTTCTTCATATTTATATAAGGCTTGAGATTTTTAGTGCGGTAAAAGGAAATGAAACTGCTGAAGACCCAGCCAATTAAGTGCCTGATTCCCCTGATTCCTTTTAGCAACAGCTGAATAGCTGCTGTGTGTTTCTTTAACTGTATTAAGGACAGAAACAGCTTTAGCAAATGCTAGGCCCTGTGTGAAATCAGTATCAAGTATGCACAGGAGAGAAACCTTTTCCAGAGGTGGGGGACGCACGTATTCTTGCATAACACTGTCAAATATAGCAATGAGCTGAATTGCACCCAAAAACATTTCATTTGCAAAGAGTAAGGCTTCTCTAATTATCTTTGAAATGCCAAATTACATTGGTCCTAAACACTGAATCGTAACAATGAACATCTCTGCTACAAGGCCTCGACCCCTGTTTGTTATGTTAAAGAGACTGCCGGTTGTGGTGACCAGTGGTGTTGCAGAGCTCTGTCGAAGCTCCGACTATTTCGAAATGCACGTGGTCTTTGGCTATTTCACATCGCTGTAAATGTCTCCAGCCTGACTGGAGTGGCTGATATATCCTGAAAGAGGCTGAAACACGTACTGATTTTTGGGTGGCCTTCATCAAAAAGAGATGATAACAAAAAGAGAAAACCTAGTTAAAATATTTATAATAAACCAGCCACAGCCTCTGTCCTGTCTGTTACATAAAACTCATTTTAAATGGAAGGTATTAACATTTGTGCCTTGTTCATCTGTTGCAAATGCTTTCTTTACCTGCTTGCTTTGTTCTAGTTTTTCAGAGAAAGTAGGCTCGTCTCGGTGACGACAGGTTCCTCTATATTGAACGGTTTTTGTTCAGTTGTATCCCTCATGTCCCCTGACTTAACAGTGCCGAATTCTTGTGTGACAGCTGTAGGTAGACCAGACAGTTGTGGTTCACAGTGCGTTGTGTCTGAGGCATCCTTTCTTTACAGAAAGTTGTTTCATTTTGAAAGCAAAAATAAAAACTCACAAATACGCATTTGACACTGCAGATATTCCTGATTTTTTTCTTTTGTTTATTTCTGAGTCTCAGTGAATCTGCTTCTCGATTCTCCTTCAGTCTCCTTTTAGAGATGGAAAAGGTGAAAGTTAACATCCACTCCCTGACCAACAGTTAAAAGACTTAAGTCTTGCAAAAAGCCAGCTAAGACTGGCGTGCTAAAAGCTAGTGATGGCCAGCAATGATGTTTAGAACCGCACTAATACATTCCTGCTTCCAGACAGCTGCTTTGAGACCTGATTGCAGTGCAAGCAAAAGGAGAATTCCTTGGATAGAGTTCATTATAGAGCAAATCTAATAAATGTATTTTGTAACACATAAATCATTTGTAAATTATTATTTCATCTCATGCTCAAATTCAGAGGAATAGGTGAAAGGTATACTTTAGTGTCATTCTGGAACTTAAAAAAAAAAAAAAAAAAAAAAATCTGTCATACGTCGTGGCTCCTAAATCTCTCCTACCCACCCTAAAGTTGTGAGGTAGTAGGCTATATATGCAGAAAACAGTTCTGAGTACCATCTTTTGTTTACTGTTGAATATTTAAATTTTAATATGAATTTTTTACTCAAGCCTGGGATTAATCATTATATTAGTTAGTCTAGTTAAAGAAGAAGTTAGCAGATACAGGTTTCTGGATTTTTTTCTAATAACTCCGAGCTGTTGACAATGTCTATCAAAGCAGGGGTTTATTTAAATATATATGCGTGTGTTTATATACACACACACGCATATATATAAAGCTTGTACAGAAATAATAGATACAGGTAAAGAAATGAGGCTGCACTGACTGTGAAAGGAATCCTCATTTACTTGTTAGGCTGCAGCAAATTTCTTCACATTAAATAGCTAAAGAAATTGTTTCAACTTTGTTTAAATCAATATGTAGTCTCTTAAGGCATAGAATAAATTTATCCCACAATTACTTTAAAAAAAAAAGAGTGAAATCCGTGAGCAAATAAGGTGTAGTCTTGAAACATTTCAAATATATTTAAAAATGTTCATACATAGAATCAAAGCACAGTTATTTTATTTCTTTATTGGTCTGCACTAATCAGTTGATGCTGTAAACTTTATGCACTGTTTTTCTATACCTGAACACTGCTGTCTTGCCCACTTGTTTAGGTAACTATGCAGCATTTGTTTAGGTAACTGTGTAGTAAAATAAGATTGGGACCTGTTTGGGTAAAATGTAACACCTAATGAGAAAAATGGTTAGTTTTAAGCAGTACCTTAGTTGTCTGATCCAGCTCACCTCACTACCATGCAAATGGTGGTTCAGGACCAGGGAGGAGGCTGCGTGGGAGCAAAAAGGCATGGTTTGCAGGTAATGGAAAGATAACATTTTGTTTTGGTGAGAGTGCTGGCTCAAAACAATTAAGAGTGCACATGAAAATGTGGCCTGAAGGACATTCTGAACGAGAGTTACTTTAATTGCATTATTAAAACACCCTTGAAAGAAAATTTAAAAGTGCTTCTGCTTCACTTCATAAATACTCAGTGTGCATAACATCTACTCCAGGGCCATTCATCTCACTTGAGTATTTCTGAAGCAATTACTTTGCAAAGGTGGTAGCTAATTTATACGTAGACATAAGCTGTCCTAACTTTCTAAAATGTAGGGCTTGTCTAGATCTCATTAGAACAGAGAAGAAGATTGCATTCAGATCAAAGTGATATTTGTGAGGCAACTGCAACACCTCTGTTTTGTTGGTGCGGTTTTTGCCATAATTTTCCTCTTTCTCTGTGTGTATTTCAACCATCCTGTTACTCTCCTCAGATTTCTGATTCTTTTTTCCCCCTTTTCCTCAAGTTTCTACTCGTCTCACGGTGACGAGGTGCGTTAGGGTCCTAAGTAGCCTGCTCCCTTGCTCCAGGCAGGCAGTGGTGCCAGGGGGAAGAGGGGCTGGGAGATGGTGCCTGCTGCGTGTGCACCACTCATCACAGAAAGAAAACATTGTTTTTGCAAAGCCTGAGAGCTGCCCTTGTTTTTGAGTTTAAAGAGGAGAGGGGGAAGTATGAGAGGAGGGAAATGATCTCCTTGCAAAAATTCCTTCATCACCAGTATTTGGCTCCTCAGCTGTGGAAATAAAGCCAACAGTGTAGGCAGCACATATCATCTACCCTTCATGTCTAGTCCCTCAATTGCTGGGGTCTTTCTTAAATGCCTTCATTCACTTATTTGCCAGTTAGTCGGTAAGTTGGGTAAAATTCATAATTGATATCTTAAGGTCCTTTGAGACAGAACAGGAAGTTTCTTCATTTTGCTAGCAGTGAAAAAGGGGATTGTCCAAAGTGTGAAGTCTTCCCACAGATTCACCTGTGTGATTTGACTTCCTTTTCTGTTGTGGTGATGGTGGTGGTGGTTTTGTTTGTTTATTTTTTATTCTCTTCATGTCTTGGGAGCATTGACTCCATTCTCTTTGTCTTTCTGTAGCAAAGACGTTTACATTTTCTCTAAGTGCAGAATGTCTTTTGTCCAGAAACTTTCTAACGCATAAAAAGTAGCATAGCTCGTATTTCAAAAAGATTAACAAGTATGATCTCTGGAGTTAAAATTGTGTGTGAGTGTCTTTATACTCTGTTCAAATATCAAGTCTTAAATCTTTTCAAATTATAAGTGGTCACTCATGTTTCAACTAGCAGATTGTGTCATGTAACACCTTCATGATGTCCTATATGAAAAAGAAGCTGAATACAGATGAAATCAATGGCAAGCTCCATTTTATAATATAATAGAAAATAAGACTGTGTATTTACTCAGTAAATACTATCTCAGATATAAAACAACTTTAGTTTATCTGAATTTCTTCTCAAATATGAACCATTTTTTCCTCTAAGATGGATCTAATTCAGTTCAGTTCCGAATTGTCTGGATGCAGTAAAAAGATTTTCATTGTTTTGTTATGTTTCGTAGATTAGAATTTGAAGCTATCGTCCTCTTTATAAAACATATATTCATCTTTATCTTAGGACACAGACTTTTGCTAGATGAATACTCTGTTGAAATAAAACATTAGCACTTGATTTGATTTAGTCAAGACTTTTAAGGTTTTGTGAGCTCATCAGTAAGAGTGCAGTATCTGGACCAATAGCAAAGTAGGGCAGTCTCAGAAATAGAGACCTGAATTAATACCTGGTTTTGTGTTTGCAGTAAGTCACTCAAATCCACTGTGTATCCTTATGTGTTATACCCAGAAAAATAAATAACTTGTGACCTATTATTGTTGAATTCTTGTAACAGAATTGTAGAATAACTTAGGTTGGAAGGGAGCTCTGGATGTCATCTAATCCAACCGTCTCCTCAAAGTAAGGCCAATGTCAAAGCTCGGTTATGTTGCTCAGAGCCAGGGCCAGCTGAATTTAGAAAACCTCCAGGGTTGGAGATTACACCATCTCTCTGGGTCCTACCCTCACTGTAGGTATTTTTTTTTTTTTTCCTCGTATCCTTATATTCCAGGCTTAACAAATTGACTCTCTCGGCCTCTCCTTGTATGCCGTGTGCTCCAGCCTTGAGGCCTCTTGGTGCTCTCTGCTAGATTTAGACTAGACTTACTGTAGTTTATCAGTATCTCTCTTTCTATTGGGAGGCTGAAAACTGGACAGAGTATTCCAAATGTGGCCTTGTGAGTGCTGAGTAGAGTTGAATATCATCACCTCCCTTGACCTGATGGCTGCACCCTGTGTAATGCAGGCTGCTATGCAGTTGACCTTCATCACTGCAAGAGCCCTTTGCTGATTCAGGTTCAGCTTGTCCAGCAAGACCCCCAGCAACTTTTCTGTGAAGCCGCTTCTAGCCGGTTGGTCTTAAGCCTGTTCAGGTGCATGGGGTTGTTCCTTCTCAAGTGCTAGACTTTGCATTTGTATTTATTGAACTTCATTAGTCCTATGTTGACTCATTCTTCCAGCTTGTCAAGCTCCCTCTGAATAGTAGCCTTGCTCTCCTGGCATATTGACTGCTTGGCCCAATTTGGCTTCAGACTTGAGTGTAATGAGAGCATGCTCTATCCTATCATCCAAGTCACTGATGAAAATGTTAACAGTTTTGGCCCAAGTATGAACCCCTCGGGAACAGCACTGGTAATTGATTTCGGATTAGACTTTGGACTCTTTGGACTGTTGACTGCTACTACTTTTGGATCCTAATGGTCCAGTCAGTTTTTTACCCACCTTGCGGTCCACCTACCTGGTCCCTAATTCACCAGTTTGCCTACAAGGAAGCTATAGGAAACTGTTGAAAAACCTTACTGAAGTCGAGGTAAAGAATGGACACTGTCCTCGTCAGTCTTGCAGATTTGTGATGCTGTCTTGAAAGTTTTAGGTCTTACTTCAGACTCTGAATCAGCTGGACCCTTAGAACGAGCCATATGGAAGATCTCTTTGGAGAATTTGTTGAAAACTCTGTACACTGATGAAATGTGAAGTCAGTGAAGTGGCTTTTCAGGCTTAGCCGTTTCACTGCTACTTTCTTCACCGTGTTGTTTCCCAGCATTGTTGTTCTTTAACATAAGTTCTTTTTCGCGTCTTCCTTCAGTACCTAGTTCTCTGGCTACATGTTGTTCCTTCCTTAGAATGCATCGTTTACCACCGCTGAATGATTAGCGTGAATATGGCGTATAGTTTTTTATGTGTTCCTTTTTATGTATTTTCCTACAATTTTGCTGTTTTGCTTTTTCAAATAACATATCCTAATTACTTTGTGTGAAGGATCTGGTCTAGCGCAACATATACGATGTATTCAGTGGCTACGTTTAAGTGAATTTGTCATAGCTGGTTAGAGCCAGAGTTATGAGCGTTCTTAAGCGTTCCTGCCTGTCCTTGTACAAGAATTCTGCCTCCCACTCCTTCACGTTATCTCCTTGTTTCTCTTGGGTTTCATCTGGAAACTTTTCCACAGTTCTTTTTCCTCACTTTCTAAAAATGCTGTAGTATTTCCTTGAGATATTTAGTACTCCTTCATCTTTCAGCTTGTACAAATACAATCTTGAAAACAATTACTTTCAATGTAGTACATCAGATGCAGCTTTCTGATCATATCTTATCTCAATCTATTGTACAAAAATTGTGAGATGCCACCTCAGCCCTCTCTGCTGCATTTGCTTTCCTGTTAGTGAATTTTCCTTGCCCTCCTTCCTTATGGTTTTTCTGAGGTAAGAATACTGTCCTTCTGTAGAAAAGCAGGCATAGTGATTATAAATCTACAGTAAAGAGAGGTATTAAACTTTATGGATAATACTGGTGATACAGGACGCACATATCTATAGATAACCATTTCACTGTGACTAAGTAAAGGTGCAAAGCTTTTCATATTTTCATGCTTGGTTTATGGCTGATTCTCTGAGCTTGCAAAGATGCAGTCTTCCTTCCTTCTAACTAGCCAACATTGTGCAAGTTTGCATCCTAGTGGGTACTAGCTTGCAAATCAGGAACACTGAAAGGACTATTCTTTGTATAGAGGTAGAGTTTGTACATATGAAAATCGGAGCCCCGCCAAAATTAAACCCTTCAGAACGGAATGTACAAAGGATAAAGACAATAACAATATTTGTCTCCTGAATTCTTGCTGTGGCTCTGTCTTTATTCTGATTTATAATCTTGCAGGGGCAGAACTTGTTGCAAGTTTGCCATATTTGTATGGTGTTGCTTGGCTTGAAATTTCAGGAGAATGAGGAAAATTTTAACTACGATATCACACATGCTTGAAAACCTGCTTAAAAAAAACACACTACAATTACAGTTTCAGAAACATGTGATGGTTGAGTCTATTTCTGTTTTATTTATCTTCACATAGTGTAATTTGCTTTAGTAAGTATAACCTTTTCAATAATTAGCCCATATTTCTACAGATACAGTTTTTTCTCTGTTATCAGTTTGTTGCATCGAAGTTACAGAATAGGTTACTGTAATTCTCACCAGTTTGTATGGCTCATAAAGGTGTTATGGACAAAAGGAAGCACCTTACGCACAAAGCTAAGAATTTGTTGTTAGTGTAATCAAAGAAGTATTATTACTCCAGTTTTAATGATACTGATACAGTTAAAATTATATACAGCTAAAATTATATAAACAGAAAATTTTGCAGAACTTACCTCTTTCTCCCCCTGCACCTCTAAGCACCCAGGCTGATGGCTTCAGTTGGGGTTGGGGTTACAGTGAGCCATCAGCTCTGAGCCCTTTGCTGGTGGGGGGCAGGGTATGGTGCTGATGCTGGTAGCTTCTTCCTCCTCAGCCTAGGATCCATTTGAGGTCATTCTTACATGTTTGCCAGTGTGCTCTACAGCTTACTCTTTCTTCACTACTCTGTAATTCCACATTGCATCCAAAGACACTGTATATGGCATGTTTTTTTATATGCTGACACTTGTCCTTTGTTCCCTTTCTACCCCCACAACTAGTCTTACACAGCTCCCAAGGCTGCATTCATCTGAGGACCAGTAAATGACCATGAGTGAGTTGCTTGTCGCCCTCAAGCCTCCCGTATCATCCTGTGCCCGAACTTTCCAGGCCTCTGCCAGCGTCCCGTGCCTGTATTCCCCTCTGCTGCAGTCTGTTCTAGTGTTCTGACTCTAGAATAGCTCATTGTGCATGGAATAACTACTTGTTATGACTATTACTTGCAAAAATGTTTAATAGATGTCACACAACACAGTGTGACAAGCAAAAGGTAAAGCTAAGTACATAACAGTCACCTGGATATTAGATAATTGCCTTTACAAGCTAAAGGAAGGGCAAGGGCTGGGAAAGGCAAGTCCCTGACAGGTCCTGAGGCCTGTGTTACTAATTTACCGCAAAGCATGTGGGCCGATACAAGCAATGGCAGCGCTTGGTTTCCTCTGCTACTCGGGTGCACCTTGGCCTGTAATAGTTTGGGGTTTGGAGCTGTGCACTCCTTCACTTTCTGGCATTTCTAGCAAGTCTCTAAAAGAGGAAGCTGTGCACCAGTGTCGGACAAGTATCAAAATGGCAGAGAGACCAGAGATTTCAGAGGGCTTGAACAAAGTTTTGTCCAGTTAGTCCCGAGAGACCTAGTTGGAGAAGACAGGGAGGACGTAGCAAGTGTCCTCGGAGAGTTAGGAAGGAGAAAACTCCAGAGAACTTCAAAGCAAGAAAGCAGAGTGTAAAAGATCTAAGAAGCATAGTTTGTGATGAATCAGCAAGGAGGGAAGGAAAATAGGAAAAGAAGACCAGAGAAATAAATAGTTTCCTCATTTTGTTGCAGACCCGAAGAAATCATGGGCTGAACACAGAAAATAATGTTGTCTATTAAGTTTCTTCCAAAGTTTTTGAGCCTTTAGGTTAGGTTTGAGAAATAGTTTTAAACTTTCCTTCACAGCTGTGTGGACTAGAATATTGACTTTTTTCTTTCCCAAAGAAAGTTGAGATTCTATCTAAATCATAAAGTTCTAAGACTACAGGCTTTAAGAATAAAGACCAAATAATCCAATACTTACAAAATTATCCATATTGACTGTACTACTTAATTATTTTCACAAAGCTATTAGCTGACAGTGAGGCAGGAGTGAGAGATGTGAACATCCTTGGTCATTCCACCCTTGAAAGCTGGCCATTGCATATGGCCATTTACACATCTGTTCTTTTGCATTTTAAATCTTCTGTTTTGAATTACTTCAGCCAGTAACTTACCCAACCTTAGGCACTTCAGTACATTGCTGCCTTCTTGAGTTCAAGGGTTCTAGGAATAAATGGAGTTGGTGAAGATAATAGATAAAATGTTAATTTCATTACTGTTTGACAGTACTACTGACGTTTAGGTCACTGACATATTTAGAAAGATGATATCTATCAAAATTTCATGACAGAGTCTATAAATAGATCTCATTGTTCTCTGAAGCATGTTTGTACCTCTTTAAACATGCTAGAAAACATCTCTGTTGTATGAAACACATGCAGTCATCATTGCAATACAACAACTGTGCTCCTACGCTAATGTTCTGTATTTTCAGTGAATAAGATTTAGTGGTGTGACATTTTTAGTTGAGAAATTTCAGCCCCGAAGTGTGGGTATCCAGGGCACGTTGCAAAGTCTGCCTTTTCTGTTAGGCTTTTTCAAAATAAGCTGAGTAGGTTATGGGTTTTACTGAAGGGAAAGTCTTATTTGTGGTTGTTTGTGGACTTATTGAATGCATTATTTCAAATACTGTGTAGAAGCCTTTAAAAGGAACAAATGCTTTAGGATATTTTAATTTATCAAAACAGAAATGAGCTTTGTTGTGAGAAGCCTTAGTGCGATCTGTTCTGCAGCCCGACCTGGCTGCACAATTCAACTTGTGTGAAGAATCTTACGGAAGTGCCATATTGTATCTAGATTTAGTCATTGCTGTCAAATTTCTATATTTAATCAAGTGTTATTATAGAAATACTCCTTTTAAAGTAATATCAATGTCACAGGAGGATTATCTCAGAGGACTGTATCTCTTCTAGTTATGACCTAAATTATCTACATTGAGAGCACACCGTATCTCAATACCTGTGATTTCGGTTTCTGCTGTGGACTGCAAAGTTAATTCAATCATGACTGCAGGCAAGCAGCAACATAAGCTTCCTTATTGTGGCCTGTTAGACCTGTGCAACTTCCTTCCCTAGCAAATACCCCCATTCTTTAAACTGGTTATTATTGGGGAGCAGGAATAAAGGGAAAACAGTTTGACATGATCTTAGTTTTGTGAATGCTCACTAGATTTTCTTGTTTTGTTTCATTTTTCAGTAAGAATTTGATAATGATAGTAATTTTCTGCTTTTAAGGAAAGACTTAGCTTTTCCTCCTTGGAAGATGTATTCCTCAGGATTTCTCTCTCACCATCTTACCCTTTGAGACTGAGTTTTCAATGTGATAGTCTTTGTACTTGAAGTTGTATATGTAATTTCTTAATTACTCCATGTGATACTTGGTCATTTTTCAGCCCGGATTGATGTCAAATGTAAGGTAATCTGTGTTTATCACATTGAAGTAATAGCCTTTGCTACTGATGTGTTTTATCATGTTAGTTGCAAAGGTTACTAATAGAAATATCAGCATTGAATGGAGGACATAGAGGAATGGATGTTTCTCCTGCTACATTGAAATTGGTTATATGGTCATATACTGGCATGGATGGCTAATTGAGAATCAAGAAAACTGTATTAAATGCAGAGTTGTTGATGGTGAATTAATACAATGAAGACAGATTCTTCTGTTTTGGGCTCTCACTTAGTTAACTGGTCTTTATAACTACAATTTTATTTTAATTTAACAAGAAATGCTATTTCAAAGTAGCTGGTTTATCACCTTTCTAAAACAGAAGGTTATGTTCTCCTGTCATGATAGTAAAGTATCCTCTGAAGTACTATTAATATTTCACTATAGTTTATTATATCTTAATGAGCTGAGCTTCTGTCTCTTCTGGAACGTCCTATCGATACTGGAAATTGTCTGCCAGGGTGTATCAGAGGTAAAATTAAGTATTTGATTCCTAGCAAGTTTGAATGAAACTAATTAAAACACTTAAATGATGATTCCAAACTTTTTTTCACAGAAGACTGAGAAGATTAACTCTCTGTGAAGTAGAATAAGTTTGTAAAGTAATTCTTCTTCTTCTTTAATTTGTTTTGATTTCTCTTATTCTCATGTAATTTATTTAAAATTATTAATAATTACTTCTCTGAAAGTCATTACTATTAATTTGACTTAATGCCAGGGCTCTCTACTCCAAATAAGTTTTTTTTTAAGCATCATTAAAATGAGGAAGCCTGTAACTTTTGATCGGTGCCATTTAGTTATATATTGAAACAAATACATGGAAAAAAAAAACCCACCGTCTGTAGCATAGTTTAAAACACTTTTACTTATCTCTTTTGTAAGTACCCTATCTTTGTGGAAAAAAATTTATTCTGTCAATGAAAATCAGTTATTTTTCCAGTTTTAACCTCTTTTCTTGGAATAAATTATTGGAAGTCTTTGTTTTCATAAACAGGAAGCAAGCCCCTAGTTTGGCAATCGAATGGAAAATTTTTCAAAAGGCGAAAGTGGGGGGGATTTTAGGTATTGTCATTCATGGGCTATTTACAAAATTGGGAGGTAATGAATTGCTTTGTCTTCAGTGAGTTTTCAGAAGCAGGCTTTCCCAAGCCATAAAGGTGAAGAGCAGCATCTCTGCTAATACTATACAGTATTTTCTTAAATAAATATATAATGCACACACGCATACTGTATATTCAATTCTGTATTTTGACTGAATTGTCCAAGGGACTGAAGAGAAGTTTTGTTCCCAGGGTGCAGGCGTGATGCCCCTGGAGCCAGAGCTGGCCGGAGCCTCCCCGCAGCCCTGGCCCTGGCACCATGCTCCCGGAGCAGCTACAGCTATGCCACCTGTCCCTGCAGCAAGACCCTTGCTGTGCGGTAGAGAGCTGGCGTTCTTCACTCTACCCTTTTCAGATAGGAGACGTATGCAGCGCATTCCTAAAATTTCTCATCCATCTTCCCATTTCACAATTAATGAATTCTGTTAAATTTAATAGGGATTCTCTAACTGATAGTTTGGTCAAGACAATTATAGAGGGAGTAGTGTTTCCTCAAGTGTTTTTACAGTTCGTTCTTATATTTTGCACTTGAGTAATTTGTTACCATATCGTGCTGTGCCATTCAGGCCTCCTTGGGCATTGATGTGGAAGATGGCTATAGTGAACAATCAGTCTATAATATACTACTTTAATAAGAAAGTTTTTAATAAGGAAGTATTGTTTTACTGAGGGAGGAGCAGTGTAAAACTGGGAGTGCTCCTGAGCATTTTAACTTGCCAAGGAATCTCATTACCTTTTGTTACCCTTGAAAAGGTAGTAAGCACAGTTCAGTAAAACTGTTCAAGGTTGGCAGGATATTCTAACACTAGAACTGTGAAATGTAGCTCAAAAGCTGCTATTAATTTATATTCTCCCTGAAACCAACAGGGACACAGGAGACATCAGCTAGGAAGGAGCAGGGATACGGCAACGAATCAGAGGTGGAAACGTAGTAAAGGTAGCAAGAGTTGTGAGGTACAGGGCTGCCAGAGCAAAGAGAAGGGCCAGGGCTGGAAATACTGAACCTGGAATGGGCAGAGGAGGAGGATCGCTTCCTCTTCCTGCCGAGGTTGGCAGGCAGGAGAGCGATAGACAAGACTGCAGCAGATTTTTGGCTCCTGCTTCCTCCTAGGTTGGAGGAATGGAGTCAGGATAGTGAAATCTAAGCTTCAAAAAAAGCCTGGGAGGGCCAAGACGCATGCCTGTAAAGCTGGAGAGGTCTTGGATGTCCTGGTGGGAAGAGGGACGCCATGCTGTGTGAAGAGTTTACAGTCTTCATTTTGAAGACGGGAACTGAGGAAGTGGTGTAGGAGGGGCAGATGCCAGCAGAACCATAGCTTCATTGATCTGCCATTTGGGAGCTCTGAGTGCTGGTGCATGGTTGCCCTATGTGTGAGTTACCTGAAAGGGTGAGCAGAGAAATCTCACATCTTACATGGTACGTGTTTATCACAATATGTAGATAAGTTACAATGTTCCTACTGCATTGTCAAGATATTGTCATACTGTTTTTTCAGAGTAGGCCCTTCAGCCTGCCCCTCAAACTTCAATTATTTCTGAATGTTCTCACCTTCCCCTGTATGCAAAGGGATGGGTACTGATTTCTAAGCCTATGAAGATTTTTAGTCCTTTTCTTTTTATGGATGGCCCGCCTGCAGAAATGCCAGATCTGGTTTAATGTGGGAGCTGACTTTCCAGGCCTTTTTCTATACTTGGTCATGGCCACAAGTTGTATTGTAGTGCACTTTATTGTATGAACCTTTAAGGTCAGACATTTATCTCTTGACCTTCATTGAACCCCAGTGATGTATCTAGCATGAAGAGGGCAAGAAAGTCAGCAAAGGTATGCCAATGTGAACAGGGAGCAGTACCTTTTCTATGCTTTTCTGGAATTATACAGGAAAAATCTTCAGAATACTTGAAATAACTCATGAGGGAGAAAAATGACAAGGCCAGGAGGTCTAGTGGTTTGTGAGATTATGGGATGCGAAAGTTGGTCAGCTACCATTACCCTTTGGTTGGCCAGTTTGATATGGTGAACAAAAAGGGGAAAGGTTTCATGCTGTTTGCTCCTTCCCTCTTCCTTCTGGGAGTAATGCATCCCTTTTCTTGGCTTGATCAGCTGAAATCTGACCTCATGAGGCATTTTCCCAGGAATTGGAGTCTCCTCCCTCTCTTCCCTACCATCTCTCATCCCATGGGACAGCGCTTCTCTCAGCACTCTGACTAAATATCCCCCTCTGAGAAGAAGGACATTTCTTCCAAAGTCTTTTCATAAGGGTGGTAGAATTTTCTCTTTCCAGAGAGTAGACAAGATTTACGATGGAGGATCTGCTGGGTGCTTGTGCCTGCTATCCTTTTAAAAGCTCAAAGCTTTTCCTAAGCCTCTCAAGGGTTACTAGGTCAGCCACACCTTCTGCTTTCTGAGGAATTCATTGATTAGTTGCAATGCTAATGGTTCAAATCTGGTATAATGTATTAAGCCAGTGAAATACAACATGCTCTTCACTGCTTGCTTGTAGCATAGGGCAGAAAAATACTCTAACAGATTGCTTACTTAAAGAACACAGCTTTTTCACAGAATGTCTTGACAGTACCCTTTGTCACTTTTAATACTTAATCTGATTTGTATTTAGGCTAATAAATGCAGTTTGTAGACCTTAGACCATTTTTAATATTGAATTTCTTTTTTTTGAGGCTGTCATGTTACTGCACAATCATCAAAACAAAGTTCTCCAGCACTAGAATTAAACTATTAAACTAGCTCTATGACTTAGTGACTTCTGATTGATTGCAAACTGCAGTTGACATTTGTGCCTTAGTTGTGCTCTTTACAGTGATTTTCACCTTTTCCTGCTCACCTATCATCACAAAACTTAAAGGGACTTTTTTATAGGCTGTCACCCCCTCTATGAAGTTTAGTTGAAAGACAGAAAACTTACTGAATGAAGAAATGTATGGTGTGTGGGATGGCTAGACAAACAAAACACCAGGACACAATCACACACAGTCTCTGAGCATGATGCTTGTGAGTCTTATTTCCTTGGGACCTGGTATGAAAGTCTCAGAAACACCTATCCTCTGGTCTGCCTGTTTCCCATATTTCAAGTGGTTGTGGATGTCAGAAGCAGAAAAATACAGTCCTGATAAAAACAGCAGTATAAAAACTGTATTCTCCTATTACTTGTGAATTCAGAAGTGGCTAACTTGATCCTGTGCCACAAGGAAAAAAAAAGTATAAGTAAATAGTATTGGCACTACTAAATCAGAAGGGCTTGGTGCTTTGGGGGATTTATGAGAACCTTCACTTACATGACCGGAACAGATTATATCGGACTGTTTTTTTTTAAAAAAAAAAAAAAAAAAAGGTGGGGGGAGGAGGGGGGAATAATTTAGCTACTTCCACCTAAAACTCTGTTTGTACCCTTATCTTTGAAATTGTTACATAAGATAAGACTAATGAAAAAGTATGAAAAAAGAGAAGGAGTCAATTTACAATTGTAACAGATGAGGAGAGTTGCAAGGGGTTTTCTTTTCATGCCCTCAGTCCCAGAAGTACAAAAGTACAAGGCTTTCTTATGGACTCTGAACTGTTTCTGGAGCTGCTAGTTCTGCCATGCAGAGCCAGTTCTGCCATTCAGAGTTGCTCTTGCCAAAATCTGTAGGAGTTCAAGCGTGCTTGTGATTGATACTAGATATTTTTATGTGGCCTGACACTTTTATGCCAAGCTGACTCTGGTGGTGGAGGATAGAGGGCATGACAAAAATGTCTGAGGGAGGCCAGGCTGCTGTCAATCAAAATGTCTCCGATGGTGCATCGGCTACAATGGTAGCTACATTTCCTTTGATGAATTTTTTTGAGATTTTGATTACTCACAAAATTTCCCCCCTCCCCCCCAGTGGAGCATGGTCTAGCGACACATACACATTTTAAAGAGGGGATCTACCAAGCTGCATGAAACATGCAGGTGGTAAAAATATTTGCATTTGGTCTGTGTTTATGATCTTACTTTAACACCGGGCATGACAGTTGAAGGGGAAAAAGGCAAGTGTAATTTTAACTTTGAGATGTTCTGAACAGTAAACTTCTGTTCTCACTCCACTGGCTGCCATGCTTTTGCCAGCTGATGGCAACACTGTAGCAGTCACGTTAGGGTAAGGCTAAAATCTACCACTGCTTCTGCTAATCATCTCTGTGAGCAGTGCAGTGATGGAAGGCAGTGCTAGCTCACATGCAAGAGCCGCTTCTAATACTGGAGCGAACATGGTCAGCTCTTGTGCAAAGACAAGTGACAGGGCAGTGTCCTGCCTGTCACACACTTCTCCTAACACACTGTTCTGTAGCTTAAGCTGCCTCCCTTTCTCTCTCCTCTGTCTTTTTTTTTTTTTTTTTTTCTCCTCACTGTGACAGTTTTATCAGTCTTCAGGATGTTTTTAAATGTCACATTTCTGGTGGGTGTGAACAGCTTTGGATTGGCAAAACCCTAATGCTTCCCTGCCTGGCCATCTAGTTGCATGTTGAAAATGAGAGCAGTTTCTCCTTTGGGAATCTGTTTCTGCTGAGGCCAAGGCATGGCTACCTGACGCCCTACTATGTTAGCTTCCCTGCAGCTGATAACCCTGAGGGGAGGAGAAAAAAAATCACTTCCGAGTACCAGGTGGTTGTCTGTTCTGTTGTGCTTTTCCCTGCTTGTTTTTCAGGAATGTCAGGGTTTAAATTATTATGTTCTTTGTGTCACTCCCTGGTGACTCTAGAATAGGGACTAGCTTGGAAATAGCAAATACCTGATACTCTTCTCTCTGTACCACAGTTTTTGTGGGTTGAATCTGCAGGGGCTGAATACTAATGTTAGCGTTCTGGTAATGTCCTTTGGCTCAGCAGTCCGGGGTGTTCAACTAATTTCCTGGCTCCTGAGTGCCTCCGTTTCCCAGTTACATTTCTCCCTCTCTTTCCGTTTTTTTGTGAACTTTTGGGAAGATACACCTACCACCTTTTCATTCGACTTCATCCGTTTCTCTTTAGCAGCCATGTTACTGTGGGGATCAAGGAGGGGTTTTTTTCTGGTCTACTTCTCCACAGTTTGTGTCTACCGATGCTGCTATCTAATCAGACTACTACAGCGTGACGTTTTCTCTTTACTAGTCCCTCCCTGCATGTCCCTGGAGGGGGTTGTCTCCCCAGCATGAATCCAAGTGCCCTTCAAGGGGGCAGGAATCTCAGCCTGCGATTGCCACCGCGGCATGTCTCCTCCCACGTCCATCAGCCTGGGTGGCAGCCTCCCACGCAGGGGCAGAGTACTGACCTTTATCTGCAGCTTCGGTGCCAAAGGTTAACCTTCTGCTTTCCAAGAGCGAAGGGTGCCTAAGTGCTTCTACGTTTTCTTCCGTTCTTTTCTGTGCTGTTTTCCTAGACGTTCCTGTAAACTGCAGCTAGTTCTCAATCAGGTTGCCTCCTTCCAGTTTGATTTACCTGAAACTTACTCTGGGGTTATTCAAACACAACTAGCAATACTTCTAGGTGTAAACTGTACTGTCCTCTATAGACATGTTTAAATAAATCTGGAGCATTTTGTTTCACTGTTGAGGCAGGCACACCACTACTACTCTCTGCTCAGCTTTATACAGCAGACATACTCTTTCAAATATTTAAGAAACATATTGGAAGTATCCCCCCTGTAGTCTTATCTGGAAAAGAGCTTAGTGTCATTGAGGCATCCAAAACCCCTGTGTGGATCTTCTTTTCCAGGTCTTCTCTCTGAGCTAGTTATGTCTGCTGGAGTTCCAGCTAGAGGTTAAGTCTCTGTCGGCAATTTCAATTGGGTACTGTCTCGTGATCTTGGTCGTCTAGAAGTGACGAGCAGTATCTTGGGCTTTCGGCCTGTGTGCTGTCTCACTCCCCCCGCTCCCCCCTGGAAGATGATGTGTGATATTCCCTAGCCAAGTTACCTGGGTTGCAGCTCCTTCCAGCTCTCCTAGGTTTTTTTTTAAGGAGTTGTGTCCTCAGCACAGGCACAGTGCGACCTGAGCAGCGACTGCAGCAAATAGGCCTCAGACTGCTCTTTGTGGGAGCAGTCTGCCCTTACACAAGGGTTTTCCTCTGCTTTCTGGTGATGCAGTTCCTGGCCGTGGTCATCTTCTATCCCTCTCACCACAGCGGGAGAAACAAAACAACAGATTTTTTGTTTTACTCATTTCTCAGAGCAGCTGAAATCTGCTCAAACTCTAAATTAAAAGTAGAACAAGGAACTTCTTGAAATACAGAAAACTCGAGGAGGTAATGAAGGTGTTGGTAAACTCCTGTCTCCGCCTCTGCCCTGAATGGGCTTGGCCTTCTCTTTAAGGTTTGTTTTCTGCCCAGCACCTTAGTAACTTTCTCGGTTGTAATGAACCCCACCTTGTTTCTTTTGGGACCCAAGAGAAAAATTTTTCCTTGTGTCACTTGGGTCTTGTCATTTTTGTGTGTGTGTGTTTTTCTTTGAGCAGTCTCTGCAGGTTCCCTGCTTGCATATAGCCAGTCTGAGCTACATATGATTTATATGATTTTTTTTTTTCTATGGATAGCACCTGGATGACTATGTTAATAAACACATTAGAAGTTCATGGATTACTGGAAAAGAATATTTAGTTGACCCAATACGTATGTATATATGGTCTATCCATTTGCTTTAGAGACAAAAAATAGAAAAAAATCACGAGAAATATCTCTGTTCCAAGAGAACTGTAGTGTGAGATATGCAAAAGAGAAGAGATTAGCTGTGCTGGTGACTCCATGAAGTTCAGCATGTGTTTGACAGAACGAGTGGAAGGAGGCTAAACAGAGATAAAGTTTGAGTGTTTTGTGAATGTTACGTTCTACACGGCGTTGTTGTTCAAATCATCATTTTTTTGTTTGTTGGATTTTTTTGTAAAGATTTAAGCAGCTTTCCATTATTATTAGACTTCTACAATAATTATAGGGTTTTTTTTCAAATTGTGGCAAAAACAGGAGATAATCAACTAAAATTAAATGGGTTTTATTGAAGGACTCATATTTTTATGTTTAAACCTATGTAAATGCAAAAGTGCTCATAGACTGACATTAAATTAAGACTTAAAGGGATCTCAAGAGACGCTCAAGAAGTCATTCGTCTGTATCTGCTCAGGATGAGTTGTACCTAAACAGTTCCTGATAGATATTTATTTAACTGGTTCTTAAACCTGTGGTGATTAGAAAATAATGTTTCTTTGTTCACTCTGCTGTTTTCTGCACCTCTGATCATCACCGTTGTTCCCTTCCAGACCATTTCTGTCTCTAAGGGATGTACCTAAATGTGCAGCACGGTCGAGTCAAGGGCCCAGCCAGTCTCAGATCATATGGAAGGATTATTTTTTGTGTCTTGCAGGCAATGTTCTTACCTATTCATCCTGTACATTACTATTTTTCACACACGCGTGATAGTCACGTGCACTTGTGATCTAGCCTTTGGATCCCTTTGTCAGGACAGCTGTCAAGTGAGTTGTTCCCCCTGTCGCACTCATGGAGCTGATGAGTGCTAAGTCGGGTCACTTGCAGGTATCCTGATTAAATTGTCCCCTATTTTTCATTTGGATCATTTTTGCAGTTTAGAAAGACAGTTTTGAATTGCAGTCCTTTCTTCCACATTTCTTTCAGTTTCTTCCAGCTTGATATCGTTTGCAAATGTAATAAGTATGTTTTGTATTCCATCATCCAATTAGTTAATGAAAATACTGAATAATAATGGGTATGGGGCACAAAGCTGCAGAAAATCAAATAATTCATCTTTCGTATTTAGTAGAAACCTACCATTACTTTTTCCAGTCCATTGTGCAGTCCCCTTATAGTTGTTTCAATTTAAGCAATAATTTCTGAGCTTTCTTAGGAGGCTATTACAGAGGTGAATTTCGGAGCATCACTCAGCAGAGAGATGGAGAGATTTTTCCACAGTCCACATATTCCTCTATAGAAGGAAGTTAGATTTGTGTCACATTTTTTATAGATTCTTTCCTTGTTATCTTCTAGGTTTCTCTACATAAGCTTTTTATTTACTTTACTGTTTTTCCAAAGAACTGAAGTTAGCCTGACCAATCTTTTGTCAGGTAGTCCTCCTCTTTCCTCACTTACTATGGCACAAAGATTGCCAGTGCAAGGTATGCTGTAGCCTGAGTTTTATGAAGTCTCTCTCTCACCTACGCGTTTTTCTCTACCCTTAATTTTTATTCCTATTGCTATTTCATTAGATATCCAATAATAGTGAACTTCTAAGAAGTGACAAGTGGACTAAAAATATATTGTGCTTCTGCTTTGTCACAAACATAGAGTTTCATTTTTTTTCCTTGTGTTAGAAAACAACCTTTTTCTTGATATTCTTTTTACTACCAATATATGTTACAAGCAGTAAGGGAAAAAAAAAATTCAATATTCCCAACTATCTGTGTATAATCTTGTTCTGATTTTGCTCCTGTTGGTTGTATTATATTCATATTACTTTCCTCCTTAATATACTGCGAGTGCCAGGTTATGTACTTTGTATCTTGTTTTCATATGGGTTAGTTTGTACTTGTGCCCTTAATATTATTTCATATAATATACTTTCCTAAACTAATTTTTTCCTTGAGAAGTGCTTCCCATGGGATTTTACTTACACTTGGGAATATACTGAAAGTGTATTAAAAGCTGCTTTCCTGGAGACCTTTGAATTCATTCTCCTGTTATCACTCTTTCTCCACTCTTGGTGATTTTTTTCATTTTATGAGCAGTCTTACCAGCTTCCTCCCACTTTCCCTTTCTTACAGTTTCTACCAATTGGTTAGAATCAAACCTGGAAGAACCCCCTTTATGTTGTCTTCCCTGCTTGTGATTTCCAATACATTCAAAGGTGTTACTCTGTGTCCTGCTTTATTCCATCCTCAGTAAATATCTGAATAGTTTAAATATTCTATTAAGACAAAGCCCTGTGCTTTATCTGATAGTTAATTATTCAAATAAAATCCTTATCACCTCCTTTTCCAGATTTTATTGCTTATATCTTTTCCATTGCTGTTCCTTGGCATTTTTCCGTTATGCCCTTAAATCAGAAACTTTCAATGGGCTGTATCACAATGCCTCCTGTACCATAGAGAAGGCTATATATATGTAGGCTATATTTGTTATGCTAGGCAACACCGTCTTTCTTTCCCTTTCCATAAAATGCTATTCCCTTCATGTAAATTCTAAATACACAAATTATCACACAAAGTCTTTCTTTTGCCAATTTTGACATAGTTTCTGTTATGGACTGGGCTTTCAATTCCTTTTATTTCCCATGCTGGTAACATAGCAAGGTGACAACAGAAAATTTGTGCAACTGTTTAATCATAGGTAAACGTATCATTTACTCTTCCTCAGTTCCAAATGAATGAACGCTGCTTGATTAGATACACAATCTATATTGTTTTAATGCAAAACCAGTACTTATAAACCCATCACAATAGCATGCGCTATGTTAAGTGTTATTTTACAAAGAATATTTTAAAATATTTAAGTTAGTGTGGTATTAAAGTTACATAAGAGTTACAAAGCTGTATAAAGTTAATGTTGTATTTCTATTTGTACATTTTTAAGTAATTCCTATTCCCATTGTGCAGCTAAGGCTTTATTTTAGATGAAAATTGGTAAAAACTGTTTTTGTCTTCCAGTGTGTATGAGCAACAAAAAAGATGAACAAAGTCATAAAAAGAAGTACTGAAAGTCTTGCATTTGATAACCGTCGACAACTTTAAGTAATTTTTCATATGAGTCAAAAGACCGTTTCTTTGGGAGGAAATACAAAGATAAGACAAGAATAAAATATATTATTTAAAAATGTTTTTTGATTTTAATTTTTTGCTACATTTTCCATGTCTTATAAACTGTTTTTATTTACAAAAGTAGAATGTTTAACAACATTGCACATTGATATTCTACTTTGACTCTTCTATTACATATTTACTTATTTGCATATGTAAATACAGTATTGCTATTAATAAAATTTAAATGCATTTAAATTTAATAAATTCAGAAAACAAATTTCTACCATATTTTTCCCTGTACTCACCATATCACTTTAGCCACACCAGTTTTGTAATAATGGCCATTGAAAACCTCCTATCTGACTACTAGCAATTCAGAAAAGATTGCAGATCGCCTTGGAGTACAGCCATGGACTCTATATAATTATGATACTGGAAGGAATTTATACAATTTTAAAATTCTTCTTTTTAAAGCTTTCGAGTATACTTAATTTTAGTTATTTGTTAACAAACCTTATTTACTGTCCCCAAATTCTTTATATTGCATGTATATGGCATGGGTTGTACAAAAGGTGTTGAGACAGGCTTGCATGCACAAAGCATGTATTAATGGGTATGTAGCTGACGACACATGCATCAGCTCTAAGGGTGAAAGTTACTTTTGGTGAAGAATAAAAAAACGAAGGAGAGAGAGAAAAGGTAAGGGAAGACTTTCCAGTGGCCAGCTGGAATGAGAAGTGGTGGGGTCCCCAGGGGAGCATCCTCCTCTGAATATTCTCCCCAGTGCAGCAGGTGATGTGGACACAAATAATGAATAAATTAAGTTTTGTGCTTCTCTAACATAAACTAAACCCTACAAAATAAAGGATAAGAAAAGCTGAGGTGGAGGGAAGAAGGGGCAATTGTGAGATCAGGGGCTGTTGCTTCATATGAGAACCTGTCACAGCAGTGCCAGGGCTTGCAAGTGAAAGGCAGCCTCAGTATTGGAAACGGAAGGCCCTTAGCGCTCCGAAGGTGAAGGCCCTTAAGGTACTGTATGGCATCACGCTGAGCGTGTACATAACAGCTGCATGGAATAAGATGCTAGCATCTACACTACCTACTGTCTGTGATGTGGATAAAGTGATTGTGCAGTAGATAAGTAGCTGTACCTTACAAGGATATGACCTTACTCAGGTTGCGTCCCTGCTAAGTCTGTATGTGCACTGCTCCGCTTGTTTTGGTTCAGCCTAAGGAGCTACTTCCCAGCATACCCACAGAAAATTCAGTCCAATGAGTGACCCTGCTGGCACACAGAAATGACAGTAAATTAAAAATTTTTAGAAACCCCAATTGGGATTGTTAGCATTGCTTTCCATTGTGATACTCTCTTTCTTACAAAGAGCAAATTGGTGTAATTTATGTCACTGTATTTCCTGCTCTTGTAATAACTCTTGCTGCATACAACCTGGAATTAAACCTTAGCAGTTCTGTGGCTACAATACGAGTAAGGTTTATTGGCAGCTAGTGTTTCATCTGCTGGTTAGATGACTAGCTGTGCACCAGCTGTATAATATATTCTGTAAAGATAGCATCATCACAAAATTTCACTCTTGGATCTCGTACACCCACCAGGAAACCTGTTTTATCTTGTGCTTAGAGCAAGGAATCCAAATGAGATATCTTAAGGAAAAGTAAATAAGTATTAGGAAATATTAAAGAGAAACCATTTCATTTCTAGAACGTTACTGTGAGACGAAGAAGTGCGTTTGGACAGTAGGTGGAAGAGAATGCTCATAAATCGTTAGGCTCTGATTACAGTCTGCACTGGGCACAGCTCAGAATGGCCAGAACCCAGGCTTTTAGTCACTCTTATGTTGGCTTCTCCCCTGCACGATTCTGGCTAGTTCCTGGCTTATGTCAGAGAAGCCTTAATGCTGCTCTAACTTAATTCTCCTGGGGACTTTCTGGTAGAAAGGGATCACTAGCGCATATGGAGAAGGCCATGACAGTTCCTATAACAGGGGCAGGAGAATTGCAGTGAAACAGCCGCTTAGGTGGTGCAAAGCTTCCAAGGGATTCCTCCGGGGAAGGAAATGGTTAGGGGCAAACACGCACCTGTCTTCCAAAGGAGCGTGGCTGAAGCGATGGCCAGGCTGAGCACCCAAGAAGTGCGTTTCACCTGAAATAGAGGAGCGGTGTAATAGGTCGCGCTGGTAACACCAAACCTCTTTGTCTTTGGTTATTGTTTTGCTAAAACTAAGTTATTTGGCCTAATATTTTATCACTAATTTAAAAAATCAGTTAAAAGTATGTGTTTCTGGTTAGCTTTGCTTTAAATAGCTGTTGTTCCTAAGCCTCTCAATTCCTATGCTTTTTGCAAATACTTGAGAAAAGCACAGCCAGAGTGTGCCTCAACTCTATATAGCGCTATTCCTCTTGCAGAATAGTAAACCATTTGCAGCTGAAATTGCAGAGAATTCTTGGCAGTGAATATAATACAAAGATTGCAGTCTTCTTGCTGATGTATGAAAATGTCAACATGACACTAAAAATGTATTACTTAAGGAATCTTTTTTTTTTAAGCCTAGAAAATCACACATGCACGCAAAAACAATGTGTTAGAAGTACTAAGTCTGCAGTGTACTCAAAAGTTAGGAAATGACAGAAATACAATGATCTTCAGTAGCTTGACTTTCCTTCCTGCGTGAGTATATAATGCTAAAGTCTTTACTTACGTGATTGCAAAGTGTTTCTCCACTTTTACCATATCTTACTGACCTCACCATACAGTTTGATTTTATTTAACTAGCAGCTCTTGATTATTTTGTTTTACCCTTCTTGTCCTCTTCCTGTTGTGACCCGCTGTTGTATTCATTGCATTAGGAGAGAAGTATTCACTCCTCTACTGATTTCTCTTTTTCACTGATTTCTTTTTTTACAGAAGCTTCCCAAATGTTGTGCAGGCATTGGTTTATCTTTATAGTATCCCATGTGGGCAACTTAGTCACAGATTGAGATCAAAAGTTTCTGTTACTGTTGAGCGTCAAATTTAAGAAATCTTTTATTCAGAATATTGAGTATTGCATAGGACTTGATATGACTGATCAACTAGTGATTGGTGCTTTAGTCCCCTACTTGTGGAGGAGATAGGCACATACTGATTCACGCCATCTTGAGAGAGATAAATCACCCCTTAGAAGTGATCACTCCGGAAGGGGAAAATGCGGAAGAACGTCGAGGAGGTAGGCGATGGGAGCTAGCCAGACCGTTCCGTGGGAAAAGGAGCATCAGCAGGGCAGGTTGACCCATAGTCACGCGGCTGAGCCCGTGCTAGCCTGGCGCTACACCTAGGCTTTGAATTGGAAGTAGCGATGCGCTCAATATGCTTGCTGCGCATGTGTGTAGTCCAAAAAAACCTCGTCTAGAGCTCCCCCGCCCCCGGTGTCCCTCACCATGGTCTGACGCTCAGCGGTGCCAGGGACTCTCCCGCTCCATTATTGCCTCGCTCAGGAAATCACTGGGGAACCCCCGCTCAGAAACAGAGGTAATAAACGCTCAATATTGACCCTAGAGTGCCTTGTGTTTGTGTATCTGTCCCTGCCGGGAGGCCAGGCGGTGCCCCCGCCTTATTCTTACAACCCCTTTGCCTGTTTTTTTTCCTTTTGAACTGAGGAAGCTTAGTTAGGTAGCTTAGTGTTGAAGCCTAACTCTTGGGTGGCCGAAGTTAATCTATCAAAGGAATACAGGATACGCTAGAAAGCTCCTTATGTGTTATAGGTTCCTGATTTATCCCAAGGGGAGAGGCATCCTGTTGCAAATGAGATACAGTACTGGGACAGGGAGACAATATATGACTGTGAAGTTAGTGGTTGTATCATACAGTGAGGACCAAGCTAGAGAGGTGCAAGGACTTCCGTTTTGACTTTTTGCAGAGTCTAGAATGGTTGGCTTTCAACTTTAGTAACTGTTCTTTTAGCACAACTTCAAATGCATGTGCTATGTTACGTAACTTCTGTAATCTGTATCTAGGCTACCACTGAGGATTTTTGCTGATGAGACTCCAGTTGAATTCATATATGAAAACTATCTTATATAGTGCAAGACCTACAGAAACAATAGATAGTTAGTCGAAGAGTAGGATAACATAAGCTGTGGTCATAAAATGTAATTGTTTGAAAGGGGTAGGCACATTGACTAAGATGTGGAGTTTACCACGTTCCGAAATAACTTCTTATTTTTGTTCAGCATATTACGTAAGAGCTGATTTAACATCTCGCTTTTAAAACTCTAGAATATCATCATTGAAACATATATTCATATAACTTCTACAAATAGGGCAGTCTAGCTACAAAATCTATGTTTTCTAGCCAAGGATGAATTTATCAGCAGAGTTTCTTTAAAAAAAAAAAAAAAAAAAAAAAAAGCTTAACATATTATAAAAACATAACAATTTTTAACGACAGTTTTTAACCTCTGACTCCAGTGGTCCTGTAGCCTTTCTAATCTAATTACCAAAAATGAAATGCAAAATTATTTAAATATGGGATCCAGCCGTAAACTTTGCAGGCATAATGCTGAGTTAAAAAGCATTCTCAATGCCATACATTTTTCCAGAAGGTTATGGTAATTATATCTTCATTTTTAATCTACCATAGTCTTATTGATTTATTTATTGTTTGTGTTAGTGTGCTTGTCATGGATTTATGCTTTTCCTGCATAATTTTCTCTTTGTGAATACTGTGAAAATGTTTCTGCAGATCTTTTCTCTATATGAACCTGAATTGAGCCATAAAGTTAAGAGCTACTAAAATACTGTCTCATAAGCTTACAGTCTCTCATAATCATAAAATATCCTCACCTGTGACATTGAGAAAAGAACGTAAAATCCCAGCACATTATTTTTATCGCAAATAACAGGTTCATCTGCTGGTTTTTGCTGCCAGAATAAGCATATTTTCATTAACCACAAGCAGACTTTAAAGGAGTCCTGTCTCCCTCAGCTGTGCAGTTTCCAGTAGTTGCCATTAACTCCCCATGTGGGTCATAGAGCAGATCGACCTTTTTGGCATACTCGCGTGCAAACAGCCCACTGCCACCGGTGAGGTTTGACTGATGGCACTATGCTCTAATAAAAAAGACCCTGCTCATATGAGAGAGCTCTGTGTGCGTCACTAAAGCTATTTCAGTCTTTGCTGCCTCTTGAGCTGCATGTAAACCGACATCAGTGACTCTATTCAAATATGACTTCGTAAAAGGAAGTAGGAAGCATGACTTTCAAGCTGTATGTGAAGATGAGCTAAAATAGTAACAAAAGTCTCTCTAGACAGTATGAGAGGACAAAAAAATCTCTCAAGCATACCCATTGTTAAGAAAAGATAGATCTGGCAGACTCTGTTTTGTACCAGCTTAACGTGTTAAACTTTCCTTCTTTTCTTTAACACTGAGGGCTGGCATTACTGCAGCAAAGATACTAGGTAGCTGAAGAGATTCGGAGAAGACTTCCTTGGCTGATCTCTACCACTGGGTCTTGGTCATTAGGAAGATCACATTTAGGCTTGAAAAGCTCACTTTCCCCGCTGTGCCCCTTGCAGCCTGCTTAGAGAGTCCAACTGGAAGGTTAATTGTGGCGTGGTTCGTCTGATGGGACCATCTCTCTGCTGGGATTTCTAACGAGAGCATTAGTGCTGGACGCCGGTGAACAGGCAGCTGCAGAGTGGTGGGTTTTTGACCGCTGCTGGCTGGGAGTTAGGTGAGCCAACCCTTTGTAGAGTGGCAGGACAAGCATTGTTAATGGCTGGGCCTTCATCTTTCATCTTTCCATATTCTGGAAATATATGGTGAAGCATACTCAGATTAAATCACTGACTCAGATCCTGAGAAATGTTGAAGTTTGGCCCCAGAACTAATATTCTGGCTGACCACTTGTCTCTCAGATGGACCAAGAGAGATTCCTGACATCAAATGCCTTAATAATTTGAAACAGTTTGAATCTCATTATGACATTGTTATACTCAGCTTATTAACTAAAATTTTAATGTGTTCTTTTCTCCCAGTGTATTTTTTCTTTTTCAGATCTTTCACTTTGTCGAAAGTGCTCTGTATAGCACCTGGCAGAGTGAGGTGCTAATCTGAGACATGAGCCTCAGACTTTACCTCAATAGAAAATAGATGATTATGGGGGCAGTACTATCTGCTATAGTAAAAAAAAATACAACTGCTGTCTTTTTGTCCCTCACCATGCCCCCTGCAACCCTATAGTGGTTAAAATTGTACTCTTTTAAACCACTGAGAATTATAATCTGAAATTACTGATTTCCACTTGTAGTACCATTTCATTTTCCTCTCATTGCAGTATCCAGTCCAGTACTTGTGGACCATTATATCAGTTATTCATAAATATGTTTACTATTGTGATCTTTTTTTACTACGAGGGTGATTAAACACTGACACGGGTTGCAGGGAAAGGTTGTAGCGTCTTGTCCTTGGAGGTGTTCAAGACTCGGCTAGACACGGCCCTGAGCTACCAGATCTACCTAGACCTACTTTGAGCAGGAGGTAGGACTAGATGGTCCGGACATCTTTTCCAACCTAAACTATTCCCTGAGTCTGTCTTGCTACCAGACTTGTTTGATACATGCACACACAAATATGAAGGCCTTGCTAAGCCTAATATTATTGATTGCTGCTTCTAGTGGCAGCAGGTTTACTCTGATTTTCTCTTGGGACATCCACAAATTGTCATTGCTTCCTTAGCAGTGAGATTGCTGAGGGGATGTTATCTTTAGAGGTTGAACAATTACTTACTTACCTGCAACGTGCATTCAGCAATAATCAGCATTTAGGCTGTAAATTTCCTGTGAATTGTTTGTATACTCAGGTGATTTTGATTTTTGTAACAGAGTTATGAATTAGCATACCAAAATAAGAAAGTAAAAATTGCAAACCTCTTCTATTTGATATTTTTGTTTTTTTCCAGCTCCAAAACAATAGATAATAGTTAATATAAATTATGGCAATATGATCTACAGAATAGGATGTACAATTTTATCTGCAAAATGTTTATTCTTGTTGTATAAGCACTGAATTCTTTTCCCAGTATATGCTGTGAAGTAATTGGTAGACTTGAGTGAATTTCACTGATATCAATTTGATAAAAATCACTCATTACTCGACAAAAAGTGCTGCTTGAATAAGCTTTATTCTTAAAGCATACTTATTTCTTTGTTTCATTATTTTTATATGTAATCTGAAAATAAGAGTTCTATAAATGTCCGTGGTATAATATCGTTTCAGTTACGGTCCCTATATGTAGGTCATTATTTGACGTATTCACCCCCTACCAACAGTACTAATGAAAAGTTCGAGAATAGTACCATCTTACCTTATCTGAAAAATAATGTCTATTATTTTAAACTTTGATGAGTGCAAACCTGGTAGTGTTTCTAGAGAGACCCATTACACATTATATTCATTACCCGAAAGAAAAATAATTCCTTGCTTTCTGGATATAGTTACAGGCATCTGTGAAAAGGGGATATGATGAATGATATGTAGCATTATATATAAATGGTGAGGGAGGAGACTTGCTTTGAAACACATTCTCTGAACTTGAACGCAAATGCCAACTTCGAGAAGCACTTCGTCAAAATGATGACTGAAGTCATTTTGTGAGTCAGTTCTTGACTTAGCATTATCCTCATAATGGGTGCGTTCTGATTAGGTGTCTAGTTTGACTTAAACTAATGTAAATGCAGTGTAACTCTGCTGTAGGAATGATGTAGTAAAGTGAGACATGAGAATGGGTCAAAGGCCCTAGATCTTCATCACCTAGAGCTGAGGAAAGGCAGCTTTAACTTCTGCTTGCGATTCTTCAACCCTAAGGTCGGTGTTTCACGTAGGACAGTCTCAGGGGTAAGTGAAAGTAGTTTGGAGAATGCTCTGATCTGTTTTTCTACGTTCTGGTGGTGGATGGGGAATAGACATACTTTGATTGTTCCCCTCTTATCAAGCAACATTCCCAAAATTAGTGGCCATGAGGGAGGTGACCTGTTCTGTGAGCAGATTCTGTGTCAGAAGATTTGCCTACTTGGATAGGTTCCTCAGGGACTGCATCCACTAGGTTTATGGCATAACATAAAGAGATTTGAAATGAGCTATAGAAAAAAGTGGCTCCTGCCATGTTTTAAGTACACTACTAGAAAACAAGTTTTATTATTTTACCCTGTTTTGGGTGAAATGTTTCTCAAGTGCAAATTCAGCCAAGGAGGTGCACACTAATGCTTGTTTATACAACTAATTGACTGAGAGAGCTATTCTCACTCCTTCGTAAAACAGGAGTGAGAGAATATAAATAGCAGACCATCATACTGTAACTAGCATTGACTTGGTAGAGAGGGTGTGCATGAAGGTGTATCACGTGAATATAATCTGTGAACCAAAAAGAAGAAATAAGATGCAGAAGTAAAAATAATTTTTCTGAGGTAAAGCCTCCCTCGTCCCACTTTAGTTCTCACTTTTATTTATATGCATTACCAAAAGTTTAGAGTCAAAGTTTGTTTAGAGAGTGAGTGAATATAGTTTCACTGATTTATATTCTGAGTTTAGATCAGAATTTGTACTTGGTTCATGAAGAATCCCAAATTGGAGCGTGTTACCTCCTGCCCTAGTGGTACAGATTATGTTCATGGTCTAGTGACTTTTCTCCTTGTGGGGTTATTTTGTGTGTTGAGTGATGTATTTTTGAAGGAAAAGAAATGAAAATAAGGTGGAACTGTTCATTCTGAAGATTTTCAAGCTACATTGTTTCTCTTAGGAGAGAGAAAATTTAAAACTGTTTAATATCTGGGAACAGCTGCCCTTATAGTTCAGACTGTGGATTAACTGAGTGCTAAACTGCCATCACATTTTCATGGGGATTTAGAGAATTAACAGGAAGTGCTTAACTGTTTTGAGCCAGTCTAATTTTAGAACTGTAGCACACGTAAGCAAACACTAGATATATTTAAAAATATGCATATGTTCAGACAAAAAGAGATTTTTTTTGGCAAAAGGTCCTTGTTTTTTTCCTTGAATTCCCTAGAAAGGTAAGGAATTGCATAACAGCTAGATATTTGATTTCATGATTGTAGTTCAAGAAAAGAAAAACTACACCGGTTTATAGTTCTGTGGAACTTCTGTTTACCTATGTGAAAAGGCTAGTGTTTAACTTTTAGTTTTGAATATTCACTTAGATTAATTACTGTTGGATAATTCCATGGCAATTCAGTCTCCCCTTCTACCAGTATAGCAGAGCATATAAAATATGGGACATATTGTTTCTGTGTGTATCTTAGCCAAAGTAGCTAAAGATTCTGCTTTTTTTTTCTGCTCACCATTCCATAGTAATTGTTTTGATAGCAGTAAATGAAAGAGGATTCTTACCTGCTACTTATCTTTCACATTAAGATAGTTTTTAAGAGTTTCCATTTTCTCTTTTTCAGGCATCACCCTCTAATAGGAAATTTTAGACTACCTCTGAGAAGTATGTCAAGGACATTATTTTGCTGAAGATGTCTGTTTTTTGCAGTGCAGGAGAGGTGTTAAGTGTTTAGTCAGCCTTGAGTCCTTCATCCACTGCTGCTATTAGGAGCAGGTCAAAATACTGTGGGCATTTTTTTATATTTACTAGAGGATAAAAGGAAGTATGAGAGTGGATAAACAAGTATGTTATCCTGCCTATCAGTGTTTGGCAAAGATTTTTCCTTTACATATTTACAATGACAGTTTACTATGCTTTGCAAAAAAATAATTCCTAATAACAGTGAATGATATATTCCATGTTGCACTATTTAATGCTGAAGTATTATTCAGGAGCTTTGACAGTTTGATGCATATTGCTACCTCCGTTTTCTGTAGTGAAGTGAATAATAAGGCATATAAGGTGTCAAATCTGTTAGCATGTAATTTTTAAATTCTGGAAAGTTATGTTTTTGTGTATGAATACTAAAAAACAGTACTTTATGCTAGCTTTTATTTTTTTCAAGAAATATATTTGATATCACTGAATTCAGTGCCTGTGTAACTTCTTTTTCCCCTTTGTTGTATCCTAGTTCTGTAATTGTTGGCTAGTTTTTATTTATGGTAACAGAGTGCTGATTAAAATTGAAAGAGTAATTGAAGAATTGTATCAAATGCTAGGCTGGGTTGCTAGGATTTTTGCTGTCCTTCAAACAGTTCATCTGCTTAATGATAAGGTGAATGATGAGGCTTATTAAGGGGCATGTGTGCCTAGTTTTTACACACCTTTCTCTCATACTGGAGTCTGGAAGTTTGTATTAGGTGCCTGAACTCCCATTTGCAGTGCATTGAAAGAGTTCAGAATATTAGAAAGGTGTCCACCACAACCAGCCGTTGTTTTGTTTTTACATTGTTGTGGTTATCATCTTCTAACATAGGGTAGCAGCTAATAAGAACTTGCAGTAAAATCAGCTAAACCAGTTCGCTCTTGTCATTCATATTCTTCTGCATACTCCTCCTGTCAGCTGAAGAATGTGGATCGGAATTGCTTTTCAGGTGTGTGTTGCTGTAGTTTTTAATATAATTCGTGGTTTGGACTTTATTCTGTTGCACAGAGCAAATGTAAACCAGTTCTGTATTACTCCTTCTGTCTTTTGAGTAAGATCTCCAGCAGGGTTTTCCATATTGAAAGAAAACATTTGTTTTTTTAAATTACTAGGAATTTATGTTCTTATTATTTTTCACATAGTACCCATATTTGTTAGTATTTTTTTCTAGAATAGGTGACCTGGTTAAAAAAAAAAAATAGCGATCAAGTATTTGATGTGTAATATTCTAGTTGGGGCTAAATACCAGGAAAGATTTTGAGCTCTTGAGATATTTTAAAAGCTGGGAGACAGGTGGAAAAAACAGGCAGTGGGTCACAACCGCAGCATTCATGACGTTGTTAGTAAGAGGGCACCAAGAAAGTAATGACTGATACATGCATAAGTAAATTCATAGGTGAAGAGAACCAGATACAGCAAGAAATGCTTTGAGAAGATACAGAAGCAGTAGTTAGTATAGTAAGAAGTGTTGGGTGCAACGTCTGAACAATAAACTTACAGCACACAAATGCCAAAACTCAGAGTTTTTAATTATTTCCATGTGCTTTTTTGGATATTTGTTTCCAAATGAAACGTGTTAATGTCTTGTTTGATTTATCCCCTTGACAGGAATTCTTAAAGTATTAGATACGGATGATTAAGTTCTAAAGCATGAAAGAAAGAGAGCACCGTTTTCCCATTTTCAGCTCTGTCTGGCTCTAGGTGGTTTGCTATTTGTAACTCACAGCAAATGTGGGGACGTACCAGTTTCGTTCTTAATTTGTTGCTGCTGTAGAAGGTTGTGATTTCTTATGCCTGTAAGTTGTCTTGGGCTGGAAAAAGAGTTACTCCTGTGTATAGGAAGAAAGAAATCCAAATACCATCCCAAAGTGAACATTCTGACTTCAGGGATTGCCAAAGAATATGTAGAGGAGGGCTAAGTATACTTCTGTTAATTAATGTGCCATCCTTGGAAGAGTATGTCCCCAAGCAGATGCATCAGACTCTATGAAAAAAAGCATATCAGTAAGTTGTGCTGTGCAGAGCTGTTTTTAACTGGAAATTTTGTCAGTATGTGGGTTCTGTGATAGTATAAACCTGTGGAAATAACACATGTAAGGGTTATATTAACCCTTTCAAATTTTTAAACTTATTTTTTTTAACTAATTTTAAAATCTCAAAGCTAGTCATCTATGACTTTTAAACACTAAGATGGGGAGGAGGGGAATGTGTAACGGAATAATTATAGCCAGATTTTGCAACCCTTAAATATATTCAGTTATACTTGATTTTTAAAATCTGCCACATGCCTTCCAGTTTAAATAAGTACCTATTAAAATGGTACCAGGTCAGTCTTTAAAGCTCTTCCTACCCAACTTTTCTTAAGATTTTTCCATTAATTCCAGAATTAGCAACAGAAGGAATAGAGTAAAGGCCCTTTCCAAGCTCTATTGTATGCAAATTTTGCTTTTTTTTATGATTTAATGGTTGTCTGATCTCTTTGTACAAATGCATACGTAAATACCACACAAATGTGATCCCCATTCTGCAGTCCCCTGCCAAAATCTACTCCATTCTTGCATCATTTCTGTACACAGAGACTCTCTTGACCACACTGTTATGAAAATGCTAATAGTTTCACCTTTTGAATTAAAAATATTTCCTGGAATATGCGCTTGGATATAAATTGTTTGACTATAGTAGTTCGTTCACAGGTCCTATTTAAGCAGTTTTAAAATGTGCCTTGTTGGAACCCTGTGACGTTTGCGGTATATTAGACCTAAATTAAGCAACAGGAAACCTTCTCTCCCTTTATTTAACTAGCCTTTCTTTCCAGGCCAAGTAGGATGATATTGTCTTTAGAATTATTCATATATTTCCCTCATTATTATTATCATATATTTTAACTGCAGATTTTTGTCTTCTCTCACTGTGCAAGTTGCCAGAATAAACCTGAACAGAGAATTGCATGATTTTTACTTTCAGGTGTTTGAGTTTGCTGTTAGGAAGCTGGGATGCGTTTTCATATGCTCCTCTTGGAGAAGCAATTCTTTAGGTAGAAAATGCCTTTTCCCCTGTTGTCTCAGCAAAATATCACACCTTTCAGCCAAGCCGTACAGTGAAGATAGATACCACGTATGTTTGCTTGTTTGTTGCTTGTGCAGCCAGGAAATCGTTAATACTGACACTAAAATTGTTGTCCCGTAGAGGCATTAGTAGGTTTTGAGTTGAACGGGTATGACATACCCTCCTCAGATGGTCGCAAGCCCCTTAGACTTAGACTTAGTTCACCTCTTTAAAGATATTTTACCAGCCGTAATGTGGAGGGACTATTGACCAGATCTGAAGAGAAGAGTAGAGGATTTCTGAGTGGGCCAGAAGTTCAGCAGGGGAAGGAAGCCTCGGGGGTCCCAGGAGTACTGTGCTTTGTATCTTCTGACAGAAGAGCAAGCTGAAAGCATTGTTTGGTGTGGAATAAAGGTTGTTCTGATGCATTCCGGTTGCATTACCGAGGAGAAGAAGCTGTGCTCTCGATGTAGGCTGGGTGGAGCTGGGTGGCTTTTACTGCCTGCTTAATCTGTACCTGGGCAGAAAGGTTTTCAGCATGGGTGGTGCTTGGAGAAGGTTGGCAGGGCGGCCCTGGGGCTGCGGGACCCACTGGGGAGGGCCAGCACTGCGTTCCCTTGACTCCTGCTGTTGCTTCTTGAAAATAAAATTTTTTAAAGTCCTCTAATTAGTTGAGAGTGAATAACGGTACAGGTTTTAACAGGAAGTGTGCACAGTGGCAAGGCTGCCCATGGTCGGTATTTGGTAACTGCCCGACAGTCTGACAGGGCAGGGCGCATGAGCCGTGCACCTGCAGGAAGGCGTCCTGCTGAGCCGACGCTGGCGGGCACCAGCATCCCTCTGCCGATTTTGTAATTTCCCTGAAGATGAGGTGGGAGCTGGCATGTGGCTGTTGAGTAGCACAAGGTAGCTCTGTCTGGGCAAGTGCAGAAGCAGAACTGCAAGCAGGTAGGGACTTTCAGCTCAGCGGAAGAGGATGTGCTCAATTTTAAGTGCATCGGGGTTAGGTAAATGCTTAGTTCCAAGGTTTACATGTAATTGTGGACTTAGATGCCTCAAATAAGTGCCTCGTTCTTCTTATAATTCTTTCTTCCACGGTTGATGTGAGTGGCACTACGCTGCTTAGGAAGTGGAACCAAATTACCGTAGATTTGGCTGTATCCATGTTTGAATTTCATGACTTTTACTCTTAAATTGTATACTTGAATTGCCATTAATATATATTTTTATTGTATTTGTGTATTGGCAAACTGTAATAGGCCTTTGCAAGTTAAACTTCTAGTATTACTAACTTGAAGTCTAATTTTTTTCTGGAAAGCAGTTGGTGTTTATTCAGCTGATTCCCTTGTTTTCTTTCTGTGCCTTGAAAGTCAATGCGGGGGGCCTAGCAGCTGGTTTGAAAGCAGAGTAATGCACTTCATGCAAATTCAAGTGTACTTAAAAATAGCACGGTGCAAGTTTGATGCACCACTGCCTAAGTACGGAACTGTGATTAGAAATCTCTAATAAGTCATCACCAGATGAAGGTCTACTGTGCAATGCCATTGCAGTAGCCGAGCATGGTATCTGGATTACCAGCTGGTTTATGATTGCCAGTTACTGATTTGGCACATCTCAAATGATTTCAGAGTGGTAGTAGCTAGAAAAAAATCTCGTTGTCTATAAAATGAGTGGGTTAATGTTAAGTAACAGAGGTAAGTAAACAGACTGCGTCCTGATGTTTCACATGGCCAATTTATAGCATAGAAATGCATTTTGCGAAGGAACTTGTCAATTTAACAATGTGAACAATTTTGATATCCTTTGGTTCCTGGTGTGATTCTAGAATACTGATTTTTCGCAGCACATATTGATACAGAATACATTTAACATAGACTTTTGCTTTTTTCCCCACTGTTATTAGTGATTTTAGGTGCTTCAGTTTCTGGATACTGTTGGTTTCTGGTAACTTTTGAAGACTTTGACCTTCCGAATGAGTATGATGTGTGTTCTCGAGCTTTACCGATGATTCAGTTGCTTTGGAACAAAATGTCAGCTGTGTTCCTCAAGTGAATTTACCTTCATACTGCCAACAAATATTTTGAGAATAACAGACGATGCATTTTCAGGGTTCTTTGTCATTTTTATGATTTTAAAAAGATAGCTTACAGAAATTATCCCTTGTGTATGTGTACATGTGTGCGTGTTCGCGAGAGAAATCTTCATGCTGCTAATCTTTCTCTTTGCAGACAAAACCTGTTGCATTTGCAGTTCGGACAAATGTTGGTTACAGTGCAGCTCACGATGATGATGTTCCAGTCCCAGGCATGGCCATCTCATTTGAAGCTAAAGATTTTCTTCATGTTAAAGAAGTAAGTAAAACTAAAGGACTAAGTGAAACTCTCTTTAACGGTCACCACTCTTTTTACTCTTTGAGTACTAGTGCTACCACTTTTTAACATTAAGATAACACTTCACATTGTCAAAGCACTATACAAATGTTCTATAAATCAGATAACTGTATATAAGGAATTGTGTGTTCCTTGAAATACTATTCTCATTGCAAGCAATGGCATAATTTCCATACAGTCAAATTATCACTGGAGGCTTTAAAAATCTACACCTGCGTATTCAACAATATAATATCTATGGGTTGCACTATTCTAACACTCTCAGGGTTTCACTGTGATTCAGCAGCCAGTGGTTCATTCCCCTCTATTCGTGGACTTAGTCTCACAAAAGCCCAACATCCTCAGGCCTCGTTTTTTCCCTGAGGTTATCTCCCTGAAGCACACAGTGTTTTGTTATCAACAATTAAACATTAAAAAGTTGATGTGGTAGATTTAAAGATGAGTATAGCAACTGTCTGAAAAGGCACTCATCAGTGTTTGCTTCATTGGTTTTCTTTTCCTGTAGTTTTCCTTGGAAAAATTCCAAGTTTTAGAGTTTCAAATACCTAAACCCTCCCTCTTTCTCTCTTCTGTGGAAGACAATCCAAAGCAAATAACATGGTGACTTTCCCGTGCAAGCCTTCCGAAGCTGCCTGTTGCTCTCTTATGAATGATTGCCTCTTTTTAGTTTTCCTTGCTTCTGGTCGTATTCCATTGTAGTTTTGGCACAGAATGGTCCATCCAAAAATGTGAAAGAGCTATAAAGTCAGCATAATGGACTAGAACAGACCATACATTTGAAATGACATCTTTGTCCCATTTTAAGTTATCCAGTTTTTGATTGTTGTGCAGGAAAAGCCCTCGGTTGTTCTGATTAATGAACTCTACTGCTGTAGAGTAGTTACATATTCCCTTTCTAGAGGTAGAAATACAGGTGGGCAGAGACTAAGAAAACACAGGAAATGGACTTTTAGTACCTTCATACTGGTGATTAATGATTTCTTTTTCTTCAATATATATGAAACACACGAAAAAGGTGATAATTTGGATTCAAACTGTATGCAGTGAGGAAAATACTGTTCAGGTCTCACAGTGAAAAAGAACTGTTCTGCTCTGTCTTGTGACAAAAATAGGGATGTGCAGGCGCAGAATCCTGGCAAAAGCAGCCTGTCACCATTCTCTGGGGAATCTGAAGGCACTGAAAAATATGGCTCGGTTTGGTTAGATTAAAGGCTTTTATATGGTCATCCCCATTTCAAATAAGCTGATAATTTCAGGCTTCATATCATGTTTTCGCCCTGTTTCCATGTGGGCCTTAAAAACAGATTTGCTATTAGAATTTCAGCTTTTTTCCTCTTAATTCAACTTAGTCTCAGAAGTAGATATGCACAGAAGATACTCAGGAAGAAAAAGCTTCCTGAACTTTTTGAATCTTCAGAAATGTTTTGAATATGAAACTTAGCTCAGCTGAATTGTTATGTTTCCTCTCTCTATGTAGTGCTAGGGAATACAAAAAATTGATCAAAATGTATTTCTTTATGCAGCTTCAGGTGGAATAGGACAGGCGCTCTGCACTTAATTACCTTTAAAAATATCTGGTTTTATTTTCCAACAGTTAAAGCACAGGTGAATTTCTAGCAGTGACAGGCCAGAGCGGGGCAGTAGGTGCCAGGTTAAGAGGACCGACCGCTAAGGTGCATAGCTGGAAGGGATGCGTAGAAGGGAGCCCTGAGGCGCCTGACTCGTGGCTCCACGGGCAGTGGGGCTGTGGCTGTTGCCCTCTTCAGCAGGGCACCCAGGGCAGTGACTGTCCCTGCGCACCCTGATCCTCCCCTTCTTCGGCTGCATCAGCCTGCTGACCCTCCAGGGCTCTCTAACCGGCGGAGTAGGCTATTGCATCTGCCAGATATTGTTCCATCAGTATTTTTGGTGCTCCCTGATGCTAGGAGAACTGAAATTTCTGAAATGAAATTTGTTGGGCAGGTTAAAAGTAGCAAATCGTAATTCGCTGTAAAATTCAGCGTTACTCCTGTATTTATGCTTAAATGAGTGGGTGGGGGGAGGACAACCAGGTATAAGCTCCAGTAACGTTTGCCTGCGTGGTAATGCCATATTGGATCAATACTGTCCTTTTCTTGTTTGGGGGGAGAGTTTGACAATTTGTGCTGCTGGGAGAGCTCAAGCAAGAAAAAACTTAATTCGAAATGTACGTGGTCAATGCTGACAAGTGTTGCAATGATTAAATAAGAGGGAAATTTGTCTTCGTCGTTAGGTTAGATTCATTAAAGCTCAGTACATATAAAGATGAAGGATTCCTTCCTGCATGAAGAGACACAAACTGCATCATAGTCACTTCTGAATCTTTCAGGGCTTTAGTGCATGGGCGTAATTCTGCCTTGCACTGAATTCCTACTTGTGTTTCAAGTGCAGCCCAAGCAAAGGTGTCTGTAAAGAGAATCCCTTTTCCCATCCCACACATCTTGAACCTGGACACATCTTGCTACCAAGTTTTCTGCTATCGTTTTTGAAAATCAAGGAATATTATGTATGGCATTATTTTATGAGTAAAGTTATCTTATCCTAATTTTTATATACTAATACAGCAGTTAGCTTTGATGCTTTGCAGGAGTGAATTCCACATGCTTTTATTTTGGTGTGAAGTAAAATTTCCTTTGAATTTAGCATTTCTACCAAATAAATAAAAATTAATTTTGATGAGTAATAGTCTGTAGTACTGTAGGACAGTATAAAAAAGTAATGACTGTTCAGATATTAATTTAATGATGATTTTTAATTGGCTATCTCTTCCGTTTATGAATCTAAATAATAGTGTCTTGCAAACTTCACGTATAACATCGAGCAGATATGCAATGGCAGCCTCCATTGACTCTATCAATATAATCTTCCTGCAGGTATATTATCCTTCAGCATATTTTAAATGTATATGAATATCTTTAGTTCGTATTTGCTATAAAAGGTTAAGATTTTAGTAAGATATTTGAGTGCAACAAAGTTTTGAGAAATTACTCTTCCGGAGTAACTTCCTATTAGTTGTATTAGTTATTGGCGTTCTCACTCATAAAGAGAGGATCCCACTGGATGAAAAAGATCTGATGCAGCTAATTATATTTCATGAGCTTAAAGTTGTGTTCATTTTAATTTTTATTTTTATTAGCTAAATAGCCTAAAATTTGCTTCAAGCATTGTAACATTTCTATAGTAGCCAAAATGAAAGATAATACTGCAATTTTAGGTTGCATATCAGTTATGCAATGGCAGTGTATTCTCAGTGAAATTAATTCCATTTTATGAGAGCCCGCACATTTTACTTTTTTTACTCTTATCGGTACACTTGTTAAAACTGCTAATTAAATAATTAAATTAAAATTTTTTTGTTGTCCATCACTTGGAAGTCAAGAAGGTAACTTCCCTCCCCATTTATATTATATATATAAATATAAATTTAATAAATTATCCAAATTATCCATAATTTGTATTTGATGGTAGTTGTCCCCATGGAACTTGTATTCTAGGCCAAACTTGGTTAGTAAATAATGGAGGAAAAAACCCAAACAATTCTGCTCTGCAGCCTGTACAAAACAATAACAACAACAATAAAAAACCCGAGCTATGGTCATAATCTCATATATCTGTCTAGCCCGAAATTCAGTTAACTGGAATACCTTATATATTTGTATAATTGTATTTTTTTAGTTATCCAAAGATAGCCTTTCCCTATGGATCTATCATGATATGGTAAAGATCAGACAAACTACATGACCTGTATGTAGTAAAACATATATAAAAAGTGGAATGGAGTCTTTATTTCAGAACATATTAGTGAATTGAGAGAAACTGGGGACCTTGCGAAGTTAATATTTTTATTTTAAATAGATAACGGAATATAATGGAACAAGAAAAATAGGTTATTACAGACCTGTAAAAATTGTTGCAGACAATAGGAACAGGCCAGAAGAAATCTCTCGTGTCCACCAAGGAGAAACAACATGGGAGAATAAAATCAACCCTTGTGTGTGAAGAGTCAAGACTGCAAAGCAGAAGGAAATAAAGCTGGTGAAATGGGCAGAAACAACAGCCAGGGAAAATCATGAAGTCTATGAGGAGGGAGAGTTTTCTGCTTAAGTACTGTAGAGTTTTAATATTTTGCAAGGTATAATTATTTTAATGTATTTGTGAAAATTACCAGGATTCTTCATTGCCATAATAATATAGTACAGTGACTAACCGCAGGGAAGGAATTACATAAAATGAATTAGCTTCAAATTAAAAATAATAACAGAATGATCTAAAATGCAGTAATTTCTTAGTACATGACTTTTTTTCTTTTTTTTCTGCAGAAATTTAATAATGACTGGTGGATAGGACGGTTGGTAAAAGAAGGCTGTGAAATAGGATTCATACCAAGCCCAGTCAAGCTCGAAAACATGAGGCTGCAGCATGAACAAAAGGCAAAACAAGGAAAATTCTACTCCAGGTAATAACAGCAACAAATAATTAAAAATAGCACAGCATTGACTGTGGCCTGTAACTTGGCCATCAGTGCTATGTATGCTGTGTTTCTATTTACTTATTATAATCGGCAACTACAAATATTTTCAATAAAGGAAATAATTTGTATAATTAATAATGCCACTGCCATGAGAGAAGGAAGCAGATACTTAGATTGGTTGTCTGTGGTGGTCTACACATAGCTTTTCTTTGCTGTAAGTTTCATAAGGTGTTTGCAAATACACATTCCAGACAGTACATGTAGTATGTGCAAGCAAAAGTTGGAGTTAAAAAGCAATCTCCCTAACTTCTTTAGCCTTTGTTATTTGCTTTCACAACCTTGTAATTGCTAAACACTTTTAACGCTGATCTTAGAATTTACAGAACATGTTAAGTTGAATTTGTTCATAAACTGAAGCCAGTGTCTGTTTTGTAGGCTCCTAGGGAAAATGTTTTGGTCTGTCAAATTCATTGTCTGCGAATACAGCTTTTAAGATGAGCACATTTTGTAATGAAAGTTTCATGCTCAGTCATTTGTTGACTCTCTACCCTTCGTTACATAAATGTAAAGATACAGTGTCTAAAGATATTGTACAATATTGCAAGACAGTAATAATGTGACCTTTGTTGTGGAACGTTTCATACAGTATTTTTCCTTTCCAGTAAACAGTAACGCATAGGAAAGCAAATGCCACTTGCTCTTCTCTGGGTATATAGGGAACATAACTGTTTCTAGTATGTCTGGGCAGGATGGAGCTGGAATTGAAAAAACGGCTTGGAAACATCTTGAATGTTGGAAAACAGCTTGGAAAAGCTTTTCTGTTTAGATAGAAAAGGCAGCAGTGTTTGGAGGGTATGTCTGCCAGGACCCAGACTAGTTCGGTCCTCAGCTGCCTTCGCTCACTGTGACATGACTGTTGCATCAGTTTGCAGTGCCCAGCAGGACAAGTCAGGTTCCTTGCACCTCTGGTGGCTCTTCTGAATACAGCTGACGCAGTCCTACACAAATGCATTTACTCAGTGATTATTAGTATTTTAATATGATGAAAGTGGTAGCTAGTATTATCATATTAATTACTTGAAGAGGAAAATAGCCTTTTTTACATTCATTTTCAGTGCTTCTCCTGTTATGGTAACTGAAATAAAATTACTGAAAACGTTTCTTTTGCCCAACTTTGATAGGTTTTCACAAAGCAGAACTTGACAAAAGCCTAGTTTGTTTTATTTTCTTTTGACAAGAATTCCTTTTTGTAAGTGCTACCTTGTAGTGAGGCAACAAACAAGTTTGTACTTTATTTAAATTACATTCAAAAGTTGTTAGGCAATGCAGTTTCACTATGACACTATCAATAGCTATTCAGTGAAAGGAAACAGGTATGTTCATTGAATTAAGAATTAGTCGTATTAATGAGTAATAGTATTAATAATTATCTATAAGTAGCCATATTAACAATTGATCCATATTAAGATCATAAAGTAGAAAGAGTGTATGCAACAGAATGATATTGCACAGCAGAACAGAAAGGAAACTAATTGATATTTACACTTTTGAGGACCGAGGAATTGCACACATATTTGGTGTAAGATGTATATTCTATATCGCCACCAGAAATATTGCTTGTCTCTTTGCTAGCAGCTCATTTAGAAGACGGGTAATAAATGTACTGGAATAAATATTGAGAAAGCTATAGAAATTCGAACTAATTTGTTGCTTTACTCCAGTAAATCAGGAGGAAACTCATCATCCAGTTTGGGTGACATAGTTCCTAGTTCCAGAAAATCGACGCCTCCATCATCTGGTGAGTAGGTCACAAGCCTTTAGACAAGCGTTTTACAGAATCATGCACCTGATTGGTTAAGTTTATATTACAGTTAGTCATATTTTTCTCATTTGCTGTAGTTCATAAGCATAAAGTTGGGTGGTTGTGTTGCCATATTAGTCTGGTAAGGTTGGAAGTAATGGAATTAATGCCGGCTAGTTCATACAGTCATAGGGCTGTTAACATCGAGTCAAGTCCCTCTTTGCTTTTACCATGGTGTTTTATGGGAAGTCATAGAAAAAGGGTGAGTCTGTCTTGCAATAAGGTAGTTAGAGGTTTGGTCTGAGCACTCCTGCTGAGTAAGAAGTGCCTTCTGGCACAAGAGAAAGAGCAGCAATAAGAGGATAGAAATTCCTGTGAGGTTTCTGCAGTGGCATCAAGAGCTACATTGTTTTACAGTAACAGGAACTTTCAGTTTCACAATTCTGATAATGACAATGTGCTTCACACAATTTTAGCGTACCGGATTTTTTTTTGTGTGTCAGAAGTCTTTTTTCACAAAAAGCATCAAAAGACAGATTTTCGTTTTAATTGGGTTAGATTCAAGAGCTGAAAAGCAAATACATTGTGAGTTGGAATAGGACACTAGCATGAGCTATTTGATTGCATGAAACCTAATCTTCTGACATACTTTTTTTTAATCTACTGAATTCAGCTATTTCCTGAGAGAGAAAACAGATTCTGAATACCTGAAGTCAGAAAATATGAGTGAATATTGCCAGAGCCTTGTTTAGAGAGACAAAAATGTGTATTTTCCGATCATATTAGTTTATATGGGGCCTAGGCTACAAAGTAGGCGTATTAAAATGATCTTAAAGATTTTAAGCTATTTACATGAACATTAAGAGACAAACAGAAGAGTTAAATCAAGTTATGGTAGCAGCTTCATTTGATTAAATTAACTGAAAAGTAACTGTCTTTCCTGTGCAACCATGAATTGTTTGTCACAACTAACTTTTATTACAATTCCAGTTTGTGTATCAAAATTCCACTTCAACTCCCTATCCTGCCATTTTGATTAAAAAATATATTTTTAATTTAATGTGTCTAGTTTTAGTACAAGTCTGTATAGCACACTTCAATCTTTTGTTTAATCTTTGTTAATCTAATGTTTTGTTTGACTTTAAAGTGTTTTATTTACTCTTAAGACCCATTTTCCAATCACTGCATTTTCACAGTAGAAAATGTTCATGGATCTATGTTACAATGTTATAGTTAGAGAATTCATCTGTGGTTTTCTGTAATACTATAATACTCTTTGCATACAGAAAACACTTTTATAGCAAAGTAACTCGTACATGTGAAATTTTACAGAATGTTGCACAGAGTTTTGAGGTAAGAGAATAAATATTGTAGTTAGGTTACTGATTGACTAATTTTAGATGTAACACAAAGACAAGAGTATCTGGTTGGCAAGAACACATCTGTTTATCAGTATACGCTAGTGATGCTGTAATTTTCCTTGCATTGAGTTGTTTCTTTAAATGGTAGTGTGCAGAAGCATGGTTTCCTGGAGATTAACATGGTTTAGTTTACTCAGTTGCATTGAAGGTTTGGAGAATATTTATGATTTGTGTGTTTTAGCTTATTGCATGATCTTAAGATTTTGGTTTAGTGGTTTCTTATTTATGTATTTTTAAACATATCAAGAAGGAGAAATGGGTGAATGGGGTGTAGTTTGTGTCTAATAGTATGCATGCGAACTTGCTTAACTTTTAAGCACAGTTCAATTCTGACCTGCAACATTTCTGCTATTCCCAGGCTTCCTCCTTGGGAAAGCATAATAAATGGCAAATACATCAATTATTTAGTAAGTTGAATAGGTGGGAACTGGAGTAAGTTAACTTCGTTTTTTGACTTTTGAGTCTGGGGTTTCTTTTTTCAACATAATCTAGTACTGCATAACCAAAAACCAAACAAGATGGAGAATCACTGAAAAACGAAAGGAAAGGAGACACTTTGTCCTTTAAATAATCCATGGTAATCAGTCCAGTCAGTCCTCATGAACCATCAAACAGGATGAGGATGACTGGGAAAAATGACTTGGGGGAAGAGAGGAAAACTATAGGTAGCAGTTAACAGTAAAAAGCTATTACAGAGGATGTTATGTAGTGAGAAGACTGAGAATGGAAAACGAGACAGGAGAAAATGCAAAAAATAACCCTCAAAATGACAAATATAAACCGACAAGATTTTTTTTCCCACTTACAATATATTGCCTAAAAATAATAATGTATCGAAACAGTATTTCAAAAAGTTTTATTCCATTAAAATAGATAGTTTTCTGGATGAGCGTCAGCATGAGATTTCAGACTATCATTTCATCCATTTTGAGGCAATACCTCTTCTTTTTTTGATGTTTAAAGTCAGGGACTTTTGCAGTGTTTCTAGGTTTGAAATGGTTATTGCAGTAGTTTCTGCAGTAATATAATATGTTGAACTGTACGGTGTCTAGCTGATCAAATGCTGCATTTTTTTACAGGAAAATTTAACAGTCCTCATTTTCTTTGCAGCTGATTTTAGTTGAACATAGAATCTAAGGAGCTTTAACATACCTTATTATGGGTAATTTGTAAAATACCTGTGCCAGGCTGTATTCAGCAAAGGATCATATGTTCTTTTTGTTCTGTGTTGCTAGAAGAAAACGTTACATGGTTTCTGCAGCTGTTTTTAGGAACTGGAGTATAGAATCAGGGTGTGGATCTGCTCATGTGCTTTCCTGGCAAGGTCAACTTCAAAAGGAGTGTGGTGGGACTAGACTGTTGTCAGGGGATCATAGAATTAGATCTGTAGATTATTCAAATAGGAAGATTTACATTACTCAAGCAGAAGAAACAGTGTCCCAAGTCACTTTTCCATCAGTAGAAGGCTTGCGATGCACTTATGTATTCATTGCATAATTTATTAGCACGTGCTGCTGAATTCATTGATGTTCCACCCATTAAGCAGCTGAAAGCAGGTCACTCAGGTGGTTTCATGATAGTTTGTCATGACGGATTATGGTTTTAGACAAAGTCTATGCAAATCATACTGCTTACAGACCTGTTGAGGGTTAGAGTCAGTTCAGTGTTGGCATGGCAAGATAAGTCTGTGTTGTCGGTGTGTGTTGAGGGGTGGGTAGCATCCTTACACACTAAGGCGATGTGTGGTACAGCGAGGTTGTGGATGGCTTTTGTGTGTGTACTTGTTGTCATACTAGGATGCTCTTTGAAGAGAAATTTAATACAGTACTTAAGATCAGGATTGCTGTTAATTGAGAACGCTTGTGAAAGAGTCTCAGCTTTTGTTTCAGATGTAGTTAGCAGGTAACTGATGGTCTCTACCCTCAGGATGACATGGCTTTGCGTTTTGGAAATATGTTTGTCTCTAAGTCCATGATGATTTTTTCTTATATTGTCATTATTTATTCACTTGCTAAAGAGGATAGATATCATATACTTACGGTACAAGCTTTGCGTGCTGTGCATGACTTTCTTTTGGGGCAGACGGTGAAGATCAATGCTTTATTGTATTCACTTCCATTTTGCCCTGCCCGCATCCCCGCGCTCTTTACAACAGAATTCAGGTCTCTGTGATACCTGGGCTGAATTTTCTCTTTTACGCTGCCCATTCTTTATAGTTTTCACTGTCAGTAGATCTGCTTTTATTATTTCGGATAAATGTATCTTATGCCTCTGTGCATTTCTAGGTAAAATGGTCTAAAAATGCCAGTTGTAATCTGCCCTAAGATAAATGTAGATATCACTATACCAGTGTTAGGCTGATTGTGGCTCCCAAAGTGATTCTTCTTTTGTTTTTTAATTTCCTAAAGACGCACTATTGACATTTCAAATTTCAGTTGCTGATACAGATTGTTAATGAGTGCTCAGTGCTATAAAATAATTAGTATGTAATTGACCAAATTCTGTTGTTCTACACTGGTGAAAGTTTTGAGTACTCCAGTGACGTAGCTTTGGATTTCAACTAGTGTAAAGAAAATAACTTGGCCATTGACCTGTTTTGTAAGAGTAATTCTGTGTATGTCTGATTTAATTCTGTAAAAAGGGATCAGAGGAAAATGTTACAGTAGCTGTTACAGATTGCCTTATGTTTTCTAATCCTAATGTACTGCACCTTTAAATTTTTCCCTTGTTTTATTGTGTTTTGTACTCATGGTTGATTTTTTGCTCTGGACAGTTTTATTTTTCTTTACTTTTTATTTCCTTTTTAACCTATTTTTACTTTCCCTGTCATCTGATAATTCTGAATTGTTTGTCTGTATATAGCTATAGACATAGATGCCACTGGCTTAGATGCAGAAGAAAATGATATTCCAGCAAACCATCGCTCCCCCAAACCCAGTGCAAACAGTGTAACATCACCCCACTCCAAAGAGAAAAGAATGCCCTTCTTTAAGAAGGTAACACCAACTTCCAAGCTCCCATCTGTCCACCTGCTCACCTGCACTGCGTCACATTTCTAGTCCTGTTAACTGTCTGCGTCCTTTGAGAAGCCAATAACATGCATGCTTTGTTATTCTTTGTTTCTTTTCCATGCTGCTGTAGCTAAGCAGAAGCAGAAATCGGTAAGTTTATATTGACATTACCTGCATTTATCCTGCCCCTGGCATCATTAGCATTATCACCCCACATTAACAATGCAGCTGTTTTAGAGTTAAGGAAGAAGCGTATCAAGCTGTTAGTGGATCCAGTACATTAAAACAAACAGACCCAAGTTCAGTGCCTCCGTGAAATACTGCCACAGTACTTATCCTTTTTGATGGAATAATAGGACACACTTAGAATGTCTTCTGAAAGTTTCAGGAATTTATTTCTAACAAATCCATACAATGCACCTCTCTAGTGCATGCTTATTCTTTCTATCTCTGTCTTTTTCAAGTTTTTTTTTTTTCTTACAATTCAGTCTATTGGCATTGTTATTGGAATCTAATCAGATACTCAGATTGTACTTACAAAACAAATAGTCAAAACTCTTGAATTTTTAGTTTAGTCAGTATTTAAACTTCTAATTCACTAGGTGCAAAATCTGCAGATGAGCAAGACCAGTGGAAAACTGCAGGCTTGTTTTGGCAGTTTACTGTGAGCTTCTCCTGTTGTCATGTATAAATTAGCAGACAAATGTTCTTGCCTTCCTTTCCATCAGTCAGATTTTTTTAGTATCTCAGCTATTGAAAGTGGTACTAGTGGTTCCCAGGAGAGCCAGTCTCTCTCCGTAGGTAACCTAGAGCACTACGGAATTATGCCATTGGCATCCTTTTTACTTGAAAATGCAATATCTCTGGGATCTTTGCTGGAATATGTTGTCAAGACAGTAGGTAGCACCCAAACCACGAAGCCAAATACCACATTTCAACTTTTACTTTTTTTATCCTCGAATTTTTCATACCTCCTCTTCATTTGTTTTTAACTGCTCACTTACAGCTACAGGTAACATCAGACGGTTACACTGCTTATAAATAGTGCCAAATGACACTGTTGCCAGCGCTGTGGATGCTCCCATGTTTAGTAGAATAAAATGTTTTCTTCTTCTCTTCCCTTCTCACACTCTTTTAAATAATATTGGATCCTTCTCATTTCCAAAGTCAGCAGTATTTGCTTCAGTAAGCTCTGTTGAGTAATAATATGTCATTCACAGCCCACGATAGAGTTCAGTAGCAGTTTCTTGATGCTGAATGATCTCTTCATTAGTTGTATTTATAATCAAATATAAGTGCTAAGGAAGAATAACACATGTTGATCTGTATTGGATGCTATCTGCATAACCAATTAGAAGACTTAACTTTAGATGAACCATCTTGCTGCTAGATGGTAGCTAATTCTATAGATCTCTTCTATCTATGGTGCTTACAGTCTTCCTTGTCAGAATGATTACAAGTTGTTGTGTTTTTTGTAACACAGATATTTGCATTAAAAACTGGATGGTCATCCCAAACTAATCATGCATACTCAAACCACTGAACAAAAGCCATATGGTCAAAACTAAAATATTTTTTATTCTGGCTCGAGTTAAGCTCTGTAGCTCAGTGCCAGCCACTTAAAAGATTAGATTCTCTAATGCTAAGTTTAAAGAACTCTGATGCTTTCATTAGATAACTTTCAGTCAGTTTTCTGCTGACAGCTTCATCAGTTCTAGCCTGCAAAGGTTAAGAAAAAAAGGTCTTATCTGTTTCTACAGAGTAGGTTTTAAAAGGACCCCATATTCCATCAAATAAGGTAATTTCTGTGCGTCCCCTAATTTTCAAATAGCTGGTTAACTTCTAGCATGAATATCTTCAGCTGAGCCTGCCACATTAAAACAAAGGTCTGTTGCATCAGGGCGTTCATGCTATAAGCACTTACCTGTAATGGACTTTTCTTACGAGGCGTCCTAATACATTTATCAGAGGATTAGTAATCTTAGCAACAACAGCGAAGGGATGCCTTTAGATACTGACGCGGCATAATTACAGGGTTTGGCTTTGAAATGTTTCGAGTGAGATTCTGCACTGTGTAAGAGAAATTCATTTCATATGCTTATGATGCCTTGGGCACTGGTGTTCATTCTTATGGTACTAATTATCTGGTGAAGCTACAGGTAACAAAAAGTAAGATAAATTACATTTTAAAACATTCACAAAAATGTTTTCCATGTTTTAGACTGCTTTAGACTGCTGCTTGTGTAGCATTTTGTGCTGTCACTGTATTATTAATGTTTGTCTTTGTGTTTTTGTGTTTTGGAATGTATGTATTTATTTTAACCTCCTTACTGTGAAACATCTTGGGATATGTTGAGTACTGAGATAATGAACGATGACTGTATTTTGTAATCTTGACTGATGTATTTGTACTATGCAGGCATTTGAAAAATAGATCTGGCATACCTCCTTTCCATAGCTTTCCCAGGTTACTGGGTCTGGATTTGAAACATTTTTCCCTAAGAAAAAGATAAACCAAATCCTTTTTTTCTAGCAAAAACTTCTTTCTGACAAGACAACAGTAGTAGTTCTTGGTGATATATTGGGCATAGGAGTTTATTAAAGAAAAAAAGTTTGACTCTTTTATTTCAATAGCAGTATAACAATTTTGGCAATCCTTGGAAACGTCCAATCTCTTTATATTTTAAAATATTTTTCATGAAATGTGCATGATACATCAGTGAGTAGTTTAGTGAATATCATACTAATATAATACATCTTTGGGTGGTGACAGGAGCTTCCGAAAGTAGAAGTACTGCTATCCCAAGTTCTGTTTATGAAATTTTTCTGTAAATACTAACTTGATCAGTCATTTTTTTGGTTTCATTTGCAAGTGAATTGTGGATGTGGAAGTTAGATTATGAGTGCTCCCATGGGAGTTTGCAGTGGTGTCACAATGTTTTATAAAGCAGTAGGCAGATCTGAACATAAAAAGAGATGATGGGTTGTGCTTTTCCCATCCTTTTTTATCTTATTTTTCTCCTTTGTAATTTGCCTAAGTAAAATTTGATGGGAAACAGATGTCACAGCTCCACAGTCAATCGTATCAAATCATTAACTTTTAGAAATAACCTTTTCCATTAATCAGTTTGGAATTATGGGGTGGGAGGTGTGAATGGTCTCCAGAATAACAGTTTTATAGCTCCACAGAGTGAACATGAAAGCTGCAATGAAAGCAGAAATCAAAGAAAAGCTTTTTCAAAGGAAATCCCTGAATCTGTGATTTCCTTATCTTGGACCACCATCTTTCAGGAGAAGTTAATGAATGCATGATTACTCTGTTGGTGACATCACTGAAAATTCAAAATTCTTTGTATTGCAAGTAATGTGTTACAGTCTCCCTGGGTGCTGAGGTTCTGAAAGTCTTTTTTTTTTCACAGACAGAGCACATCCCTCCCTATGATGTAGTGCCTTCTATGCGACCAGTAGTTTTAGTGGGGCCTTCTTTGAAGGGATATGAGGTAAGCGATTCTTGTGAATGTTTTTATTTTGCCAAAAAAGGGTTTTGGCTTCCTTTCTATTCTAATATTAAGAGGTAGTTAATCTGGAAAACAGTTCATATCACAGACAAAAATACAAATAGTTTATACTGTTACTATTTACGTGGTTACATATGTTTTACTTGACATCAGAATTCAGATTAAGAATAAATTACTTACAACTGAATACTATGACAGAAATGTAAGATTCCTGTCAACTTTAATTAGATTTTTTTCTAAATTACTGGCATCAAATATTATTGTATTCTTATGTGATTATTAATTTGTTGCTTGTTTGCTTTTAGGTAACAGATATGATGCAAAAAGCGTTGTTTGATTTTTTAAAACATAGATTTGAAGGGCGGTAAGTACATTGTAATGCAAATTTTTTTGAATTCAATTCTTATTTTGGTAATACCAGGTTTTAAAGAAATTGTGATGTCCTTAGCAAAATATGTGTATTCTTGTTGCTGACTGTGACATTCAAATGCCAAATTGCTAGATATTTCTTTACGGGTTTATAAATATGAACTGGAGAAAAGATTCTCTTGTTTAAATGTTGTTTAAATAATATCTTGTCAGTATTCCATACGTTTTTTACAAGATAATGAGAGCCGTATTTCCATCTCAGCTTTAGTTGCTTTATAACAGTATCTAACTTTGAAAGAGTGACAAGGGATTCAGACTATCTAACATCTATGATTACCACACTCTTACTCTCTAAATTGGAGGTAGGTTTATCAGTAACGCTAGACTCTCTAACGGGAAGTCACAATAGGACTACTGGGGAGTTTCAGTTTGTTTTCCCCTTCTTGTTCAAGTACTGTAGCCCTTGGTAGTGGACAGGCTGTGACTTTGTGACTTTTGATCTCAGAGTGGTGTTAAAGCCTGTCCTCCGCAGCATACAGGATAGTATGGCCCAATGTCTTTAAATACTCTGGCACAATAAGTAGCATCCTAGTTCCAATCTGATTTGTGTTTGAGCCTCCAGGCATTACTGTATCACAGAATTACAGAATGGCCAAGGTTGGAAGGGACCTCTGGAGATGATCTAGTCCAACCCCCCTGCTCAAGCAGGGTCATCTAGAGCACATTGCACAGGATCATGTCCAGGCGAGTTTTGGATATCTCCAAGGAAGGAGACGCCACCACCTCTCTGGGCAACCTGTGCCGGGGTTCAGTCACCCTCACAGGAAATAAGGTTTTCCTCAGGTTCAGATGGAACTTCCTGTGCTTCCGTTTGTGCCCGTTGCCTCTCATCCTGTCACTGGGCACCACGGAGAAGAGTCGGACCCCATCCTCTCAACACCCTCCCTTCAGATATTTGGACACATTGAGGAGATCCCCTCTCAGTCTTCTCTTCTCCAGGCTGAACAGGCCCAGCTCTCGCAGCCTTTCTCCATAGGAGAGGTGCTCCAGTCCCCTCATCGTCTTTGTAGCCCTCCGCTGGACTCTCTCCAGTAGCACCATGTCTCTCTTGCACTGGGGAGCCCAGAACTGGACACAGTACTCCAGGGGAGGCCTCCCCAGGGCTGAGGAGAGGGGCAGGATCACCTCCCTCCACCTGCTGGCAACACTCTGCCTAATACAGCCCCGGAGACCCTTGGCCCTCCTGGCCACAAGGGCACATTGTTGGCTCATGATTAACTTGTTGTCCACCAACTCAGGTGGACTCCCAGGTCCTTCTCTGCAGAGCTGCTTTCCAGCAGGTCAACCCCCAGCCTGTACTGGTGCATGGGGTTATTCCTGCCTAGGGACGGGACCTTGCACTTGCCTTTGTTGAGCTTCATGAGGTTCCTCTCTGCCCAGCTCTCCAGCCTGTCCAGGTCCCTCTGAATGGCAGCACAGTCTTCTGGTGTGTCAGCCCCTCCCCCCAGTTTAGTATCATCAGCAAACTTGCTGAGGGTGCACTCTGTGCCTTCCTCCAGGTCATTGATGAATGCACTGAACAAGAGTGGACCCAGGACTGACCCCTGGGGGACACCACTAGCTACAGGCCTCCAGCTACGCTCTGTGCCACTGATTACAACCCTCTGAGCTCTTATCATTTCAAATAATAATCCGCCTCTAAAAGCAGTAGGATATGCTGTTGTTTAAATAGCAGGTACTCATGGACCAGAGACAGCAAGTCGGTTCTCCATGTGTGTTTAAATTGTTACTGGATCAGGTCCTAGATTAATAAATACTACCCGGTTGGTATTTGGAAATTTACAAAATGGAGAAAACTAGAATGTCTTGTTCTTGTGTTGAAACTGTGATGAATGCTTTTTGATTTGGAAATGGGTACAACAGTAACACTGTCCTATCTGTCCTAGTGTTTTCGCATTTTCAAGAGAGAGAACTTAATGCTCTCCATCAGTCACTTCAGGTCTTTAAAATCCTGATTGCTGTGGTTTAAGCTTTAAGATTTTCCTGTCAAAATTATAATGATATTGGACTCCTAACCACTTAATAGTCCCTCTTTATAGGAATAGGGATGTCGAGTTTTACATATGTACCTTCAGAACTAGAAGTTAACAAAACAGTGAGTGTTGCAAGGAGACACAAGTTACCGCATCTTTGTCTTCAAGTGCCTTCTATTTTGGGCGTAGCTAAGTTTTAGCTGTAGATCCAATTGCGGTAGGGTGAGTCCACACATACTCTATGTAATAAACTAATTAATATTGATGTCTGTAATAGCAGATTTGAAGTGTGATAAACTTCAGTAGCAATCTGAACTTAAGGTCAGATTGGTCAGGAGGTACTTAAGGTCCTCAGCAAACGCATGCAGGACTCCTTGCAGTCATGCTACCACTTTCACTGCTACTGTTATCTGTGCTGCCAGCTACCTTCCCCTCCCTGATTGCAATTGTTTTGTTATACAAACATATGTACCCTTTTTTTTGAGAGCAGACTTGCTCTTCCTGATGTTACATGCCTTAAAAGACCTTAAAATGACATTTAAAAGACTTTAAAAAATTTTAATATGAAAAATGCCATTTTTAGAATGATAAATCTAGCTTCATTCAATATTGCATAATCACATTTGGAAAAGAAAAAGGAATTTTTTTTCTTTAGCATATAGGAAGGAAATTTGCGGGAAAAAAAAGGGAACGTTAGTAGTGCTTATCAGTGAGTACATGAAGATATATAACGAGTATGCCAAATTTTATGCTGGATTTCATTTTAAGACTGTATAGAATTATCTTGGTGGAGCTATGCCAGAAATCACAATGTTTGGTTATGTTTTTAACTTAAGTTAGACCATGCCTAAATTTTCAAAATGGTGTTACTAATCTGTACTGTGCAAGTAATTCTGTTTTTCTATATTAACTCCTGGCTTTGTTACATTTTATAGGATTTTAGATAAAAATATGCACATGTTGAGCTCACTGGGAGATGAGCTATTTGGTTACGTTTCAGACAAACAGCATCTGACTGTTCTTCCTAGAGAGGAGCTTTCCTTGTTGTTAGCAAATCCATTTCCTCCTTTTAAATTGCAAATGAAATAGTACAAAGAAGAACAAGGAACATCATCAGGCTGATTTAACTCTTAACACCGGCAAAATGTGACCTTTAAACCTTATTAGGCCAGAAGGTTTGAAGGGGAACTTAGAGGAAGGGTACAGTTTGACCCTGGAAAGCAAAACCAACTGACTTAACTGCTTTCCTAGGAAGAAGAATATGCAGAAGGTTATGTAGCAGGTCAGTGCAGGCAGCTGGAAGTAACCACTTCTTTCTTGGCTCATCTTTTCTGCTAGAAACAAAACTGAGCCTACCAGACACTCAGCCCAGAGTTTTCATTTTCTGCGCTCCTGTGTTTGCTTCTCTGTGGTATAGTCCACATTTCCAGGTGGCCAGAGTATTGCTGGATCTTTCTGGACAATTATATAACAAAGCTCTTGCACTGTGTTGAAGAGCTTATGCTAGTAAATGGAACCAAAAAAGAGTTCTGTGGCTGTACTACTTTGGCTGTTAAGCCTTACGTTCACCTGTTAACTCTGTGCATGACACTATGTTTGTTATGAGTACAGTTAAAATAAACTGTGTTGTCATTCAGAACCTTGGAAAAAACTAGGGAAAGGAGAAACTCCATTCGTTTTGGAGTAAATTGCACCTACTTTCAGGGAAAAGAGAATTCTTGAGCTCTCAAACTCTACAGAGCAGATGCAGGGGATACTGGTGCAGCTTGCATCACCCCCCAGCCGGGGGACCCGTGGAGAGAGAGCTGCGCCCGCTGCAGCACCCCTCGGCAGCCCCGGCCGGGGCCTTGCAGGCAGGAGCGTACCGCACCCTGGGCGGCGCAGAAAGAGAGAGGTGTCATCAGTAGTTTGCGTACCAGTGCTAGTTAGATAAATTCGTTTATATTCTATCTTATCCATTTATCTTCTCTTTTATTCACTTTGTGAAAAGCATACTTTGCCACCAAGAACTTATTTTCATGTAGTCTTAGCCATCTTTTAATGTTAACTGATTCTCTTTTCTCCCCACATCATTGCATGGTAAATAACATACTGTTCTATTTTATTTTACTTTATTTTTGCAGTATATCAATTACACGAGTCACAGCAGACATCTCGCTTGCCAAACGCTCAGTATTAAACAACCCCAGTAAGCATGCGATAATAGAGCGATCTAACACAAGATCAAGCTTAGGTAAGTACGTTCAATGCTGATATCTACAAATTGGCTGTAAAGTACGCTACTCTCAATTCATGTCTGTAACCTGAAAATAGCCTTCTCTCTGCGGTGAGAAAATCACGATTCCCGTAATTCAGAAACTCTGGCAATAGAAGTCATTTTTAAATCATTACCCGTTAATCTTCATATAGCATTTATTTTGGCTTAGCTAGCTTATGTTAAGTTTTCGTATTTTGCCGTTTTCTGCAGGGGGATGAAGTAGCCATTGATAAGGCAAATAAAATCTGAGGAGATGAAGGTTTCAGAATATCGAAAATTGTATGGATTTGTTTAAGGAGGACAGAATATTATCTTTGATATTATAGTTTTCATCCATTATCTTTAAGATTCCTGTGATATCTTTTTATAGTTTATAAATTTTCTCTTGAGCACTAAATTGCCTTAGACACGAAAAAAATTATTAAAACACACTTCCTCTGAATTTAGTATCAGTTTAAACTAACGCTGAAGTTTGTTTAAAAAAAAAAAAAAAGGATGGAGAATGGGAGACGTTTTTAAGAAACTATATGCCTAGATTCATGGCCTGCATATTTGTCATCTTACCTAAGTCTCTTTGTACTGAAGCTTGTCTAGTTGTGTGATTAACCATTTATTAGCCAGAAAGAAAAAGAAAACTGGTTGGAAAGATCTGACTCATTGTAACCATCTGCAGTACAGCTAGCTACAGTGGAGCTTATTGTAAACTCTCCTCAGAAAAAAGAAAAAAGAAAAAGACTTTATGGTCACTGTTTCTGAGGACCGATTTCAGCATTTCCTCTAGCACGAGGTGAATTTTATCTGAGACTCCACCAGCTCCCTACCGCACGGTCGTTCACAGTGCAGACATCTGAAGTTAGCCAGGATGAATCCCACCAGCAGTCTTCACAGACTCATGCTAGGGCACTCAGCTGAGACACAGGACGTCCAAGTTCAAGTCCTTCTCAAATAAAAAGAAAGAGAGACTTGAACCCGAACATCCCTAAATCATTGGTGAATGCTCCAGCCAGGGCTTTGTTATTCCAAGGATGTTTATTTCTCTCAGAAGCCTTTGTGAGAGCTTGGCTTCATCTTGACAGAGCAACATATTTTGAAATCTTGTAACTTTATGGAACAGGAAAACAGCCTCATTCACCCTAGTGAAGGGGTCCTTATTTATCAGTTTACAACAAAGTTTGTGAGTAAAACTGTACAGTGACTGAATATTTAACATTTGCATAAAATAGTTATCTGCCTTGGAATATTCTACTCTATCTTAAAAATTTGACTGCCGTATCTTGAACACTTGCTTTTGAAAACCCTTGCTTTCAACTATATGGAGAATGTGAATCTTTACTTAAAAGCAATGTAATGACTTCCAGATAGGTCTTGGTTTGACCTTTTTCATGTATCAGAATGTAATGTACTGTAAAAAAGTAATGTATATTTTTATACAAAAGAATATTCTTCTATGTGGATTTCAGTCCTGTGGCGAAAGTCAGTTTAATAATCTAGAGAAAAGATGAAGTGTTATTTATTTTGACTAGAATTGAAAATTGATAATAAAGATGGAGGTCATCCAGTCATGGAACATAAACAGAATCATGGTGATTCATTTCCCAGCCAGAACATCCAAGCAAGAGGTTACAGAACTGTACAAATATATGCAGCAGAAAAAAGTATATCATCTGTTCCCAAAGCTGAAATATTTTCATATGTGTAAAACAACTGTCACAACAATATTTAGAGGAGAAAAAAAATCTATAAAATAAATAAATTCAGCCTAATTGTTTATAGGAAAAAGTCATCCATTTTTCGCTATGAATTGTTCACTTACATCTCAAGGAAGACTTTGGTCTTTCACATAGCAATGCCTTTTCTTTGGATCTCGGTATATTTTGGAGGAAGTTGTTTAAAATGGCCGTGTCTACAGAATCTCAATTGGAGACATCCAAAAAATGATAGTGTTTATGTATATATGTGGGTAGGTAAATATGACAATTTATTTATTATAGCTGAGGACTGTTATTAATATTACCTGAGATTTCTTGTTACAGATCTGGTATTCAATTGCTTATAAGTGTTCTGAAATTAAATTGGTTTATTTTGAATTATTTTGAATTATCTTGGGAACTATTAGTTAGAGCAACTAGGTCATTTTTAGCAATGAAGTTAGGACAAGAATTCATTTTACCCATATGAGAATATTCTCAAAACCTTTTTTCAAAGCTCTGATACTCCCATGGTCCTAATACTCTAGCAGTATTTGGTAGTGAGCTGAATTATGTTTGAATTATATACTTCTGGGAGTTTTTATGAAAATAATGAGAAAACTTGAGCAAATTATTATAAGCCTTACTGTAAGTTGCAGTTAACATGCTGAGCTTTACATCTGAATTCCTTAAAAATTCTGCTGTTGCTAGGCAAAGTCCAGTAATGATGCTGAGCATAACCTGCCTGCAGCGGATTGGATCAGGGCAACGAAACAGAACTAAAAGCTGGAAGGTGCTCGTCTTTCAGCTTTCAATCCATACTTCCTTGTGCAACATGGAATAAGAAGATGTTTAATTTAAAGATGCTCAGCTGGGGAAGTAGATGGAGGGGCTAAGGAAGAAGAGGCAGGAGGTAAAAACGCATAGTGGAGAAGGAGGGAATTACAGAGGAGGAGCTGGGAAAGCTGGACCAGGTGGAGGAGCACCCTGAGGCTCTGGGGTCCAGACTGAGGGTGGGATCATGGGAGAACAAAAGCTAGCCAGAAAGGAAGCCAGGGAGGGAAACAATATGGTAGCAGCGGATTGGGAGTAAAACTGAGATAGGATAAAGAGTCTGGGAGGCAGAAAAAGGGAACCTGCTTGGATAAGGAGTCTGGAAAACACAGTGCAAGGGTGAAAGAAAGAAGATACAAGCAGCATTATAGCCTATTCCCTTGCAGAGCCTGGGATGTATCTTAAGGAAGCAATAGAGTCGGAATCAGAAAATACCATTGTAGTCTGCTGGTAGGTGTCATCTCCAACCACTTGTTTTCCTAAAGAAAATGACAGCATACTGCTACTGTGAGTTCTCAGTTGGCTTACGTAGCAGAGGTAAGAGGCAGTAGCACACCATATAGTGAAATTTTTATTTTCAGTTTGTGTGAGCAATTTGCTATATTTGTAAGTCAACAAAGGTGCCATTAAACGAATATTTTTAGGATTACAAACTGAAGTTGTGCAATATAAATGTTAGGAAATAGCAGAATAAAAGTTAACTGTGCAAAGTCTTTAGTACTGCAGCTGATGTACACTGTGATTCAGTCTTTGCTTAGGTGTTTGCAGACTATTTTTCCACCAGTCCTCTGCCTCAGTATTTTTGCAGAATGGACCTATTCATGGTGGACCTATATTTTTAAAAAGCACAATATAGGATTTTTTATTTAACTTTCTTTTTGGCAGAAAAATTGATTTGAGGAAAACTTTTTGTGGCAGTAAATCTGTCAGTTTTCACGGGGGAGATTTCTGGGATCCCAGACAGAAAACTCGCTCCTCACCCAGCTTCTACCCTCAAATGAGCTGAGACCTCAGTAATTAAAGCACATCTTTGGGACGTAGGACACCCAGAGTCAAATTTCTGCTGCGCCTAATTTGGAACAAGGGAACTGAATTTCAGTCTTAAACATATTAAACACTGGTCTGTCTCTTTTGGTTGAGCAAATGTTGATTCTCTGTACAAAGAGGTAGCTTGCAGACCACATGGCAAGGCAGTAGGTAGCTTCTTGCCACCTCTGACAGCTCTGTGCCTGGGATGACCCTCCCTCCTTCTGCAGAGCGCCTCCCGGGAGCGCAGAGCAGATGGTGCCCGCGTTGTTTTGCCGCTTGCGGCTGGGGTTCGGTTCGGCGCTGTCCATGCTGGTTATTTACACCTGAATTTTTACAGTGGTAATTATTTTTTCGGATTTTCTGCATGCCACACCCGTGATTTGTAGACATACTAAGTATTGTGGCTGCAGCTGAGATTTTGGGCTTTGAACCTATTAAATGCTGAACTTAAATGTTCTGACTACATGTTTTCCTGTCAAAAAATAATGATTCATTAAAATCAACATGTTGCATGGTAATGCATTGGCTTTGAAAGTGCAGATGGAAACCAGGCAGTTCTTTATGGGCTACTGGAACTAATGTTGGGTACCTTGCCAAATTTCAGATTTGTGGGTTTCCATTCCCCAGAATTCTTCTCATTTGAGACTGTCCTCTTCCACTTAACTGAGGAGGTTTTCTTTTGCTTCCCATACTAGCTCAAAGGATTTTTCTCTTCTCTCAAGACAGTACTGACACGATGTGCTGATAGTACCCAGGAGCATCAGGAATGTCCTGAGTCATAAGGCTAACTTTAAAAGAAGCTTCAAGGTTACATTCCATTGTAGAAGAAACAGAATCTCCAATACTCAGAACTTCCTGTAGGATGGCTTCCATTTTTCTACTCTGAAATTAATTTTTAATATGGTAATTACTCTGAAAAATCAGGCACTACAATTCTGAAAATGAACACTCCAAATTAATGATAACTTGTGATGATTGTCTTTGTGATTCACTTTTCTATCCAGAAAATAAAAATAATTTCAGATTCTCACCTAGATGGGTTGTTTCAAAGTGAAACATCTGACTGGAGCACTGCAAAACCGTTACAGGGAGTTCCATTAAAAAAAAAAAAAAAAGTCCACACAATTCTGTTTTCAGAGAGGGATTGGAACAAGGTGCTCTAAATGAGCCGTGAAACACATATTTGATAATGAAAAGAAAGTAAATGATTCAATAGCTGCTTATCAGTTGACAGTGCATGGAGTTATGCACTGATTGAGACAGCAGGCCTACAGAAATCATGCTATTATGTGTTCCTGAGAACAGTGTCTCATAATACAGACCCCAAAAGATTTGATTTACAACAGCTATCATTCTGCCTTAGCATTTCCTAATTTCTAAGTATTAGCTTTGCAACCAAATAATATTTACTTTTAATATAAGTTTCAGTCATAGATAAATCATTGAGTAGAGACTCAGGCTACCTTAGTTCTTTTCTAGTATCTGCTGCAGATCTGCTGAGCGGTCCTGGCAAATGAGTTCTTTCTCTGCTGAAAATTTTCCCATTTATAAAATAAGAGCAATCGGGACTTTCCTACAGATTACTGCAAAGAAAAGCCAGAATTTCAGCAGACACTGAATCTGTTGCTCCTTTTTGTCCACTATATGTGCAATGACTTAGTCCACTATATGTGCAAAAATCTTAGTCCAGATTTACAGAAATAGTATTTATGATAAAAAAAAAAAATACAGGTTATGGTTAAATCTCATTCACCTGAAAATCAGTCCCATTTGGCTTAGTTAAATTTCTGTATGCACACATGCCATTTGCAGCAACTGCCGAACCAGCTTTGTGTTTTTACTGCATTTCTTTGTCAATATCAAGGACCCAAACCTTGTTCTTGTTGTTTCTGTGTATGTTACACTTGTTAAAACCTTACCTCATGCTGCATGTACAGGAACCTGATTGTCTTGGCTTTTTCCATTCTTTGCTTCATTAATGCTCTCCCTTTCCAGATGTCTTGGGTATGTATACACGCTTGCAAATTACTTTTCCTGCTGTTTTGTGCTCAGTGCTTTATTATACCTCACAAAATCACTGTGTGTTTCTAGTAACTGGCTCACTGATAGACAGAAGCCAGTGCTGTACTGTGTTGCTAAGCCTTTTTAGAAAAATCTTGCAGTTTTCCATATTTATTTTTAAGTAATTCTAAAAACAAAGTTGAGATTGACAAGTAAATACTAAAGATTCGATTTTCAACCGTAGATTTCTGAAGTGTGTGCATCTGATCTGCATATTCTAACACAAACATGTAAATGCTGATATAAAATATGTCATTGTGTCTTTAGTAGATTGATTGCAGTCAAATGTCTGTGAATTTGTTTATCTGCTTTGTATACTTAACCGTATGTGCATATGCAGTAGCCTGTCAGGCATTACATGCACCCAATTTGCATGTGCAATCAAGTGCCTACCTTTGGAAATTTGCCCCTAGAAAATGTTTAAAGTTCCCACTCACATCACTAGGTTGATATCCCAGAGTTATGTGTTCGGAAAATGAAACATGCATAAATTCTTGCAAAAATGGTAATGGACTATCAGTGCAAATTTCAACCTTGTATTTTTATTTTCTTGGTATCTGGGTTAAAAGCCAGTAGAATGCTTGAAACTATGGAAACAATCTTATATATAGATATATGTGTGTATACACACACACACACACACATATATTACAAGTCTTCTGTTGAAGAAGATAATGTCATTATGTATTCCCCATGTTGGGTAATTTAGTGGCAGATGTTGTATATGATATGTTTCAACTAAATGCTTCCCTGATCATAAAATAAAAATAAGCTTAAAAGAGTGGTAGCTGAACCTAATAAGAATCCTTCCCTACCTATAGAGGCTATGGAATAGGAATAGGAAACTGGGATTTGACCAAGAGTGTACTTCCATTCCAAAGTCTCAAGGATTTAATATAGTGCAACAAGAGGAAAAAAGATGATCAATTTTTCAAGAAAATTCCCGATTGTCGCTTTATAATGCATATTCAAGATACCTGGGACAGAAGGCCAGAACTATCACTTGTAGGCATTAAATACTCAGATTTGGTAAAGTAATCTGCTAAACCTCAAGCTGCTTTGGACCAGAACGATGCTCAAACATAGCAGCCAAGAGCTTTTGGGTTATCATGAGGATATAGCCATGCTTCTTTTTAGACACAGGCAGCATGAAGATCCTGAAGGTATTACAAGGTATCAGCCTCACCTGTCAAAATGTTCTTTTGTTCTTTACCAGCCCTGATTTCGTTAGCATCTAAGAGCAGTGCCTGTGTAATAATAAATTCTCCAGGTAGTTCTGCTTTAGTTCTGTACTACCTTTCCCGTATTCTAACGTACATCTACTTTTTTGATGCAGTATTGAAATTTCCTGAGTGCTTCAAAAGGACGTACAGAAAACACCCAAATTCTTAATTTCTTTCAATTAGGCATAGTCCCAGGAACATTTCACTATACTTTCTCATAGTACTGCACTGAAATACCTATGATTGATAACTATATTGAAACAAAATGTGTGCTAGCAACAAAGCAACATAGTAATGTGTTAAAATGAATTTTAAGGTCATAGATACATTTATCGTAACTAACATACCTGGAAAGGTGAATTACATATTTTTTAGCAAGTTAACTGTTTACTCAAGAGCACAATCTGCTTCCCTTAAAAATATGCACACCTGTAGTTTGAATTGATCCAGTAGTTTTTCTTTCTCCTAGGCTCACAGAACTGATAAAAAAGTTGGTGCCTGTGTCCTCATTTTATCCAGGACTGAGGGTTTAGGTTGTTCAATGAGAATGCAAAGAAATCTTGGTTTGTTTCATTTTCTCAGCTAACAGCGATATGAATTCATAATTTCCATCTGCATGACAGAGCCATGATCACCTTTATGAGGGCTGTCAGTCACTCCTGCTGAGTCTTGTGCGCTTTGCATAAAAATCAAACATTTCCTGGAGAAGGGATGGGAACTCATGTATTTTACATCCCACTCTAAGCACCAGGCTACAGAGTCAGTATCTCTCCCTCTCAGTTAATATGTAAATGTTTCGAGTGGCACACTATCCACAGGAGGGGTTGAATAACCAGTAGTGTAACCGTTCCAGATCCTATTTCTGAAAAAGGCTGAACGTTTTTATTTATGTTTGTTCTGAATAAAACAGCAAACCTAGGGCACACGTGTTTAGCATCAGCGTATGGAATCTAATTGTAAGAGCCTATAGCTCATCTGCACTGAGTAATGAGTCGTGATGCAGAAATATCCAAGTTAGTGCCAGCCTGAGGTGACGATGTCCGTTATGAACTATGCCGAGTTAATGGCTTGGTGCCCTGAGCAATATGGATGTTAGCCTGGTTCTTTGCCCAGTCTTACTATCCCAGCTGCTCGCTGATAGAGTGTAGTGGAGCTTAATGAATGGGTGCAGCGCTGCACTGCTCCCCTGCCTCCTGGTCTGGAGCAGCCGCGGCTCTACCTCGCTCCGTCATCTCAGGGCGGCTCCTCCCTGTGCTCTGGTCTCTGCTGCAGTCCACTGATACCAAGCTCCTCTGTTTATAGGCCTAAAAACTTCCAGTTTACACTTGGCATAAGAAGCATCGTTCCAATAGTGCTGTTGTTTTGATAGTCCAGAAAAATAAGGGAAGAAGTAAATATTTTCATGCGCTATTCAATATTTTTAAATGATCATTGTCCAGCTGCTAATATGTTTACACTGTCTGTTTCCTATTTTCACGTAATTGCACTGTTGCATTTCATGACAATACGTTAGTCCATTATAAATACATCTTGGTTATGCTGAGGTTTCCAAACATGAAACTGTATCTTTAAATATTACTTGGTTGTCTGTGCATTCAAGGCCACCTGAATTATGTCCAAGACGAGCCTTGAGCAGACAGAAAGAGAAACCTAGTATTTGCTGCAGCACCTAACCCTGCAGCTCCCCTTCTGCAGAGCCCAGACATGCTGAAGCGTGCCAGCCTTGCGCAGCCAGACATACGGCCTTGCTGCAGCTCCTTTCCTTTCTGACAGGTGACTAAACTCTGCCTTAAACCTCTCAGGAGCCCCATCTGTTAGGAGTGAGTAACACATGCAGCCACTTTCACTGAAAAATATTATCATCATCCCACGCCCACACCCCCTTTTTATGTAACAGGCGAGCGGTTAAGGGATTTGGTTGAGACTAGGGAAGTGCAGCTGTATTCACAAAACTACGTTTATGTTAGCCATTTGATTAAAAAAAAGTGTATAATCCAGGTACCCTCTGGCTGTTTGCCTGATTATTAGAGAGTTTAATCCCCCTTACTTGCTCGCACGCCCATCCCAGACTTTGGCCCTCTTAGCTGGGTAGTGTGAAGGGGAGCGCAGAGGGCACTTGCCTCTCTGCTCTGAGAGGCTGATTCCTCTCAGTCAAGCTCATGACTTGCTTCTTAATCGGGAGATGTTTTGGGCATAACTCAAAAGTCATCCTTTGCGTCTCTTTTTTTTTCTTTTCTCTTTTGTTGAGTTGGTTCTGTAGTATGACCTTTATCATTTTTCAGTAAGTGCTCTTTTCAGTGCAATACTGTCTATGTGCTTTTAAGGCACTGGGGAAGCGCAGCATTTTTTTTCTTTACGTATCTATTTTAATCTGCATCTGGATGCTGCCTTAAATTTATACTTTTTTCCTTTAATTATGTTGATGGAATTTAAAGATGAACTACTTTGAAGTCAGTATACTTACATAAAAGAATTAGTATAAGAAAAATGTAGGGCTACTGATGTCTCTTCTCCTCCTTAATTTGCAAAATTATTTGTTTGAAAGTCATTGGTGCAAGATGTTGCCAGTCATTTTTGTAAGACAAACATACCGATACTGGTATGTTCTGTTAATACTACACATCTCTAACATCAGGAGCTCTGTTTAAAAAAATAGAACGCTTTGTCCCTATGGCTGTTGTAATCCAAGCAGAAACTTAAAAATCAGTTTAGATTAACAAAAAGTGCTACAGATACCAAAGGCAAGTAGAAGGGGTCAAATGGAATAGGATGTCAAAGTCATACTGTTACTATACTCTCAGTTGATAATATGTGAACTTCTTAAACATCCCTGCTGAAAATCAAAACCTTTTTTTGTGTATTAGCGTTATTTTGTAGTTTCTAATTTGGCCTTTGCAGCCCAGAATCTGAGCAGCTGCATGGTCATTTTGCATCACATCCCCATCATGAAACTGCCGTCTCATCAGGGTCTTCCTAAGGCATAGTGCTAGTGTAGCCACGTATCTGTAAAGCTGGGTGTCCTGACTGGTGTGTGTGATTTCTGCCCAAGTTTGAAGGAGGGCTGTGTTTCTCCACCTTTGTAGCAGAATGTTCTTTTATCATGGCATTGTAGAAGTGACCCGAAACTCTACGTAACTCGTTTTGTGGAGTTATTAGTGAATCGAAAGAGAGGCAGTGCAGTGTTGCTCTGTCTTGGCTTTTGCTTTAGGTGAGACTATTATAATGAACAGTTAAATATTTTTGCCTGAAATTCACTTGGAAGGTCCAACTGGTTTAAAAAAAAGTTGTCAGCCCCCATAATGGAACAAGCCATCTGGCATGTGCGGATGTCATTGCGTTGAATTTCTGTTCATTTCAGGGTACGGTAGAGTTACTTGGAATTAACAGATAGGAGTAAGAGTAAATGCGCAGTGGTTAAAGTTGGCTGGGAGAGCTGTGCTTTTCTTTTCTTAGAGTTGATCTTCTGTTGCTTGAAATAAATAACTGAGTGCTCTGATCATTCAAAATATGTGTTTCCTTTCTGGTGACCCAAGAGGCAATATGACGTAGACTGCCTTGCAAAATGTAAGGCGCACTTTAAAAATTTTATAGCTTATTGCTGGTTTTATTTTGAGGGTTGTATCTGGGCTGCAAGTGCTTCATGATGATTGTCATAGTAGCTCTAATTACATTTATGCCTCTCATTATGACTGGCAAATTATGGGAAATAACCACTATATCTTCACTGCTGTGGCTCTTTAGTACATCAGAAGAGACATTATTATAAATAAATGACATTCCTGGAGGTGGGAAGATTGCTGACCTATTACTGTGCTTCTTTGAAGATACCACACTGTCATTATTCTCAATGTTTCATTTCAGCTCCCTATTTTAACTGCCAGTGACATTTGTGTTTACTATCCCCACAGGACAGTTAGGCTTCTTTGCTTACTTTGGTCAAAAGTCTGAGAGGAAATTGATGTTGAATATCTAGTTGGGAAGAAATCTTTACAGATACAGAATTTGCTTTTTGAGAGATGTCCATAGAGAAAGATGCAAGAATAAAGCTGTAGCAGGAGCTAACGTAAAGCCTTTGTCATCTAAAAAGAGATTATATTGTTATTTAATTGTAACAATCTTCTGTGTAGTGAAAAGTTAGACTACAAGGAAGATTTAAAGGAAAATGCAGGCTTTTCCAGAAGGTGAAGAAGTATTTTAAGGGATGAGAGATTGGGACCTCTGTGGTAATCTCTATAGCATCTTTTTCAACCATCTTTGATCTGAGGGGTAGAGGCATAACATACTTCAGTTCAATTGGACAGCGTTGACCTGTGAACTTTCCTCCTATCTTTTGTGATGTTTTTGGATACTGGACTTGTTGAGAAAAATAAATATTGAAACGCTCTTTAATTGATGGAAAAGATATCCTCTGTCTCCATCTCTGGACTCAGGTGGAAACTATTGGTTCACAGGACCAAAATTACCTGCAATTATTGTCCCAGGTGTATTTCATAACAGAAAATGCTGAGGTGTACTCTACCCTAGAAAAGATTTGTTTCAAAAAGTATAGCAGGAAATCTACTTCACATAGATGTATCCTGTACTGGTGGAAAAGTGCTTCTAACAGTATAGGTGATACTGCTTCCCCAGATAGAATTATGATATGCTGGCAAAAGAATGGTTTTTACTGGTAAAATTTGGCTTGAATAATTTTTTTTTTTTTAAGTCTGAAATGGTCTTAAAGTTATACTTTAACTGATGTTGTTATATTGACTGAAGTGCTGAGTCTGAAATTTCAGGAAAAGCATTGCAAACCCATCGTCACAACAGAATGACAAATTATTTCTGATCTGTTTAGTCTAGTGCCCATTTGGGCCTAAATTAGGGATAATCTATAGAATCTCCTAGCTAAATCACTGAGACTGTGGTATTCAGTAAGTCCAACCACTATCTGTATGCAGAGAAGGTTCAGAAAATATAATTTTGAATGTACCAAGAACCATTAGAAGCCCTATCTTCAAAAATGTGGTCCTAATTGAGACAGCACCTTGGCTGCAGTGCTTTTATCAACAAGCAGAAAAGTGGGGAATGATGGCATAGGAGAAAGCTGTGCAAATCTCAGCTTGTTCTGTGCTCTCAGAGACTGATTGCCATGTACTCAGCTAAAATTGGAGATAACCACAAATGGACTGAGCTGTTCTCTAATAGATCCAAAAGGGTGTCAACCTTCTCCAATAGAGAACATCGTATATAGATTTTTATGATGGTCATTTAAAGGTATGACTTCGTTTATAGCATGATCTGAGTAGTGACTTATTGACTTGGACCAAAAGACTTTTAAGCTAAGTGGAGCCAGCTGGAGTGCTGTGCTTAGCTTGGTGACACACCACTTATCAAGCTTCTCTTTTGGAAATTTTGCAACCTTATCATATGGCCTAGTTTATTCAGTTGCTGTTCTAAGATAACATAGATCGATCTCTTAGCACTTCTTGAAAGGGACACCCATCTTTGGAGAGCCATCTACTGTAGAAAACTCTTGTCTCTAGCCAGAGCAGGCAGACGGTTATTTCCAGCAAACATAATACTTGTGCCAGTGCAAGAGATGAAACAAAAAACTGACAGTGTAATTCCAAGCAAATCTCTAATAATTAAGTCTTTGGTACCTCCTGTGGGCATTTAAAGGTGTGTGAATATCTTCTAATGTTTGCTTTGGACTGGCTAGGTATCTAGTCTGGTCTTTGCTCGTGGAGGGTGCACAAAGCTAAAAGTGAAGCTTGTATAAATTACAATTTTGTCTGGGACTGCAACTTTCTTTGTAGACTTGTTCAAATCAACCAAATTCTGTAATTTCTCTGTGTCTTAGGGCAGTAGTGAAATCTGAGCAGGGAAAAGCCATTCTATTTCAAGGACGATTTCACTATTTTAAAATCTTGTTTTGTTTCAGCCGGGAATGGAGACAGTTTCTACATCACTTGTGAAAGCATTCACAGTACATCTGTCTTGGAGAGGTTTGCCCCAGAAACCTTGTATTCCCATCAGGCAGGTTGCTGATGAGCTGGGAGTATGAGTAATCGGAAGATAAGATGACCTTGGGAAAATCACCTTTCCAGAACTCCAGGGGTTGTGAGGAGGATAACATAGTATTATTTAAATTATTGCTGTATTTGTTTTTAGAAGGGTTTGCACATACTAATCAAATATTTTAACAGGATACCATATTGAAGCCAGTATAGGAAGGAAAGCCTTTTTTCAAGGCTTGAATAATTCTAGTTGAAACAAATGGAAAAACAGGATCTTCTGCTAACATAGATACCTCAGAATACCTCAGTGCCCATCTCAGGCACTTTGGTTTAAGTATTTTGATTATCAAGTAGAATTAAACTCTGAGCTGAAATTACTTGTAGGGAATTCATAGATTGGCAGGCATACTGTTTACCCCTTTTTTTCCTGCACCTATGGATTGGGGTCATATAAAAAAGTGTTAACAGTATCTCTGTGTGGTGGAATTATGCGAAGCTGTGGAGGTGAGAGAGGTAGAGGGTACCACCTTCAGAGAAGACCCACTGTGGGCACACTGTTCCTGCTAATGAGGCATTCCTTCGCTAGGGGCCAGTGACGGGAACTCTTAATGCCGCTGCCAATCTCCTCAGCTGTTTGCGGAGCAACACACCGATCTACCACAGTTTCTCATTTGTTAACATAAATTGCTTTTTAATATTTTCGTAACTCTCATTTTCTACTTATCCGCAGCTGAAGTTCAAAGTGAAATCGAACGGATTTTTGAATTAGCAAGGACACTGCAGTTGGTAGTACTTGATGCTGATACCATTAATCACCCAGCTCAACTAAGCAAAACCTCTTTGGCTCCCATTATAGTATATGTAAAGATTTCTTCTCCTAAGGTAAATCTTTTACTCGTATTTGTGCTGTTTCACCTACTATTTTTTTTTTCTAAGTCTTAAATACAGGTAATTGTGTGTTCTCATTAGGTAAAATGAAATCTCAAGGAGTTATATTTTATTCTTACTTCCCTTTAGAAGTAAAAAAGGGTATCAGCTCTGGGGTTACCAAAACCCATTTTGAAATAGGTGTAGCTCACATGATTGTTTTAATTGGGATTGTATGGTGTGTTCTCCTGTTCCTTAGCCTTAATCATGTAAATAATACCAACAGTTTGTTAAATGTTCTGTAGAAGACTCTTAAGGGTTTTACCATCCAAGCAAACAATACAAAAATGAAATGAAAGAAGGGCATTCACGTACTGAATATTAAATTGATGGATAAAAGTTAACATTTAGTGGTTAGTTTTGTAATTTGGATGCCACACATCGAAAAAAACCTGTTGTTTTGTTTGGTAACAAAACAAGAGTTTTGAGTGATTATAGATGTACATAGAAACCAATCCATCTCACAGTCCACTGACTGTGAAGTCTTGTTGAACTGGATGGGAGAATGATCAAACCTGTTACTTCACTTCTTTCTGTCTGCCTTCTTTTATTAATTTCTCATTTTCCACAGGTTTTACAGAGGTTAATAAAATCTCGAGGAAAATCTCAGGCCAAACACCTTAATGTTCAGATGGTGGCAGCTGATAAACTGGCACAGTGTCCTCCAGTGAGTTACTGTTAACTCATGTCTTGTTCAGTGAAAAATGCTGATTCCTGTTTAAAGATGCTTGATCCTTCCTTTCTTTTCAAGAGGTTAATTATGTAATTTTTAGCAATGTTTGCCCCCTTCTGGCCATATTTCACTATTACTTTTTTGCAAAACAGCTCCTGAGGTCTCTGGGTTGTGAACAAGGGGTACAGGTAAAAAGCATTCCTTTTCAGAAACACAATAATTAGTATGTGTACTTGAACAAACTGAGGATTTGTTTTTCCTTGATAACTCTTTCTAGGTTATTGGTCTAAAAATGAACCATTTTAGTGACTGTGCTTTATCTCTGGAAGTCTAGGGTAAGGCAGGTGGGTTTAGTAGTTCCTCTTGGGTATATGTCATCTCAGCTGATCGCTCTTGGCACTCCCAGTCACAATTTTGGCAAAGAGCTGTGGGATACTGCGTACTTGAGCTGCACTGTAGTTTTTCTGTTGATGTGCAGTTACGGGATGATGAGACCATAGTTGTATACAGAACATAGCAAGGATTCTTCATTACCTGCGTACCGAACTGTCAGGAGTATAGTAAGAGCCCAGAAGATAAAGGTTCATTTGAATTCCGAAGTTGGCATTCGCCATAATTAGGGAGCTGAATGAGTGGGATATTTTCATCACTTAAGTTTAAGCATCTCAGTTAAGAGACTAGCCTCCTCAGCTCCCCAAGAAGTCAATGAAGAATGCGAGAAACCTGCTTAGGTTCTCAAAACTGCCTTCAGGAGGAGTTCTGTCTCTCTGACCAGGTAGGGAGCAAAGGAAAGCGTCCTACTAACTTTAGATGCCTAAAGTTAGATGGTGTGACTAATCTCTTAGCTTAAATTTGTGGAACATTTGTAAACTCAATGCTCTGTATTAGTCAAGTCTAGTATTGCTACTAGTTATTTGTCTTAGTTTGTCTTAGTTTTGTATTACTTATTCTAGGTATGGGGGTTCAGCCTCTTTTCTTGTTCTGTTTTGTTCCAGTAGCTAAAAAGCTTTAATATTTAACCTCTTTTTGAATATTTGAATTTTAAGATTTGTTCAGACTGCCTCTTCCTATCTTCAGTTGCTATTTATGTATTACCAAGTGGAAGTCAGGAGGACTTGGTCTGGCAAGTTTAACATTAGCGCTATTTCATTTTCGGTGAATAAAAAGTGTGGTCATCAATGTCTCTAGCTGACCTCCCTTGAGCTAGTGGTTATTCTCACTAAAACCTTTCCTTTATCAGGAAATGTTCGATGTAATTCTCGATGAGAACCAGCTTGAAGATGCTTGTGAGCACCTTGCTGACTATCTGGAAGCCTACTGGAAGGCCACACATCCACCTAGCAGCAATCCTCCTAACCAGCTTCTCACTCGCACACTTGCAACAGCCACTCTTCCTATTAGCCCAGGGTCAAATATTAATTTACAGGTACTGTTTTTATGCTATCTCGTCTTTTCTTTTATCAACTTCTCCTTCCAAAGTAAAGTGCTAGTCTGATACTAGAGTGTGCTAATACATCTTTCTGTTGTTAGAGCAGGAGAGCTTTTTCAATAGACATTTGCCCATTTTTAGTATGAATTGCAGAAGACGGGCACATTACTGCTACTGTATTCACAGTAGCATGTGTTTGCATATTGACTAGGAGGCCTGTTTTGATCTCAAAAGCTAAACAAGCTTGGCTGAAAACATATGATGATGTGAAGTGGAATACAGATTTTCCTGTGCCTGGGACACCACTCTGCCGGTAATATATGTACCAGCCACAGGCACTTTTATAGCTTACCATATATAATCCAATCAGAGCAATAAAACTGGGCTAATACTATGCGCATTACTGCCCCCAGTAACTTTCTGACTGATAGGCACCCTATCACTAACAGGCAAATTCCAGACTCAGAGGCCCTGCATGACAAATTGGGTCATGTATAGAGCAGATCCACAAAGGTTGGAGGGAATCTGCGCTTATCTTCCCATAAGCTATAACATTGTAGAGTTTGCAAATGAGTGTGTTACTGATGTCTCAAGGTCAAAGTGGCCCTTCCCGTGTTTTCTTTTTTCCTTAATTCATTGGCCATTGCTGTGGAAAGTACATACTTCCTTCAAGCTAAACTCTTACAAGCAGGAGTACCACTGCATGTCGCACAGAAAGACCTCAAGAAGCAGGATGTTCTAAATAGTTTGGGTACTGCCTAGAGAACTGGGAAGAACAGGTTTTATTCCCAACTCTGCATGGACCTGCCTGCTGACTTTGGGCATATTGTGTCCCCTTCTCTCTCTTTCGACTTTTGCTTTGTGCAATTATATTAAGGTTTTCAGCATAAGGAGAGCCTCTCCTTTGTATATGCATTGCATGGCATAAACTGAGGACCTTAAAGTTGCTACTTTATTTTAAATAATTAGTGACACCCGGAGGCCCAGAAGATTACAGTGGGGGTAATACATCTCTCCCAGGTCAAGTAATGGCTATTACATCTGAATTTCCACCCAAGTTACATATATGTACCTAAGTTACATACACGCATCAGTTAGAATAAATCACTTTGGCTAAGAAAAATGTCTCCATTTAGAAAATTAAAGAAAAATATCTGTGCACCTGTATTTAAATGCTGAAAAATTGCTTTTTGTTTTGTATGGTTTTGCAAAACAATGTTTTGTGCCAAAGGATTTATTTCCCATCAGCAGACCACAAACTTGTCAGGTCCTTTCTTTAACAAGAAAAATACCCTGCTTGCAGGGTATCTCTTCCTCTCCCTTCCAAAAGCAGTAGCAGGAAAAGAGACTGTAAGCTGTAGCTCACTTCTGCCTTTTTTCTGTCCCCAGAGCTGAAACACCCTGAAAAAATTGTGAGCTGGAAGAATTTCAGAGTATGAAATTCAGTATTGTTGTGTGCAGATTTGCTAGATAAACTTTCTTTGCTTTGTAGACATATTTATTATTTTCATCAAGTTTTTTTTATGCCTTTTGGGTGTGGATTTATAGTTCACTTACTCGTATTAGTGTGTACTGATTATTAACCACATTCTCTACAGGAACCATACAAAGTTTTAATAACACCTTTCTGAATGTTGTGGTATCTCCTTACACATTCACAAGTTTTTATTTTAAGGACTGAAAATAAGAGTGTATTTGCACTTTCACAGTTTGTTTATAGGTCTGTTAATTCAAAAGTGCTGAGCATTGGTGGTCCCTTATGAAATGCTGAGCTTTTGTGTTCCTTTTGTTTCATTTTTCTGTGATACACTTTCAGCTGTGTCTCAAATCTGTCCTGTGAAGGTCTTGGAACAGAGTGGGCTTATTTTCGAATCACAGTAGCTGAGCCCATTCTCTCAATAATGTGAGACCCTCTATTAGGAGGAACTCCTCTAGGAGGAATTCCTCTACTAGGAGTTTAAACTTTATGTCTATGCCATCTCTAGGGACTGCCCTAGAGAGAAAATCCTTGCCTCCAGCCGTTTGGTCTGGAGTGGCCGCATCCGCACTGCAAAGCACTTGACTTGTTTCCTCTGGGTCCAGTGTGGCACCCTTTGCCTTTGGATGTAATTTCATTTTGTGTTTTTTCAGTCCAGAGTACTCTCATGGTAATGAGAGATTTGTGTTCCTGCTTGCCGGAGTGGTATTTTTACAGCATGACACTGACTGTGTGCGTTGCATGGCACAAGGTGTTTGAAGTTATAAGGTCTCCTGGGATTGTTTGAGCCAAAGGTGGTGAAGCCCCTCCTCTCCGTCTGATGGGAAGCTTAGAGCAAACTGTCCTGACAACTCTTCCCAGATTTCCTCTTGTAGGGAAATTGTTGGCTAAATCCAAAAATGAGACTGGGAACAAATTCGCACACATATGGGGTGTAGGTGATTAGGAGACCACTGGAGGGAAAAAAGGAGCAAGCCAAATTGGCTGTGTGGACACAGCTTTTTCTCTCTTCTATTTTAACGCCGTTTAAACTTCTTTTGAAGAACCGCTACCTCTATGAAATTACAATCTGAACAATGAAACAGGCTCATCTCAAACTTCCTCCACTTTAGATAGAAATCTTATGAGACTAGGCCATACAGTTTTTGCACTGTAGCATCTAATGCAATTCAGAGCCCAAATTTGCTTATGAGCCACAAACCCAGGTCTTAATCCAGATTCAAACATTACTTTTTCAGTGTCCCTAAATCGTCAAATTATTCTGAAATTGCAGGGTAATAAGGTTATTGGTTCTAAATCAATTGACTGTGTCCAACTCTTCCACACACAGTCATCACAGCAGAGAAAATAAATCTGAGTTTGTAAAATAACATTCTGTTCAAATTGGATACAAATTTTGCATTTGTTCTCAAACCACAGCAATGGCAGATTCTATTAGTCACAATTATATATAGGTATGTATTTGGCATTTGATCATATGAGAATTAAAGGGTTTCACGTGTACATCCAGTTTACATGCCTTAAAAAACAGTTGTGGTTACAAAGTAATAAAAATGTGTTTATGCATCCAAAGCAGGCATTGTTTTAGACTCTGGCTTTTCACTTGATCCAATTTATAAATTCTCCTCCACGGAGTCATTTTGGTTCACCCATCTATTCATGTTTACAATTACTACATTCCTTTTCCAGCAAATCAAAATCATCTCACTAATCATAAAAACAGGAATAAAGAAAAGTTCTATTTTGCCATTTCTGATACCTTGTTCTTATATATGCCCTTTGTTTCAGATTAGGAGCACATGGAGCAACCCAGCAACTTGCTGGGAAATTTAACAGTGGAAAAAACTGTCTTAGAAAATGCAGATTTGTCAAAATAAATTGTTTTATTTAAATATGTTGGCTTTGATGAATTTCCGATAAAATACAGTCTAGTTCCCGTACAGTTTCCTGTCATCTTACTTGTTGCTAGGAAACTCAGCTGCCAGGATTTGTGGCTGAAGGACATAGTCCACTCTACAGCCTGGCTCAGAGTTGAAGATTCAGTGATTTCTGTAGGATTTCTTTTTCAATTAAAACAGACCTCGGGTTCTTAGCTCTGCCATTCTTCTAAATCTATTTAGTTCCCACTTCCTCCATCCACCCTCATGCTGTGAATGAACCCAAAGGCCAGGAGGCTCAGCTCTGAAACTCACTTTTGTTTCCACATCATATAAAGACACAAAGAAAATATCTTCTTGAGCTACCCTGAAGCCAGTCCTCATTTTCAAACAATTCTCAACATAGGAGGGCAAACTTTAGTCTAGTTTAAATAAATTCAGTGCAGTCTCACAAATAAATGATGGTGTAACTCTCTTAAAGTCTACTTGGTTTAATTTTGTGCTAGTAGGTAGAATTTTTTGTTGACGTTCTTAACCTAATGTGAGGAGGATAATTCAATTTGACCATAAACTATTTCCTAAAATTTTGAAATTAAGACTGAAAATCTTTGGCTGTGGTTTGGGGAGAAAAGCAGGTTAATGCAATCAAACCCCAAAATGAGTTCAATAATTCCACTTGTTCATTTTGCAGTGATTTCAAAGCATTATGCTGATGAAGAGTAGGTTTGATTTTACCTGGTAATTTTTATTTCAATCTCTTAACAGTAGCAGTTTGATAGGAAATTCTTCAGGTGATAATATCACTCTCCTCCTGCTTTCCTTGGCAATGATCAGTATTCTTGAGTGCTTAAATTATGAGGTTTAATTTTTCATTACCAGGAGGAAAATGAATTATTACTGGGAAAAACAGAGGGGCAGTGATACTATTAGTATCATAATACAAACGTTCTTAGTGTCACTCAGTTGTATTTTATTTCTTTAAAAAAAAAAATTAAAAAAAAAAAAAAGCTCCTATAAACAAGCCAGGGTTTTGTACCTTGGATTTTCTGCCTAAATCCATCTTCTCAGCCTGCATGTGAACTCCTTGAAAATCAATCTCCCATAGTGCCTGTTTTCAAACAGGTTTCTATAAACTCTCAGCTGTTATCTGCCCTCTCCTGGTATGATGTGTCCTCTTTCATTTTTCTGCCATTTGTTCTGCACGGTCCCTTTTTGTCTGGAGTTTGGTAGGCAATTCTTGCTAACTGGAGTATTCAGAAACATGACAGGCATTAAGAAAATGTCACAGAACGACCTGAGTACAACCCTCCATTTTGTTTAGAAGAAAAGGATCTGTTTGTATTATAATACTGAATTTATAGTAAAAGTTGAACTCTAATATTTTTAGATTAGATTCAAAAAGTGGACTGTTGTGTACTTAAATTTTGTTGGTTTCATGATGCTTTCTAGTTTAATTTGATATTGGAGAAAGTTTTTGAATGTGCAGTTCATGTACGTGAACTTACTGCTGGTTGTGATACCAGGGATCTCAAGGAGACCAGAGGAATGACCATTCAGTCCCTGAACGCAGCGGTTCACAAATTGAAGAGGAAGCACGGGTAGAACCCATCAAGAAATCCCAGCATCGCTCTTCCTCATCCCAGCACCATAACCATCGCAGTGGTGTTAGCCGAGGCCTTTCTAGGCAAGAAACTTTTGACTCAGAAACACAAGACAGCAGAGATTCAGCGTACATAGAGCCAAAGGAGGACTATTCACATGAGCATGGTGACCACTACGATTCTCACAGGGACCACAATCATAGAGACGAGTCCCATGGGAGCAGTGATCACAGACATAGAGAATCAAGGCATCGCTCAAAGGAAAGGGACCGCGAGCAGGACCACAATGAATGCAACAAACAACGTAGTCGTCATAAATCAAGGGACCAATATTGTGACAAGGATGGGGAAGTGATATCTAAAAAACGTAACGACACCGGAGAATGGAACAGGGATGTTTACATCCGTCAGTAACTTCTGCCTCTGGCAGTCTTGTGTTTCTTTGAAGTCTTGTGACAATGCCCCTTGAAAATATCTTTGGGTTTTTCATTGCAGAACATATGGTATCCTTCTGTATGCTGATTTGTATTGCTGTTGCTTGCATAGCAATAGCATGAAATAGAATATTCATATACTTATTTTTTTGGTTAGTGCTATATGAATCAGCATAGTACAACTGCAGACTTCCTGATGTTGTACTATGCCTTTTTTTCAAGCTGTTTTTGGTAGCTGCCACTTGAACAATATCTGTTGCCATCAAGGTGGTGTTAGTGTTTTTAAAAAAGGTACCTTTGATGTTTAATAACTTCCCGTGTATTCAGCAAGCCAGAATCAGCACATAAAAAACAAAAACTTTTGTCTGCTCTGATTTTTAATTTGTATGCACTTGATTTGCATATTGATTTAAGAGCCACTATCTGTTGCTTGTACCTCTAGTGGACTCCATTTGAGGACAGAATTCAGTCTTGCCTTACACACAGGGGATCATAAAGTCAGAATCTATTTTCTATGTACTGGTACTGTGTACTGTATATACAGTTTATAAATGTTATTTCTGCAGACACCTTCTTACTATATAAGTTTGATCACACTGTTTTAGAGTCCTAATGCCAAGTCAGCAGATTTGCTTTTGAATTACTGGCAACTGGAACTAGCCTCATTTAGGGAATCTGTAACAGTGTTCAATTCAAATCTTTTTCTTCTGTAGCAGAAAGCTTATACTTATTGTAAATATGAATGAATGCTTGAGATAAAGGGTCTAATTCTTATACCTAATATTGTCCTTGCAAACTCAATTTTGCATTTTAAATTTATGATAAAGATAACTAACTTACCAGTATAAATTATTCTTCTCTGTACAGATTACGCAGTTGCAATGGACACAATTTTTGTTCTATTGTCAGAATAACAGAGCACACACCACAGCGGTGTGCATGTGAGCAGGTGGGTGGCGGATGCGTGTGGGTGTGCGTGTGCACATTAGGCAGCAAAGTGTGAAAATCTACTGAAGAAACCAAAGGTTAGTCAAAAGCCCAGGAAGTCTGTTTCTTCATTCTGTCTATTAATTTAAAACTCCAAATTGCAGTCAGGGAACATGAGGGAGTTTACTGGCCCAGGTAATTGAGAAAGCATAAATCTGCTGGCTCTTTGTTGAGACTCCAGGAGAGTAAAAAACACAGGCAAATGTTACTGTGAGTGTTTCACTGGAAATGTAAAATCTTTGTGTTTTAGAGTATCTGTTTTAGTAAGAAAAGTTTACACAGCTTGTGGAGAGTTATTTTGTTGGAAAATAAATTTTTGTAGCTTCTCCACTTTTTTCTACACTTGCCAATTCCTCTGCATTCCCACTTTGCAGCCAGCTCACTGCTTTTCCTTCACCTAAACCGTTGTGCTGCCAGTAAGAGCTTAGAAAAATGACTGTGACAAAATATTCTGTCTGTTACAGGCTTACTAGAGAAAGTGCATTTAAATCAAAGAGAGTGAAAACAGTTTGTTTTGCATTGAACACCTGTTGCACTGGTAAGTGGGGGAAAATTCATAATTATTTTTGGCCACAGGTTCCATACCCTTGCCTGGTGTAAAGGCTGTTCTGCATCACATATAATCTTTGTAGTAATTGTATGAATGAAATACTTTTTTGTATTTCACTGTAAATAACACATTATATAAAGATTGTAGTGGGATAATACTTCATTTAGCTGGAAGTTTTTATTATTTATTATTTTAATTCTGGGAATATCAGCATTGCCTGATTTTTGAATATCATTTTAGTGAAATGGATAAGCTATATGGGATGTGCATGTATTCTCCAGTCTTCTATTCCAGCATCCAGGCAACTCAGTTTGACTCCCCTAAAGATATTTTGTCTGCCCTCCCTGATGGTTTACATGCATTATTTTACAACAGCTCAAGAGGGTGAGATTCTGCTGTCAGATATCTGGACATGACTCCCAGTGCTGCTGTCCCTTGTGGTAATTCAAGGGTACTCTGACTCAGAACATGAGCTCTGGGGCACATGCGAAAAAGGGTATTTTTCTAGAAATAAAAGTCTCAGCATTTCTCTAGACATCACTAAATGACTTTGTCAGAAAAAGGAAGCATAGGTAAGTAGACCTGCTGTATTACTAAATGGATAGATGAGCCTATATAAACAGTGGCTTTTGATATAAGGAGATTTTCAGTGTATCATCAGTGGAAATGACATCATTGAAAGAGTTTTTGGTGTTTGAATCATATCAGATCAAACTTAAATGCAAAGAGATTTATATTGTTATATACAGCCTGGCTTTAGCTATTTTACCAGCTTCAGTAAATTCTTTTGCTCCCTTCAGCTGTTATCGGAGGGCTACGTCCTCCAAGGAAGTGATCCGTTCCACTTCAGTACCCTTATTTTTTTTATTTGTTTGTTTTTTACTCTTGCTCCAAGAAGTGTTAACTTTCCACCTTTCTTAGAAGTATTTCTTAGGGAATGTTTGGCAAAGTTTCAAAGCACTGAGTAGTTGTACGTGAAAACCATGGAGTAAGCACCCATTATAGAGACAAATAAATGAGAAAATAAAGAGCATAATCCAAGCCCTGATATTTATGTATGACGCCTATATTGGTTTAAGGAATATAAATATCTTCTCCCAAAGAAGGGCATATCCCCATCCAACTCAGTGAGAGAATTATTTTTTGTATAATGCAACTAACTATGTATAGGCAACATACTAATACTTACGTTTCTTAGGCTGACACTCTCAGTAGATTTTTTTTTTTATTAGCCTTGCTATTTTCCTTCAGTTAATTGTTTTAAAAGTGACAAATCAGCTGTAATGTGAGCTTGTACTACACACTTTGCACAATACCACCTGCCTGCTGAGCACTACTTTCAAAAGCACTTCAACAGTTTTTAAGAAGACTGCTTTAAAAATAATCCAACTGGAGGACATATCAAAGGTTATTGTGATGAAATGGCTTTGCAAAGTTTTGCCAATGGAAATTTTAACGTTATTGTTTGCATAGGATACCAGTGGGTTCATATTTCTGTATCTGGTTTCAAGAGCTTTGAATCTGAGAAACGCTGGAGGTCCCAGTTAGCTCCAGAGTTCTCTTGTGTAGGTGTGGTACAAAACAACCTGTAATATCTCTATTAAAATAAGCTAAAAAGATAAAACAAAGGACAAAGAAGGAAAGGGAAGATGGTAAAATAGTTAAGTGATACATAGGTCTTATCAGCTCTCACTATTTTTCCTAAGGCTTTCAGCCTATGAAAGGAATGGGATACAATTTAACATTTATGTATATGTTATATATGAACTTTTTGTTTTGTGTGTCTTCTCAAATGAATATACATCAGTGCTGTTCAACAGCCCTACAGTCTCAGTTTAGTGTTACCTAGACACCATGGAAGAAAGAATTCTTGAGGAGGATTTGGAAGGAGGGGAGAGTAATAGTCTCAGGGACAGAATAGCTTGGGAGAATAAACAAGCAGGTTTGTGAACAAATTTAGCATCAGTAAGACTTGAGAGTTAAAAGAAGCTGCTTTGAAATCAATTAACACATTTTCTCTAATCACTACAAATTAAAAAATTATTTTTAAAAATTAAAAAGAATCTTTCTTCTAGAATACGTGTGAATTCAAATTGTGTGGTAGCTAGAGTTCAGCATTTGAGAGGCTTCTTTTACAATTTAGGCTTCTCAAGATGTAAAATATAAATAGGTAGTTTCTCCTATGGCTTTGGCCCTAATTAATGAAGACTATTTTAAAGCTATAATCAGTTTGAGTTAGAATGGTGTATCTGTTTTAACAGAAACTCATAAAATGACGTGTGTGAAATTCTTCACCTATAGCCCTTACTATAAATGGGGGGTAAGGAAATGAAGTTCCACTTGTCAAACCTTGAATCAAAGTACAGAGCTCATTTTCCTTCTCCCTGCATATCTTGTCATACATCCAGCAGACCCTTTACATCTTATACATGCAGTTCCTGCCCAATTCTAATACTCTGCCCCCTTAATACTTACATCTTATGACTCTGTTTGTTAGTAATTACCATTTTTAAGCTCCATTGGTTTGTAAAGTCAGAATTACTTTCTGTGACAGCTGCAGAGGTTTTCAAGTGTTCCTACTCACAGCCGTCCATCTGTCCATTATCAGGCCCTTAGCTGGAACGTAATGAGTGGTCTGATTGCTTTCAATCAGTGTCGGCAAAAAATAAAAAGGTTAGCGTAAACTACCTCCTACGGTAGTTACTAAAGCCTCCTCAAGATTTATTTTGGTTTCTGATTACATTTGACCTCTGATTTTTTTAACACATGAGGCAGAAAGTTATTTCCCAAATGCTCATTCTCCTAATCCTCTGGATTTGGGTTTTTTTTTGTTTTTGTTTTTTTACAATTTTGACTTTAATTCCATTCCCTCCATGAAAATAAAGCACAGTGCAAGAAACTAGCATACAATTTACAGGAGGGGCAGAGCAATTCTTTTTCAGAGTGTCAAGTGACATTTTTGGTATACATTTTGTTATATTTATAACTTTATTACAGATCTTTCACCAAAATTTTAGTTTTATCATCTGTAAAATATGTGGATGCTATTGCCTTGTGAATATTTTCAGTCAGATGTTGTTCAAACTTGTTATTCAGCAGATTCTAATTGTGTCTATAATTCATTTGCCCACTTTTATATAAGAAACTAAGCTACATATAAGCTTACAGTAGTTTTACAGAAACAGTTTCTTTTTATAGTATAACACCCTAGAGATGTGTTCCTACACAGTTAAAAAAAAAAGTTTTACATCAGATATAATGTTAGAGATGAATCTGTTTCTTCTAACTCATCTGTTAGAACATCTTTTTTCTTACTTTACTCTCACCACTTCTATCCATCATTCCCAGGTACTCTGCAACAAATTCTAGCAGCATATTACTGGATTTGCTCATAAATTATTTGGTAGTTTCTAGAATAAGTTTTTAAAACTGTTTGTGGTACTTTGAACTAAAATGAACAACGTTGAATATTTAGTCACAAAAAAGCATAAGAAGACAGTTCTTTAAAATATAGGGGGGTGTATATATATATATATATATATATGTATGTATGTATGTATGTATGTATACACGTATATACACGTACATATATATAAAAAGAAGCACCCAAAGTCATTTCTTGTTGATCACCATCACTAGCCTGCTTTCTTACTAATAAGTATTCCTTTTTCCTTTAAGAGCATATGAAATCCTACAGTCTAAAAATGTTGGTGGATTCCATGACCCTTACACAGAAAGAAGCTGTTGTTACAATTTCATGCTATTGTAGGCTGCCTATTTTAATATCTTTATATTGATCAAGATAAATATTTAGATCTGGCACTATTACTAATCACTATTTCTACAAATAGAGAAACTATTTTTCAGATTCTTTTATTTTTAAGACAGGCTCTGATTATATGCCTAATCTGTCTTTTTTTTTTGGTTAATCTTAAATTAAAATGACAATACCTTTTTAAATTCAATATATAAATATCTCATATGGTAAATGTATTTCAATTGTGCTTCAGTCACACTGAAGCATTATGATGCAGTCTGTAAAGCATTCTTAGCAGGAAAGGAACCCTACTATGTATTAAAAACACATACACACGCATACATCAAAATTGTGAAAAAAAAATAATCTGCACTTTAAAGTCACAATAAAATTGGAAAAGAAAAGAAAAAAAAAGGAGGGCATCCTTCCAACTTCAGATATCTAACTTAGTCAACCAGTCTCCTCCTGTAGTCGAAGGAGGCTGGCTCCTTCAAAGGGTGATTCAGAGTATCTTAATTAAGTTTCTGCTTTGACCTGCCTGATGGAGAAGTCTCGTCTCTTCTCTCTCTCCCTCTCCCCTTCTCTCTCTCTCCCTCCCTCTCCCCTGCCTTCCCTCCTTCAATCTCTCTCTGCTGCCCGCAGAGGGAGGGCCTGGGGAAACAGCTGAGGTTTATCCCTTTAATATGCTGAATAGTCTTTTAACTTCAGCAATGATTTTTGCAGAAATAACTCTAGTAGTGCAAGTTCAGATATCAGTAATTTTTTCTGGGTTAAGTGTGGTCTGCAGTTACACTGGAATCACAAGTCAGTCATAACAAAATTTTTTTTTCTGAGAAACTTGTCTTATAAAATCAAGTGAGATCAACTTTTTGAAAAGCCTGTTTTTTATTCAGAACTAGAGAAATCTGGGAAAGTCTCAACAAATCCTCCACTAAAAAGTCAGCAAATTTTTAAAATTTTTCAAATTCAGTATTACACAGCTCCTGCTACTGAACATGAAGACAAAAGTTCCTTACTTTATAAATGTAATGCAGACTTCAATATACTGTCTACACATGCTGGTTAACGTTTACTGAATTTATATATTCTGCAAAAATAAAATGGTCTTTTACTAGCACTGAGCTACAGATTTCAACATGTACATACAACAGACAACAGAAAACTAATAATTTTGTTACCAAGTAATTATTTTAGCCATATTTAGACTAAAACAACTATAATTTAAAATATGAACTATTATGATTCTAAATAGGATATTTCGCCTACTACTGATGCAAAAAAGATGAATTTTAATTCTTCTTTTGGCACGTCATGGTTAACTGCAAGGAGGGACCAAGAAAAGTAGGTAAGAAGTAGACAAGGATCCCATCCTCCTCTCTTGCCAGGACAGGCCTTTCAGAGGATGAAGGAGCTCGTACATGTAGTACAGTCACCTTTGGCAAAACAGAAGAAGCGACATCTGTTTTATTTAACAACAGTAGAAGATATTCTGTATAAGAACATTTATAGCATATGTAAGTAAATAAACAGACTACTGAGATACAGAATTGTATAAATTGTTTTGATTACACACAAACGCAAAAGCACTTGTGACAAGAAACAGAGTTGAGGAAAAGTACATTATAAAACTAACATCACTCTGTTAAATGAAACCAAATAATTCTATGCCAAAAGTAAGAAGTTTTTCAGATAATGTTTTTAAAAACTAGAAATTTATCAGTGGCAAAAAAAAAAGTCAGTTTAAGTTTTTGAGTTGTACTTACCTTTTTCTCCCCAATTTTAGTGCTATTGCCAGTTCCAGTGATGAGAATACTGTTCAAAATGAAAACATCTCTGGAACTGAAGCAGAAATTGCAAATACATCTAACAAATTTATGCAATTTAGATTATTAAACGTTTGAGCAGTGTTTTAAGTCAGTTCTCATTAGTGTGCTTCCCCAGTTTCAATTTTCATGATTTTAGCAGATGATACTGTCTAACCAGTAAAGACTTAGAATTAAGTTCTAAGTTGTTTGAAAGGTAATCTGCAACATTTCAGTTGGTATTATGCATTGTTTTCTGTCTTTTGCTATATTAATCACAACTGCTGCCCCTTCTATTGCAAATGTTTGGTTTTAACACTGTCATTTGTCAGCCAGTCCAGTAGGCTATTTCAGAACCAATACGGTTTATGCATGGGAAGTTTGATGTTGAAACAATATTTATTTACATTCCCAGAGTGAGATGGTTTAATATATTCATGCTGCTATAAAAGACATGCTACAAAGCCTAATCGTATTTTGTGTATATACTATGTGTACAGAGATTCTTGCTTGTATTAAAATAAAAGTGAAATGAGGTTCTAAGTATCAATTTATAAAACAGTTCTTTGTGAAATATTACAGTGTTTCACTTAGCACTATTTAATGAAGCGTTTTGGTAAACCTCCACAGAAACCACCTGTTCCCAAATCTGCAGTACCCGTTCCAGTGTATTTTATTTATGACTGCATTTCATAAGGTAGCTTACCTCCCACCCTACCCGCTGCGAAACCCTGTTCTTCCTATGTTTGCAGTGCTAGATGAGCTACTCACACGATACAACAGACAACAGGCTGCTTGAACATACTTGTCTTTCCTGCACTGATCTGCTGTAAATACAAAAGCAAGTGGAGACTTAAAAATTATACTACCCCCTCCCCCAGCCCTGACTTTCTTTCTGCAACCTGTGGCTTTTTCCCAGCAGAACAGCTGGCAGATTTTATTGCTACCATAGCAACCGTGTCGTCAGTCTGTTGGCTTGGCAACGCAACATTGCAGCAGTAAGAAATAGAGTTAACGTCTGAACTGTTCTTAGACTCACAAAGGTATTTTTTCAGGTTGTATGGCTAAATGCTTATTTACTATTCAATTTAATAAATTTTGCAATAAAAAATCCTATACAGTCCTTATTTGCCAATGAAATCAAATTATCTTCCCTGGAATCTTGCAAAGAATTAATGTCCATTCCCTGCAAAGTCACAGCAGATGGATCAAATCTCTGCAGCAGCTTCAACTGAACAAGCGACAGCCCAGCTCCCCTCATGCCTTCTCCTCCAACATGAGGTTCCTTTTTACGGAAAAAAGAAAAGCAAATTATTTCATCAGTAGAGTTCCTAAATGTCTTCTCCTGAGTATATGTAGCAATGCCTAAACCTTAAGAGCATGGACAAGCTAAGTTTATAACATTTACAGCATGGGGAAACTCAAAAGTAATGTGGTCCTTCTTTTTCTTGCCTTAATGGCAGATGCATATACGATGAGCACAAATACCAGGCCCAGAACCCCTTGAGGAGGAGGTGGGACAACTGATCCCTTTTTAGCCCAGTAGTTTAGTAATGAGAGCACTTAGTGGGGGATGGGTACCCACAGAGCTAAATCATCTCATCGCTCACAGGAGTGAAACCTTCCCTAGCACAAGAACTGTTACCACCAGAGAATAAAAAGTTCTAAGGCCTTTACGTTTTCACTTCTAAATCTGTGCACTGACTAATAATTAGATATGAAGTCAAAAATAGTCGATCCTTAGCTGGTAACTAATATACTCAGTAATAGTAGAGATATGTGGGTTCCTCAATTTTACAACTTCAACTGGAGAGATTTCAAGCCCTAATCCAGAATAACTGACTGCCTAAAGAGGCATCTCTTTGGAAGAAAACAAAAAGAAGGCTTACTCAAAAAAATAATTCTCTTTTTTAAATCTAGCCTAGTGTAGTGTATAGTGCAGCTTGCAGCAGAGCGCTCTTTGAGCCACCAGGCTCTGCTAACACACGAGCTCAGCAGTCAGCACATGATGAGGCAGTTGCTTAACGACATAGCATGCACTGCGAAGCTGGGCTGCCAAGAGCCTGCAGCCTGCTTCTTCGCTTCCTTTCCCTCAGCGGGATTTTAATGCTTTCCAGATAAGAGACAAAAAGAAGTGTCCATTGCAAGTGGAGACAAAAAAATTGTAAAGGGAGACAGGGATAGCAGCTTGAGATAATGTTAACAGAAGGAGGGGGAAGGTAAAAGACACTATTACACAGGCTCAAGTGACTTGCTCAGTGGAAGGAAGGACACCATTTGTCTCTACCTCTTCCTTTTTCCCTCTAGTTAGTTACTTAATTTAAGCTGATATACAGTATCTCCTGTATGTAAATCTCTAAAGGGAAGCAAGCCTGCACAAACCAAGAATCGGCCGCCATGCAGTAACCTCCACCTTTGAGAGATCAATGCCCATGCTTGCACCTCCTGTTTTTGTCTTTCCCAATATGTTTCCCGGACCTGTTGCCAAGTGAGAAAGTGAGAGATATTCGACTGGGAATAAAGCAGTCCACTAGGAGACTAAAGAACACAGGAAGTACGTAAGGGGAGCAGGGGGTAACTTGACCCTCAACTCCAGTTTCCTCTTCACAGGAAAAGATTGCTGTGTTTTGAACTACTGGATAACTGGCTGTAAGATACTATAAACTATCTGTGGATATACAGTTCAGTGTCATCTAGTTTAAAGTATATAAAAAAAAACCCTTAATTTTAATATAGATGGCATTGCTGTGGGAAAACTAGTGCTTTATTCAATGCTGATATGATTGGTGAGGGAGCAAGCCTATTGAAGTTGGAATGAATCTTGCATTTGAGTTAGTTAATAGGGCCTGTGTTTTGCTTTGTCATTCTATCAAGGACAATTTTTTTCTGCTGTTAGGCAAAAGGTATAATCTCATCTGAAACAGCTAGAACTCGAAATTTCCTCATAAATGGATGGTGAGGAAGTCTGAATTTGAGCTAGGAGGTGAAAAACCTCTGACACACAAAGCTTTAAGAAAAGCTTCAGTTCTGTTAAATCTTTAGTAGCTTTTGTGTAATTTCTCATCTCTTTGTACACCCATTGTATTTTTGTATTTTTTTAAATATGCATCTATCACTTACTCTGTGAAGACAGATACAAATCATTACAGAATGTATTAGTAAAACAGATAGCAAATTTAAATTTTTCCTCAAAGCCACCATGATTAACAACTAGCCAACTCAGCATGTTGCCTCCTCCCAGACACCATAACGTTAGATACTGGCTCCACAAAAGGAAAGGTACTAGGCCTGAAATAAATTTATTCCCTCATTCCTCTAAATAATACATAGATGGCTCCCATATATATAAAACTGTCCATCCTCAAAACACCAGGTTCTTTGTATTTTTCTCTCATCTCTAATGCAACTATTCATCATTTCAGTAGCTTTAATAAAGGTTTTTCACCTCTCCTGTGAACGTGCAAAGTAAGGGAATAAAATACATGCGTTATAAGCAAAGAGTTGCAAGAGAAATTTTATCTCTACTACGTTTTAAATGACTGTTGTACAAATCGAAGTCACCACAGTACACAGTGGGATTCAGTCTGTGAAACTACTTAATGTTTGTCAAATGAAGCTCAGTTAGATGTGAAAATAGTTTTTAAAAAGCCTCAGAAATCCTTGTGTTATTTCTAACTATAGCAGCTAAAATTGTCTGTAGCAAAAAAGAGATTGGTTAATAGTAAATACAGTGCTTAACTTCACAGTGCCAAAACAAGCTCACTGGACTGTGTGAAGTACTATGAAAATATTATTACCTGTGGCTGAAGCTGGAGGCATGGAAAGTTTTCCAGGGCCCAAGCAACTTGCTCCTCATTTTCAGAAAGTGTGATTGTACATGTACTATATACTAAAACGCCTCCGGGCTTCAGCAATTTCACTGCCTACAGGGAGGAAGAAATTATAGTTCAGCTTATATTTGAATGCAAAATGATTTTGAATACAAGTTACCTATTATGTGGAAGTACAGAAACATGCTATAACAAGTAAATATAACACTTACTTAAACTCAAATCTGTCTGTCTAAAATAGGCATTAGGATATTGATTCTTTTGAGGGAATATGGTAAAGAGTCGCATGGATTAGAAAGGCTTTGCTTTCCAAATCAGCATTATAACTCATGCAGCTTATTAAATGGCATTGAGATGATGCACTCTTATGTTATTTGTACAGCTCTGGACATCTCGGACAGATTAGTTCTGTCTTCATCACCAGCTGCACATAGTACTTTCTTCAGTGATACTGCACGTCAACTGTTTTCACATAGTTGGCGTGAAAGGTGTATCAGTGCTGTTTTTCAAGCCCTGGTTCACTTTGAATACATGTGATTTGGATTTAGACAAGTTTCATGAAATCCTACCCTTTAGCATCAGCCCAAGCACACTCCTAATAGGATGTCAGAGTTGTAGTATGTTCTTTTCGCTTTGTACTCCATCACATATCCCATAGCACCTTACAGCACCACTGCAAGGGAGTTATCTGCAGTGAAGCTGCAAAAGTCCATGCTGCTGCAGTGGAAAGACTTTAACCTGCTCTGTGACTTGGACCCTTCAGAGTATTATACACTGAAAGTCATGGAACTGAAAGAATGAAAAAAAAGGTAAACTTTCTTATTTACTGTGGTTTATGAATATCTATCCCATACTCCACTGAACTGACGTCACCTAGCAGCAGATAATGGTGGGACTGAAAGATTAACTGAATCTTAACACTATCGTCTTTACTTAAAGGACAAGTTTTATGAAAGATGAGATAACGCAATCTTGTTTTATAAATATCTAAGTGGTCCTAAATGATTTAAACTTTCCTCCTTCTCTTTGACTTCAACAGCTGTGAATGACAGAGAACAAAGCTGAACAAATGACTCATGTTCTCTAACTTGTTCTAAGCAAGACCAGATGCAATAGAGGGAAATAAATATATTCTAAAAGTAGTAGCATCTTGAAAGAACACCATGAGGTCTAGTTTTCAAGGGATTCCTCCATCTCTGTAGCTATCCAAAAACAAAGTCTTAGATGTGGTTGGGTTTCACTCCTCAAACAGAAACTCCCAAATTTAAGGATATATTGAAGAAAACTGCACTGATTTGGAAATCTTTTGGCATATAGAGAACAGGAATTAAAAGCTAGGTAGACTTCAATGATTAAAACTTATCACCAGGTACACTAGTTTCATAGGGGCAGCCTGCATCCTAGGATATATCTGTGCAACAACAAGTATGTGTCCTGGGAACTATTGTTCCCCAAGGACAGTGATAGCACAAGACCTGGTGGGACATTAGACAAAATATTTAAGTTCCAATATTCTTCAGATAAGTTCAGGGATAAGCTAACAACTGCTGAGGGCTTTGTGATAGAAGAAACTTTGCTGGGGAAACTCGGAAAGAGAAAAGCTTAGCAAAGGTATCCTGTGAGGAAAAAGAAACAAGTTAGTGCTTGATGCTTTCCTACTATGGATGAAGGGCAAAGAACTGACGTGAAACTTGTATTCAGAAGGGGAGACACTGCAGAACAGCAGTTTTATGAACAGCAGTGTTTCATAGAACTCTGGTTGTCTGTTTGACCAGAAAAAAAAAGAGAACTTTGCAATTTGTTGCTCTGGGCAATAACATTGCCCAGCCTTTAACTGCTGAAAAGGTAGAGAAAATGAAGTACCATTTAGGGGTGGGGGTGAGGTAAGTTTTGTACTGCAAAACTTGTGCAATTTTACTTAGCTACTCAATGATGAATACATACCACAGTGAAAAGCTTGCGTTGCAGTGGCTGATAAGATGTTACTTCCTTTAGAGTCCAGGAGTAAGCCATGTTTGGTCTCTGCCCCATCCCACTACATGGAGCATCAAGAAGAATTCGATCAAATGATTCTGGTAAAAAAGGAGGACCTTCTGCAAAAAGCAGGTAATAATGTAAAAGCCGCAGGATAAATATGTGGCTGTTTCCTTTCTTGAGACTTCACGACAGGTAACGACAAGCTGTTATTGCTTGCTTGTCATAAAACATTAATGTTATATAGGTGGCGTCTGCAAAAGTGATTTCAGCTACAGAAAAGGCTTAGCACTGCTGGTGATGGATTTCATCTCACAGAAAAGAAAGAGTTTTACAGTTCTGTGAGCTCAAACAATTTATAATCACTCAAGGCTGTAACATTTTTCAACCTTAATTTAATGTTTTGGAACTAAAATATAAAAACAAACAAAAGCATTAAAACATGATTGATTACAAGTACTAAGTATAGAGCTGTACATACAGGTTGTCATGAGCCAAAAATCAGCTCGTAACTGAACTAAAAAGTACATAAATCTTAATTGAGAAAAGCCTACAGTTAATCGTTAAGACTGCCTTATACAGTAATAATTGGAGTGCCTATATAATAATAGCTAGTTCTTGTGATGCTTCTGTATCTGCAGAAAACAAGGCACGTGTGAAGTGAAAAGAAGTGAAATATATGTTCTAATACGTGACACGTGTTGGCTCTATAATGAAACAATTGAGTAAGTAACGGTTGTGAAGGAAGGAGAACTATTTCTGAATATCACCTGGATAGATAATGGAATATGTAACTTCTGTCCTTCTGTCTGAAGTTGTGAAGGAAGGAGAACTATTTCTGAATATCACCTGGATAGATAATGGAATACGTAACTTCTGTCCTTCTGTCTGAAGAGCCTGTGCTTTCGTCTGAATCCCATTGGCTTAACAGTCAAAAATTTCTATAGTCCTAGTGCTAGAGTGACTCTTCAGGACAGACTAATCAAGGAAAAAGTGAGTGCATATGTGTATCTGTGATTAACCAATGAGGAAGAGAGCCATACATATGCTTTGCCTCTTTTCTCCTTCTGTTTCTCAAATATTCAAGTTAGGTCACAAGTGAAAACAAGTGGGTGACTTCATACTACTGCTACCTAGCTTGTTCCAGCACTGCAAAAAGACTCTGTTTTGGCACTATTGATTCATCTACCTCTAAAACATTGTTACTAAAGCATTTAAAATATGTCACATGTCTTAACTGCAGAGACGTACAGAAAAGCTTTCATGATCTCTTAGTATTATAGCCAGCTCTTGTTCAGCTATGTAAGTGCTAACTACCAACTACAATATTTTATGTTCACAGAAAGACTATTAAGAAAATATCTTTATCCCTGCAAAGCATTCTAACAGCAAGGCTTAGGGAGAAGGCAGGTGAATTATGCAACCTGATCCCTATTTAGGTTAACCAGTAGCTGGGCTAAAACAGAGTTAGAAAGAACAGCATACTTTGCACAACAAACTAAAAATAATCAAGACAGCAGATACCATTTAAATAGTTCCATCATGGGAACAGCACCAGTATCATAAATACAGCACTTCAGAAAAGAACTGAACTTAAAATTAAATGAACTTAAAATAATACACTGTGCTTCTATAGCAATTTCCATCTGTATGCCCCAAGCAGCTGAACAAACATTAATGAACTAAGCCTTGTAGCGCTCCTGGGAGTTAGGTATTAATAACCCCACTTTACAGATGAGGATTCCGAGGCAGAGAAGCCAAGCAATTGTGCCAAAGTCACTTCTTTCTCAGACTGAGCTAAACAATTCAGAGTATGGGGTTGAATGCTATCACGGAGAGAAGGTTAACACCTTGTCAGTCTTGGATATTATCTAAAAAAGGAATACGTTTCTTTTTGAGCCCATTAAGCTGTGATAAGGACAGATAGTTTGAGTTCTGTATTTGCATCATGGAGAAACTGATAGCGCACTGGATGCCCTTTTATTTTCTGCTCTTCAGCAATTAAGGCAACCTAGGTTACTGCCAATATTTCAAAGCCTTGTGGATATTGTGGCAGGTTTAATAACACTAGCACCAATACAATTACCATTTTCTTCTAAAAGCTGTTACCCAAGGTGGTTACTTTACCTTGTTCATCCTCTCGCTTCTCAACTGAAAGTGCTTTTGTTCCATCATAACAAAAGGCCTTAATGCAATTCAGCTGAAGCAATTCAGCATTCTGCTTAATTTTTTTCACCTTGTTGGCTATCTTGTCCATGGCTATTACTTCGCCCTGGAAAATAAAAGTTTTATATCAAAAACAAGGGATTAACTGGATGTGCAGTTCCTGATTTTTTTTTTCTGTGAGCAGTATAATGAGTGAAGCTTAGCTTTCTCTACAGAATGTTATTATCCCTAAACCCATACTACAGTTGTCCTTGTTCTTCCCCATCTTCTGTGTTCCTCCCATGATGGTAGACACGAGTCTGGAGCTTTGTGCGTTCTGATTGGCACCTGCTTGGTCATCAGATCACTGCCAAAGGCAACCTATAATTAATGGCAGACTTCTGTCAAGGGTTTTTTTATTATTTTGTTTTTTACTGGGGCACTAAGTTAGGTTTTTCTATGCTTCAAGAACTGGTTTATATGAATCTCATTAAAATTTAATCATTTAAAAGAGGGTAGAAGTCTCAAATATGTGGTAGAAATAGCCAACAGGTTTTAAATTTGCATGGACATAGTAAGAGACAAATAGAGGATGTGATCCCATACAGCTCAGGGAAATGAGGCCCACCTCCTCCAGATCTCTAGCTTGCTCAGATTCATAACACTTAGGGTAGTCGTCATTCAAGTTCTATTGGGAAAGAATGTACCTTCGAGAACAAATTTAGACATGGGGGAGGGATCACAATTACACATCATTCCTTTTATGTAAGAACAGATTTATCTTTTCCTCACCAAGATAAATCAAAACAGACACACAACACTACTTGCTAGATGAAATTTAAAAACACAAAGAAAAGAACACGTTTTCAATAGCAACCATAAAAACCAAAACAGTAATACTACCTTCGGAAAAAAAGCGAAGATCAAAAACCTTTAAAAAAAGACTTGCTATAGCAATCAGAACCTGCTGAGAGAACACAATGACAACCTTCTCCTATGTCATTATGGCTCTCCAGAGGCTTACAGAAGGACCATATGACCAAGACAGACTGTGAAAAAAGACAGTCAATAAAAATAATCTATGCTAGTCAATATGTAGGTCTAGGAATAAGAAAAAAGAGAAGGATTCATGTTGTGCCAATTGTGTCCAGCCTTCAGCTGCTGTATGCCAAATCATCTCTTATAGGGGCACTCAATGGCCATGTGCCACTGCTCCTTCCCTATCACAGATCAGCATACTGCGCACGCATGGTAACAGCTCATCAGGCCTGCGGGCTGGGTGTATCCTTAAAACAGTCGATTTACGGCACATGTTCTGACCTGTGGATATGCAAAGAGAAATCCTTCTCCTGAGAGACTCTCAGAAAAGAGAAGAAGCTGAAAGACAGAAGTCCTTCCCCAACTGGCCCATTCTGGCCACTGCCAGAAAGACATCTGGGGAAAAGGGTGATCTGGACTGGGCTCTGGACAGTCTACATATCCACTAAACATCTAATTAATAGTAATACATTCTTGAATTGTAACTGTCCCTAATTCATATTTTAAAGCACTTGCACAGAAAATAAGGAGTTATTTTACATTTCCATTACCTGATCTAAAAATAAAATTATTATTTTTTTAAATTAAATCACAAAAACATAAGATTTATTCAGATGTTTTTTGAAATGTAAATGATTTATTACACTGCGTATTGAAATTTAGTAAGGAGTATCTGTGAATGGAACTTAACCAAAGAGCAGTGCAAATTAACTACATGAGCAGACATTTTTGCCATATCTAAATTAAAACTATGATATTTATTCAGAAAAGGAAAACCGATTTAGATAAATTGCAACACCTGCATTCTGAATCTTATTACTGCAGCTGGAGGTAAGCACAGGCAAAATATCAAAAATGACTGAGGGAAAAAAAGTTATGCAAAGTTATACAAAATGCACATACATGCAAAAAGTATAAATGTATAAATAAATGTATAAATAAGTATAAATGTATAAATAAGTATATGTATATGTATAATGTATAAATAAGTATAAATAAAGTATAAGTATAAATAAAGTATAAACAAATCCATGACAGACTTTAATTTTTATTTACCACAGTGAATTTTTTTAGTGGAAGCTCTACAACTTTATCTAATAAATGACTAATGAATGTCTAACACACGTTTGCAAATTTTCCATGCTGAGGGAATGAACATTTCAGTAAGCACTAGGAATGATCATGTCAAGCAAACTGTCACACAGAACTAACTACATGTCTTCTCTGAGTACACACCCATCATTAACCACTGCTAAATCTTCCCATTAATGCATAGACACCTGCTGAAGTACTGCATAATGCAACTGTGAGATTTTAAAATCATCTGACATCGTGTAAAACCCTCCTTCCAACCAAAATGGCAACTGAACTAGTTATAAACTTTTTAGAGGAAACATTACACTTTTTTCCCCCTTTGCTAAAAAAGAGTAACTCACATGTCTATTTCTCAGTCTGCATAAACCAATTTGATATATGCAAATCTTTATTCCTCTATCCACATTCTTTTTGGCTTGTGTACTATTTTCCTTTATCTTTCTTTGAATAATAATTTTTTGCCTCTTTTCACATCATTTATTTCTCATTAAGTATTTTCGCTTTCTACCTTAGAAAGCAAAAATATTTTATTTCTGACCCTCTACCTTAGAATGATAAATTTACGCTAGAAATTCTCAGTAAAAATTATAAATTGTGCAGTACAGATGTGATCTTAAACTATAAGTTCTTTGGATTAGGAGCTTTTTGGCATGTTTCTGTAAAGAGTTGTATATTTTTTGGCACTCTTTAGCAACCCATGATTTCCATATATCCTCAATTTCATGAAACCAGCATATTCCTCAGTAACTTTGCCCTGAATGTTACAAATGTTCTTCCACTGGAAACATATCAAGAATTTTTAAAATGGGAAATCAAACATGTATCAGCAGGTCAATTTGTAGTAAATAAGGTTTTAAATGTGATGGTGACTATTTGATAAAAACATTTGTGCCCATTTCAGTAACTTTGATGTGCTGCAAAATAAATTGTAAGTAGAATGTTCTGCTATTAATGGTTTGCTGTTCTAAACTATCTATGGATTCTGATAAATAAGTGAAGTGAGTTGTGCAGACGATCAGCGGTCAGATTTTCTTCACTGAGACACAAAATGCTCTTACCTGGTCATGCATTAACATTGCAAGATGGGTTGTTTTTCCTCCAGGTGCAGCACACATGTCCAAAATTCTCTCTCCTGGCTGAGGGTTTAAAATGTGGCTCACAACCACAGAGGGCAAGTTCTATCATAAAAACCAAAATGGGAGAATTCAAGCCTTCTACCCTGTATCAAGTCATACTTTAAGTAATGAAGAACATTGAAAAAAAATCTTATTCAATAGTGAAGACAGCTACAATATTGCTGTCAGTCCTACATCAGGAGGAGGAATACTATGTTTATATAAAAGAAATTATATGTTTTAAGTCCCTACTGGTTCTTCTTTATTTAAAGCCATACATGAGTAACTATGACTGAAGTTTAAGGGTTTCTGACTGAGGACACAATGCTAAGAATCAAAATTAAATAGGTTGATACCATGACAGACATAGAGTAGCTCTGTATATTATGAATATTTTAAGTTGACCTGTTTATTGGAACAGTTGCTGTATGACCATGTTAGTGTAGTTTTGTAACAAGTAATCAGATGAATAGCCAGGAGTTTAAACTAGCTGAATTAAGGTACAGAGAAGCTGAACTGCACTATTAATTGCATGAAAAGAATGCAATGTTCGCAGTATTAACATCTTACACAATACAGACATACTCTCAAAGATTCTCTTCTAATTTGGCCAAAAAGAAAGGTATAAAAACTGTTTTATGTTCTCTTTACTACATCTTGCCTCTGGTTAGCACAATTTCAAGTTCCACGCCACAGTATTCAAAACAATGAACAATAATTGGATGCTAATACTATCACAGGTGCAGGCCTTCATCTCATACGTGGCAAATTACAGTCAAAAGAGCCAGATTCAAAGGGTTGAGATCAGCAGCACGAAGTTCAACTGGAGGCTAGGCACTAGTGGTGCACCCCATTGATACTGGAGCCAATACTGTCTAACCTCTTCATTAAGGACCTCAATGATGGGACAGAGTGCACCCTCAACAGATTTACAGACCATACGAAACTGGGAGGAGTGGTTGATACACCAGGTGGTTGTGCTGCCATTGAGAAGGACATTGAAAGGATGGAGAAAAGGGCAAGCAGGAATGTCATGAAGCCCAACAAAGGTAAATGCCAAGTCCTGCACCTGGGGAGGAATAACGCTCCATATACCACAACATGCTGGGGCTGGCTGGCTGAAAAGCAGCTTTGCAGGGAAGGCCCTGTGGGTCCTGATGCACAAGAAGTTCAACATACACCAGCAATGTGCCCTTGTGGCCAACAAGGCCAACAGCATCCTGGCCTGCATTAGGACAGGCATTGCCAGCAGGTTGGAGGAGGTGTGTAGCACCAGGGAGTCCTCACCTGCAGTGTCCAGTTTTGGGCTCCCCAGTACAAGAAAGACAAGAACATACTGGAGCGAGTCCAGCAAAGGGCCACTAAGATGATTACGTGCTTGGAGCGTCGGTCATAGGAGGAAAGCCTAAGAGAGCGGGGACTGTTCAGCCTGGAGAAAAGAAGGCTCAGGGTGGGGTGGATCTCATCCGTGTATAAATACCTGATTGGAGGGCATAAAGAAGACAGAGCCAGATTCTTCTCAGTGATATCCAGTGACAGAATGAGAGGCAATGAGCACAAATTTCGATAGAGGAAATTGCACTGGAACCTAAAGAGAAACTTTCTTACTGTGAGGGTGATCAAACACTGGAAAGAGTTGCCCAGTGAGGTTGTGGATTCTCCGTCCTTGTTGATATTTAAAACTCAACTGGCCATGGTCCTGAGCAACCTGGGCTAGGTGACCATGCTTTGACAGGGGGATTGGTCCCTTCCAAGTCAACTATTCTGTGATATTAAAAAAAAAAAATACCAAAAACCTACACTCCAAACAGAAATCACAGGAATTTTGAACTACTATGCAATTCTAAACCAAACCTGTAACGTGGGCACCCAAAACTCAGTTCCACTAATAAATTGCAGACCTCGATGTACGAAAGTTAAATTCTCACATGTGTACAAGTCTCTCAAACAATCTGTCTCTAAAAATTCTTTTCCTTGAAAGTAAGAAGTCTGATAACCTAAACCAGGGAAGAAAAGGGCTCTCCTTTATTGCAGGCCATCAGACAATATGTTGCTTGATAAACTACTTTTTGCTCACACCAGGAGACAGCATTGATTCCCTTTTAAAAATATTAAGATTGATTACAAATGCATGACAATAACTCATTTGCCATACTGGCTCTGATAGAACAAATTATGAATAAGGCAATGCACTGTAACAAGGGACTTACCTATTTATCTGAGTGACAGTTACACAAATAAAATGAGGAGAGAACTTAGTAAGAATTTAAGAGTGTACCTCTGAACAAGGGTTTATTTGAGCTGCAATTTACATTTACAGATACAAACTGCTATTTTGGATTTTTTGTCTGTTTTTTAAAGTGCTGCATAGCTCGATTTTGTTTTAAACCCAGGGAATGTTCATACTTACATTAAACACATACGTACCATTATTGGCGTACTCTCTTAAAAATCTAATTGAGGTGTTCACCATACTTTTTTATTTTGGCAAACCAAATCAGTAAACTTACCTAATCTAAGAAAACTAGTAAATTCCATAATTTCAACATCCTACATTTCAGCACAGCACTGTTACCCAATTGTCATGTCTGAGTATTGTTTTTAATTTCATTAGTTTGGGGGAAAAATAATATAGGATCCACAAATATTAACGCTGCAAAAAGAAAAGCTGACTTGAATGTTCTTGATTCTCATAATAAAAATCTCAAAGTAATCTGTCATTCTTTGGAAATCGTAGTTTTATGGTACAAGGTGGTGATAACTGTGCTACTGTAAGATTTTTATGTTTCTTTTGTTCAAGTGGATTTTTTTCATTAGGGATAAAAGATGTGGATGTTCCCTTCAACGTAAAGCTTGCCTACTGTCTGGAGACTTCATATCTACAGAAGGATGTTCATATTTCAGAGGTCATAGGCATTTTCCAGAAACTGAAAAATCTATGTAGAATATCTGTACAAAAAGAATTTATAAACTTTTAAGAGAGTATCTCTTCTAAAGTCACAGATACTCAGAGTTAGTACCAGCTACATGTAGATACTATGTTTATCTTAAATGATTCATTTTCTTTAAGTAAGTAGTGAATTAGGTGCAATAACACATGATGAGTAAATAGAGTCCTAATGAGCACTTAAGAAGATATTTATTCTTCTGCGAATAGTATAGACTTTTTCTGTAATAAACATACCTGTAAAAACAAATGACTAGGGAGCACGTTGTCAAACGAAGGACTAAGGTAGACTGGCTCTGTCATTCTTATGCCCATCCCACTAAAATATATGGAACAATTTATTTCAGCTACTCAGCTTTATAATTTTAACATTATCCAATGAAATCATTATGCTTATATACAAATAACTTGAAACAAAATTATACAAAAATGAAAGTATAAAAGCATTCATAAATAAACAAAACAAATACTTTTACAATTGTGTAATCTAATATTCTTTAAAATGACATCATTATGTTGGGTAATCTGTAAGAAAAAATCTGCATTATAAATTGGAACTATCTGTATAATTTGCATACAGCAAATCTACCTGTTTTGTACATATGACAAGCTGTTATGTAATCAAAGCCTCAATAATATAAACCAATGCATAAATATATGTTTTAATATGATTTAAATATGTTAATTTCAGTTCATAACTCCTTTTGACTAGTCACGTACATAATAGGGGACTGGAGCATAATTTCCTATTTAGTTCTTCCTCCATTTTTCTAGAACATCTCAGATTTTTGTTGAACAACTGGAGAACATCCATTTCAAACACTTATAGGAACACTCATTTGCTTGCAAAGCAAAAGTTTAAATTTAGGAGCAACCTGAAAGTTTTACGTAGGACTGAAATTCATTTAATTGTAATCTGTAATAATTTTATTAGGGTAAAGACAACTATATAACAAAAAACTGGACAACAAAGAAAAATAATACTGAACCTGAAAAAATCCCCATAAATTACAGAAGATAACAAGAATGAATAACTTTTTGCATATGCTTTGCAGAGTCCTACAATAAGAAGGATGGATATAAAAAAGCAGACATGTGGACTCCACGTGTTACATACTATCGTTCCATGTTATCAACTTAATAGGAATATACTACTGCTACCTTTACTATATTCAAACTATAATACAATAGAACTCCAATAACAATGTCATCTTTTTTACTAAATCTTTTGCAGTTCATTCTGATAATGTAAACTTTCAGTCATTAATTTGATGTAATGTTGTTTATACACTGCTTCTATATGTGTTTTAGATGAGAGAAAAAGGAACAAACCATATGCTCTGGCAACAAAACAGAAGAGCAAGTAACCTTGAATTAGTTAACTACCCTGGCAAATGGTGTTATATTTTTTGAAGATATCTGACCTAATGTGCTGCTTCTCCAACTCTAAAAATGTTCCTAGGGAACATGGAGAAGTGCAGGGCTGCATTTCGGTTCCAACCAAATAGCAAGGAAAAATTTACCAAAATGGAATTTTGCCAACATACCTTTGTCACTTTTGTTTTTCCTATGTTAATAAAGTCAAATGTTAGTTAAAATTGTTTTTTTAGAAGCTATGTATTTCCACTCCTTTCTTTCAGTAAACTGATAGGTAGAACCCATTCTGCAACTAAATGTGGAAACTGCTAGTACTTACTGTAGTACTTTAATCATAATTAAGATTTCCTTGAACAAACAGCCACACATACAAACATACAGCCATCACATTGCTACTATCTTAGTTGCGAAGTTACAAGAGAGAGCAGGAAGCACAATCCTTCTAGATTCCCAGAAGCTAAAACTTCCCAAAAGATGCTAGAAATTCCTATGCGCAATACAGGTCTCAGACAAAGCTATCATGTGGTTTCTCATATGCTACAGAACGTTTCAAAATGCCTTGCCATCTCCTCCCTTCCCTTTCCAAAGCTGCAGGTGTAGCTTCCAGTTACCATGGACTTACTTCAATGGGCCATTTGAACTGAAGATTTCATTGCGACTCAGTTCAGAAATCCCATTTCCAATGAAAACTTTGATTCCTTCAAATACTTTGGCTCCTCTTTTACACTTCCCTTCAATATCTGAATACACTGAGACCAAATCTCCAGCTTTCAATACTGTTTAAACAAGAAGAGAAATTTTGACATTAATCTTATACTTTACAAGGCAGTAGTGACCAAATAATTTGGGACTTTCAGTAGACTACTTACTTCAGCTCCTGTATCATAGCAAAAGCTAGGAACAAGAGATGCACTGGTATTAGGTCTGAAAGTGTACGTGGTGAACAGTTGTTACCAACTAGCTAGATATTGAGCGACTCTCAGTGACAAATTAGACACACCGTTTTCTTGTTTTGTAAGATGCTAGACAAATCACTGTTTATTTCATCACCACATGGTCACCCATGAATTTTAAGCCCACTCCTTGGGATTTCATCCTTTCCTGGCACATAAGTACATTAAAGCACACTGATTCACACTTAGAGGCAATTACTACACTGAGACAGTAACACAAAATATGTCTAATGACCTTTCAATAGGTAGGTAGAATGTAGCTAATGAAAAGCTGCTTAAACTCTAACTAGTGCTTTGATACAAGTGATCATATACTCCTCAGTAGAGACAATTACTCAGATGCGCCTCTCTTTCTACCTCTAACGCAACTGCTGTTCTGAATAATCCTCTTAAGAGTTTGCCTCCCCAATTAATAGTCTCAATTCAGTTATGTACATAAGCATACACTGAACTCTAGAAATATGTAATCCTATCGACTTGAACAATCTTTCTGAACTGGAACCAAAATACACAGGAAAGGGGGTTGGTTTAGGTGATTCTATAGAATAATAAGAAAGCTTGTTTTATGTACTGACTGGCTGAAAAACACTCTTAAAAATAAAGGCCTCCACTGACAGCAATAAACCATTTTCCAAAGCGACATTTCTAAGGAAGCTGACTGGCTGGAGCATCCAGAAGATATAAGAGGTACGACAAATGATAGTACTGCTCTCTAAAAATTCTAAGAGTTGTGTTTATGAATCTTTTTTTCTTATTTTCAAGGGACCTTCCGAATATGGAAGAATGCTCTGGTATTCCCAAATGGAATATCTGTTAGGTAGCTACTAAACATTTCATTTTTGGATAACAACTTCTTATACAACGTGACCCAAAATTATTACCTACTTAATCTTCACATAACTAAAACTTTTAGCTATTTAACTCTTTCATCAAGCATATTTGTCAATGATTTTTTGCCCTCAAAAGCAAAAGGTTTTTATTTCAATCCTCGCTAACAACTGTTTTTTCAAAATTCATTAGTGCTATGTACAGTTCTTAAACTTTTTGTTCATTTGCGTAGCTACACTGGCATTCTCCTTAATCTAACTTAAAGCTTAGATGTTGATTAGTTAAATCAAACTCAAAGCCCCTTGATAATTAGTTTATTCTCATTTACGTAGCTAGTTCAGTGATAAAATGCCTTCTCTGGCTTAACACGTTTTTCTTGCTAGTTAGACCATCTATACTTAATATAGCCATATTATATTTGGTCTCAGGTGGGTAGCATGCCCTTCTATTTTATTTTCCTATCTGCAATTCCTCTGAAGTGTTCCTGAAGTTTTAGTGAAAGGATCTTCTTTTCTTTGAATCTGATGTTGCATGCATAATTACATATAGCAATTACGATAAATCACCAGTTGACTCAAAGAGGGGCTTGAATATTTATGAGGTTGTCTAAATAAGCAGTTTCAACAGCTGCTACAGCAATATACTTATTTCCTTGTCAAGTGCTAGATTGAAAAATGTTTCTGTTCTGTGAATTGCACTTAAGCATATGCTTAAAATAAGCACTTGTTAAAGGTTTTTTCCTGAACAGGAATGAAGTCAAGTGGATGGAAAATGCTTTCCTGACTCTGTTTGTTTAATAGTAAGAACCATAATGATTAGTAGATCTCAGCACAATAGAATAATGAGGTGAATCAACCAAAATTATATTGGTTTCACATACAGTTAAATTGACCTTTAAAGGAAAAATAAATAGCATTGTTTCAATAGGCTGCTGAACACTAAGCACTCAGATTATATATAGATTTTCTAATCTTGTCTCACAGGCACTGAAAGACAGAAAAATACGTATTTCCATTTCTTAAGAACCTAAGTCATTAAAACTGAAGATTTTTCTCATCAACAGAAAATTTGTTTCTAGATCTCTCATACACAAATGATATAAAATGAATTATCAAGAGATTAAAAAAAAAGAAAATCCATTTTTCTAGATGTGGAACATAGAATCCTACAGGATCACAAAGTCAAGTGCCTTGTGAGCACATAAAAAGATAATGCATCTTCAAATACTGGCAATTAATCAACATACATCCACTTACCATCTAGACATGTCTGCTACACCACCCTTTTTCCTTTGACAAAAGTGGAAAGTGAAAAACTTCTCCAAGTTTATTTTATTGAATACGAATATTAAAAGCTACCATAGCTGCTACTAAAGAAAAAAAAATCTAAAAATCCAGGTTTCACTTCACATAGATTGGTTAAAATATTTTCAAATAAAAACAAGAAGAAATTAGAATCTTTGAGAACTAATACGTCAGCTAGGAATTACATACGTAAAAAGAAACTTAAATAGCCCAAATGAGAAATAATTATACATAATTTATTATTAGTATTGCACAACAATGGTGAACATTTCAAATAAAAGCCAGATAAACTTAAAATATGTATTTAGTACATACTAGAAGACTCATTTCAGCTGTAAATAGAACAAAAAAAAATCAAATGGCACTCTATTTATGGAAATTGTCATCAATGGATGATACTTTTTCCCTCTAAAACCTAACTGAATGTATTTAGAGAACTTACATCTTGAGGTGGATAAGATTCCTGGGACATATACATGTGCTCCTCGAAGCACTGCATAACCACAGTGGGCTCCAACAATGACTTCAGATGCATGTTTTTTTATATCTCGCCTAAAAATATAAAATATCGTTCAGTTAAAAAAAAAAATTGAAAAAGATTTTACCCCCCAGTAAATTCGCTGATTCATAAATACTGTTTTTGTTGCAATACAGTGGAGAAATTTTTAACTTGCATGTACTAAATTTAAAAGATTCATTTTAGTCCCAGAGGAAGCAAAGGGCAGAACCAAAAAGGCAATCACTCCTCAAAGTAATATTGATTCAGAAACCTTTTGCCACACTTGCAAGAAGGAGGAGCCAGGAAAGTACAGGCCTGTCAGCCTCACCTCCATCCCTCGAAAGGTGATGGAACATCTCATCCTGGAGGTCATCTCTGAGCATGTGAAGGACAAGAAGGTGATCAGGAGTAGTCAGCATGGATTCACTAAAGGGACATCATGCTTGACCAATCTGATAGCCTTCTCTGATGGAATGACTGGCTGGGGAGATGAGGGGAGAGCAGTGGATGTGGTCTCCCTGGACTTCAGCAAGCCTTTTGACACCGCCTCCCATCACATCCTCACAGGTAAACTCAGGAAGTGTGGGCTAGATGAGTGGACAGTGAGGTGGATTGAGAACTGGCTGGATGGCCGAGCTCAGAGGGTTGTGGTCAGTGGTGCAGAGTCTAGTTGGAGGCCTGTGGCTAGCCGTGTCCCCCAGGGGTCAGTCCTGGGTCCAGTCTTGTTCAACATATTCATCAACGACCTGGAGGAAGGGACAGAGTGCACCCTCAGCAAGTTTGCTGATGATACTAAACTGGGGGGAGGGGCTGACACAGCAGAAGACTGTGCTGCCATTCAGAGGGACCTGGACAGGCTGGAGAGCTGGGCGGAGAGGAACCTCATGAAGCTCAACAAAGGCAAGTGCAAGGTCCTGCACCTAGGGAGGCATAACCCCATGCACCAGTACAGGCTGGGGGTTGACCTTCTGGAAAGCAGCTCTGCAGAGAAGGACCTGGGAGTCCTGGTGGACAACAAGTTAAACATGAGCCAGCAGTGTGCCCTTGTGGCCAAGAAGGCCAAGGGTCTCCGGGGGTGCATTAGGCAGAGTGTTGCCAGCAGGTGGAGGGAGGTGATCCTCCCCCTCTACTCAACCCTGGGGAGGCCTCCCCTGGAGTACTGTGTCCAGTTCTGGGCTCCCCAGTACAAGATAGACATGGCACTACTGGAGAGAGTCCAGCAGAGGGCTACCAAGATGATGAGGGGACTGGTGCACCTCTCCTATGAAGAAAGGCTGCAAGAGCTGGGCCTGTTCAGCCTGGAGAAGAGAAGACTGAGAGGCGATCTCATCAACGTGTACAGGTATCTGAGAGGGGGGTATCAAGAAGATGAGGCCAGCCTCTTCTCCGTGGTGCCCAGCAACAGGACAAGAGGCAATGGGCAGAAACTGAAGCACAGGAAGTTCCACCTAAACCTGAGGAAAAACTTCTTCACTGTGAGGGTGACAGAGCATTGGAACAGGTTGCCCAGAGAGGTAGTGGAGCCTCGTTCGCTGGAGATATTCAAAACCCGTCTGGATGTGATCCTGGGCAATATGCTCTAGAGGTCCCTGCTTGAGCAGGGCGGTTGGACTAGATGATCTCCAGAGGTCCCTTCCAACGTAAACCATTCTGTGATTCTGTGATTCTCTAAATGAGAAAAGAATTCCCTCTATGTTTTGTTGCATCTTTTAAGCACCAAAAATGTGACCTAGGTAAGATATAGACTGCCCATTAGGTCTTAATAAACAACTGTACTTTACTTATAGTGAGTTAGTTACAACTGTTTAACATGAAATATGTAAGTAAATCATGTGTTGCAGCATTTTAAGGTTAAAATCTGAAAAATTTCAAACCTGGGTCCAATGACGGGAATTAATAAGATGTCCTGAATTTCTGGGTGCTCAAGAACTGGAATACACAGTCCTTTAAATTGCTGTTAAATTAAAAAAATATATAATTATTAAACTGTATTAACAAATGCTAACATAAGTACTTAATTATATTGAAAAATATTTTCCATTCATAATTCATAGCTGTACAGGGTACAAAAACTATATTGACAAAAGCTGAGAGAGGTTGGGAAATGGTGTGTCAGGAGACAGTCTGTATTGTAAACACTGGTATAAAACACTAAATATTTAATAAAGTATGAAATACCAAGGCCCCAGAGGAGTTCACTGACAGAATTTACCACAGGGAGTGGGACCAAGTCCTGAACAGTCATATCCTTACCACTTGCTTTTCCTTTCTTCTGAAAGAAGGTTGTGTCAAGTTATCACCAGGTCACACTAACACCATCAGAGAAACTAGTGTCTATCTGTGCTATCATTTGATGTTATTAATTATAAATCACTGGGTAACTGTATTCATGTATTGCCTGCTTTACTTCATATGCCAGCTTGGTAACATTTTTTATTTCTCTTTTCAACTTAACTTTGATTGGATGCTGAGAGTTGAGTTGTGTGATAGTTGAAAAAATTGACAACTTGCCATTTTAAAACTGTTCCTGGACTTTCCAAAGCAGATATCCCCTTGTTGGAGCCTTTTAAAATATAACCCCAAAACACGGAAAACAAGAAATTAGCTCACATCTGATAAATAAAGATTTTCCTAAAAAAAAAAATCTGTATACATAATGTTGTTAAAAATGCGTAAAACTGCTATGTAGTTTTTCAAATATAACGACAATTAAGAATGCAAAAAGTTTAGGAAAACCTGTCTTAATTCAGTTTTTAGCAAAGCATTTTCTTTTGAAGCAAAATATCGCATTGCAATATCTATTTCTACATTTCCACAACCAAGTTAAAATTAGCCTAACTCGTCCCAGCCAACAGAATACTGTCAACTGCCTCTGCATCACAGAAATGTCTTGGCTCCTGTCATGCAATAACTCCCTGTACACCCACTAGCATTAATAATTTACTTACAGAAGAATGGGATCTTTTCAGAGTGAAAATCTAGGATAAAGTTTCAAAATAATCTACTTCTTAAACATTATGGCTTTCATATTACCAGATAAAGAAATGTTTAATTAAGATAAATAACAATTAAAAAAAAGATCTAAAAGATTAAAAATATGTATTCAAATTACAGCAGCTGCAGGGTACCACTTTCGCTCCAGTTCCTTGAACATACAGATTCTCTCAATCTCCTAAATAGTTTGTGCAATGAAATATAAACCCATTCTCCTTTAATCTTTAATAAAATATATTCTAAATTTCTATTCTAAGTTTCTATCTATTTCTACTGTCCTCTCTAGGCTTATGATGTCTGTACAATATTTACTACGGTAGTATTCCAATCCTAACTAAGGTCTCTGTCTGCCACCATAACACAAACAAAAATAATATAAGCATATTGATGGCCCCAATTAATATCTTTTAAATTTTGAATTAAAAACTACATGCCAAAAGATCTAGTTGACTCAGTTATTTGCATTTTATATATTATGATTTATTTTAGCTTTCTAGAGCTTTGCAAAAGATGTGGTTGTCTTTTCCTTCTGTTGTTGCCTTTCTTTGATGTATTAGATGCCAATTACTGCTAGACAATGAATTTTGATTTAACATTTAACGTTCCCAGGAAATCAATATGACTGCATCATGTGAATACTAGTGGAAATATATTAAGTTAAAGAATAATATCTAGCAATGAAAAGCTCTCATAATTAGGCAAAAGATGAAAAATTTTGTTATTTTGCTGTAACAAAGAAATGGCACAAACCTTCTGGATCTCTTCAAATAGTAAATTTTTCACATGTTTCACTGAGGCCAAGTGCGTATTAACTCTAACAGTTGTGAAAGCGGGTGGATGAGACAGATGACGTAACAGAGATTGATATCTGCTCTCTGCCTCCTGTGTACCTAAATCAGTTATAAGCTGAGAAGGAGAGAAGAGATTTTAAAAGAAACATTAAGGAGCTTCATATAGAAGCCTATTTTTCTAGGTGAAAAAGTACAGAACAAACATTATGTAGAAATGAGGGAATACGGTTGCATGACATAAAAAGTGGGGAATGTCTATGCTTTAGAGGCCTAACTCCAGTGATGATAACCTCATAAATTCCTTGAAAAGGACTAACTGAAATACTAGTCATATTAGCAAGATCACTCTAAACAGGCTGAAGCAAGAACCAAAGTTAACCATTCATGAGCTCTGATGTCCTGTACAAAGCACAGGCCTAAGGATCTGGAAGACTAGATTTAGAAATATAAATTTGGAACTCTTTTCCTCAAAAAAAAACAACTTCCTTTTTCCTGTGTTTTTACATTAGGAACTCACAGATTGGCTACCATATTTGTGGCTTTACACTGGAGTAAGGTAGTATTTCTTGTGAATATTATGTGGTTAATATGTGATTAATTCTCTGCGTGATCCTTCTTCAGCGGCATGCAAAACTGAAGCCTTAGATTTATGCTAAGTTTAGTTTAAACATTTTTGTAGTACTTTGAGCCAACAGGCTTACAGAATAAATATTTTAAACATCAGTATCTTTAAAAATCTGAGTCCCATGTGGACTTTGAATCTGAATGCATATTATTATTAAATGCATATTATTTTATTGTGAGATATTAATGCCATAATATTAAATAAAAAGAAAGTAAACAGGTTCAATTTGTGACTATGTGGTTGCTGATGGTTAATAGTAGTACCTTTCACATACCTCACTATTTCTGAATACTTTGCTGAGATGTTCTTCAACTTCATGTTGAAAGGATATTTTAGGGAAGAAAGCCATCTTCCTTTAGTGTTTAAAATCTGCTGGTAAAGAACTGAAATGAGCAACACGCTGTCTTAGCAATATTTATCACAATCTCTAATTTTGTAAATGTAACATAAGATATACCACAAACTAAGCTGCACTGGCCTTTCTGATTCTCCTGGATGGAGAATGCAATGTTGCTGTACTCAAAATTCCAAATGTTGCTCAGGATATAAGTGTAATACTGTTGCTAACTACATTTTGGCATAGGTTAATCAACATGTTTAGCATTTGCAGTGTAGAATAATCATATCAGAATGAGGTTACTGGTTTCATTACTGTCACATACTTCCCAGTCACACCTTCCAAAGGTACAGTATGAGTGTTTAAAACATGATGGAAGTGTGTTACCACCTCTCAACCCTGTCCCATTAAAGTTCCTCTAATTGTCCTAGAGGAACACTTGTAGTTTAGTCCTGGAATTCACTCATGAGGGTTCTGCACAAAATTTAATCACCTCTGACTCTTCTGAAGTCCTGTCTTTGAAACTTTCATTTATTACATTATGTTATTGCAACCTTTTCTAGAGATTATCTTCTAATTTTTCCCTGTTAGATTTCATTTTTCTCAAGCTTACCTTTTTAGGATCCAAATTCTTTAAGTGTCGACACGTGGGCTGGAATGTTATTCTTCTCACAGACTTAAAAAATTAACGAAGCAGTGTAAGTTTTTCCATAAGTCTGTTTCATAGTGAAGAACCAGTGAAGAATTAATGCAAAAGAAGCTCTACTGATCCTTACTGCGAAAGCTTCAAGCTCTTTCATGAAAGATTACATGGTTAAAAGGCAGAGGAAGTTTCCAGAAGTTGCTTTAACAGCTACAAAGTTCCTACTGTAGCTCAGTCCTGATACAATTTTTATTTCCCTTTGCTTGATGCAGCTATCTTCCCAAAACTGTATCTGCCCACCTCCATATAGCCTGTATTTTGGAAGATTATATACACCTCCTGAAACATACACACTTCAGTCTGAAGTGAGAATTCCTAAGAATTTAATAGCTTATTTAAACTAACTTGAATGGAAGGAAAGTGAGAAGTCTGCACTGTCAGTGAGGTTTACTCCACCCATAATAAGGAAATTTGAACGCTAAGTTTTCATTTTATTAGATATACTTAAAGAACATGCACCAGAATGTTGGGTAAACATTCTGTTTGAATGAGAGGCTGCTTGTGACTTCTATCACACAAAAGATCTCAAGAATATCTTTTTTGATATTCCAGATTCAGTTGAAGTTTCATGCTAGAAGACTGTTATCTTTTTTAGACTTAATTTTCAAGCTCAGACAAAGGCAATTTTCAGTTTCATGGGTGGGAGGTTGAGCACCTTACTCAAAACTTTCGCAGCCTTTGAAAGAAATAAGCTGTAATGGAATCAATGAACTTATTTTTAGCGTATAGCAAAATGCCTGAGAAGAATTTACTTTGGTATTTCTACTAAACCTAATAGTACTAAAATAGTTTATATTACAACCAAAATGACTAAAGCTTGGTTTTAACATTTTCAGACAATGTGACATATCATGCCTCTGAGCTCTTGTTCTAGGATGCCTATATTACAGGCAAAGAAAGAACATATGGTTCACATTCAGAAAGTATTTTCTTCATAAGTATAAACTAGCACTAAAAAAACACACTCGTGAATTTTTAACATACTTGGAATCCTGAATGCAATTAAGCAGACTTTGAAAACTTATAGAAATATATATTATTTAGCCCTAGAATTGCTCTGGTATTAAGATTATGAAGGTATTTTTTAAAGATATGAAATAGGTATTTTATGATAACGGTGATCTCGCAGCTATTTCTTCATGGAAGCCCAACAACTGATCTGACAGCATGACAGTTTGTATCTCAATTTTAAAATGTGACTGAGTAATACCAGGTAATGTGTGCTCATAAGGGGTCAAAAAGAAAAATTCTTTGTCATAAATGACTGCAAACTGGACAGACTGCATGAACTGCAAAGAAAAAGCATGAACATGCTATAAAAGGGAAGTGTTAGTCCCATAGTACAAATTAACAACATAGCTGTATCAACAAGTAATGCAGACTCTCTGTGGTTTGAAATGTTATGCCTTAATAGGAAAGGTACAATATGTTAGAAACTACCATCCTTCTGAACAGGATGTCAAGTATATTACAATGTCTGCAGTAAAACAAGGGTCCAGAGAGAAACCAGGAATGCAATACTAATAGGGGACTTCAGCAATCCCAGGGTAGTCTTGGTAGATGTCATGCACAAGCATGATGCCATATGCTTTTTGAACGTTGCTAATGAACACTTTATGAAGTATTTAGTCAAGGAACACAGAACAGGAAAAGTTGAGTCTTTGACCCTGACTAGTTCATAGGGTCTGACTAGTACAAAATGTTGCCACTGAAGAGCTGCTCTGTTGCAGCAAGTGCAACATATGTGGATTCAACACATGCATTCAAGTAGCGAATGCAAGAAATCTAGTATCACTACACTTAGTTCAGGAAAAGGAACAACACACAAATAAAAAATAGTTCCTCTGTTAAAAAGAGCAGTCAAAAGGATAAAATCATTGTAAGCAGTTTGGAAACTAAATTAAAAATACATAACTGGAGGTTTAAAGAATATCCACACAACCTGCAACCTGAGCACTATAGGTACGCTCCTGTATCTCAAAGAATCTATAATATAGCTTAGAAAGGTTTGGAGAAAGGTGATGACATAAAGATGGGGAATGGCTTCCAAATTAGGAAAGGCTAAACAGCTGAGAGGAGATATGATAAAAGCTTTTAAATTCACAAGTGGTAGTGAGGAAGACTGACAAGGGAGACTGGTATAGTCTCTCTTCCAGTACAAGAGTTAGACTTCAAACAGACCTAACAGGTGGCAGGTTGAAAGCCCACAGGTATTTTTTTCAGACCAGCTGTGCCATACACCACGCCACAGGACTCTGTGGACAGGGCAGGTTTTAGAAAGGGAGCTCTGGGCTTGACTGATCTCAGAAAAGAAGCCCTCGAGGCAGCATCACTCCACGCTCACCATCTGCCCACGTTTCCCCGGGCCTCTGTCAGGAGCCACTGCCAGGGGCAGGATGTCGATGTCGGGCCAGACGCCTTTGACCTAACTGCACCCCCTCACGCCTACCAGGGGCAGCAAGGCCTTCCCCAGGCATTGCTGCTCCTTCCCAGCCCTCTCCCACAGAAGCAAAGAGTCCCTCCCCGCCGTTTCGGGGAGCGGGATTTGGGGACTCTTCCTTCCTTCCCCCCCCCGGTACTAAAAGCACCGGGATGGGGGACGGGGGCGGGGGGGGGGGGGGGGGATGCGGCCGCAACTCTCCACAGCCTCGCTGAGGCCCTTCGCGGCACCAGGGGCAGAAAGCCGAGGGCCGCCCGGCAGGCAGAGCGGGCAGCGCGGTGTGGCGCCGCGAGGAGCCATCGCAAGGGCGGCGAGCGCCGAGAGACCCGCGGAGGGGAGCGCTTGTGCCGCGCCGCGCCCTGCCCGCCCGCCCGCCCGCGGCGCCGGCGCCAGCGCCACCACTCCGACCCAGCGCGGAGCGGCCCCGCCACGCCGTCACCTACCGCCGCGCGCCCGGCTGGCCCCGCCTCCTCCGGGGAGCGGCAGGAAGTCCCGCCTCCGCGGGCGCGGAGGATTGGTCGGGGGCGGGCAGCGCCCCGGCGATCCGGCTGTTACCATGGCAACCAGACACGCCAAAGCGGCCGCCGGGGCAGAGCCGGGGGCGCCCTCGGAGCCGCCTCTGTGGGCCGCAGCGCGGAGCGGGGCGGACGAGCCCGTCGGGGTGTAGCGGGAGCGGTGGGGATCTTCTAGTGCGCCTGAGGGGCCGCAGCAGAGGCGGCCCAGGGGCCTGAGGGAGACCCTGAGATCGGCCCGTGGCCGGCGGGGCTGGAGGCGCGGGCACCGCGGGACGGGACCGCGGACCCGCCTCCCTCCGCCGCCCACAGGAGCGGCTACCCAGCGCGGCCGGTTCCCGGGCGCGGCGAGCAACGAGCGCCCTGACGGGGCTACTGACCCGTGGCCGAAGGCGCTGCACCCCTTTGGCTGCAGGGCTGCGGGAGCGGTATTGGCAGCGTCTTTCCCCCTGTCTAAGGCTTCGAGGTCGGCTGGCAGGCAGAGCACCTCGTCAGGAGGGGGCAGGAAAAAGTTGACAATGCTGTAATTGCTTTGGCGAGGGTTCAGCGCAGAACTCCAGTAGCTAAAGAAGCTCATTTTATCAAAGCTGCTGACAGTGCTGTTTTTTGCATGAGCAAGCTTAAATACTGCTGAGAGGGATAAAACAGACCGATTTCCATCTCCTCTGTGCTTAAGCGCACGCAACCTCTTTTGCTAAGGTAGAAAGGGGTTTAGTTCTCTTCTAGAGAACTTTCTTACAGTGCTGAAAAGTGGGAAAACTCTGACATCCAGACAAATGAAAATTTCGATAATAAGAACTTAAGACGAGACCATCACTCTTAAAATGCTTTATTATATAGGAAAGCCCCGAGTGCCTTGAAAACTAGGGGCCTTTCTACTGTTGCGCGCTGAAGGCCGCAGAGCAGCCACAGCTCTGAGAGGCAGAGCGACGCTGTTAAAAGCGGCAGGAAAAGGAAGCGGTCCGCGTGGGCGCTCAGCGCTCTTCCTTTCCAGGCCACCCCAGCGGACGCCTTCCCGCCCTTCCGGGACGCGCTACACCTCAGCCAACCCCACCCCAGCGCGGGGAAAGGCCCAGCCCCGGCTCGCAGCTCGCCCCAGACGCACCAGCACCTTACCAGGCCTGCCCCGCCGCTCCCACACGGCAGCGCCGCCCCGGCCCGGGCACGCCCGCCCCCGACCCGCACGCAGTGACGCCGAGCGCCCTCACGCAAAGCCACCCGTCGCCGGCGGGCGTGATGACGCACCTCGTGACGCGACGCTGAGCCACCCCCTCGCGCGGCCGGCTGTTGGCCGGGGGGCGGGGCAGCGCGCGAACCCGCCCCGGAGCTGCCGGCGGTTGCGTCCGCCGCCGCCGCCGCCGCTGCGCCCGCCACGGTCTCGGGGGTCCCGCCGTGTCCCGGGGGTCCGGCGGCCGCGCCCGGGGAGCCGAGCCCAGGCATGGGCCTGATCTTCGCGAAGCTGTGGAGTCTCTTCTGCAACCAAGGTGGGCGCGGGGCCGCCGCGGGGGGTTGTGGAGCCCTTGAGGGCGAGGGGCCGCGGGCAGGGGACCGGGCCGCCTCCTCTCCCTGTCCCCTCCGGGGCTCTCTGGGGCCGCGCCACGGCGAAAGTTGGGCTCTTCTTCGTACAGAGGTCTCGAGGGCTGGTTCTGCAGTGCCTCATGCCCGGAGTCGCTTTATTTCTCTTACTCAGTGTGCCCCCACCGTTCCCCCTCCCGCTTTGTTTGTCCCCGGCGGCTCTTGGAGAGCCGCGGAGCCTGCGGCGCGCTCTTGAGTTGGCGTAGCGGCAGGCGCGGCTGCCTCTCGGATTCGTTTTCTCACCGGTGCAGCAGCGGAAGCTTTGATGGGCGATCAAGTTCTTGCTCGTTTTCTGCAGACCGTCTTTCTGTTCTAAACTGGGGTCTCCCGTTAAAATCACGCTGTTTTTATCTGTGCTGTTTGGAAAAACGAACGTATGTTGGCGTCTTTAAAGTAAAGTTTTATTTTGGTAAAAGTTATTAGTTAATTAGAAACACTTAGTGACCCAAGAAATTCTCTTCTCGAAACAAGAATAAAAGGACTGTAAGGGGATCCTACAGTCCCTACCTACCGCTGCCTTCCTCCACTAACAGCCCGTGCTTTTCTCTGGAGTTCAAAACTTGTAGCTGCCACCACTTTTGTCTCAGACTGTTGTCATTAACAATAGGAAATTATGTTTTTATTTATTTATTTTAGTTAACCTTGTTTAATTATCTTTGCTTGGTAGGAGGATAACATAGACAATTTGTCATATGTTTGTACTGTTTTTCTTGAAGATATGCGTTTGGAGCAAACAAAGCAATGTTACTAATGTTGTTGTTTTCTCATCAGATTTCCAAAAGAAAGCATCATCCTCACTTTAAAACTATTAAAAGTTCAGGATTTGGGGGGAGAGGGTTTTTTTTTTCTTTTCTATTTCTTTTGTGCAGTACAGCTTTGCAAGTTTTTGGAGGCAGGTATACCCGGAGTTCCTTTAATAGTCTTGTCAACGGAGTGAACATATCCCTTTCTAATTCTGTAAATACCAGAGCGCAGTCTCTGTGTGTGTACATGTTACGTTTGTGTATCAAATAGTCCCTTCCTGGCAAAGGAGATGTGTAGATATCTAGACTCTTTTTTCCTTAAGCCTCCTGCCACCTCCCTCCCCAAGTCTTTTAATAAAGTCTTCTGATTTAATTATTGATTTGAAGATTTGTTTGTTTTTTTTTTTTCTGAACTGAAAAACTCTTTGAGGGAGAATCAAGGACTCCCCTGCTCCCCAAGGAACCCTGAATACTGCCAGGATTCTTTTTATTCAATACAGCAGTCTGCCTCTCCCTTCCTTCCCTCAAGGACTACACCAAGATATCCCTAAGCAGAGGACTAGTTGCAAAATAACTTCTGTTGGCTTTTAGTGCTGAGAAATATTGCCACCATAAGGGTGCCACCAAACAGATCTTGGGAAAGGAAGGAAGAGTTGCAGCTTCATTGTTTTGATTTTCTTTTTGTTAGTAAATCATAATATTAGATTGCATTGATTCCACTTCATTAGAGGGGGGGGAAAAGCCACATTCTTTTTGTTCTTGTATAATAATTCCTGAGAAGAAAGTTATTCTTCATATTCTTAACATGCTAATGACAATTAGCATCACAGCAATAGTGAGGAAATACTGTGAAATACTTAACATTTGGCTTCTATTCCTTTGCGGGTGCGTGGGTTATGTTTTTGTCTTGTTGGAGAGGGGGAGTTGATTTTTGGTTATTACCCTCTCCTCTTGTGGCACCCATAGAGAGGAAAGAAATTTCATTTTCATGGCCAAAATTGAAATTCTTTGCCAGGAAAGTTAACTGTAAATTTCAGACTTCTCTAGGAAAAAATTCTTCTCCATTTACACAGCTTTTTTTCCCATAATAATAATAGAAAGGGATAGTAATTATTGAGTTGTTTCCTGTTGCTGTTCTAATCATATATCAAATCTAGGCAATTTATTGGCGAATTCTTAGACCGTCCTGTGAAACTGTTTGCTGAGCACACTAGTATGAGCAAAATCCTCACGTAAACAAATATCTAGAGGGAATATTACGAACATACAAATATGCTTCTTAGGCCTAGCTTTGTGTAGAGCACGTCATGAGTTTATCATAGGTAGTGTGGGTTGTGCTGCTAGTCTGAAGCACTTGATACTGGCAAAAAAAAAAAAAAAGGCTAAACAAGGCAAAGATTTAGAAAGCGCTATCTGTCTTCTATCAAGTAGACCATGGAGGAGTTGTGCCAGAGTGCTAGAAGATACAGAAGAGCAAATTGTGGGCATTTCACTAGAGTATTATGTACTGAGTTTTGCTTTACATAAAGGTGTAACATTCTAAATAAATGTTTTTATTCCTGAATTTTCTTATTTTGCTAAACTGAAGATATATTGCAAAGACAGTTTATCATGCCCATAATATATTGTTTGATATTATAACCTAAGAAAAATAGTTCCTTGACTGATTTTTTCTTTTTTAAATGGAAATGATATGTAAAAGGATTGAAAACAATTATGAAGGCAAAACATGCTTTAATAAACCTTTTCTGACATATGCAGCACAAATAGTAAAGTCTGACTTTGTAGCAAAGGATGCACATTTTTCAAATGTGTTAGAGGAAAAAATTCTTGTTTACCATGAAAAGATTTAGCTGCTTGCTCTCTCTCTCTCTTTTTTTTTTTAATACTTGCAAATTAGAAAGAAGAAAGTGAAAAGCTGTGAGGATTGTATCTTCAATGTTGGATCCTTCTATCACAGAGGAATATATAAGAATAAGTGAAGAAAAATGGCATATTATTTCTTCTTTCTCCTATCAGCAAGAAGATCATCCTCACTGTGCCATTACTTTGTAATATTAGACTGCCAGAGGTTTTGTAACAGTATTATTGCAATTTACTAATTTTTTTTAACAAGTGCCCAGAAGTGGTTGATATAGCAGAATTCTTTTGTGGGTTTTTTTTTTTTTTTTTGCACTCACTTTTTCCTCATTCAGCACAATTTATAAAGATTCTGCTGCTCTTCTCTGCAACTTTATTTTGGATTTTCTTCTCCCTTTTCCAAGTATATAGTGGACTGGGAAGATTTTCATGAATACAACCCAAACCGAGTTTGAATACCAGCCAATGAAAAGGAGAAACTTGGGGTAGCCTGCGAGTATAGAACTCAAATAGGAGCCTAAATCACTGCTTAAAATTTACTCCATAATTGTCCTTTCTCTTGCATGAAGCATCTTCTACCTGTTGCTTTTGGAAACAAGTCATCTAGCTAAACGTTTTTTCTGTCTTAGTATGGCAAGTTTTATGTTCATATGCTCTTCCATTAGTGTGTGTATATATACAAGCAAAATCTCATAGTCTGATAAAAAATTTGATTTTTGTGTATGTTTGCAAGTGAAGAGTTTTGCATTAACATAGATGAGTATCGATGTAAATAGTGATTACGTAGTTTTGAAAGCAACAAAATGTTCTGCCGTTAGTGAAAGGTGAACACTGCTGTTTGCGTGCGATATTTATGCTTTCCTCTCACTAATTTCATCTCTACCTCAACATTAATTCTCAACTCTTGTGTGACTATTCAGTCACCTTGTGTGACTATTCAGTCACCATATAAAAAACTATTTGACAAACACTGAAAAGTTCATATTTAAATAGCTTTCAGAAACAATCATCTGAGTCGGGGAAAAAGATACTACTACTTTCTCACTGTGAGGAGTGTGGTACTGTTTCACCTGACACTCTTCACGTTCATTCTTCAGTAAGACTCTGAATGTTTGGCTTCTGATGCGAAGGTAGGACATGGGGGATGTAATGCCTAACCAGAATTTGTTTTCTTTTCTCCGCAAAAATAATGCAAACAGCATGCTACAAATGTAGAGTCGTCGTCTTCCAGGACAGTTGACAGCACAGCTGTTTTAAGAACAACAGAAGGGTGTTTGTCTTTAAATTTTGAAAGCCCTTTGAATTTACTTAATTTGAAAGAGACAGAAACTCTCGATAGGTGTCATGGTTATTGGAGTGATTTAGAGCCTGTATGTTTCTTAGACTAGCTCTAGGAAAATATATGAAGGCATAATTCATGAGTCACTTCTACGTGTAATTAGAATTTTGTATTCTCTCTCACAGATGTATTGGTATAATTCACTCCACTAGATCTGAGTACAAAAACCACTTACATATTAAAAGAGGTTATTAGTTACTGGTACTGCTCCTTATGTAGAGAAAAAGATTACTGGATTTAAGACCAGGAAAAACTATTTCCTTCAGATGCCTTGGCAGGATGTGGCAGTAGGGGAGGTGATATCGGGAAATGTTTCAAGACTCATGAGGGCTGTATCACATAGCAAGACTTTTAAAAGTCCAAAGCAAAAGTTTCTTTGATAAAATCACTTTCAGGATAAAAAATATTAGATTATAATACGTAAATAATCCTCCCCCCCCACACGCACACAACTACATAGACTTAGCTGATTTTTTTTTTTTAAGAAATTTCTTTTTTCCTTTCTTAGACCACCCACCTGCAGGGAAAAACAAAATAACATGGTATTTATGACAAATGTTCAGACCTTTTAGTAATTTCTTATAAGTCTTGTAAATTAAATATGATATCTTAGAGGAAGTCTTTAAGCTGTGAGCCATGTTTTGCTTCTGAATAAGTGCCCTAGACTCTTAAATACGACTGTTTCAAAAATGAGCCTGTTTACATGCTTTAGTCAATTTTTACTTCTAGTATCCATTTGTAACTTCTCTCTGCTCTCAAGTGATTTGCTTTTTTATGGGCAAGTGAACCAGTATTTTCTAACTTTACACGTGTTTCAAAAGTAATTCTAACTGGCTATGCTGCTTTATTTGAAATTTTAAAAAGATTAAGTTCAGAGAAACACATAATTCCCCCTGTGCATTAGTGCTGCATTTAGCAGATCGCTGGTATATAAGCAGCAGTTTTCGGTTCAGAAATTATAGTGCTGGAATTTGTGATCCATTCAAAATATAATTTCCTCTTACTTTTTGCTGTGCAAATGATAGTAGTCCATTAAATGGGGCATATATTATTGACCCTTGCATGTTAGATTAATATTTTCTGCAGACTTTGGATTTATTTTGCATGACTCTGAAGATGCACGGACACATCTGTTCTGTGGAAATGTCTTTCAAAATTCTAAATAACTTATGGTGGCTTTTTTTTTTGCTGTATTATAGATATCAATAATATTTGGGATGTTTGGAGATATACTTAAGATGATGCACTGCTATGAATTATATTTTTCCTTGTACTTTTGTTTCTAAAACTAAAATTTTATATAAAGTAATCATATGAATATCCATTTCTTTATGAAGAAGGCTTCAAATACTGACTTTTCCTAAAACTGTAATCTCAGCAGAAGGTGAGGTTTTGTGCTTTTTTCCAAAAGTCATCAGCATCTGTGTAGGCTACTGAACTAAGACAACAAGTAGTTGCTTTCCTCTAGTTAAAAAAAAAAAAGTGATTAACTAGAATTGTAATTATTGCTGTTTCCAGTAGTTTATTCTTCTCTTTTTTTGTGTGTGTGTGTATATGCAGAGCACAAGGTAATCATAGTGGGACTTGATAATGCTGGAAAGACCACCATTCTTTACCAGTTGTAAGTATAAGATCTTTTTTTTTTTTTCCGTTTTCTGTTTTTTGTATTTGTCACTGCTTAGTCATTGAAAATTCAGTTATGAAACGTGACAGAAGCTCTAGGGGTACCTTAGTGCACAGTATGTACATGGATGGTGTTAGTCATTCTAAACATATTTCAGTTTAGTATTTAAATGATAAAACACAGCAGTTCCTTTATCCGAAACTGATAAACTCAACTGTAAATTGAGTGAATAACATAATTGTACAAGCATGTAATGAACTGCTAATTCTTTTGCTATTAAAGTCTATCTTAATTGGTAAATGTAGAAATCATCCTGTGACTGAAAACTGCAGAGAAGAAAGTGTTTTTTAAATGAACTGGAATTCTAGTAAGTCAGCAAAATCCATGAAGGTTTCCAAACGTTTCCTGAATCCTATGTCCCAGTATTGTTGACATTACACTTAACCACCCCAAATCTTGCCTATATTACAGAAATGTCCGTGATAAATTCGACAATATTGGCAGGAACATAATTACTATAGTGATCGTGGAAAAGGAGGAGGGCATAATTAAATAACTATGCATATGTTTAGATAGGAAGGCAGAAGAGGATATTTTCCAAAAAACCTTTTTCTGAAGCATGTTGGCAAAGGTAAAAAGTAGAACTGAGATATTTTCAGCTAAGTAGCCCAGGAGTCAATCAGCCCTTCGGAATTTGTTATGAAATCAGATTGCATTTTAATAAGCTGGGTGCTCTGATAAGTTATATTCAGTTATATTCTACACAGCTGAATTTTCTCCTTATCTGAAGATCGTTAGAATAGCAACTTTCTGCTTTGAAACAAGCGCATTTTAAGAATAGTCTTCCCTTTAACATGAGAAGTCTGTTAAAGATACAGATGCTTATCCATTTGTTGTAAGCCTTTTCTGTGCTTATTTTTCATTTCTGATGTCTTTAAGCATGTATACAGTTTCTTTGCTACCAAAACAGTACTGTAGGAGAACTTTGTCAACTACAGTTTAGAACTGTTCTAAAATACTTGGTTTATTTCTGTAGAAGTTCAAGTATATAGCTTCTTGAAAAATGCCTAGTTTGATATCCTTTTAAGAGAGCTAAAACATGCATTTTTCTTCCTCCAGCAAATTCATTCCAATTGATCTGTAGCAAGCCTTGTGGATTTTGTTGGTTGGTATTTGTGCGTTTTGTTGGTTGTTATTCATGGTGTAATATTGTTTTCTTTAGCTTGATGAATGAAGTGGTTCATACTTCTCCAACCATAGGGAGCAATGTAGAAGAAATAGTAGTGAAAAATACTCATTTCCTCATGTGGGATATTGGAGGACAAGAATCATTACGGTCATCATGGAATACCTATTATTCAAACACAGAGGTATGTGAAGCTGCTTCCAATTTGCAAATTCAATAAGTTAATTTGTATGTACTTATTTATTGGGATTATTGGTAGACCTTTATGAAGATTGCAGCTATGTTATCTTTAAATATTTTTGAGGAAAAAACAAGCTCAAAAAGTGTAAGGTGTCTCTGGCATGCAGCCAATTATGTGGTAATACTTAACATATTTTTTTTCCCTGCTATAAATTAGTGTTATTGTCTGACCTGTGGAATGAAATGTGAAGTTGGGCTCTTTTTTTTTCCTAGGTAATTGAATGATATAAGTTTTTAAATGAAACTGATTTTTTGCATGTTTTTCTCAAGTAACTTAAAAAGCAAGTTTTTTCAGTGTACTTGGCAAATTCAGTGAGGATTTACAGTGGTTAAACTAAATTCTGTATGTCTAGTCTGAAATGTTTTTTAGGCAGTGATAATTAAGGATGAAGAACAAAACTTTCTCCGTGCAGCAGTGTTTAAAAAGCTCAGTAGCTTGTGGCTTTTATCCAAAGGATAATGGGAAGGCTAGCTGTGTAGTAGTCAGGACGTACTCGTAAAGCTGCTATTGCTATAAAGGTTGGAATAGAACTCATCAGCTGTTGTCCTCTTGATTCCTCCCTGCCCCCCCCACCCCCATCCAAGCTTTTTGATGGCAAAAGGCTGTGAACCCAACATGCACTTAAAATCTCTGTAGGCTCACTGTAAGGCTTGTACATTGATGTAAAGAATTTTAAACTTTTTTTTAGCATTTCTATTAAAAGTAAAGGTAGCTTTGATTGTAAGTGTTATTTCTTATATAAGTGTTCCATCCTCCTGTACCTCCTGTACAATGAGGTTTTCTGCCTTTTGCCACCCTTTGGGAGAGTGGGAGGTTAGAGTGATCCACCCAAGTGTTCAGAAACTTTTTAACTACTGAAAGCCTGATGATGAGCCTCGCTCCTAGTTTTTTTTTTTTTGAATTATTTTTAATTCTGTGTAGAAAAACATGGCTATGACAAGTGAGAGGGGGTGAAGAGACTTCTGCAAGCAATATCTGGGACAATAACTTCTTGACCTTGCGCGTTGAATTTTCCTGTGTTCTGGAATTTGAGGAGATACGTGTCTTGGTTCTTTTTTGATCCTGTTTGGAAAAGCTTTTCATTGCATTCTAGCTAATAAGTGTTTGAAATCCAGTGCTTTCTAGCAGTTGAAAGGAAGAACTTTCCTTTACTTAGAAGCTTTGTCTATTGAAAAGAGTTGAGGAAGAAAAGGGATCTGTTTGGTATGCTAATCCTAGCATCCCTCTTATTCATAATTCCTTTACTGTTCCTCCTCATCTGCCAGACATCTGAAAGTCACAGCAGCATTAAATTGACTTAGTTTTTCATACTTTCTGGTCTCTTTCAGTGGACAATGAATCTCCTTAATTTTATAAGACAAAGTGATTTGGAGCATATGTTGGAGAATTATAGCAGTGACTTGTAATCCTCCTTTTTTGTTACTGACTTGCATGCAGCTTTTCTCTCTTATCTGTTTCCTTGTCTGTAAATGGAAGCAATCTAGTAAAATCTTTAAAATGATGTAAAATCCCACAAATAAGCTTTTAAGTGCATACTTATCCTAACTAGTTCAACTTGACATGGATAATTCTGCAGTTCTATTTTAAAAGTCAGAACAGAAGGATGTTGAGATAGGCTTAGGTGCACAAATTTTGACGGGGGGAGAGGGGCAGGAGCTGTAGCTGATGGTATACGTTATCTCTAATGGTTAAGTTATCCTCAGGGGAAAAAACAAAAGCATAGAAAATAGGAGAAAAGGGACAGGGAAAATTTTTCCCACTGGTGAGCTGGGAAGAGAAGTGACATGTCTCAGATAAATGTCATCTCCAGGGAGTTCTCTCCAGTTCAGCATGTGTTCCCTGTAAGGTGTATGGTGGTTTTGTTTTTGTTTTTTTTTTTTGTTGTTTTTTTTCCATAGTAGCTCTGTAATTTTCATCAGGACCCCCTTGATCTCCCTACTGGTTGTTCACACTTATGATGGTGTTAGTGCTGATTGGAACACCCGTTGGTCAGGGCAGGTGTTAAACACTGATCAGTAGTTACAGTTTGTGAGCACATGTTATTGGATAATGCTTACCAGCTGTTTAAGTATTACTTTCTATGTAACAGCATGTTTGTTTGTTTTTTTACCTTCTGGTTTTACACTATAAGCTGTGAAACAAGGGGTAGAAAAAGTGGGGTAAAAGGGAAGGTCATTCTCACACCAGTGGCTATTGCTTCCCTCTGGAAACCTGATGTAACAGACATAGCAGTGTCTTGCTATACACAAGCGCAAGGCAATGAGAACAGTGTGCTAGGAAGATCAGTAAGGGCAAAGGCATTGCCATAGCAGCTTCCAAGTGCCGAGGTGAAGGACTAAAAAGTTTTAAGTGAAAGGCCAGATGCAGAGGCCCTTTGCATTACAAAGGCTGAGCGATTGTGCAACAGTATAACGCTAAATCCTACAGGTATATAACTTTAAGGTCTTCTGTACTATTGGAAATAATTTTTCTTAAGCCTTGTGAAAAAGTTGACCGTAAATTTCTAAAAATGCTCCTTTCACAATAGAGAATTTAAATTTCAGTTTAGTGGTTTTTTGGGGTATATAAGTAGTAGGATACAGTAATGATTGTTTTCATCGATAATTGAGTGTAGTGAGTCTCTGTCATCCACATTCCAAGTGTGATCCACAACCTGTAGGTGCTTTGGTACCTAAACTACTATTTTGCTTATGATGTAGGGGCTGAAAATCCAACTAGGAGATTGGCATGATTAACCATAGTGCATAAAAGTATATCTTAGTTGCAGTTCTGAAATGTACACATGCAATCTTTTTTTCTTTTAACGATAATCTTTGTGTGGGATTCCCAAAGCTCTAACGAACGAGACGGTAACAATAGACCTCTTGTTCTGTTTTCTAATGTTTCTAATCTATTGAAAGCCCATACCATTCTTACATACGAAGACTTGCAGTAGTGGTATCTTGAAAATGTGCTTTCTGTAGTTTTTTGACTTTATCTACTTCATAATTTTTACTTTATTTACATACTGTACTATTTTTTTCCTAGTTCATCATTCTTGTTGTTGACAGCATTGACAGAGAGCGACTTTCTATTACAAAAGAAGAACTTTACAGAATGCTGGCTCATGAGGTATAGTAGAGAATTGGGATAATACATTTCCTTTGTTGTGAACAGTCAGAGAACACTACGTGCTTCCTATGTTAACATGAATTATACCATCACAAAAAAATTGAGCCTGAAAATGCATGCATTTTGGGCACATTTTAAAACCGTGTGCACTATAAGTAAGCAGGCAAGCTATAATAAAGATTGCACATCACTTCACACCTTTTTAATAGGGCTCACTGGATTGTAATCAAATCACGCTTTACTTTTATAAATGTTGAACTTGTAAAATCTTTTAAATTTGAATTACTTCATGTTCATGTGACCAGTATTATTGTTCTCTCCTCTTTCTTTCTCTCTCTTTTTTTTTTTTTTTCCAGTGGTTAAAATTTGAAGAAATTTAAAATTTTTAAAAAGCAGACAATTCCATTTTTCCTTCTTATTTGTTTTATTCTTCTTCCTTAATATTGAGGAGTGCATATAATACTACAGATAAATTAGTTTCAGTTTAATTTCCTCCTGAATTATTTTATTTCTAGTTTTAGTATGTGTTGTATTGAGGATGGTTCTACATTGGGTCAACTCCTCCTAATATCCTAAACTAACATCCAAATTGAATTAGTTAAAGTACATTGACATCTTCTGTGGTTACTCTCCAGCTGAATTTGGGTTGTTTTAAATTTAAACATCTTTATCCTTTCTTGAAGGAAAGGGTTTTAGTACAGTGCAAATAACTGTTGAGTTCATTTCTCTGAGGGTGTTGTGGCCTGTTTCAAATGAATTAGTTTTTCTTTACAGTTCAATGCTAATCTAGTTTGAGTCTGATGGTAAGGAGTGAATACTTCATCAAAAAAGGTGGAAAGATGACTTTGTGGTGCATTTTTCCAATGTAATTATATAAGCTTCCAGTGTTGCAAACACTTACAAGATTGTGATCAATCATGTCCTGAAAACAATCAGCAGGCCAACTTGAAATGAGACTAGACTGTAATAAGAACTACTTGTGAGAGTGATTTTTCGACTTTGGACCGTAAGGGCTGCTTGTTTTTCTCTTGATGGAGAAATTATCTCAAAATTTAATACAGGTTTAAATCTCTATTAAGCACTCTTAATTAAAACCTGCCAGCTTCCTGACTATTGCATTTGTCTTTCCTTCTGCACTCCTAAAACCATATATCCCTCTTCATGCCTAGCTGCTTTGTGGAATCCTAATTTTCATACAGAAGCAAAACTACTTAGTAGCAGCATAAAACTTACAAGTATTTAGATAACTTTCTTAAATTATTGCTGCTTTAATCACTAAAGAACTTGTCTACTGAAGTTGAAAATAACTTCAAGGGAATGATATCTAACAAACTTTTCCATTTAGATAGCATCCAATTTAGGTTTTGGAATGTTTATCTAGTAATAATTCCACTGGCTGGATGGTGTGGAGCTCTGTGAAATAGATTTTAACAAGACTTTAATTAGTTGACATATGAATATATGGGCAACGCCAAAAGAATTGTTGTGTAAAATGCTATAATTTGATTCTCTGTGGTGCAGAACGCGTCTAATGTTCTTTTCAGTCTCAGAGTAATTATTATTATTTTTTTTTTAATGTGGTAAGTCTGTCAAAAATACATGCTGCCATATAATTGTAGAACAGCTTGAATGCTGTTCTTCTGAGGACCACAGTTAACACAGTAGCCTTTTTGGGTCCTTATACTAACTACTGTAAATTACTTCTAGGATTTACGGAAGGCCGCAGTTCTCATCTTTGCAAACAAGCAGGACATGAAGGGTTGCATGACAGCCGCTGAAATATCTACATACCTCACCCTTAGCTCCATAAAGGATCACCCATGGCACATTCAGTCTTGTTGTGCTTTGACAGGAGAAGGGTAAATGTTTACTATTTAAGTTCAGTAATGTATGGTAAATGAGAACACCGGTTTAGAAGCTTATTAATACCATTCTGGATCTACTGCAAAGCATGTCTTCTAATCTTTGGAGTCAGAGGGACGTTTTGAATTTTGCCTTTTCTTTATTGAAACTTGTAGATTATTTTCATAGACCAAATTCCAAATTTGTATGAAGAATTCTTTCAGTTTGCATTAAAAAAATTTCTTTCATTTTATATAAAAAATAGTCTTCTAATATGTAACATTTTGAGATTTTTTTTCCTTAGCCACATAGTACAATCTTTGCAGTAATGTTATGTTATGACATCAGACATGGTGAATCCCACTGAGTATTTGGCAAATGAGAACATCCTCCTCACTTCTCCATTGCATTAAAAAAAAATATTTCATGCTAGACGTCTTGCGGAATGATTGGCAGCATACGCTTCCTTAGGGTGGGATGTGTTACTAAGAATGACTTGGGTTTTGGATTGTATCTTTTTGGACTTCTTATCAGTTAACTCCACTTTCCTCCTACTCTGCTTTGGCCAAAGGCACTTTGAGCATTTAGTTTATGTGCTAACTTAGATCTTAAATCAAACAAGTTGGTATTTGGAGGAGGGGAGAGATTCATGAAGACTGACTTTGGTTTAGAAACTCTGGTCATCCTCAGCTTAATCTTTCTTAAAATAAAATAAAAAAACAAGGTGAAAAATCGGAGAATTTAAAACTGTGACACTGGTGAAACAAACTCATCAAAAAAGATTCCAGAGGGCGATTCAGGTTAGGGATCTAATTCTGGGAAGACCTGACAGGATTCTGGAGAGATTAGCCTCAGGAAGCTGAGTTAGCCTTTATGAATACCTAAATTGTGATTTGCTTTACAAAAGTAAAGCATAAAGATAGCATAAACTGAGAAATTGTATCTCTGGAAAACAGAAGAAAAGTCTATCTTCTGTCCCATGAGACCTTTAAATGTTGATGCAAACTAGGTGAGTGAGCAGACTAGACCCCATGCAATCTTGGCGTTTAACATAGCATCTTTTTAGTTTTGCAGTGGGATTATGGAATGCTTGATACAGTGGCTTTCCTTTAGCTAATTCAGTCTGGGTAAATTTGTATTTTATAATTAGTGTGAAAATGTCTAGCTGTCAAGTAAGCAGTCTCCCATGGGAAACCTATGTTAAAAGAAAAATTATTTGATTTCGTATACCTCTGAGTTAGTGAGTGGAGTTGCATGTTTTAACTTTAGAAGAAAAAATTGAAAGAATGCCAGGCTTCAGTAAAATAGCATGCTTGATCAGCTTCTTGTGGTTAAAGCCCAAATAGATTTAATTTAAAACGCTATTTACTCTATTCATATTTCACTCCAAATTCCAACTGCTTCTATTTATTTTTAGTAGATTGATTTAAACATAAAACAAGTAGCAGATGCTTAAGATGTTGGAATGGAACTAGTATCAATGTAACATCTCTTATGTTTCAGATTATGCCAAGGCTTGGAGTGGATGACCTCCCATATTGGAGTGAGATAGCTTTTTGGGAAAGGAGAGACTTCTATTTATCCTGTGAACATGTACATTTTTCTGTACTTCTGGCTGCTGAGGCAGTGATGATGATTAATTTATAACAACCAACCTCCAAGCTGTACTTGAATCAAGTGCAGCTGAACTGAAACACAAAGTATTTTCTTAGCTTTTTTTAATACACTAATCTTTGGCTGGATGAACGTATGTGAATCTGTTTTTAAGCATTGAAATTCCTCTGATGATGTATTCTGGCTTTTTCAACGATAGCTTTCTAAGATCTGTTTTGTTGTTTTCAGTGTTTCATACCTGTTCTTCGCAAAGTTTATATAACTTACTAACATGAATGAGGGCAGGCTGTCTAATAATGAAAAAGTAGTGACTAAGTTGACCTTTAGTGTAGCTCTAATCTCTGAAGATGACCATATCTCCAGTTGGGCTACCTGGAAAGTCAGTAGGCTTCTAGCCAGCACAGAAATTAAGTTATGAGTGCAAGTTTTTAGGTGCTGAACGAGTTAGCCTACTTATAGTTAATATCGAGGGGCCTTTTAAAGTGGTATATAATTGGATTTTTGCCTTAAGAGAAATTTATTTCATTCGTGTTTTCTCTGGTAAGTAGTTCTGGGTTGTGATTCTCTTTCTTTTATCTGAAAACACATCTTTGTACAGTGGATAAAATCTTATTATTAGATGTTGTGTTTTTCCTTTAGACCTTTAACTTCTTAAAAAATAAACCTCTTGATAAGAAAACTTGGAATCATGGCAGCCAGTGTTATGTGTAGACATGCTGTAATTGTTAAAATTTTTAATACTGTACATACACTAGCCTTCCTCAACTTTCAATGAGAGTGTTATTTTTTAAATGAATGCAAAATCCAAAGGGAAGCCAGAGATATAAATAGAACAATATCATGGTACTGTATGTATCTGTAGACTTTAGACTGAAATTTTGACATTTACTTACGTGTTTTCAAATGTAAATATTTTCAGATTCTGTTGCACAAAAAATATTTGGCCTTACTTTTGTTTTTAATGTCACTTGCAGGAGCGGAGAATTTTGCTGTTGCTCTATTTAGATTCGCTCACTTGAAATTGAGTAACTGGGAGCTGAAAAAGTAGAGAGCTTCCAATTAAAAAAGAGGTGGGGAAAGATTGGACCTAATAACCCTGAATTAAATTTGAAGGGGTTGGAATTAGATCTGTAAAGAAAATAGGGTATCTGAAGCGACAAACAAAGTTACTGAGAGGGTTAGGCACTAAAAAAAACCCGAAACCAAAGAAAACACAAAAATAAAACTAAAGCAATACTGGGCACCCAACTGTTATTGAAATCCTGCTAGCAGTCATATGTCTAACCTACGTAAATGCTTGGTAGGCTTTTCGAAAGCACCATTCTGCACTTTAGTTTGCCTAAACAGCACTCGGAATCTGGTCACCAGACACACTTTGCTAATTCACTGTATAGAGATAATTCCTTATCCAAGTCCAGTTAAATGACAAAGTATGTTCTTGCTAGATCTTGTTGTGATAAATCAGGCATATTTGAGTTTTATTTATTAAAATTTTAGGTTTTGCATGTTTTCAATTGAATTCTATTTTTTAATGGAACAAAGCTTAATGCAATTTAAAAATCAGTACATATGTTGTCATAAATCTCTTTCTTTAAAAAAAGATTTTGAATACATATGAAATCTTGCTGAACTAATTTATATGTAATGCTCGTTAGAAAAAGTCCCGTTCAGGAGAAAGATTGAGTGACAAGTCAAAATGTTGGAAAATATTTTTAAACCAGTGAAAACCAGTACTTTAAAAAGGAATGCAAGACAAGTGTAAAATTTGATATTAGAGCTTCTTGCTTGCTCTGATATTCAGCAGTTGTACTAATGTGTGGAAATAAGATTTGTTTTTGTTTTAGGAAGTAAATTACAAATGGAAAAAAATAAAATGTTACCTTGAAAGAGGACTCCTGGTGATAATTTTGGTTTGTAATTTAAATTTATTTTCAGGTTTAATTTTATGCAGCTTAAGGTGTGGTACTGAATATGTATAGAAAAAGTACTATTTGGATACATTGTCCTTGCACTATGAAAAACACATAGGAAAGTATGATTTTGCATTTAACGCTTTTCAGGTAAAACGTTTTGTAAACCAATAGTTTGATTACCTGCCCAGTCTCCTTTGATGCAACACACTGCATCAATTAGAAGGAAATGGTTGTGGATCTTAGAATATCAGAACAAAGAAACCTTTCTTTTCATTCCTTAACGCTTCTGTAAGACCTATGAGTACCTTTACAGAAATAAGCCTTCTTGACAATAGCTGTGATTTTGATCAGCTTGCTACTTCATTTTCTGCAACGGTTTTCCATTCGTGATATCCATTATTCACAGCACTGCTGCTAGTTTTGTTGTTGTTATGTTTTTTGTTTGTTTTTGAATAAAAGCTTGGTGTGGCTTTTGGGTTTTTTTTCCTTAGTGACCTTCAGAACCTAGTAAACTAAAAAGTTGTTCAATTAATAATAGTTTTATGATGGGGTGCTTTAGGAAACAGCATCTGTGTTTGCATTGCAACCAATTGCATGAATGATTTTTGTTTATATATATTTAATATATTACAGGTAGTTTTACACTTTGAAAATGTCTTGCATTTAATGTGCTGTCTATGCTTTCACAGCATGTCTATGCTGTCACAGTTTTTCTCTGAAATAATCCATTTTACTCAAAATACAGTATGCTGTAATATAGCACACTAAGATGCATGTGTTATGGCCTATCTTCTAAAATTGGACCCCTTAGGTTAAAATATTATGACTTATTATGAGAGAAGTCATTTTGCTTAGTTTAGCAATTTCTTTGAGCATGCTTCTCTGAGCAATTTTGTTCATGCTTTGATGGGGTTAAACGGATCGGCGTTTTGAAAATAGTCCTTGGAGACTTATAAGCTCTTTAGCTTGATTGAACTTGCTTAGTTTATTTGAAATAAATTAATTTTTTACATAAGACTTTCCCTTCCCCCTACCTCCGATGTGCTCATCTGTGAGGCAGCTGTTCCTATTAACTATATACACTAATAGTTTTAATGTTTCCCTCCCCGTATCCTCCATGCTAATTATTTTAACACTGAAGAAAGCCTTATTGCATAAATAAAGCCAATTTATTTTGAAAAAATAAATTGGCTAATTGAACAGGGAGTATACCATCCTTCAGATTTTTGTTTTTCTTCCAGCTAACTTTTATCTGCTTCAGTGATAATGAGCACCATTTATTAAGGAAATTATTTTTCATGACCCAAAAAAGTTGATCTTCCTTTTGCACCATTTAGCAAGTTAAAGTTGGCCATTCATGGCTGCGAGAATCAAGCAGTTTTGTTTCCCTTCCTTACCCTACAGTCAGCATACTGTAGCTTGCTTTGCACACAAGTGTAGCTTGCAAATATGCAGGTTTTCTTTATTATATTTTTATATATCGGATTTTGGAACAGTTGATCTACATTTGTAAACTGAAGTGCCCACTGCATGCAATTTGGATATTTTTTCCAGTTTTCAAAAAAAAAATTCCATATCCAAACATATCCTTTCTCTGTAAATCTTGTAACAGGCACCTAGATGCATTTTGGGGTGGAAAAATACTCCCTGATGGAAAAAAATAGTGTTCAGTTTTATTCTGCTCAAGTAATCTCTTTTAAAGTTATTGAACTTTGGTTAATGTTGCTTTTTTTGACTTTTTGAGGAAAATATGACTTGTAAATATATATATATATTATATATATATACACATATATAAATATTTTTATATAAATATTTAGAAGTAGATCAGTAGTTTCTGTAAAATATTGTTTAAATGAGGAAGGAATTGCAGCCAGTTGAATTCCTGTTTTCCTATTCAATCCTAAGACTATTTCATAAGGACAGACTTTCAGAGATATTTGGCCTGCTGTGTTAACTTTCAGCTTCCTAATATAACATGGTATGAGTTGTTTCCTTTTTTTCTAGCAGTTCCAAAAACCTTTCATGTTTAAAAAACAGATCTAAAAACTTTAAATGGTTGTTGGCATTAGTTTCTTAAGTTAGTGGAAATCTAAGCATATGTTGGATGAAGAGAAAACTTTTATAAATACAAGCCGATGAATATTGAAGTTTTAGTAGCCCAGAACTTTTGTGGGACTACATGACTGTTTTAGGAATACATGTAGGGCTACAAAGATGATCAGGGGACTGGAGTATCTCTCCTATGAAGAAAGACTGCAAGAGCTGGGCCTGTTCAGCCTGGAGAAGAGAAGATTGAGAGGCGATCTCATCAATGTGTAGAAGTATCTGAGAGGGGGGTGTCAAGACGATGAGGCCAGTCTCTTCTCCGTGGTGCCCAGCAACAGGACAAGAGGCAATGGGCAGAAACTGAAGCACAGGAAGTTCCACCTAAACCTGAGGAAAAACTTCTTCACTGTGAGGGTGACAGAGCATTGGAACAGGTTGCCCGGAGAGGTAGTGGAGTCTCCTTCCCTGGAGATATTCAAAAGCCGTCTGGATGTGATCCTGGGCAATATGCTCTAGAGGACCCTGCTTGAGCAGGGAGGTTGGACTAGATGATCTCCAGAGGTCCCTTCCAACCTAAACCATTGTGTGATTCTGTGAATGTTGCTTGTGTTCAGTTTATGTCAGATTTGGGCTCTCTAAAGTTGCTTTGTTTTCAGAATACTATAGTTAGAGAATGTATCAACTTTCATGGGCAAAAAAATTGTCCTTTTGGCAGAATGTGACTTCTTTATATTTGCTTCATTAAGTACAATAATGCTCAGTCTGTTTGAGAGGTCCTGAATATGTATGCTGGGTTTTTCACTGCTCACGTGTATATTTATGTTAGCTTATGTTAAAGTGTGCACCTTGTCTTACTTCCTGTACTCACCACTGGAGGTCAGGCTTGGGAAATTAGCTATCTTGATTTCTTGGCAGGCTGTACTGCTTCAGATAGGTGTCACAGTTTCCGCCGATACCTGTGGGTACTAGGAGTTTCCTAGTTTTCAGGTTCTTATTTTCAAATTCTTATTTCCAGGTTCTTCTATATCAAATTTAAAACTTGCTGTTCATCACTGGGAGTATTCTGAAGTTCATGCTTTTATCTCTCGGGAGACTTTTGTTCTTTTCTGTGTAGCAAATTCCATAAATACAATATGAATAGGATTTTTTTTTCTTTTCCAGCAACACTGTTGACCTGGTGTTTAAGTTTGTGCTGTGCAAGCATATACTATTTTTCGGTTTAGGAAATTAAGGTATTTTACACAGATAGAGATTATACTGCTATAACTGTGTTGACACTGGCTTTTATCATTACACAGTTGTGATCTCTGTCAAAGTCTGGCTTTGTCCAAATAATTTGGATAATTCTTTCTATACAAGTTGATGGTTTTTTTGGAATTTCTTACCTAGGTAGTGAAGAATTTCAGTATCCCCAACTCAGTGATTCTTTCCAGCTGTTTATGCAGACTGCCACTGTGAATGTGAAGATGACTTCACTAGAGCTACTCAATTTTTATCAAAATAATTTTAAGAATTGTTTTCTTAGATTTGCTTTCTGTGAAAAGGTATCAAAGGAACATATCATTGACATCCTAAGTGTAGACAGAGTTAAGGGAAAATGTTTCATCTTAGATCCTTTGACTTGGGCAGAGTTGGGGCTTGAATTTTGCACACCTGTAGCCAGTTCACTAAACATCTTCATTGAACACTAGCTTCCTTTCATCCCAGAAGAAGCTCTAGTTTTTATCCTAAAGAGATTTTGGCATCACTTATAGTGTTGCGTCCTGTGGTTGGTTTTAGTGAAGAGTGCTCACTTGCAAAGTAAGAGGAAAAGAAATCCAAAAGGAAGTGCTTTTTTTTTTTTTTAAATGTACTTTTGATGGAGTTAGCATTTAGCATTTGCCCTTTCCCGTGGATGGGTTAGACATGTAAAAGAACCATGTAGACAGCAGCGAAGAAAAAATATGAAAAATGGAAGCAGATTGCCAACATTGGCAATACAAACTTAGTTCTTGGAACAACCTGTAACTTTTTTTAAAAAAAAAATTAACTTGACGATCCTCTGTCATTAAATATTTTGATATTTTGCTGCTTAGGTAGAGCAGTAGAAAGGTGCATACTGTCTGCATACTGCGTAGAGTGGATTGTAGCATGTTAAGTTTCTGCCTTGCCCACCATGAAAGCGGGGAGTGAGGCTCTGAAAGAGTTAGTGTGCTGTGTAAGTAATACATTGGAAAGCAAGCTCTGAGACTGAGCTATGTTTTAATAATGTCAGGTATGATACAACTATGCTTTTTCTAACTTCCCCCTCAGTTTCTGGGACCACAGAGATCTCTGTTACGTCTTTCTCATTGTATGGGCTGTTGGCAGTTATGTACTGTTGTTCATAGCAGCATAGATCTTGCTCTGCTGAGGTATCCAGGAGGGCTTTTCCTAGAGCTAAGGTCAGAAGACATGACTATGTGTGGTAAAATGATTGATTAAGTTCTCACCTCAGTATTTTTCCTGTGCTTTTAACTGAACCTTACTATAGAAAATATCTTTAGGATTGTGCCAAAATGAAACTATTGTGCACATGGTCTATAGACCTCAATTAGATTTATTTTTGTTTTGTTGGGTAGGATTAAGCATTTCATATAGAAACTTGCTTTATTTAACAGTGTTGGATTGTATGTGTAACTATCTTGGATTCAGGCACTGTGGAGACATTTGTGGTCAGTACATGTCCTCTAGATGGCAGGAAAGGATTGGTTTAACAGTGCCACAGCTGCATTAACTTGTGAGCTTACACATTGACATCAGGGATTTTTTTCAATTCTTACATTAAGCAAAGGGGTTGGGTATCGACAGCTAAATCCTGGGCACCATGTTTAGATGCAATGAAGGAAGCACAGGAAAAGGGAAAGCTGAATCAGTTCTTCTGTGAATGGGAAGCTTAGTGTGAGTTCTGGCTACAGAAATTTGAAAAAGTTATCTTTAAAGCATTTTATCATTTGCAAATAGTTATATTCTATACCTTTTATTGTTATCCCATCTGAGGAGGGAGATGATTTAAAAAAAAATATATATATATAATTCCCAAGTTGAGGTATAATTTTTATAATGATGCTGTAGCAATGTTTACTTTTTCTGTCTTAAAATCCTAATATATTGTTTGCTTCTGACTACCTCAAGCTCTGCCTGCTGTCCACAACATTCCTTATTTTTAAGTGCTCAAAAGGACTGTGTATTCAGCCTTGATTATTTAACAGTTTCTCCCCTAAGGCTCTACAAAGTTGAACTAGTATTATTACTTAGAATTTAGAAGACAATTGTGATATTTTTTGAATCTATAACATTTGAAGTATCAGTTGGTACTCTTAAATTATGAAGAAAACAATATGCCTTGCTTTTAGCCATGATGATGATTTATAGCATTTTCTATAGGTTTACTGCATGTGAAAGCTAAAATGAGGTAAAATGGCCACTTGTTGCAAAATTTAGGTCTCGGTTCCAAGTATTAACAGTGAGCAATGCCTAAAATAGCAGTGGTCCCAAAGTGCGGTACCATCAACAGTCTTTCATTGTCTACCTCATTTCTGTGCAGCACATGGACAGAATTGAAATTCACTTTCTGAAGAAGGCTTTGAAGTATGCACAAGAGGAAAAAATCATGATCTATAAGTGCAACAGGGAAGCTGTAATTCTCTCTTTGTATTTCATGACCTGGGCCAACTTCGCCCACTTTACATATTTTTGTGTATTTCCCTTTGTACAGCCTTTCTCTAAAACTGTTTACATTATTCCTATAGACAACACAAATGGCCACCGCTCTTGTCAAATACTTAGCACTTCAATTTATGTCAACAATTAATGTTACTGCTAGCCAATCCTTTTTACAGGTGGGATTGACTTGCATGGTCCTAAATGCTGATCTCCACACTGAAAAGGAAAATGAATGGTGAAGGGTATTGAATACTAGGGATGGGGTGAAGTTGACAGGACAGTGATATCCTTCAGTTTTTCTGTAAGTATATATTCTGCAGCACTTCTTTCACACCTAGTTGCAGAAAAACACTCTTACATACAAGTTGTAAAGAAGAGTTTCATGGATCAAACTTCAGTGTTTACTGGGGTGAGTGCAAGCAATCATGATGCAGCTCAGCTGTGCTTTGGGTCTATAGGGTGAGATCCCATTCTGTGCCAAAAGCTGCTCAGGTAGACTTACTAGTTCAGGCACAAGATTGTCTTAAATATAAATGCCAATTTTGGAACATAGTTTCCAAGAAATTGGAGATGTAGATCTCCACACCCTGCTTATGGAGGTATGCCCTCTCTGTGGCTGGATATTCCAGCCCTAAAATAGGCATAAGAAGCTATTTCCAAAGTCCTATGTATGGCACTTGTGTTCAGTGTGATGGTATGTGGTGAATACAGCGCATACACAGGAAGTGAGGTGGAATAACTGGCTTTGGAGACGACTTTGGTCTCACTGCACTATTCTCTAGGAGTGGCCGTGATTACCTGCAAAGACATTGGTAGCTCAAATGAAAGGTAGGAAGATGCAAAGTAGTGAAAGCATTGCTTAAATTTTTCTGAAGTAACCACTGATCTTTTGGAATTAAGTAACTTAAAAGGCCTTGGCTGATCAGGAAACCTCTGAAATACAGAGTTCTTTCAAAGAATCTCAGAATGCATGTTCCAAATATGGTGGAGCTAAAAGTAGTAGTTACTTAAGAATATTGGTTAAAACCTGTGAACGTTTAAACAAAAAATAGGGCCATTTTCTGTCCCCCAAAAATCTATCACTTGGTTTATTTTTTCAAGATTGTATTTTGTAAGAAATATTTTCGCTGAATCATTTGATTGCTTAACTTTTTCACGTCTGCTTCTCCCAAATCTGTTTTGTGGTATTATCATATTTTATAGATGAGAAAACTAAAGCAGGAGGTTAACTAGTTTGATTAGAGTCAAAAATGAAGTTGGCACCAGAATGACTTGGGAATTTGATGTCCTAATCTTGTGCTGAAAAAGAAATTTCTGGTCAAGCTTTAAACTTTGGCAACAAAATAACCTGAGCCACCATCAGTACTCAAATTCCGGTATCTGGAAAAACTTTGAATGAATTTTTAAGAAATATCATAACTAGAAATTCAATGTAGATTTGAGCTGTGTACACTACAATCAGGTACAGGTTGAAGATGCCCATTGAAGAAGAATGTGGTAGGAAAATACAAATAACTGAATGTTTAATGCAAAAAAGTGTATATATTTCTTTGCTGTGTAATAGAAGCTGATGCAGATATATGTTCTTTGTTCAATGAGTATTAAACATAATGAATATTGATCCTGTTGAGCCCCAAACACTCTGTTCTTAGCCCCATCAACGGCTTTTCTAGTCAAATAGTTGCTATTGGACCTGGCACCTTTCAAAAATGAATGCTAATTCTCAAAATATTTTCCCTTTACTCCTTCTCAGTAAGCTGCAAGACAGCATGTGCTTGATGGATTTTTTTTTTTTTTTTTTAAAGTAGGAAATGTAATATACTTCTGCTCTGGAGGAAAATTAGGAAGTAATTACTGTAGAATTGAATCCAGTTGCCTCTGTGAGAATAAACACAGTATAGGAAATGTTTTAGAACTTGGAGCAGGATACGTCATCCACCAGTATTCTTCACAGTACCGTATAATTAGAAGTAAATGAACAGTGTTGGACTGGTTGCAATTCCAAACATTGATTCTTTGCAAGTGTTTAGGAAGTTCCTGTGTTTGTTCTTGCTTCCTGTGTTCTTTTTTTTTTCTTCTTTGCTTTTCAGCTGCAATAAAAATGGGATTTTACATGAACGTTTATTGTGTATCTGAATAAAAGCAATTAAGTATGGTACTTTCTTACTTCAGCTGCTGGTCTGATTGCCTGTTCTATTCAGTCAAGACTTTTTCTGATAGTTTCTATATAGATTCCAGGAGCCTTTCTAAGAAAAGGTTGACTAGAAATATGTTGAAATAAGGAGAGGGAAAAAGCACTTTCATTCTAAGGTCAAATAACTTTTGTCTTATGTGAATCTGTGTCTGCCTTTCACTGTGTGCCTAATTTAGAAGCTGCTTTGGGAGTGAAAGGAACTTGAATTTTTTAATTGTGCTGCACAAGTAACAGATGAGGGACCCATGTGTGAGCCATTGACTTTATATTCCAGTCTTTTTCTTTTCAGTTGTTGTTCTATTGACTTCTTGTCAGCTGGGATTTCTGAGCACTGAACACAAACTCTCTAAGATTCCTGGGCAGAGACTGTATTGGTTTTTCTTGTAGTGACAGCGTAATAAAACATGGCATACTGCCATGCTTTGTTTTCACTCTGCCAGGATTCCTGGCTTAAGCCAAAGACCCATATACTCTCCCCATCAATTATGGGTATTTATACAGATTTAAATTAAAAATTATCCAAATCATTTATCATCTGAGAAGTAAAATCTAGCCATTGAACCTATACATCTATTTTAGTGTATATATTAATGGATGCAGAGTTACGAAACAATGACTTATAAGAGTCATAAGAAACTGATAGCTTTTAAACAGAGATGTCAGTTGGCTTTACTTTTATAGCATAATACATAATCAGAGAGAATGGTAATGTTGCTAAAATTATGCTAAAATACCATTGGAACTTCAAGAAAACAGGCTTAATTCAGGCTAGTAAATGTATTTTGTTCCAAGAGAGCTGAGCAGTAAACCCCTTGAAGTGGGTATTACCTGAAGTAATTAACTGCATCTATGAGTTAAATGCTCCAAGGAAAAGGAGGATACTTCTAGCTGACAAGGTCAGTTATCACTTTGTTGTGTTCTTTTTAGTTGGTACTGACATTCTGAACACGTCTGATAGTGTTAAATAATGCTTTTGAGAATGGAATTGCACTTATTTTTAAAACCTGTTTACTACTTAAATATAAACTTTAAAGAAATTTTCACTGGAGAAACACAGAGATGATATCCTATCTCTGCATATGCACTTCACTTCTACACAGGATTTAAATAGCTATATCATCCCATGTGGCTGGGTGGAATGCTAACTTATTTTAAGCATTTTAATTTTTTAATGTTGACTGTAAAATGTCCTTATGTGACAAACTGGCTAGTTAAATGTTTGCTGTGTACAATTTTTGTGTCTGGGCATCCCTTATTTTTATTGCAGTTGGAATTCTGATGAAGTAGAAAAAAATTTAACATGCATGGGTCAAATCATGCAGTGCAGAACCAAACAGGAACTTGCTAAAAGGTCAGTCCACTGGTTTGGAAGTCACTAGAAGGTGAGAAATCTGACAGATATCTGTTTGACTTCATATCTAGTTCAGCTGATCAGTGACAGGTAAAGTGAGCCCTCATAAAATATAAGCCTCACCTACTCCTTATGCCAGAAGATCATGACCTGGATGGGATCTCTCAGGCCTTTGCCCAAAGAAACATCCTCCAACTATTCCTGTAATTGTTTTGGCTTATTACCCACTGCGTCAGTGCTCCCCAGTGATGAAACACAGATCATGACACATCTTTTACTTTACTGGAGTTTTTTTTCCCCTCCTTTCCAGTATACTGTGTATAGATTGTACCTTTTCCATTGCCTTAGTTACCTGTTCATTTAGTTCATAAGCTTCTGTTGGGGATAAAATCTTTTCTGTAACATTTAAGTTTCATCTCTTTACCTGTGGCTTTTCTCTCAAGGGTAACTATTACTGTGTCTTGATAACACCAGATTGTTCATCTAAGTCAGATTTGAAATTAATGTTGTTTCCTTCAAAATTGTTAGCCCATTCATTTTTTTACTGCAGTGTTGTTCATTCCTTCTAGTATGCTAATAGTGTTTCCAGCCTTGTTCCTGTTGTTTATACTCTGCTAACGCTTGCCTGTGTTTGCAAGATCATGTGATTCTCCTTATTGTTTGCTTTTATTTTCAAATGTGGGCATATTCGTACTATGGGAGTCTGCTATGCAGTGTATTGTTCTGTGTGCCTTTTTGTCTTGTTCTGACTCCTGTGTTAATCACTGCATGTCTTTCTGCCTCTGTTCTTATTTCTGCTGGCATTTTGGGTTTTTTTGTTGTGTTCATAGTGTTATATCTTGCTCTGTACATAATAAGCTTTGTTTCTGGTTGAGTGACGATGGGCATATTTTTTTTACTATTTTCTTAAAAATTAATTCCAACTCTAACTCTTATCGAAGATTTTGTCTCATGCTTCATTTTCTATCTGATCCCTTTTAGGTTATCTTTAAAAAATCATGAGCTTGCCTTTTTGGCCTTCACCTTTCTTCATACCATGTATTTAAGTGTGCCTCACATTTCATTTTCTGTATGGAGCACAACACTTCCCAATTTTCTACAGTTCAGTAGTAAAGCTTCCTATGGCTCTCTTCCTTTCTCCCTCAGAGAAGTCTTCCACTTCTAGTAGCCAGAAACTGAAGTGCTGTTTTAAACCTTTATTGTCTCATGTTTCCAGAAAGTTTCAGCTGTTAATGAATATTAATGAAGCATTTTCTTACCTTTGTTTACTGCCTGATACCATAACTTGTTCAGCAACTGTTCAGAACTGGATGCCTGATTTACTGACTATTTTAAAGGGTATTTGAGTAGGAATGCGGAAAGACACTGACTTTGTGCTGAGGGATGAGTGGGAAGAGGATGAGGAGGCAAAGGACATTAGAGGTGTAAATGCATCTGGTGAGGATGCACAGGCAAGGAAACGTGAAAGTCTGCTTCAGTCGGATGGTGCTGTTCTGTGGCAATGAGAATCACAGAGCAATTTAGGCTGGAAAATACCTTTGGAGGTCATTTAGTCCAACTCTGTCAAAAGCAGGGCCAACTTCAAACTTAGGTCAGGTTGCTTAGAGACTTGTCCATTCAAGTCATAACCTCTCGGGGCAACATGTGCCAGTGCTTACCCACTTAGGCAGCTTCAGCTGCAGTCATTACTCCATGCCCAGAGCATCAGTTTGAGCACTCATATAATCACATAATGAGTCAGGGAGCCGATTTGGCTAAAAATCAACCATTAAGTAACTTTCACAGAAAATAACATCCTGTCTTGGCTTTTCTCCTTTCAGTAGGAATTAAGAGAGACGCAGGAAAAAAGCAATGCCCTTGCAAACACATAAGCTTCCCCTTCTACCCTCTCCCTGCAATGTGCACGCGCACAGGTGAGTGATGCAGGAAACCTTGAATTTAAGCATGTAAAAAATTTCATCAGTAGAAATTCTGTTTTGGAGAGCACAACTAGAAGCTATTCAATTCTCTGCTTTCCAAAATTCTCAATGAACAGGTACATTTTTTTCATTGTTTCAAATTTAGGCTTCAGGCTTACATGCGAAAGGGGTGGGAAAAACAGGCATTAAATGTACTTTTATTAAAGATAACTGAAAGCAATAGTTTGATCTCATTTATATATTTGGAACTGATGTGAGGAATATATGTAAGATCAAAACCTTAGTGTTTAGTAAACAGACAAAAAAACCCACAAAACCTTCCTGCTCAGCTCTTTTAGAACTTAATGGCAAGCTCAAAAACAGCCAATGTACTTGCTCTGTTCAATTCTTATATTTAAAAAAAAAAAAAAAAAAACCTTTTAACTTAGCCTCTAGATCTGAACTTCCAATGGAGAGCTGTCACATTCACTGTGGCTCTGTGCACAAATCTGCTAACTCTAACAGCTGTTCGATGCTTTATATTGTTTATAAATAACCTTAAAAGATTTTTACTGCACTGTGCCAGGCTTTTGAAGCACGTGGCATGGTAATGGGACAATCAAATGTTATGGAGAATAAGTTTTAGCAGCGATGCTTTGAATTCAACAACCAGCTCTAGCTCAGAGATCTACTCTTCTCTTATTTAGACCCATGTTCTTCTTCCTCTGAACAAGGACAGTGCAGCAAAAGAAAACAAGGGTTTTTTTTTTTTTTTTGTGGGAGGGACAGCTTAAACTTTGAGATTGAATATCTTGGAGGCAATAAAAGTTAAAAGCTAGAAAAAACTGCTACAAGCCATGAAAATACAGATGTCAAGTGTCTGTAAAAGGCATTCACACCTTTGCAGAGCGAGGACTGCAGGAATGATTGATATGCAGTCAGCTCCCCTTTCAGTTCAGAATGAATTCATCATTTGCCAGATATCCTGACAATATCTGTAGTTGTGTAACGAGATTTCTAACAGAATTTGTGGTTTCTGTTTGCATGTAACGTTTTAAACTAATAACTGAAAATATTCCTTTAGTTCTGAAGACCCCTCCACTGAAGCTGTAGATTCTTATCCCTGTGACTGATCAGTGATTATCCATTATAAGCAGTGTATTTGTCAGCTAATCATATGTTGTACTGAATAATGGATGATTCAAACTGCAGAGATCTCACGTGCTAGGATAAGATCAGTCTGCTTATCACAATTAATTTAAAGAAACACCTGGAAGAGGAAACAGTACAATTAAATCAAGTTCAGGAAGGAAGCAAAATGTAGCAGTTTTCTATCACTTATGGAAAAATTTAGGTCACGTTGCTGTGATAACCTGTTTAGAGTAAATATGCCATATGGGTTCTAGAATCTTAAAAATGCTCTACTGAGTTACAGAGTATGTTTATTAGCAGATCACCCCTCACTAGGTTTTTCTAAAAACAGACCACAGCCAAATAATGTTGCTTTTGTGTTTTCGCATTGCAAGTTAGCAAAATTACTGCATCTGATTTATAATTGTTTGAAACCTGAGTGCCACTTAAGCTATCTAAACATTGAGCATGTATTTTTAAACACTGATTGGATATTAAATAGTAAAAGCTGTTTTATTTTCATTGTATACACCACCTAATGTATAAAGAATAGCGTTAGGGTGGGCCCTAGGGCTCTGCTTAATGGGGGCGCGTTCTGTAAAAAGAGCTTTCATCTAAAATGTGTGCAGACCGCAACTATATGCAGCTGTCCTGAGATTCCTGGGATAGCAGAGCGTCCCTATCTGCAGGGACTCTGTCTCCTCAAAAGGCATTATACATAAATTTTAAATTGTGATTAAAAATGAACAGAATCATGAACAAACACAGCTGTGTTTGCATGTGTATTCTTGGTCACTCTCTTTCCCTTTAGATTCACATCTTTCTTCAGTCACATAAGGAAAGAGGAGTAGAAGCAGATACAGTTATGAAGAGATTATTTACTTGTTTTAAAAGCATTACCACTTCCACTACTTTCTGTGAACAAATTAAGACTTTCCATCTTTGTCAGACCCAGACAAAACATGTGAAAGTCCCAAAAGTTAACTAGTAGGTCTGTTAATGATGAAAATATTGCACTGAAATATCTTCTAAAACTGGCAGCATATTAGTATTTTCATTGCTATTTGTTTTGAATCCGCACAGGGATGTTTAGGGTATATTTCGGGAAGAAGTTAACAGATAATCCTTACTCTGAGGACAGAACCATCTTAAAGTAACCATTACCTTGTGTGTAAGAGTTAAGACCAGGTAGACTGGAATGACAATACTGTAATCCTTACTCAGGAAGTCATGTACGAATGCTGATGGCTCAGTTCATTTTCTTTTCCCAAATTGGCTCCTTACTCGCACTTTCACTTCTCGTAGTGAAATGTTTATTCAACCCTTTCCTTCTACTAGTGAATGTTATATGAAAGAATGTGAAGAAAATGTCATGCGAAAGGTCTGAAGTTATAACTTATGCTTCAGAAAGCTTTAGAGCAGTTAGTTATTTGCAGGCACAACTCTCCAAGGCTTAAAAGACCTCATTGATGTAATTGAAATTAGCTGCTCAGAGGAGAGTGAGGCAGAATGCGCATGAGGAAAGCTCTGTGGGGGCTTCCTAGCTTAGCAGATTTGTGTACAGGCTTGAATTCAAATTTGACTTGGGTCAGATTTAGTATCCTCACTCTCCAGCCCTCCTTTTTTTTTTTTTTTTTTGCTCTTGCATCCAGACTCACCCTCAGCTGTACCCATTTCCTGCTTGCCTCTGAAGCTGCAATTGCCTCCCTCCTTAGGAGAGCCAGAAAGCAGAGCATGCAGCCAGAAAGGACGGGTACCCGACAGTGTCAAACACAGGCACAACTATCTGTCAGCTGCAAGCATAGCAGGGCGCAATTCCCTTAGTCAAGTTTGTACATAACAAATTTTCATGGTCATCTTGGATACTACCCCACCTAAGCGAGACTATCCATCTCCTAGAATACAAGCGTTACAGCCTTTTTTCCGATTATCCCACTTTTCATCATTCCCTACAGTTTCCAATAAATATATATTTTTCTTCAGTGTTTCCATGCTATTGCATTCCACAAAATAGTCCAGCTGTTTAACTTTTAATGAGTGGCTTTTTAAATTATCTTGAGTGAGAGAAAGTAGGAAAATGGAAGCAAGGGGTATTGGACATACTAGTTTTCAAAACATGGAATTCACTATCACCTTTTAATATGGCCTTGTTAGTACTGGGGAACAGTTGCCCCAGGAGTACTTTCTGAAACTACTATTATGTCTTTTCAAAAAGTTGCTTGTCGTTCAGATAATTCTAATAGAAATAGACTGTGGGACTTTTTTACTCTTATTTATTTTAGATTACAGAAGTGCTGTAAAATGGAGATGCTAAATAAACAGGCTCTCAGCTAAGTTTCCTCTCATAAGCAGGTCACAAAAGTTTCTGGAAATGAGACGTAAGGAATTAATACAAGAAAATATATTTATATGGGGAACTGGGAGGTGGAAAAATGACTGATAAATGGGTTATCTAAATCTTTCTAAAAAGAAAAGAAGCAGCAAGCTACAAGTCTTCAAAGGGGAAAAAGATCCATTAGTTAGATTTTGCTAAATTTAAATTGTAAATATTTTATAATATAGCCTTTCAGATGCACATTATTTGCTTATTTGAAACAGCTGTAGCCAAAGCTCTGTACAAATAACTTTTTTCCATTGGATTCATTGATATCTGAGGAGGGAGTGGTGCTTTATTTTGTAAAAAGCCTTCAATGGAGCCGCATGGGATACCATCCTAGGGGTGGTCGGGTGTGTTGCTTCTATTATTTAATGTAACGCTGGTTAAGCCCAGCAGAGGTGCTTCATGCCGTAAAAGAAAGCTACGGCAGACTTCTCAAAAGTCTGAGAAGCGTAAAGCTGGAAATGCACACTGCGGTTCCTAAGCTACGGTAAGAGGATTTTTTTAAAATCAGACATATAGAAGAAGGAGCTGCTGGTTGCGTCTTTGTGAATTGCGTGGAGGCGTTTTAGCAGGTGTCCGAGTGATGGCAGGAGCTGCGTGAAGGGAGAGAGGTTTGTCGTTTTGTGAACAGGTTGAGTAGGTGAACTTGAAGAGTTCTTGAGCTCTTTGTAACGGGCTTAGTCTGTGCGTGGACCTAGTAAAGGAGAGTCTTGGCTTTGCCGCCTCTACCTTTCCTCCTTGAAATGAAAAATTGGAAAACATAAACTCATACGAACTGTTAGCATTGAAAGAATCAGGCAGTTTGGCCTCACCGCGGCAAGAATGCTAAACGTGAAGCTCTCCCAGCCCTGTGCCCTTGCCCACCTCCTCAGTCCCAGCCCGTGCTGCTCGTGGGATTTCAAAGGGCAGCAGAGAGTCTGGCCCAGCAGAGCCTGGGGCAACAACCAGACCTCTACTGCAAGGTTCATCTCGTCGGGCTGCCATTATAAACTGTTCTGTCCGTCAAACAACGCTTCTTTGTACAGATCTCCACAGTTAAATGGTCAGTAGCAGTTCATCATAAATTAAGGGCAGCGTGTAGACCAGTCCTTGTCTGTATTAACATGTTAATACAGAACCCTGTGAATTAAAGTGATACTCAGAAAACTCATATTACTGTTTTGTCGTATAGCAAAACCACAGTGAGGAAAAGTCTTGGGAGTTTTGTTTTTAGTTTGAAGCCTGCAGTTAGATTGCGAAAGGCTAACTAATGTGTATGGGAGCCAAGTAATTTTATGAATTAGAATGCAAGGTGAGATTGCTGAAATGTTATTTCCTAGCATGTCACATTGGAGATTTTATCAGTGTTTTGTACTGCTCCAAGAAATTGCTGTTGCTAGCAATGAAGAATAGCTTTCAAGGTAGTAGAGATAAAAGAAATATTGAAACAAATTTTCCTTTTCTTTCTATTCCCCCTGGGCTAACAAGTACATTTTCCACAGCAAGTGAATATACTAAGGATTAATACTTTCTTTCTTTTTTTTTTTTTTAAGAGCTGTAAACAATTTCTTGATCACTTCTAAAGAGTCAGATAATTAGTAAAAGATTTACTGCAATGACTGAATTTAAAATACTAGGATTAAAAATAGTATCTATTCCAGTAGAGAGGCTGACTTGGCCTGCAAATATCACTGCACCTCTCTGGGCTATTTCCTGATCAGAAAAATAGGGAATGATGACATTAGAAGCTGCTGGGACAACTAAGGCTGACAAGTGCAGCAGAACTGCTAACGGGGGGGGTTAATTCTAATCTGTGTATTCCTTCCTTAGACACCGCTACCTTGAGAGATCTGCTCCCTCCTCCTCTCTCCGTCTCAAATCTTCTGCTATCATGTGCATGTTGCCACTGTGAGCTCAGTTTTATCTACTGAGTTGATAACTTTATTAACTTGCAGAATAAGGACAGGGAGTAGAACAGAGACAATGACTCAGTGACTGAACAGAACATTTAACTATTTATGTTGGGTTTAACTAAAGCCCTTCTTTCAATCTGAACTCATGGTAGGGTTAAATAACTAATTTCAATTTTTTTCTAATAATACATTTTTGGTATATTTACTATTCAAAATTTTGTCTCATTCCACTGGGTCATACATGCCTTTCTGAAGTCTCTTTTTTTTGTCAGAAGTCCAGTTTCTCCCAGGAGCACTGAACTACTTGGTAATTCAAGCATTATAGAAATTCGTGGAATTTTGGAAAAAAACAAACTAGAAATCCCCACGTTCCAAAGAGCAGCCTAGTTGAGTCTACTGGGTTGTTGAGATGTCCTAGAAACCCCACACAAATGTAAATTATTACAGTAGCCTGACAAAACGGCAGAAATTGCAGGACATGTGTGGTGAATCTATGATGTTTGGAAGCCCTGCTCTCACCTGCTAAGGAGGAAGTTTTGAGGTCCAGCTCCTGTATGGTGATATAGTTGCCATTTTGCTTTGTTTGTTACTTTCTTTTGCTTTCGCTCAGCTTTTCCTGCAACTGTGATCTTTCCCAACAGCTCCTTCCTTAAGATCACACTAGCAATAGAAAGAAAAAAGGTAAGTCAGTCCGTGACTTGCCATGGTCACGGGATAGACATGCACTGTGCTTTCCCCTGTGCATAGGTAGAAAGTGGTTACCAATTAGCCTGTGCATCTACCAAAATGTTCCAGAATCAGTGATCTGCCTGAACAGATCTGTTAGTGTTAAAAGAGTAGTTGTCATATTTGCTATTGGAAAGCAAGCTGACTCATCTTATTGCTCATGTCTGTAGTGAAGTGTTTGGGAAAAAGAATTATTACATTTACACATTCAGTCTTCCCCAGGCTGTGAATGCTTTTCTTTACTCTGTGTAAGTTACTGAACCCCCTACATCACCCTTCCTGCTAATGAAACGTAGCCATCGTTTTAGTGGGCAGTGAACAGGCTTTTAATTTTCTTCTGTTCATTTATGAAGGAATGAATACTTTGACTACTCTCAGTCCTGCTAATCACAGTTAAAGATGTAATGACAGTCAATTCTCAAACAGAAAGCTAGCAACTTTTTTGCTGTTTCTTTCTTTCTTCCTTTGTCTTAATATGAACAGGTTCACTTCATTGCAGTGCAAACTGCTGGATAAGAAGGAAAATAATAAACCCCGTTCCTTGCCTTCGCTGTCGTGACTACTTAGCCCTTCTGGCCCTTCCTCGTCCTACTTGAACGTATCTGGGAGCAGTGAAAGGTCTGATCTGCCCCCTTCTGTATCCAGCTACTGCTTGTGATTTGGCTGCCGCTGCTAGCATGAGTCTTCTCTGATGTAAGAGCTGAGTGCATGTCCTTCCCCTCTCGGGGCTAGAGGAGGAGATGACACTTGCAACAGGAACATCCCTGATCTTCGCATGCTAGATGTGATCCTGGTCCTCAGAAGTTCAGGAGGCTCAGTAACATAAATCAGTAACATAACACCTCTTTCTCTTCAGTCATCAGTGACACAAAATCAATGAGAGGACTGATTGCAAGGCTAGTGCTGTTAAAAGTTATGTTTGCTTATTTCTTTTCTAGTGAACAGAGGGAAGTATCAGTGAGAATTCTTAGTGACTCAATAAACTGCTGAAAAATTTCAACCAACACGGCACTAAAATTACTTTTTCTGCATTTTGGTAGAAAAAATAATTCTGAATGTCATGCTGCTGCTATAACAGCAAGCATCTTGAACGGACATTATGTGTATTTCTTCAAAAATGACATTATTATTCAGTATTCAAAAATACTTATTTTTAAAAAGAGAAACTGGAGGTGGCTTAACAAAAATAAGAATTTTAATGTATCTTTTCAAGTTTCAGCTCTCTTGCCCCAGCAGTAATTTTAAACAGATACTATTGCATTGGAACTGAAAAAATTGTCAGGTCCCCAGATAAGACTGTGATACAGGTTTTATACCCTAATCTCAGTAAAAAGTAAAGAGAAAAATCAAAGCTTTACAACCCTTCTGAAAACACAGAGCGAGGGGAAAAAAAGAAAGGAGAAGCAGATGACGGCTGTTTAACTGTATTAACAGCTAATGTTAAAGTATATTATCTAGATGACAAAAAATGTCAACAAAAATTAGCTGGAGCTGATACAGTCTTCCATTATACAGTTCCAATTAAACTAATATTCTTGTTTCTTTAATTAGTAGGAGAGTTACTGAACACAAAGAAAATAATTATACTTTTCAGTTGTGAAGGTACTCAGGAAATACTTAGCAGCAGCTGCTCTCTGACTACAATTCTTTGACTAACACCTACCCTGTTATTTCTTAAGGTAATAAATTGCTGGAAAAGAAATAGGTGCTTGATGTGTTACAGACCTGACTTACCTCTCATGTTTGAGTAGAAACGTCTCATTTGAAAACAATGTAGTTGGGATTTCTTCTTTTCATTACATCAATTATATATAGAAATGAAATTATACATATGCTTTCTGATATCTGAATATATCATTTATTTCCTAAAATAAAGACAGACTGGTTTAGCTCTAGCCCTGCTACATAACATATTATAGGAGGCATCAGACGATATATACTGCGAGAACTAAAGACCAGATCCTCTTCTGATGATCTTATGTTTATCAGATCCTCCAGGAAAATTCTTTTTGCCTAATCAAATAGAAAACAATTTAGTTTTGCTTAGAATTAGCATATATTTATTGTATGGTTGACTGTACTGTTTTGATTAACCCAGACAATGCTTTTGAACAAAATGCAGTTCAGTGTGTAGGGGGAGCGAAGCCCTGCTCAGTCAGAGCTGGCTCGCGTGGCCATCTCACTGCTGCCTCCGCAGCACTGGCTGCTGTCAGCACGACCAGTTAAATGGTCAGGGGCACTCTATCCTCATCCTGGGTAAGGAGGAAATGTTATTTTTAATAGCCGTGGACTACGTTTATGAAGTTTAAGCTTAAATTGCTTTTTTTTTTTTTTTTTAGGTATACTTTTCCTAAGAGAAAATCTCAGGTTTAAAGATATCTTCAGAGTATTGTCATTTTAAAAACAGATAATTAGACTATTTCATCAAAATACAAAGTTCTATCCTCAGATAATGGTTACATGCTATCTAAAATCCAGATGACAATATCTGTGCTGTCTTATCTGTCATTCAGCTTACACTTTTAAAGACCCAGGCATGAGAAGGTGGCAAACTTCTGCAGAAACGGAAAATGTCAAGTCCTGATGATCTTTGGCAAGTATGAGTCTCAGAACAACTGCAATTTTCACTCCGATTCCCTCAATGCGTAATTGCAACCCCACTCTCTGAGCAGTCAGACCTCTGCGAGAACCAGTGGCTAAATGAATCAAAACCAACAGGAAGAGTGCTTAGCAGACACTGTGGCTGAGATCCCTCTCTCATAAATTTAAACATTTAAATACAGATGTCTGTGGTTAAGCTAGTTACATGACACTCCTTTTGTAATCAGCCAAAATAAATAGCATGTGATTCATTTGACCTATTTTAGATGTCAACATAAGGGTGATGTGATTAGTGCCCTGCCCTCCTCTGACTAGATCGCCTAGCTGTCACTTGAGCATAAAGAGAATCTTGGGTGGCTAGCTGAGGTGGAGACATTCATATTGCATGGGATTAATCCCATCCTGTACCATCATTAGTTTTTTAAATCAATATCCCATTGAAGGGGAAGTATACATTTCCTGGTTTTGCTGCTTTTTTTTTTTTTTTTAATTTATCAATAGGTATGCTTAAAAAGATGCAGTTTACTGTATTTGCATACAATTGATAAGTATTTAAATATTTTTTCAGAGGAAGTGATGATCATTTGACAATATTTTAGTATTTTAATTTTGTCCTACTCTTCTAAAACAAAGAATAATAATATTTCCCAAACGTAGGTGATGGTTTTGTGGACATTGTGAAATGCTCATACTGTATTGATATGTATTGTAGAAAATTCAACAAAATGAATGAATAGGTCAAAAGCTCATGATGTGAAATTGAAGGCCTACAATTCTGCAACTCAAAATCAACGTATAGAGAGTTTCTGTGTATCTGATTTACAAGTATAGATGTTATTCAGACAGAGAACTACCTACTAAATATTCTCCTAGCAATGCAAAATATTGGTACTAAACTGGAAAACTTGATAACTATTTTGTGAATCTGCATTGGTACTTAGGTGTGCTTTTATAACTAAAGTGAAAAATAAAAATAATTGAAATAGAATTTCCTTTTTTTTTCCTGCCTTTGGCATCATAGATATTACAGACCCTTTGTTAGGTCATTGTTAGTTCAGAACAGTTTTGCAAACAGTCTCTAAATCCTAAGTGATAACTTTTTCATTATCTTAGAAATTTTGTTATGTACTGCTAATAGTGATTAAATCAAACAGTCACTAATTCTACACATCACCCCTCCGGTCTAACTGCTTGTCTTCAGTAATATGTAGAAATGGATTTAATCTATTACTCCAAATATATTTCTTTCCTTCCTGCCCTCTAAAATATATCCCTTGCAGGAAATTCTAATTGAGATCTACCTCACCATCTTTTTTATCTGTCTTTTAAAAGTTTCTGGAACAAAATCTGCACGCAAACACCATGATAAGATGCAAATAAAAGAAGAGGTGTGCTTTGGTCAAACTTTGTAGGATTGTTTTTAACACAAGCAAATTACAATGTTTAAGAACATGAAGTAGAAACAGTGAAGAAAAAAAGTTTTCCTGATGTCTTGCATAGAAATTAGACCAAAAAGCTGGTAAATCTTTTCTAACAAAAACTTCAATGAAAAACATAAAATCTGAAAATAGAAATAAAAGATCTCTACCTCAACTGGTATAAATCACCAGCGCAATGTAAATAGCATAGTTTTAGATACATTGGTCCAGCCTGGTGTCTTTAAGAATTGAAATGTAGTTGCAAAATGATTAACTTCCATTTTGGTTATATATCTAAAGCTGAATCAAGACCTTAATATTACCTCCACCTACTCTCATTAAACTTCTGAAAAGCCACAGGATGGTGGAAGCCTACTAGCATACGGTGCCTGTGCCGAAGGGACTGCCCCATTTGTCTGAGGGCTCACGTGCTGCTCTGAGGACAGAGGACTTATTGCGCCTTCCAGTATCGATACCAGTCAAAGACCAAGAAGACTAGACATGCTAGAGCAAAATAATGCAAAGTCTCTTCTATGCCTGTTGCAGCTTCTCATGATAAAAGCAGCAGTAGGTGGCCAAGTCCCTAAAAGACTGTCCATTGTCAGACTGCCTGATATGTATGTGACTAGAAGCATCTTCCATATCTTCTGTATTGGTGATTGTCACTTAATTGGCTGAGGTTTTCATTTGTCTAGCACTTATTTTCTACTTTTGCCGTTTTCTTCTACAGTAATTTTCAGCTGACTATTTTTCACTATTTCTTTTACTATATCTTACTTACAAGTAATTTCTCTATATTTTAGATAGGTGTAGGAGAAAAGACAAGTTAGTAATTTTTTTTCTTGCCTTCTGGAACTACCATTAACTCACTGATTCCTTTTACTCATGGAGGCTTCTGATTGCTGCAGATTTTAATAAATCTTCTGAAGTCCCTGAACTTCCACTTTCTATGAAGTGTAGTAAATTTTTATTTAATGTAGCCATGCTTAATCTTTCTGCTGCCCCAAAATTCTTTCACTTTGGTAACAGGCAGGTCAGTCTTCATCATGCCAATATGTATTATTAGCTGTCAACTCCTGTACTCACGATTATCATAGTTTCTTCTTTTTATCCTTTAAAAAAATCTTCCTTTTCCACTTTTTACCTTGAATTTAATCACTGGATGGGAAAGCTGCCAGATCCCAACCACAGAATTTGTTGTTTGATGATGTTGCCTTTTACAGGACCAAACAACTGAAAATATGGTTGCTATCTGTAGAAAAGTGCCCATTTAAAAGAGTGAGCTGTAACCTAGATGATGATGTTGCCTTTTACAAGACTGAACAACTAAAAATATGATTGTTATCTACAGAAAAGCGCCCATTTAAAAGAGTGAGCTGTAACCTACAATCCTGTTATAAGATAAAGGAAAACTATGTAATATTGTCCTATTATTTTTGCCACTTACATCTAAGAAAAATTTCCATGGGTCATACAAAATACTCTGTTATCTTCTCATTCAGATGGGATATGTTTAGTGCTCCTCAGATAGAGACAGTTGTTCCTTTTCAGACAATTTAGCAGAGTGATGGAAGCCTTACAGATATTACATTTCTATGACTTCTGTGCAAATTGTCACTTAGGTAGAGCAGAGAGACCCAGAATTGTCCCTCACCAAGGGCAAAGCAGTCACAACTTGGTCTGTTTTCCACTACTAGGGGCAGCTTCTGGTCAGCAAGTCCGTACGGGATGGCCTGGCATCACGTGTGCTCCCAGCCAGCTTGTGCTCCCAGCTGGCCACGGCTCCCACCTGTGCAGATGGATGGTGGGAACACAGGTGGGAGCCGAGCAGCGGCTTGAATAAAAGGGCTGCAGGATTTTAAATTAGGGCTTTCTGCTGAATCTAGTGGGAGATCAGAGCAGCTCAGGAAATCCTACAGAATTCAAAGACTATATTTTTTTCTGAAAATGAATAGGGTTATTCTTTAAAAACTCTTCCTTGAGCTATGCGGTTAGAACTGATTTCCTGCATTTAAAATTTTCTTTCACTTCGAATGTTATACAAGAGGTTAACTGTAGCATGCAGAACATGCCCAGGTGTGATCTTAAATTTCAGTTTGATTGCATCCTCAGACATTTTTCTTTTTTATATGTTTTCTTTTCACATATGCATACTTCTCACTTGCTTTTATTTCATTTTCTTTTAATGATTTTTTTTCTAGTTTATTTGCATGAACTATTGCTCTTCCAGAATGGAATACCTAAATCTGCTTGCTATAATTTATACAATAGTTTGAGGCACTAAAGCATTATTCTGTCAGCTGTGTATCAGTTGTCTCAGTTTTTCTCTATCTTCTGCCTTGGGCCTGATTTCATTTCCTATTAAGCAGCTTCTTGTGAGATATTGAAGCACCTATTGGTCTTAAATTTCAGAAAACATACAAGCATATTTTTCACCCCCCTGCACAGTTGCAGTATTCTGACTTAAATTCACTGTCTTACTGATAATACACTGCATAGTGGAAACTCCGTAATTACTCTTTATTAATCCAACACTTCCTGTGAATTTGAAATAGTTCTTTTTTATTGTGCCATTCTTACAGCGGTAGAGATGTGCTCATCATGTTGGTGGATTGAAGGAACTGAACATTTATCCTAAAGCCCATTTTAAACACATTAATTCAAATCTTTGATCCCACTACAGATTATGGTATAAATGTTGGTCTGAACAGCTTGCAGTTTGCACGTAACTATTGGAAAATTCAGCAGTGAGATTACTTGTCTGGTCTTTCTTCCACTTGTTTGATTCCAGGACTTCTATAGATCTTAAATTCCCAGATGGCCCTCTTTATTATAGATACTAGAAACCTTTTCATTGAATTTAAGGGGAGGTAGGCAACATTCCAAATGCATCCACTTATTCATTCCTTAAATACTTTAACAATAACTGTACGTTGTGTATTAGAAATAGTAGAAACACAATAAATAAATACACAAATAAATGCACAAATAAAACACAAATGAATTCTGTAAAGATGCTTGCATTGGAAAGGCCAGTACTGAGATTCCAGTTTGATCATCTAATTATGATTCCTGCCTCATTTGCTAAGTCAAAGGATTGCATGGCTATGAGTGTTTAGATTACTCTGATGTTCTGCACCGCTTGATTTATTTTTAAACTTATTGTAGGCATTTGTATTTTACAAAAAATGAAATGTTTGGCAGATGTTTAGGTTACATCCCTAAAAAAGTTCTTACATAGAACTATATTGTCATCCGCAAAAAGACGAAGCTTTGCCTTTTCAGCCTTGCTATAGCTGCTTTTATGTTTTAGCAATGAAGTTATTAGCCAAAAAGCTTTTTGCTAATTAGATAACGAAGCAGTAAACAATTTGTTTGCACTTCTTCCAGAGAGTAATGGTAACATTAATCCTGATTAAGTATTCCCCCATATGTCTGACATTCTGAATGAGGGTTTTCCATTATCACTCAACAATTTCAGGCTATTATCTTTTGCAGTAAAGATGAAGTAGAAAGTTTAAAAGGATTTTAATGGCATTTTATTCAAAAAAAAAACACCCCCCATTTCTGTATCAGTATTTATAATTTGAAATGAAAATATAATTTTACTGTAATAACTCCCCTCCTCCCCCCAGCAAATCTCCTTACTAGAAGAGCATTTCCTGCTAGAAAAAGTTACTCATAATAAGACAACTGATAGCTGTCTGTTGTCTGACAGCTTGTTTCCTACCAGTGCAACTGTGATGAAACATTTGGATGCCTGCAGGAAGAATGTCAGTTAGGTGACTTTTCTCCAATACAGTGCTTACAAAAATGATAATCAAATATTTTCTACCAGTTATTATACCTATGATTCCTTCCTTTGTTGTGAGCTGTGCTCTCAGTCCTACGGGGTATGCTTGTAATAGTCTAAGTAAATTCTGGCATAATCCTCATATTTGCTTTGTTTCTGTGTTAGAAGAGGCAAGTTCATCTAATATTTCAAAACAGGAAAAGGAGAAGGGTAGCTTGCAATTGCTTTAATTAAAGACCATGTTTCTTTTGCTGTACAGAGATATGTCCTAATTTGCTGAGTGGTGTTTCTGTAAATATTTGATTCCAATACTTTTGATTTAACAGTGTACTATCAAGATGAAAAATAGCTTGAGATGGTTTTCGTGACTTTGATATCACTCATTGTAACGTGGTCTGAATTCAGCTTTTTGATCTTCCTTTATTATAGGAGGAGTTGTTTGCTTTTTACATGGGGAAGATGAGTAAGTAGTTTCCTCCCTTCTACTGCTACTATATACCCGCTTTGCAAATAAGTATATTCTTCTCTATGGGCTTTATATCCAATCAGTGGGAGCATTTTCTACTTACTTGCTAAAATGCTGGCATATATATCATTGTCCCCCTGCTATTTAAAAGGGATGAATGAATATAACAGGATGAAGCTCAGAAGTAATTCCAGATCTAGGTTAGGTCAAGACCCTTAATTGGTAGATTTTACTTGAATCATTGTTCTTTATTGTTAAATCTGAAAAATTCTTTGTTATTTCATAAGAAGATATTTCATCGACAGATTACTGGGACTCCAGCTTTTTTTAAAGAGAGGGTAGCTCAAAACACCAGAAGAGAAGCAGCTCTTGCAGGTTCTTGCATTGTTTTTGCACTTTTTAAAAATGTCATCTAGAATGCGGAAGTAGAAAAGGCCAATAAAATGAAAATGAAGGTATAAAGGGGAGGATCATAGTTTTGATCATCAGTTTCGTTTAAGTCTATCAGTGTAAGTATTTAAAACGTTCTTTCCTTTCCCAAATCAAGTCAGTCACCCTCAGATGCATGGATGCATTCAGATGCCCTGAATTTTAAAATTTGTTAACCAATGTATTGCCAAGCTGAAGCACAAGTACTTAAAAATCAACGTGAATAGCTTGAAAATCATGCGATTTAAAATAAAAAGATATATTTAATAAACAAATTTCACTATTTTGCCTTCAATGTTTTAATCCTTTTCAATATATTCAATTTTGTCACCTTTAGTGAAGGAATAGAAATATAAGTATTTATTTTTTCATTCTTTTAATGGAGTCTGTATTTCACATATGATTCTCCAAAAGAAGAACCTTAAATATTTATCAGAGTTGTGACAAAATGTGAAAGTTGGTAAAGGAAGAGACATTAGTGTTTTTTCCCCCAAGTAGATATAAGAAAAAACTTTTCGAAGTCAGCTCCTAGGCCACTGGTATTCTCTTATGTCTGATGAGGATGAAGGATAATGGTTTCAGAAAAACTGCTGTGCCTTTGAAATTAGGCCTTAGAAGATAGATGATGGAACAAAAACTCTTCAATGATTGAACCTCTTCTAAAAGAAATTATATGTTTGTGACTCACGGCTTCATGGCTCATATGTAAAATTAGCTTTATAAAATACCATTCTAGCCTCGCAATAATTCTAAGTAGTGATTTATGAAGTGCCTTGTGCCAAAGGCCTGTAGGCGTCTCCTACAGTGGTGTGCACAGCAGTGGCTAGAACGTTACCTCTAAGAAACAAGAGCAAATTTTCTACTATGACTTTCACATATTTCAGTCATTTAAGTATAAAGTTGGAATTGCACAGTGCTTTGCATAAAGTCACGTTCATGTCATTAGAAACAGCTCTTATTTTCTCTTTTGTGTAACTACATAACAATACTGGCACAAAAATATTCTTTTGCTTCATGAAAAACAGTGCAGTTTTTTCATGTTTCAAGTGAGTGCAGTCATTTTACATGAACTTGTCTTGATCTTTAATGAGAACCGAAAGGGAAAAGAATGTACTAAACAAAAAGCAAATATGGCCAACTTGGCAGAGGTCAGGTACTGAATCTCTGTTCCCTTTCTTTCCAGGTGAAAATGATTGATGTGGAATGGCATGGACTCAGCACGGCTGCTGAAGTTGGCCTACATCATTTCTCTCTGAAGCAGCAATAGCTGGTTCACTGTAGCCACAGGCTGCACAGTTCTCTGAAGTGAGCATTCATGAAAGTATTTGGAAATCAAAAAGGTTAGAGGCTGATATGGAACTTATTTAGCATTAAGGATATGTGAGAAAAGATAATCAGAGGAACTGGCGAGAAATTTGTAAATCAAGCCTATGCAGAACTATCTATGCATTTAATTATAATCTATGTCTCCTTCTTTATTTTGTATTTTCCTTGGTCCTACCTAAGACTGGCTGTATGGAATCAGACCAAAAATCCATCTAGCCTAGTATCCTGTTTATGAAAATGAATAGTAACAGAGGCCTATGAAAGAAGAAGAGAGCTGAACAAGCACAGAATGGTATTTCCCTCGTATGCTTCTCCAGTTTCCAGCAGTCTTCAGGTCTTTGAAAGCTATTGTGCTTTCCACTTAGATCATTAAAGTTCCCGTGACCTGACATATGAAAAACAGATCTTGACCAGTAACATGCCTGACACACTCTGACTTCCTTCTTACCTCTTGAAGGACATTGTGGACATACCATCCCTTTCCACAGTTTTGAGTGTCTTCATCATTCCTCGTTCACAGCTTGCCCCCATAGTACAGCTCACATGAACTTTGGACCCTAAACCGGGCTGATAAAACAGAAGAAGGACAAAGTACAGAGAATTTTTGAACAAGCAGGAGAAAGATGAGCTTATTGGAAAGAGAAGTTGTGGGCCTATAGGAAGGCTCTGTGTGATATGGGATATTCTGTACTATCATTTGTGTTCTGGAAAAAAATAGGCCAACTTAGTGATTTAAGAGCAATTTAAGAAGAGATTAGGACTTATGAATTCTGGTGATAAGCAATTTTATTCCCTTGTGGGTCAAACACTAGGATTATTTTATTATGAGAAGCAGAAGTTTAGTATCAAAGTAATAGTTATTCATAGTTATATATTAGCATATTAAAGCCAATAATCCATATCTCAAACTCCTACTGCTCTCCCTCCCTCTCCCCTTGCCTGTTTTTTTTTTTTTTAATTTTACTTTAGAGAAAATGACTGAGGGTATGCCATGTCTGTCTTCTCAGTCGGCATTGGTTTTTCTCTGCCATCTGTCCAGACAAAAAAATTTTCTACTATTAAACATCTTCTAATTAGACAGCTTACTCTGGACTTTGACCTTCTTTAAGTTGCATTAAGCAGATGTTTTTTTGGTCCCATTCTAAAACAGCTTTCCCAAATCTTTACTGGGTTTTGTAGCTCTTTCTCGATTGTTTTCCAATTGGTCAATGTCTATTTTAAAGCATCAGCAGAAATGGGATGTGGTATCATCAGGAAAAGTCTCAATAATGCTTCAGATAATAATATAAACTTCTTCCTCCTCCTAGTCTTCCCAATTTACAGTACTAAGATGTGGTGAATAGTGTAATGGAACCAATCTGCCGCATAGCTATAGGTGCTACTAAATAATAAAAACAAAATAAAACAAAAAAGCCTAGGAAATCTGAAAAGATAGGCAAGAATGCTTTGCATATGGTTGCAGCAGGGAATACAGCCCTACTGCACTATGAAAAATGCAAGGGCTAGACATAAATCTTAACTGAGAACCCAGTAAAACTGAATGCTCTCAGAACAATTTAATGCCTGTTATTACATGGTTGTTAATGAGGAAATATTCTTGATATATGATTTGTATACAGCAGTACAGTTATTGTTTATTCATTTTAGAATACTTGTATGATATCTGCCATAACTTAAATGTACTACGCAAAATGAAGTTAACTGACATGAAATTTAGGATTTTGTTTTGAGTTTAGTTTTGAATTTATGTTGTACGTTAAGTTTGTAACAAACACCTGTAAATACTGCTTCTCAAGGCCTTTTTTTTTTTTTTTTTTGCTACTAGCAGTAAGAACATGGATTTCAAGGAATATTTTGGTAATGCTTGAAAGCAGCATCAATAACTACATTCCTTTTCCCAACTTCTGTGGGGTTTCATTTGTTAAGAGTTAAGACTTCTTGCCGTTTCTCTTTGAGAATCTTTTGACGTAAAATCCTTATATGGCTCTTGAAAAGTAAATGAAAAAGACCCTAATTTTAGGGCTTGATGCAGTTATATGGAGGCTACTCTTTTCCAGAAGAAGTGACCATTTTGTATTTAGAAAGTGGAAAGCCAATTTTACAGGTAGGAACTTCAAAAAAAAAAAAAAAAAGTCTTTCTAAACTTACTTGTCTTGGTAGCAGATGCCATAAAAATTCTTTCAGGGTGTTAGCTGTCTGAAGCAGTTGTATCTCTGCCAAGGCTCTTTACTAATTTCGCTCATTCTTATAAAACATAACACCTATTGTAATGAATCTGTAATGTAAGATTTCTTTGCGCAGAAAGGGCTTGGAGAACTAGGACTCACAAAATGTTATCTTTCAGAACCCATTATTGTATAAAGTTGTTAAAATTCATTAGTGGTTTTTACTGGTTTCAAGCGATGCAGCATCAGTTCCGGTTTTCTTTCTCTAAGTGGTCATGCAACACATGAGTAGCGCTGAGCTATTGTGAAGCAGCAGTGACATGTGAATAGGAGGAATAAAAGGTGGTCGTCCTTACTGAAGTATCTAGCCAATTCAAAATGCATGTTGGTAGCTTCAGACTCTGAGGGCTTAGGAAAGTAAGCAGGTGGGAGAGAAACATCCAATTTAAATATATGGAAATATTTTTTTATATATATTTTATTGTGTACCGTTTATGACCTGTTTGATTTGTTAGGAAGGAAATACTTAGTAGCAAGTCTAGTGAGCAGGGAGTTTTGTTTAAGTAATTAAGTAAGTTGCTTGTCTTCTCTTTGCCTCAAATTGTCCACCAAAGTGTCAGAAAAATTCCTACTGCACTTTGTAGCCAGTTACAGTATAGTGGAATGAAAAATGCCATACAAAATCAGAGTTTAAATGGTTTTTAGTGAAATGGTTTGGGCAACCAAAAAATGCATAGTGAATTAAGCTACTGGGACTAATCCTTGGGTCAAGGACAGCTCTTGGTGAGATATTCCCAGGAACCATTTTTCTCTCCTTTAGGCTTTTAAAAATCCCAGGATATTTTAAGGAAGAATGTCAGATACATTTAACTTGCTCAAGTAGAAACATAGCTATTATCTTCTTTGCAAAGGTTATCTAGGCAATTGTGTAGACAGATAAGCACTTCTCATTAATATACAGATCAGCCAATGTGCTGAGCAGCACATTAGCAGATTTGAGAGCAGCTGACCTTTCAGCTAAAAGGTTGTGAAAACACTACATGTTTTTATTTCCTCATAGTAGTGAGTTTACTCCAGAATGTAAGAGGAAAATTAGTTCCTTCTGACACTTTTGTGTATTTATGCTTTCTTTTATTTTTCAGTGTGCTTTGTTATACCCATTCTTACCTGTATTGCTTTCAGCGGGAAGTCTCTAGCTGGTCCCTGGTAAGAGTGATGGATCTGCTCACAGATCAGTGACAGAACAGCAAGACACCCCTCAAATGCAGATGGTGGCAGGGAGGTGAAACATCAGAGGAAGGCTTAAGCAACTGTAGAAGAGGAGAAATCTATGAAGTCCAGGTATACTAACTTACCCAGATGAAAAATACATATTCATCCTCTTTTATGGGACACCTTTTCCATACAAGCTATATTGCAGAATATCTATACAGAAATTACTCACCTGCCACTGACTCATGACCCAGTCTGAGGCTGTGAACACCAGCTGTTTAATAAAGGAGCGTGAAGCGAGTAACATTATGTTTAATTGATGCAGGAAGCGGAATTCAGTTAGCTAGAGTGCAACTTAAAGCTGCTTTAATTTTCTTTCAGTTAAGTTAGAAAATGTCCTGTTTGTAGAATCAAGATCATAGCATATAAAATGCAGAGGTGATAGATTGCTTACGTTACTGAAAACATTTCTATGGTTATCTTTAATCAGATTTTATCAGAAAAAGTCATATTGAATTCCTCCAGCTATGCTGTTTATATTAGTTTTCCTGAACAATTTGATCCTGATGATTTTAAAATTTAGTAACATAAAGTTTCTTCCTTGAAAGTGATTTATAAATACTCTTTTATTCTAATTCTAAATTAGCCTGATTTTTTCCAGAAATCTCTTGCAAAACCTGCACACTGTAGACATTGGAGACAATTGAATTTAATGTTCTGTTGGTTTTTTGACTTCTTGCTTGTTTTTTAGCTTTTAGTATCTTTCCATAGCTCTGTAACAATGTTATTTCAGGTGAAGTCAAGAGGTCTAGAAAGCCATTGAGCTGAATGATTAGTTACCAAATGCTCACTGCTTCTTTTTTTTTGTTTTTTTGCTCATTATCTCAGAATAACATTTAGTGGCAAAAACATATTGTTTATCAAAAGTCACAAATATTGCTTAGCATAAGGCAAAGAATGTGTTGAGCTGACCATGCTGCCTGCAAAATCTTGACTGAATACTGATTTGTAAATTATCATATAGTTTTGTTCGAGTATTGGAAATCTGAGAAGCTTTAATCGCAAACACATCCTATGACATTGTCCTTGTGTCTGCTATAAATGTCCTTTGTTTATTTTTACCATCAGATTTTTGGCATAAATGCAATGTTAAAATTGAAACAACTTTTCATGACTATTCTAACAATTTTTAATGTATGTTTCAGTGGTAATTCTTGAGGGTCAAGCATGTGTTTCTAGTACCAAGGAAGGCTGTGCATATCTGAATAGGGATTTTGAATCATTCTGTTCTTTAGTGAGACATTGTAGACAATGAAGTGGTACTGTGATATATTCATGGTGACCTCTGACAGTAGGTGTCTATGATATTTAAAATCATCTACTGCTATTTCTGGACATTCTTAGCTATGAGCTGTAAGTCATCAGCACTGAAGATCATGTGTGTTTGAAATGCAATTCTATGTATCTAAAATGATGGGGACAATTTTCTACCTATAGGCAGTTGACCACAGCTGCAATGGAAATGAAAAGTAGTAAAAAGTTGGAGAGATTCCTAAATTTGAAGTTCTACTTAGTGTGATATTGCAGAAAAAATAAATTATTTTTTCTTTCTGCTGCTCTGTCTTAGTCTTTCATCTTCAATCAGATGTTAAGCAGCAAGGCTTAGAAGGACTGGGGGATGCTGTCACCCAGATTTAATATACGCAGATATCTGGATGAGTTTCACATGCATTTCAGTTGGCTTAATACCTGTATTACTGAAGATCTTGAAAATGAGAGAGGAAAGGGTCATGCTTTGGATTCAGTAGGTGATGATTACTCACCATTTCAAAATATTTCCTTAGACCTCTGAAACAACTTGGCTAAAGCCAGTTGGCTATTATCATCAGCAACGAAGAATTCTGGTAGTGTTTTCCACCAAGGACAAGGAAGAGACAATCTGTTAATGCAATATTGTAGTCTATGCGTCTCATTTGATCTGAAGTCAGACAGTGTACTTCAGGAAAATGGATGTCCAGATAATGCAGCAGACTCTCTATAAACTTCTTGATTGTATCTAGTTTGAGAATGAAACTAGATAGTAAGGTAACTAGTGACCTCAGCTGTGCAATGGCTTCTTTCGAGTTGGTTGTGAGCATGTGTATGTTTAATAATAGATTTCTGCCTTTGAAGCACAGATGCTGTCTTTGATAACGGTCCTAGCTGTGATCAGAAGCAAGGGTAGAACTCTTGAAAGCATTCAGGCTGCCTTCAAACTCACCTGTTCCAGTATGCTGAAGCTCCCATCTAGTCTGCAAATTTTTAGTTCCTTTCCATGGAAACAAGTTTATAGAGTTGATATAAGGCTACAGTAAAGTGAAAAGAACCTGAAAACATGCTCAAGTGTGATAATGCAGATGAGGCTCCAATAATGCAGATGTAGCCTGATGTGTTCCCACAATGGCTGTTATGGAGGATGAGCTAAATTATTTTTGGTATCCCCTAAGATACTTTGAGAATTTGAAGCAAAAATTCTTGACATGAAACGATGATGTCTCACAGAAATGAGAGATATAAGATCAAAATAATTGCACCTACAAAGAATAGTATCTCTCTAAGCCTTTCAGGGTAGCAACCTGTCTATATACCTTGAGGGCAGTATTTTTTACCATTATTGATTTTTCCAGGACTTTTGAGGACTCAGAGTTCAGTGTCTGTTTTCACAGTTGACTGGGGGAGGATACTTTGGTGCCATGCAAAACAGGGAATGACTGTTATGTTTTACTAGTTCTTCCACCTTCTGATTACTTGGGGTTATTTAGTGTAATAATTTAATATTGATATGACCCGTGTATTTCAAGGGCTACCACAGTATAACAGCTGCTTCTTCAGAGTTAAGGATAATGCTGGTTTTGCAAATGAACCACAGAACAGTTTGACAAGGGTGATCATTAACCTTTTTAATATCCAGGTGTAGATCAGGGGAAAGTTGACTGAGCTTATCTCTACAGAATTCAGGTGACACCATATATTCTTTTCTTGTAGCACAAATTTTCGTTTTGGAAGGCTGCAGTATTTTTTATAACTATTAGAGTATTTGGTCAATACTTAAAGACCTATAATAAAAAAGTAATTTTAACTAATCTAGTGGTTCCATTTTGATTCGTTCTCTATGAAACCATTGAAAAATATATGTCAGAATTCAATGTATTGTTTTTCTCTTATTGCAGGAAGTGGAATCTGTTAATTTGGTTGTTGTTGCTTGTGTTTTTTTGGTTCTTTTTGGTGGAGAGGGGACAATTATTGCTACAAGTTAAGGATTTTGAACTGTAATTACTTCTTAGCATCATGTATAGATGTATAGACATTTCTGCTCTAATTCTGGGAAAAGATACCTATTTTTACATTTTCAGTCTAAGAGAATTATCAAATCTTGTTTTTGTAAGTATATTTTATTCAGCTGTGAACATAATTATCTGCCACCAGATGGAGCATTCACTCTGAATTTCAGATATCCTCACATACCCTTGAGTGACTGGAGACACAATTTGCGTCTCTGAAAGGCTGGAGTGAAATGCTAGAATGAAAATGAAAAGGCACAGTGTAAATTACTTATATCTATACTCAACTAGCTGAGCAACATGGGAGACTAGGAAATGAAGTTAGCCAACAGGTAATATTGCTTTTTATTGGAGATATTTGTTTATTTGTTGAATTCAATCTGCGGTTAGTTTTAGGTAAAAATAGGTGGCTAAAAATTCCTTTTTTCATTTCTTATAGATTTATAAGGCAGAGCAAAATACATTCTTAGTAATGGCAGTTGCGTGGCTGGCAATATAGCACAGTTCATACTGTCAGCTTTGGCAGTTCTGTAGCCTCCACAGGAAATATTAGCAAGAAGAATGGCTCCTCAAAGTAGCTGTCTTCAGTGAAACCCTACGAGTTTCTCAGTTGTGCTAGATCTGTAAGTTGTATCTGTCACTGCAGAGTATGCCATGGCCCTTGATCTGTTCCTCATTTGCAAAAGAAACGTGCTGGCTTTGCAAAGCCTCTTCTTGAAGTCTGACATTGCCTGGCTTACTAGAAATATGTGGTCTTTTCAGCTGCATTGTGCAGCATTTGTTTGGCTGCCCATCGCTCTTATTAGTAAAGAACAGTAACAGTCAAGATCCACTAAGACAGACTTAATTTGTCACAAAATAAACTTTTGCATGGCTGCTCCAATTCCAAGCCAAAGAGACCACAGCAACCTGCAGAGCTGTCTGGGGAATCCACAGGCTGCTGCTGAAGTTCCCTACAGATCCTTGTCCTTCTTTAGGTTTTTCTCTTCTGCTTCCCACCAGCCTTGGAGGGAAAGAGTAGGTCAGAAGCCACACATCAGAAACCAACACAAGTTTTTGATTTTCTGTTCAACCATCCATTTCTATATGAGGAGGAAGTGTATACACCAAGACACATTGTATGATTCATGTATTCATTTGCATTTGTTTCGTCAGTAATTCAGTCCAATTCAATGCATGTCCTGCCATGAATTACAGAAGTTTTTCTTAATCAGCTACTCGGTATATACTGTCAAAAAATCAGCACCTACTTTTCATTCCAGAAATCATATGCTGTAGCTTTGCAGTGCTATGCTCAGATGCCCTGCCTTGCGCTATGCATTACTCTCAACTGAAGTATGGCTCTCTTGGAGTTCTGTTCCTGTTCCCCTCCACCACCACTGATTTAATATTAATAAGCAGTCTTGCTAGGAACCACTCATGTTTACAAGGCTTCTTCTTCCAGAAATAATGGAAATTCTTCCTAGGTGAAATTCAGTCCTATAGGTTTATCCTGACAGGATTTATATAATGCTTCTCCAAGGGCAATTGTGGCTACATTACATTTTAAAACTTTTTTTTAAAAAGTACATTGATTGAAATAGATTAAGAAATGAGAAGAGGAATCACAAGGAAAAAGACTTCCTGGTGTGGCATGCCAACCATCCCATATAGATCAGCTCTTCATTATGCAAATGTAGTTTTGATTCACTTGTGTTATTTTATATGGATTTGCACCATTTGTTTCCATTTCACATACTTAAAGTATTTTGGCTTCGGTATATAGCTGCCTTTGCTGCCGCTCTTTTTGCTGTTGTTGTCAAATAACAGTACTGAGTGCTGTAGCAGTTTGGACTCTTTGATTTATACATTATATAATCTTTTATGATTTTTGACATGGAAGACATAGAAATGTAGGCATTAGTCATCCAACTTTGCTGGATATGTTCTCCACAGCAACTCAAACATTCCAGGTTCATGGTTCAAACACTTGAGCTGCCTCAAAGGTTCTAATACGCGCCATTATTTACAATTCAGCTGTGATGTCTATGTAGCCTGTCTGTAAGAAATAAACAGTTGAACATTATCATTTAAAGATGGAAACAGTTGCTGTGGCTGGTCTGTTTTCTTATTTGCATCAGCTGCAGAGATTCAAATCTTTTAAAGTATTAGAAGAGCTGGTAGTTTAGCACTGTATTACTCAGAGCTTTCCACTCCATCTAATTTCAATTTTTAAAGTGCTGAGTGAGACTTAGTGCAATAATTAAAAAGAAATCATTTTTAATTATGAGGAAATGGATAAAACTAGCAGAATAACATCAGCTTCATAAAACTTGTTTGTCCCTTCTGTATGTGCCTTTTTTTTTCCTGCATCATCACATCTTGCTGTTTTCCATGCACCAATATTTTCTGGAATCTAAAGAGGAATGAGTCACATAGTATCACCTCTGTAGTATAGGCATGTAGTTTTTTTTTATCACTGTCTTTCGTCTTTGGATAATAGCTTGCTCCAGAGATCAGTGGTTTCCTTTGGCTGGTGTTGTGCTTCATGTAATTTTTACCTTGATCTTTCTTTTGGATAGTCAGAAACTCAGCAATGAATCTTAATTCTTTCTGATGTCCTGAAGGAAACATGGAAACTGATACAAAATGGTTCCACCTTGCACCACAGTATTAGGTGGAACCATTTAATCATGCCTTCAGTTATACAAGCACATTTTCAAGGAACAGTGCACAATTTGTCTGGCTCTCAAAGCTTTAGAACATCTGGGTCTCCCATTAATTTCAGTCAAAGCTCTAGGGACTCGTCGCTTCTTAATAATAGTTTGGTAGTAGTGCTTTTGAAAGTTGTATTCAGGCTATCGTACAAATATGACAGTCTGGTTTTGCCTTTTTGTTGTTCCGGGAGAAAGGTTTCCGAGGACTGTAACTTTGCTAGTTACAAAGAGTAGGAAGCAAAATTTCACACGTTTTTATGTCTTGGAAAATGCTAGTTTAGTTCTAAGGATTAATAGCACCGGTAGAAAAAAAGTGAATGTGCAATAAAACATTCTAATTGCTTCAGAAGCAGCTCTGCTCCTTTTAGTTCTCCATGTGGCAATATATGATGTCTTTCTGTTGAAGTGTGATTGCTTCTGATACCTGGAGGAAGGATGACACTGATAAAAATGTATGTATATACGTATACACACAAATATGAAATTGTTTGGAATAAATGGCTCGCTAACTATAAGCATTAAAGAATAGTCAGTGTCCTGTGACAGGTAGAGGGAAGAGCAGACCCTCATCTGCTCTAGAGCTGTGTCTCAAACTTTGTCACCTTATGCCTCAAGGTTTTCCAGCATACAATCTGTCAATTATTGCTGAGTGCCATCTCTCAGACAAACTAGCTGTAATGAAGAAATAGTCATGGTGCCTAAGGTAAACATAGCATCCTGCTGAGGTACGTTGCACAAAATAAATGTATCCATTTTATCAAATGGATTTGACTAACAGGTCTGCCTTCAACCCTTGCCAGTTTGAGAATGCTCCTGTCCCAACAGTCTTCCCCTGGGCAAGTTCTGGAAGAACAGGCATTTAAAGCTGGAGGGAAAGGGGAACCGATCAACAAACCCTTTCACTAGCAGATCTCTACAAAGTGGATTTCCAACATCTGATGACCCAAATCTGCTTCTAGTTCAGATTTGTAGAGGAAGACAAGATAGTTGCCTGAATTTGAGAAGAGTGGATACTGATGGAGACTGAATGCTTCAGCGGTAGCTGCAAGTGCTCTACAAGACAGTTCCCATCTTCTCACATAGACCAAGAGAACCACAGCACTTGCTTAGCAAATAAAACATTTAAGATGTTAGAAGAAAAAATGGTTTGAATATCTGTAATTTGAACTGTGACAACTGCAGGTATATGATAAGCACTCATTTGGCTGCCAATGCTGGAACTGTCCTAAGACTTAAAAACCCTGATCCAGAAGAATGCATGATTTCTGCAAGGCGCACAGAGGTGTACTTTCTCTGTATATAGAGAAAGGTATACTTTAAATGTTATGTTTCTTTAATCGAGGAATTTATTTTCTTCCTTCATGAAACATTTACTTCTGTCAGAAGGACTAAAAGGTATAGTTCTACGTGAGAATTGAATGTGGAAGTTTTCCGCTAACATAGGGTGTTTTGAGAACTGAAAATTTCAAGGACATTCAGTGTGTATTAATAGGAAATTGATCAAAATGGATCCATTAAGAGTGCATAAAAACAGAAATCGACTCTCTTTAAAAATAATGGATCCATTAGTGTGCAGTAATGGCAGTATGATCTTCTAACTATCATATTGATTTTTAGTATGTATTTGATGGGCTTATTTTACATTTGAAAATGAGTATGCTTTAATATGTGCTGCAGACTGATGAACTCCAGAAGCTTTTGATGGAGATTTAGAGAGTTTGACTCTGCTCTGAAACTTCTGCAGGATTCCTACCCGTCCTCAAGTAAGAAAAGCAAATCTCATTGAAAAGAAACTGTCTTTTGTAGCTTATAGTGTTGCTGTTTGACTTACAAAAAGAACAGGAATGTTTGGATATATGGTCTAGTCTTGATCAGAAATGAGGAAGGCCTGTGCCTGTGAAGATGTACATGAAAAGAATATTTTTATGTGAACTTGTTTGTATATTTTAAATCATTGGTTTAGCTTGAATGAGCTTTGGAGATGTGTCTAAGCAGCCAGGGGAATGTGGGATGCAATTCATCTCATTCTAAAATATGGAAGAGTCGATGGCTTCTGTTCATTCAGAGTGCCTAGGGCAGCTGGCTAAGTTGTCTAAACTTAGATGAATTTCCCTTCTTGAGTCTAATACTTCCCGTTATTTTTTATGCTCGCCTGACATTCAGGAAGAGAGTATCTCCAGCACCAAGGGTTGGATTATACCAGCAATGACTGCTTAGAGAACTAGTGAAAATTATGCCCTGTGTAAAGCCTGCTCTGCTCTCAGCCCATAGTGTTAGGTCTGGGACTCTAACTGTTGCTGCTGGCTCGGGCTGCCAGCACACTTGTTGCCACTGTGTTTTAGCAGAAGGTTTTGCTGATTGGCACAAAGGAAAGAATTATCACACGTAGGGCTGTGCTGCACACTGAAACACTGTATATACATGATACGCCAGCAATCTTGTTTTATAATTTCTCTTGAAAACCCAGCTGGTAAATGCCAGGTTATAAAATAAAGCAATGAGACTGGCTATATAACCTGTAAGGAACATTTAGTTAGAAATATGCACAATTGCTTCTGCATGTAAATACAAATACAAAAAATAGCACAAAAAATTCAGCTACAATAAATTGGCTTGTTTCAGTTGAATTAAGGGGAAAATTCCATTTAGTGCCAGGTGTAGATGGGGCTCACTAAGCTAGACATTATCATCATTTCTGCAGTAGAAGGGATTTTCAAGCAAAGAATTAGAAACAATGCACTAAGTCAAGTGGAAATTTTTATTATATTCAGCATGCTTCCGAATACTGGTATCTTCTTATTTAAAGGATTACCATTCCCACCACCTTTTGTGTCAGGGTGATAAAAGGCTACTTGATTGGTTGCTTAGAGGATAATCTTGGGAACTGTAACTAAAGGCTTGTTAAAAACAGAATACAGCTATTTTGGAGCCTATGAAAAAACAACCTAGGAAGATGCTCATTCTCATTTCAGTGTCTCTGTCCACTTTGTACACTGCTTTTTGCTTTATTAGCCTGTCTCAAAGAAATGTTTCATTTAGATGAGCAACATACAACTGTCAAAAAGGGATCAAGGACATTTTCCTTTTTATTCAGTCAGTTCTTCCAGGCATGTAGATGACCAAAATAAAATTCTGCGCTCCACAATCTATGCTGCTCTGCTGATAAATTTACTTGAAAGAGTCTGTGGCTTACTTTGCTTTCTTTTGCTGTCTTTAGAGCCACGATGACATCCTTTTTTCATATGCTGTATCTATCTCTGACAGTCTTGACAGTTATTGCAAACTTTGGAATATTCCAGCCTTCAAGGAAAAGCATTGAACTTAAGTGAAAAACTAGAGCTCCATACATGCATGTGGTATTTACTTCAATATTCTGATAAGTACATTTTAATATACTTAATATTGTTGGCTACAAATAGGTTTAAAATGTTGCTTGTTAAAAAAGAAATAAAGAAAGCCTGAAAAGTCTTTAAATAAATACTATCAAAACCAATTATAAATTGTATTTATTCTGTAAAGTAGATTAGTGTTGTCGCAGAACCTCAGGTACTGGTAGAAGTAGTACACTGGAGAAAGGGCAGCCCAGAGGTGAATAGACTTTCAAACTTGTTTAACTTAGCACATGTGCTTGCTATAAAACATAGAAGTGTCATCATTTACCACAACAACTTCATTCTCATTTTTAGTATTTTGTCATGAGAACAGAAAACCATTCATGCAAGTGCGGCCACCTCCATAGAGGTGGGCAGATATAGTTTGATTAGTACGGCCTTTAGTAGTAGGACAGATATGTGGAAAAAAAAAGAATGGACGAATTTGTGCTATTGGCAGTTAGAACATTTTTCCCTTTGGTTGAAAGCTCCTCAAACATGAAACAGAGTCGTTAACATACAAGCAACGTGGGATCTCCAAAGACACTTTCAGCAGTGCTTTTCAGAGCTGAATCTTTGATTTTTTTTGTCACATTGCAGTCGAAATCGCATGCAATTTGTGTCCATTATCCCTCTGGTAACCAGATCAAACTGCATAGAACAGGATTTTCAGAGCAGAACTGTTTATAATTTTCTTTTTTGCTGTAAGTCCCCTTTTTACCACCACTGCATTTGCTACATTTTAGCCTTTACTTCTTATCATGCCATTTATGCTCCTCCTTTGAGAACAGGCCGGAAGTTGATTTTGTCTTTAATTTTTGTTACCTGGATGCTATTCTAACTTACTTTTAGCTTTCATCATTTGGTGAGTCGTTGAAATACTTTTTGTTTTTGTTTTTTTTTTTTTTTTGAACTTCTCCTTTCTTTATTAGGAAAATACATAGAATACAAATTGCTTTTCTGAGGTCTGTTTTGCTCTATCAGGCAAATCTGTCCTACAGAGGTGTAAAACAATGGTTTCTGATGTTACAGTAGAAGTGTATACAGGTTGACCTTTCTGGCTCTGAAGAGTCACGTGAAGATTTTTTCCTCCAATATCAATTTAGCTGAGTTTCAGCCTCTGTTACTCTAAGAGGTATTCAGTCTAAATTTCCAACTTTATCTAATCTTCAATATGAAGACATAGACCAATCAAGATTTGCTGGGCTCAGCAAAACTTAGTGGAAACTGCTGGAAAATGAAAGTTTCACTGAACAACAGGATAATCTAGCAAAGGACATTAAAATTGTCTAGGTATGCAGCTTGATAATGATAGATAATTGTACCTACTAGTACTTGAATAAAGAACCAGAATAGACTTAATTCAGAAAGTCCATAAATTTGTACTATACAAATCCCAGTGTATTTATTTTTTGATATGCTGATCCAAATATAGATGCCTAGTACTGGAATCATCTCTGTCAATGAGCCTGCGCTTATAGGGAAATTAGAGACATCTTTTAAAGCATTCATGAAGCAAGAGTTGATGTGATATTAATACGATGCAACAATCATGCACTTCAGCAAGATTACTCCAGAGAGTCTGAACTCTTCCTATGGAAGAGGCTTTAATTTATGTTTTCCACAGTATTAATATAAGATGTTCTGAGACCTTCATAGTAAATAATGTAGAGAAGCTGGCAAATGTAGCCTGAACAGCTTCCTTGGGTTTTTTTTGTATTTCATTCTCAAATGCAGGGCAAGATGACTTTTTCAGTTTGGAACAGTTTGTCTGTCTTTCAGTTTGAAGAAACTGTCTTATTCCTGGGCAAAGTATGAATTGATCCCTCTCCCTAATTTTTCCTCCTAAATGTTTTTCCTTTAGGGAAAAACATAGCCTAGCAATATGACATCACAAACTTGACTAGATGACCTAATATTCCTTGCCTTTCTTCTTATCTTTTCCATCCATTTTTTCAATTTTGGTGGCTTTTCTTTACCTTTGTTTTTATCTTAGTCTGTTTTACTTTGTCTCCCTTCCCCTTTTCCCTTTTGCCTTTTCTCCCTTCTCTTTCCCTTTCCTTTTCCCCATTCCATTCCATTCTATTCCATTCCAATCTATTCTGCTTTTTTTTTTTCTCTTCTGTTATTTTTCTCCTGGCTGTTCTTTGCCAGATAAATCCATTATTTCGTTTTCCTTCTTTTACAGCATTTCTTAGGTCCACTGACTTTCTTAGGCTAAGCAGAAACAGACTCATAGCTAAGGCCCGGCTGTGAATCATATCTGGGCCTGTCTGTGGACTTGTCACTCTGTTACTTCACGATGCAGAACACACACATTCATCTGTAAACTGAGGATGATAACTCTCATCACAGATTGTGTGTTTCAACCACTGATGTTTAAAAGACACACAGACTTCCCTTTCTAGACTGTTAAGTAATATTACTGATCTTGCAATTTCTCTTTTACTGTATTATTTTGTTCAGCATTGCCAACTATTTTATTTTCTCACTTTGGTCTGAGTAACTATTTTGGCAGATAGTGTCCGTTATCTAGTCTTAAATGCTTTTTTTGACATGGAAGGTACTATACTAACTGCAGTCACTGAACTACAGACACCTGAATTTTGTGGCTTTTTGGCAGCTCTTTAGCTGTGTTATTCCCTGTCCTGTGTATAAGACTAGTGCTGTAGGAGAGGAAAAAATATCTGGTGCACCTGCTGGCCCAAAACCAGGGAACTGGTCTCAGCAGCACTTCCACATTGGCATAGTTGGGTCTCATCCAAAGAAGCAAAAGGTCCGGTAAGACTGTAGAAATATCTGTGGAGATGAGGGCAGCACAATGCTGAGTGCAAACTAGAAAGCAGTAAATTTCATTTTGTATGAGCTGCTACAGATCATGCAGCACTACATACAAGAGGGATAAAGAAATGCTGAGTGATTACACTTTGCAAGAAAAATAACCTGGTAGTTCTTGTTAGTATGTAACTCTGTATGCCATTGTATAATAGGATGTTGGACCGCTCTTGTTAACATTACTTTGTGTGTATTCATCTGTAAAGAAATAAATCAGCCTCAATAAATGTTTGTGTCTGTGTGGCTATAGATCTGTTTATATCGGGTTCTACAATTTTAGCCACATCCCTAAGGGACATAAAGTTCCTTCATTTTCTGACTCTTTTGGCATTTTTTTTTGGTCAGGCTTCCCATCTGTACAAAAGGAATGATTTTCACATTTAAAAAACATAGCAAGACTCTATAGTAATATTTAGAATTTCTGCTATTATTTGTAACTCTGCATTTATAATAGCCTTTCTCAAAGAAAGATTTCTGCAGCCTACTCTAGCCGATGGTAGCCTACACTTTATGTTACCTCTTTCTAATTCAGGTCATGCTTTGCCTAACTGCATTTTTTCTCATTAATATTCTGAACTTTTAAGAGTGCTGGCAGCAGAAATAAGTCACTCCACTAATATCAGTATTTTGGAATTTATAAGAGCTTTGTTCAAACTACTCATAAATGCCAATAATGACATAGAGTCTCCTTGAATCCAGAAGTGCTTAGCTGGAGCTATTCAGAATGTCTTTACTGAAATCCCAAAATTATCTATGGAGTCTCCTTATCAATCATATTTAAATTATTATTCACAAATAAGCCCGTGATGCCCTCACCATCTTCATGACCTCAGAAAGCAAAAGTCAACACACACATACATGAAATACCATCAGATGATCTGAAACTCATCAATCTGAACAACTCAAACAAGATGCAAGCCTACCACCACCCAGTTGTTCCTCCAGCTGTCATTTCAATAATTTCTGGCAAATGTGCTTTAAAGTGGTTGATTTTTCTTTTGGTTTGTCTTGTAGATTCATTTCAGTGAAAACCTTTAACAAAAGACCTGCAGATAACATACTTCCATTAATTAGCTGGTAGCACGGACCCAAAATGAGATTCTACTGTATTAGAATCTCTATCAGGATCAAGGCATTGAATAAAGGGGGGGGTCATCCAAGTCTCTCTTTGATGCCAGCTTAGCAAAAGAAAGTTTTGTTAGGAATTTTACTAAAGACATGTCTGTCTTTCATCCTGCTTTATTCTTCAATATCTAAAAAACATGGTAAGGTAGATGCAAACATTTAACTCCAAAGCTCCTCTATATACATTTTAAAGCTACATACATACAAAAGCTCCTTCATATATTAGTTGAGAAATGAATAGAAGTCACCTTATGAATATGAATGAAACAAAACAGTATTTTGGCTCAGTTGTTCTTTCCAGGTACTAAGAGCCCTTAACTCCTCCAAGCACCAAAAAGTACTCGGCATGGTACAGACTATTTTCCTAGAGATAATTCAAGTGACGCTTTGCATTCTGACTTTCAAAGTTTTTGATGCTCCAACTATACAGCAGTAGCTTGAAGTCTTTCCAGTAATCCTACTATAAATGCAATTTTTAATGGGTTTCAGTGGGATAAGCTATTGTGCTTTCTGGGTTAGCGCAGAAGCTTTGCAGCTGAGTTGCTTAAAACAGAATTTGAGAAAAGTGCTGTAATGAAAAAAAGAAAATGCATCGAACACTGTTGTGTGGAATTTCGGTTAATGTAGTCATAGATTTTAATCCAGTAGGCGTTTTCTGTTGCTGTTTGTTTGCAAAGTTTCATATTGGCTTTCCTTGCTTTATTGACCTACAACAGTCCCTCCTTTTTTGTGTGTGAGTGGCTCTCTGTTCTCTCTGTTACCTTGTTTGATATTAATCAAATATACCAGAAAGCTTCTTATCTCTGAAATGAATTCTTTGTCAGTAGGAAGAAGAATGATTTGTGAGAACAGGAAAGAAAAAAGAAACTAGAAGATAAAAAGTGGCAAGAAAATAAAAAACTGAAAGTGACGAGAAGAAATCCCTTGGCTGCTCAGCAGTTATGAACTGGTATGTTTCTCAGAGTCCACAAAGTTATGCCAACTGTACAAGCACACATTTGGCCTGATTAGCAGGCCAAAATTAAATAGATCTTAAATGAAAATATAAATTATATACTAGGATCTTGCCCCAAGGACAGATTTTATTCCAAAAAGAAGTTTTTTTTAAATTTAAAGCTGTTATATTTCAAAGAAAAGCAGTATTTTTCTATGACTTCTGATACCTAAGCCACATTTGCTTTTATTACTTCAGCTGTGTATTTATTCTTTTCTTTCTTTCCCTGTCTCTCCTTTCTAAATTAGTGTACAATTTATAGCTTACAACAAAGAAAGCTAGTTAGCTCATTGTTATGGAGACACAAAGAAAGGTGTGTCTGTGGTTACTAATGGAATAATCAGTTTAGTCAAAGTAAACCGAAAGGATTATTTTGTATTAACTTAAGGTATAGACACAAATCTTGTTAGCCTAACAAGTTGCTATGTGTCAGTTCAACCATGGTAACTGCTCATTTATGCGCTCTTTAGACATGACAAATCAAGCAGATACAAATAAACTCAACTCATAGTTAAGCAAGTATAAGCAAGTTTAAGCTAAGTAGTACGGTTTCCTTTTGCCCTAGGTTTGGAGTAGAAAGATTGCCACAGCTTAGTTTTTGTCTAGTGACTTGTTAAACCATGTTAGCGTGATCTGAGTCCTGGGCAGTTTGTGACTTAGTTCAAACTAAACATAAATACTCTTTATGGACCCTCAAAACTCAAATAGGTTCCTTAATAGCATTTTCACTGATGCTAGTAATTACTACAGTAATTGCATCATCTTTAACCAAATGGAAGCTTAAATCAGGTTAAAATTAAGGCATTGTAACAGAGCTAGTTTGGCCATCCAGAAGAGCCAAGGCTACGTGCAGTCCTCCGGTACCACATACTCCCAGTTCTAGTGGTTCATCATTGGCGGGGGAAATGCTACGCTTATATCACGCTTCAGAAGAGTGGACTGGAACCCCATGAGCTTCATGGAGCCTAAACTTGATTCAGCAAACCAGTTCTTTAACTGAGGACTAAAGAATGCAACTGAAAAATCCAATTTGATTATCAAAACAAGATGTGAAACACATCAAGAGAAAAATGTGAAGTCTTTCACTAGCAAATATTTTCTTTGCTTTATGCAAATGTCTTCTGAGTATTCTGAGTCCCTATTAGGACTATGTCTTATTACGGATTTTGAATATTTGTTTAATCTGTAGTGATATATTGGAGAAATAAAATGATTGCAACTTTTCCTGTTTTAGCAACTACATGTTACTACAGCAGGAAAAAGGGACTGACTCTATGAAATGACAAAGGTTTTTCCTTTTGTGTCAAAAGTTCCAGAGCAGCACATACTTTTGGCTAGTTGGAATAACAATGCACTCTGAGCTTCAGGTCACGAAAGTGAGGGTAGATATTATAGGGAGTCAGTCATCAATCATTTAACCATGAAGCAGACACGATACAAATTTTAAAATATGTCCCATTTTCTATTTCTCTTTTAATTAGTAGCCATAACTCATCAATTCTCTGAAACATAATTGTTTATTATAATTGTTTATAATTGTTTATTGTTAATAGAACATAAATGTTCTATTCACAAATGAATTCACATCCACTTGTAACAGGATAAATGTTTACACACACCTTTATTAAAAAGGCCCTCTAACGGGCTATAAGTGAATTTGTTGTGCCACCTCAAAATTTACCAAGGTCTTAAATCTAAACTAAAGCTGAGCTATAGAAACAGTAACTAGAAAGAGTTTGTGCATGCAGCAAGGAAGGTGTCCAAAACAGCCATGCCGGTGGCAGTGGCTATGGATGCATGTTCAGTTATGAGTATTTATCTCACCATATATTCTAAAGCCACAGACATGCCTAAGAAGGTACGTCTGAAATTAAGTTACCTCATTCTCATTTTCATTGGTTAATTCACTTCTTTATTACATTTAACCAAATCAACAGGAGCTATATAATTTATTTTGTGATTAATATAGCCTTCTCTTTAATATTGATAAACTTTATATTCCAGTAGTTCAATTACTCATGCCTAAAAAATCTGCAAAAGTAGCAGAAAAAAATAACAATTTTTTCCTCTATAGGCATTTGCATAATTGTCTATTATTTGTATTCATAGATTTCTCTGATAGGATGCTGAATTAGATCTATAATAGTGGTGTAATTGATGTAGTAAGTCCTATATTTCATCTTGTATCTCCTTAAATACAATGGAAAAATATCTACATTATTACTTTATTTGTCTGCTTCCATACTGGTGCTGCCAGGGTGTAACCAAGATCCAGGAAATGCTGTGTAACATTTATAACCAGTGTTATGTAAAAGCTAAGACTAGATAATCCTAACAGTGCATTTTGTGCTTAAAACCTATGAATTAATTCTTGTCTGCATTTGGCCAAGTAACCTTGTAGCATAGCCACATCTATTATTTTTAGTGACCTTGATTGTCTTTTCCATTTTTTAAATTATATATATAGAGAGAGTATATGTCATCCAACTACTGCTTCATGCATAGTCACTATAATCTTTGCCCATGTGCATGCGTGATTGATAGAGTGTGTGTGTGTGTGTGTGTGTGTGTGTGCTTATTTGTTAAAAAAGTTATATATTGTAAAAGAAGAGAAATGGTAAGTGCACAGACTTAATCCCAGCAAGATTTGCATAGGCTCTGCCCTTAAGTGCATAATATAAGGTAGCTCCTCCCATGGGACTCACCTCTGAAACCAAACCAGTAGCCAGGCAGTGGGCCGGATTGCATGGTCGCCTTCCATCTATTCCAGGCTCCATATCTGTGGCTGTGGATTTTGCAGTCTCTCTTGCTCCACTCCTCCCTTCCACATAAAAAAGTAAGTATTTTGAAGTTTACCCTAGAACTCAAGCTGTGAGTCATTACATTTATTATTGCATATACACTTGTCATTTACATAGACATTTGTTATATGATTCTGTATAGTACAAGTTATGCCCTAAAACTGGTCCTGCCCTGTTCTCAAGGTTGCATTTATGTAGTGACCAGTAATTGGCCTTTTGTGATTTCTGCTTATACTCTCGGGCTTTGTCCTAGTCTCATGGCCTCTGCTATCTTCTCGTGCTACTTCACTACACTGCTGCAATCCTGTTTTTCTTGAACAGCCTTCAGTGATTTCCTGATAACTAATGTTTTGTCAGAATGACCTAGTCATGCATACATCTTTGTTCTAGGGTCAATGAATGGTTCACTCCACAAAAATAATGATCCATTAGAAAATATTTATAAAAGATTGCAAGGGAACCAAGTAGTTTCAGAGGCACCTTTATTTCAGAACTGCTCAGTCTGTTTTTCTATGTCACTATGTGTCCATGTATTGCTCTATTATCATCAAAGGCAAGCATACTTCTAGTGCTTGCATTTAGGCTGGTGTTCTGCAATTGCATTTGGTCTTGTATCCTACCCTTGAGATTTGGTTGTGATGTGGATAGCACAAGAATCGTGGGAAACAGGACAGCAGGACTGGCAATCAGATACTCTGCTTTAACTCCCATTTACAAACTAACTTCTTTAGCTAGTTTGTATGCAAACTAAGCTTATTTAGGAAGCATGCAATATACTGTGGCTGCTGTCAGTATGTTGTTGGATTGAGAGCTTTTTATTCTTTCTTTCCCGCAGTGGCAGATTTTTCTGGGGAATCTGATGCTCTCTGACTGTGTTACACTTAAAATCTATTCTAATAACTGACAGCGAGTATAAACTCCTCCTCCTGCCCCAACTTTTTCTTCAAAAAGAGGAATTTTCAATTGTATTAGGTGACTAAACTCAGCCTTTGGGCCTACAGCTGGTGAAAATAATAATTATCCTCCCTTTCCTATGCTATTTCTCTTCTGCTCTCAGATCCAGGTTCTACACAGAAACTGAAGTCCCTGCATAGCTGTGCAAACAAGTGCAAGAAATTCTTTAACCTTAAACTTCCTTGCGGAGACTGGCCACTTTTGCATTACCTGTGGTTCCCCCAACACAAACATTACTGTTGGCTGATACCTCCAAGGCACCGAATGCCTCATATATCTGCTTTTGTCCAAGGCAATGCAACAACCATTAATAATTTAGAATCGAAGAAAAAAATACCTCGGTAAAGTACTTTCCAGTGGTAGGAGACAGACTCTACAATGACTAATGCAGTGTTGTAGCTTCATATGCCATATTCAGAATTTCTGAATATATAGTAGCTTGTCCCATCGTCATCATAACTGAGGACGGAGGAGTTTCAGTTTTGATTTAGCCTCCGGGTCTGTAACAGGTTTCATTTATGCCATTAGCAATTGGAAACTTTCAGTGATCCCATAGTTGTTCCTAGCCACAGCTCATTACTGCTCGCTGTACTGATGCAGTTACTGAGTACCAATTATATTTAGTTTCCTAGCTCTCATACAGAGTGGGGAAGAGACATTAATCAAAGCTCCAGAGTACTCAGCAGGTAAGTTTCCAGTCAAAGAATAAAAATCTATCCTTTTACATCATTGTAAGTGGCTCATAATTTATGTCAAAAGAGAAGTAATGGAAGTACCAGGCAGCAATTTCCTTCCAGTGGTCCATGCAAAGTGAAGACACATTATTTGTTTAGATATCTGGTGACAGGTGCTGCTGCCTCACCTACCATCCCTACAAAATGCAACAAAACAGAAAGGAACTGTGTACAGCTGTAAAGCATGAGACAGTAATTTGAAATCTTTAGTATGATATTTATACTTTGTAATTACCGGTACCAGGTATAACGGATTATTCAGTTATATTTTTTTTTCTTTAACCCCAGAACACATTTACGGGTCTGAATAATGAAATTCATCTTTTAGTTCCATCAAAGAATGAAGGTTTGCATTTGTTACGAAAATACATTTCCAGTCCTCCATTTTTGCTTCCTTCTTCCTTCACTGATCTTACTGTTAAAGACGTCTGCTGAGCCACCATTTTAAATTCTTTAATGTAACTATAAAGGGGAGAACTGCTATGGTCGAGAAATAATGTCTTTCCACATCAGATCTCCAAATGTTATTGCAGATGGGGGTTATTGTTCACAGCTAATTCTTTCAAAATGTGATGCTCTAGCCATTTTCATTTAATCCTATACTACTCCAACTTGCTGGTACTTTTCAGCAATTGTAGCTTCTTCAGTACCATTCTTAATTAAAGAAGCAGCATTCTAGGGAGACTCCCACAAACTGTTGCTTTCTCTTAAATCCTTGCTTTCCAAAGAAATGTAACTAGAAGAACAACAATTTTTTTTAAATAGATGAAGATCTGTGTTAGGTAAACACAAGAAATTATTTAAAAACAATTCCTGCTCTGCTTGAACACTAGGAATAAGATTTTGAAAGGTCTTGTAAAAGTTCAAAATTTGCATTTTGCCAGAACAAAACAGAACTCCAGAAATCTTGAGTTCTGAATCAGAAACTGAGCCTCCCTGCTCCTATTGAAAATAATAGCTTGACGTCCTTGCCCAGACAGGCAGGTGATGGGAAGGAAAGAATTCTTTTTTTTTTTCTCTTGCTTATTTGATCAGACATTTTTTCCCGTTGACTGATGTGTCATTTCTGATGACAAGTTTTAGTTTGGAGCAATCAGAATTTTCCAGTGGAAAAACTGTGCAAAATGTTCTCATCGTGACTGGCTCTTTAGATATTGTTGTCGGTTGTCATTTAGATTGAGGGACAGATTCTCTGCCCATTTCTACTCCCAGCCTTTGTGACAGGAAGCCTCTAGCTGTAATACACTTACTTGTACCAGCTCTGCGAATAGGAGAGTTTCTGTGATGACCAGAGTTTATATGGCCTTGGTTAAAAAAAAAAAGAAAATAAAATTGGAGGTGAGGAAAATCAGAAAATCAGAGTGACATGGGCCAGCTGGCAAGCAAACCTTGGCTTCTGCTCCAGTGAGTTAGTCAAGGGGGTACAGTAAGCTCCCTGATTTCATCCCGATTCCCTTTTTGTCATGCTTCACTATGCCACAGTTACAGCAAAATAGAGAGAAAATAAATAATACAAATAATTTATAAATAATATAAAATATTGTAATATAAAGCATAAATTAATATTAAAAATTAATATTAAAATAAAATAAATTAGCCTTAGAGTTGTAATAGTGTTGGCTAGCTCAAGCTTCAGCTTTCTGAACTTGAGAATGAGGATCAGTTCTTATCTCCTGCATGGCAAAATTTTCTGAAGGAGATCACTGTACAGGTTTACTCTAGTGTGCTATCAGTAATACAGGAATAGCTGTATTTCACATATTCCTAGGGTTCTGCGTTCCTTTTGCATTCCTTCGGCTTTGTCAATAGATCAGCATTTTGTTAGCTGACCTTTCTGCTTTACTGTTGTTTAGCCTCATTAACCTTTGAGGAGGGAGGTGGATGGGACAGCAGGCAACCAAAACACAGAAAACCCAAGAAGGTCACTGTAATGTGGCGTGCAGCTGGCTTTCACATAATAATAGGGTTTACATTTCCTTTCCTTCCTATCATATTCTTCTATCAAATATTTCCTAAGGGAGGAAAAACAACACATTGCTTATGTCTGTACTTAGACCTTGAGTAGCGCTGCCGTCTCCTGGGCCCATAAATGGGCCTTCACTGTGAGCTGAGTCTCTCTTGACAATCCTCAGCCCTCTTCCCCACATTCTTAAACCAAAGGGAAGGTATTTTGGGCACACAAGCGAAAAGGAGACACAGTTTGCTCTGATAGATCCTACACTCTGGACAAAGTTGGGAAGCAGAGCTGTGCAGTACCTCACACCACACACCTGCCCCTCTGCACAGGCACAGGTTCATCTCTCCTCCAAACAGCAACAGGCCGTGGTCTTGGCCCTAATACTTCTGCTGGGTCTTTCTGAGGCTGAGGAATGCTGCTCCTGCCTTTCCTTGGGGTGCCAGAAAGCCAGGAAAGCCAGTTCTGGTCCAGTTTTCCTGTCTGGCTAGAATAAAATAAATATGGAGGACAAACTAGAAACACGGGCAGGAGTGCTATATGTGCAAGATATCTCTGGTATCCCTTTCAGTGGAGATTAGAGTAGGAAGTTCAGGTTAGTGAAACTTCAGGGATGCTCTTGTGTGTGTTGGGAAGTGAACTGGTCACTGTGTTATTCTTGAAGATTGAGGAATTATTGATTCATAGTTTGCTGCTGGGATCAGTACCTTTTATACATCTAGGAAAGTCTCCTTCTCTCCAGTAATCTGAGAAGACTCCTGTTGGTAGGTTTTTCTCATTTGTTCTACTCTGGGATCTCAATTCAGTTTCATTTGGGTCAGATCACCGCCTGAACCCTGTGATTTTAATGTAGGAAATCTGTCAAAGCGAAATCAGGAGGTACTTAGATGAAATGGAGGGAAGGACAAGTCTGTGAGCAGTGGCAGGTAAGATGAGAATCATGAGCAAAAGCATGAGAAAAGATTGAGTGAGAGGAGAATAGAGAATTGATGTTTTTTTAATTCATGTGCAGTAAAGAGGGTTGTATTCTGGATAATGTCGCAGCACATACATGATATAATCAAAGGTCTCACAGTAAAGTCAGACTGTCTGGGTAAATCAGAAAAAAGTGGGCATGAGGTGGGAAAGATGGGAAAGAGCAGATGCTGTAATGTGACTTTGCAGATGTGGATCATTTTAACGCATATAGACAGAATTTTAAGGTTGCTTTAGAGTGTTCTCTCTAAAACAAACAAACAAAAAATACAGATGTATTCAGATTGCATATTTATTCAAACCTGCTTTTCTAGAGCAGGAGAGCATGTTTTAAAAAATGTAGAATTTGTGAAAAATGTGAGCTTCGTAGCTAAGGGTGTAGCTCGTCTAAGGCAAAGTTGTACCTGTTTAAGTAGATTGATTTGGTTAAACTGGAGTAATCAGTGCCCCCTTGAAGATACTCTAACTTCTCTTTCAAAGAGCTTATTTATTAGAATTAAAAGTAAAAAGGATGCCCACAGAACTTTTTTGGCTGGTTTAGCAACTTTAGTTATCAAATAAGATCTTTAATTATACAGGAACAACTTTTTTGTTGGGCAGCGGGCAGGCACTTTGCCAAGAGCTGTGCTGGTGGAAGAGATCAGTGTCCTCCTTATTCCCTGTCCTTTCCGGTAGGCGACCGTCCCGCAGGTCGGCTAGTAGAAGGGACCATGTGGGCAGTTCCCACTATAGTTGAAGCAAAGGCAGGTTTAAATAGACTGAAGTTAGGGGGGGAGGCTGCTGTCATGGTCCCCTCCACCAACAGAGAAATGAAGACAGTGGCACTCAGCCAGCTGTCAGTGACAAGCAGCTGAGAACACACATCTTCATTACACATCTAGATTTGGAGAGGATAGCTGTCCTGGCCTTAGGCAACAAATAAATGAGTGTAAAAAGGACCTGAAATCCTGTACTTATGCAAAGCATATGACTGTCTTAGAAATTTGCAGCAGCTTGAACTAATGGATAGTCAATAAGTTATCACATTTAACTCACACAATTGGACTACCTAACACGTATTGTTCATTAATGCTTGTTCCTGGTAAAGTATTGTGTGCATCTGCACAATGCCTAATTTTAAGTGTGTGTAGAGTGGCCGTAGATCAGTGTAATTCAAGAAGCAGAGCATCTAATTTATTTTACCCTAATATGAGTGCTAAAGGGAACAATAACAACAAGGGACTGCATTTTACAGAACTGCTTAAATAATGAAAAACAGGAAAATTCCATTTCATTACTACTAACATTTTACTTCAGGGGAAAAAAAAGTTCCAAGCAAGTTCCACTTGCTTAAAACAAACAGCTAGAAATCCTAATGGTTTCTTATTTCCATGTATAGGTCGTTACCTATGACAGTGTAATCACAATCGTGGATGAGATCCAGATTCTCACCAAAGTTTTAAAATATAGCAAAAGAAAAACAAAGCATACATTCACATGCAGGGAGTTACAATCTTTTAAATGCCTTTTCCCAGCTTTTCTTATAGTAAAGAGATAATAAACCTAACAAAAACAAAGGATGGTTTTGTGTGTGTGTGTGATTTTTATATTAAAAGAGGAAAATATAGTTGATAATTTTACTTATATAGGGCTCATGTAAAGCTTGCCATTTTAAAAACATAATGCTGTATAGATATAGGAAGTTTTATTATTTATTCTAGTGAAAGTACGCATGTTAGTCTGGAAAGATAAACCATGACCTATCTCACTTGAGCATTTTCACTGACTTCAGTGACACTGGTTCCGAGTATAAGATAAGCAGGATTTGGTGCTTTGAAGTTATGCTCTGACGGTGTTATTGCTGTTTCTTGTGCTCGCTGCTTATAGAGAATTCTATAGCAGGGGAAAAGTGGACTACAGTGGTCTCAGTCTAGCATTTGAGAAGTTAGTGGCATTACTCATGTGCTTTGAGTTAAGCACGTGCTTGCTACACCAGGACTAGAAATGCTTAGGGTCTGAGGATGAGATGGTGTCATCCTGACTGAAAATGTTTCTTTCTTTCTTCTTCTCTCAGAATATAAATTGTGCCTGATACAGAACTGTTGTGCCTGCTGCAGATGCAGGTGAAAGGGATGGCAGTACAGTTGTATCTGTGATGAGCCAGTGCTATTGAGAAGATGAGGTACAGTCTCTTTAGCTCTGCTGGTAAGCTCGTGCCTGACACGCTTACGGATTTCTTGGCTTGTTTACTTGTGCTCAGAGGATGCCATCCTCAGGATGAACTGCCTAAGGTGGTTAAGACATCGATTAACTGAAACTTAAGTATTGTGTGAAATTTTGAAACAATGTCAATAAACATAATAAGCCATGTTTCTTGGGCTCAACTAGATCTGTCAAAATATCTGGCTCTTGGGGTCCATAGCATCCTGTGAATTACAGCACTCTCCTGCGCTCCACAATGAAACGTGCATTCCACATGTAACACATGTTTTAAATAGCTTTGTTAAGCTGTTCAGCTTTCCTTGCCTTTCTGAGATACTGCTGTGAGGAGGAAAGTGTCTTCCTGGACTGTGGAACACTTCATGCTGGCAGAAGAGTGCAAAAGGCAAAGATGCCATCTTCTACAAAACAAAGAAATATGTGACTGTCATTTACCTACGGATGGAGATGAACAGGTAGTCTGATCTTCAAAGTTGAAGAAGATAAGTAAAAGAGAAAAAGAAAAGATGCATAGTGCTGTTGTCAGTGCATTTCAGGGCACCACAGACTTTCTCAAAAGTTCCCTTCAGACTTAGTGGCAAGAGGGAGATCAGAGGCAAGATGAACTCGTGGAACATTAAAAGTAAATCAAACAGTGGAAAAAGAACAAAAATGTCATCAGCATTCTTTTGAAGGGGAAAAAAAAAGCTTGTAAAATGTCTATAGTAGTATCTGCCAGTAGCATTACTTCAATAACTGTGTCTTCAGTACTCATTTTTCAAGATATATTACCTTTGCAGAAACTGGCCTGTCTCCTCCTTTCCTGTCTTCCTCCCATCATGGCCTTACAGCTCAATACCTCCCTTCCAGATCAAACAACAGGGCATGCACTAGCCTCAAACACAGTACCACTCTTTATGCCTGTCCTTTAGCCCTACCTCTCTACTCCTCCCCATATCTCTTCAGCTCCCCCAGACATGCGAGGTGCTTGGTCATGTGCAGAATACAGCGCATCTGGACGTTACGTTCTTCCAGCAGTGCTACTACTCCTTTCCGCACAGCCTGTCTGAGTGTAGTGTGGGTTCTGTAGTGGGTTCTGTGCAGCTGGCTGAAACCATTTTTCTTCAAGATTTCTCTCTGAAAAATGACTTGCTGGTCTGAAGCTCATTACACTGAGTCTGTTATTTTGGGGAAAAAAATGTTCTACTTCCCCCCCCTCCCCCCCGCTGAAAAATAAGTGAAACAGCAACATAAAAGGGAATTATTTCAAAGCTTGGAAAGGCAAATGAGCATAATCTCGTTGTCCCCATTTCAATCCTTTTCTGTGTAGGCAGAGCATTAGGATGATGGCACTTTTAGGTTTGGAAGCTGGGGTACTGTGACTGTCAGTGGCTGATCCCTGCCTAGGCTGCTTAGACAGGAATACTTGCTCTTTGTTTTGCAGCACAACAGGTAGAAATAATAAAGGCATCATACTGAGACATTGTTTTCCGTTTAGAAGCTGATGGCAAGATGCATATTCAACCAGCTGAACTGATACCTGTCATTGCAAGGCTCTGTTCATCCCAGCTAGCTTGAGGCAACTAATTTAAGGAAAACTATTTTTCTATGGCCCCTCTAAAACTGCTGGAGATAATATAAGCGGGGTTTAATTGCCCTCTGAAGGAGCCCACCTATCCTGTGACTTCATAGTGACTAGCTTCCTTACCAAAATATCTGAATTAGCTGTTGAAAGTTAGGGAGTTTGAATTTCTTTGATGTGATTTAAGCAAGATTTCCTTATGGGCCACCCCTCCGGTATAGTTTTCCCTGGATTGTTCTCACCACGCTCGAGCTGCGCCAAGAGGATTCAGGTTCTCTCTGGCAGTTGGCATCAGGGGCGTCCCCGCTGATGGGTGGGTTGTTGGGTCCGCAGGCCAGCTGACGGTGAGTCCGAGTCCACACAGAGGTATGTGGCTTACTTCTTTTTTATCCTTCCCGGGCTTAGTTCATTAATCAGTGCCAGACCATAGCTGGACAATGGAACAGATGGTCTTAGGTGATAACAGTATGGATGCCGACAGGATGGTCAACAGGATGCTTATCAGTACATTCAGCAGCTATCAGTGCGCATGTTTAACAGTTGCACGTTTAACAGCTACCAGTGCGCACAGTCAGCAGCTATCAGTACGCAATTCCAAGGTATCTAGATGCTTACAGTGTGAGTCTGCGGTGTCACTTGTCCTTTGCTGACTAGGTTTGCTCTGCACTCATGCTCTGCACTCATGAGGCTACGGCAACCCCACAGTGTGGTGGCTCTGGCCGTGGTGCACCCGGGGTTCCTAAACTCTTGGGTAGCACCCCAGAGCAAACCCCTCTTCTACGGGCTGCACCATCCTGAGTCCCACGCTTGCATGTGTGGCGCCTATCATGGAGAGATGATTCAAACATTTTGAATATTTATATACAGTTCTCTCCTTTTTGAAGGTAGTGAAACTGTTGAAAATTGGTTGACAATAATGCTTCCTGAATAGACATGAAAAACATATACTTGTCCAACACCTTTCTGAAAATTTAGGGTATGGAAAAAGAAAATGATACGGCTTCAAAAATATTAGATATACTTTTTGGTTTAATCTTTTGACATCCTTAGTACATGCTATTTGCTTTAATTCTCAGGCCAGATGAATTTGAGATTTTTCTTTCACTTACAACTGTAATTTTCCACACCTTACTTTTCAGTTGTTATCTCTTTCAGGGGAGGATTCTTTTCAGTGAGGCAATGGCCAATGGCACACAACTAAGGAGCAACGTGAGAACATGGTTTGGAACAGGGCAAGGTAGTTTGTTGATACAGCGTCCCTGCTTCTAGCAACCTGCAGCTCAGACTCTAGCACAGATGTTACTGCTTTGTGTTTAGTAGTCCTTAGTGGGTTTTTGTTCCATGAACGGGTCAAATCACTTTTGAAGTCAGACAAAACTTTTATCATTCACAGCATGTTGGGACAATGAGTTGCTCAGTTTAACTCTGATTTATGTGAAAAAGGTGTCCTATTTTTTATTCCGAATTGCCACTTGCTACTTTCATTTGATGTCTTCTGTTTTTTGCATAAAAACAGAGTTGAGAAATGGTGAATTACACCTGCCTATTTGCTTTCAGTCATGATTTTACATAGTTTTATCATATTTCCCAGCAGCCATTTCTCTTCTACGCTGCAAAGTCCAAATCTATTGAATTACCCGTTCTATATGAGCTATTCTATACTTTTGATATTTCCTGTCGCCCTTCTTTGCAGTTATTCTAGTTCTACGCTAGCCAGCCTTTTGGAGACAGAAGTAGAACAGTAAAATACATTCAAGATATGCTATGGATTTATGTAGTGATATAGTGATGTTTTTTGCTGTTTGGTATTCTTTTCCTAATAATTCCTAACATTCTGTTTGCTTTTTTGAAAATGTGATATTTAACCTATTATTTAACTCTATTATCTTTGTTATGAGGAAAAAGCTAATTCTGAGTGCTAAGTTCAGTTTGTGTGTATTCAGAATGTTCAGTGAGTATATACACAGTCAGATTCTTTTTCCTATGTGCATTACATTATGTTTATCAATATTACTTTTATCTGCCAGTTTATTACTCAGTGACTTACTCCCAGGAGGTCCTTCTGTGATCCTTTGCTTCTGGCGTTTGCATTTACTGCCCTGAACTTATAATCACGACAAAATCAAACTTATAATCAATCATTTACTTTACTGCCTTTTATGAAATCAGGTAAACTTGCCATAGGTTGCAATTTATGAGTATACTGAACAATATAAGACCCAGGTAAGATTCCTCTAGAGCTCGAGTGAGTGATCTCTCGCCTTTTGAACACTCACCGTTTATTCCTTTTCTGCTTCCTATTTCGCGCCTAATAACCCACAGGGTGACTTTCTTTTTTATCCCATGATTCTTGTATTCCAGCACTTCGGTATGGACTTTGTGAAAAACTCCAGAGATCCGAGGAAATGATGCATTAACTGAACCACTCTAACCTACAGACTCATTTTGATTTCTTCTAACAAATCCAGCTGATCATGAGGTCATGACCCCCCTGTACAGAATCTGCATTCATTCGTTGTCACGATACCTTATTAGTTTATGGGCTTTTTGATTCAGTTTCTTATTGCATCAGGACTAGTGGGCCGACTAACATGGGTGATGTTGGGTGGGTGCCTGCTACAGGCTGTCTTATCAGGAAGAAGTAGATAAGACCTTCTTCAGACAACTGGAAGAAACTTCACATTCACATGCTTGGTGCAGGGGAGGCTTTGCAAGGTCATGGGGGACTTCTGCCACCCCAATATCTGCTGGTTTTTGGATCTCACTGATCACAATTTCCGCACACAGGTGATCGAGGAGTAGATGAGGGGAGATGCTTTGCTGAACCTAAGAAAGGACTGGCTGAGGATGTGAAGCAGTCTTGTCTGCTCCTGATGGTAGCATTCAGGAGAGAACAGGGGTCTAGGAGAGCTGGTTGATTTTCAAGAATCACGTCTGTCATGGGAGGCCGGGAGGGGTGGCTGAGCCAACTCCAGAGCATCCACACGCTCTGGTCCCCACAGCGCTCCACGCTACAAGAAAGGTTCAGGTGGCGCTATTGGTGTCCCTGTCGCTTATGAATGAGTTCACAATTAACGGCCAGAAACAGATAACAAAGTTTAATATGTATCACTGGTAACAATAACAATTAAAAACTAGTAATAACAGCAACAATAGTAACAATACACCATTAATCAATTAGTAACCACACACTGAACTCCCCACACAACACAGAACAGGAACAATTACAGTCATTACAAACACAAACATGAGCTCAAACCAGTGAGGTGAAGGTACCTGGTGGTTACAGCGGAAAGCGAGGTGGGAGAAGGGACAAGCAGGCCACGTCTGGGGTGGAGGCTGGTGCTGCTTCAAGCCCGAGGATTACTGAGCAGGCCCCACTGGGGCCAGTGTGCCGCCGCCATGTGCGCTACAGTGAGCAGGCCACAGCCGAGCCGGTGTGCTGCCTTGGTTACTGCTCCCTGGAGCGGGGAGGAGGGGAGTACTCCCCTGTCCACTGGTGTTAGTAGTGGTGGCGGGATGCCCAGCTGCCTGACCCAGCATCCCGGAGCAGGGGGCACGGCGGTGCTGGCTGCCCGCAGCCTGCCGGGGCGGAGAGCTTCCCTCGGCGGGGCAGGGGGGAGCCTTGGAAAAGGCTGCCTCGCGTCTTGGAGCCTTGGAAGAGGCCACTGAGGCTGCTTCTTCCCCGCCGCTTCAGTGATTTCAGCTCTTGGTGGGTTCTTCGCTGCCGCCGCTGCAGCTTCTTCAGTGAATTCAGCACTCTTCTCTCTGCTGCCACTGCAAAAGCCGCTGCTGGGCTGGCGTGTGCCCCTTTTATCCCTGTCCCACTTTGGGACTGCAGGCAAACGATTGGTTAAAGTTGTCTAGACCCCCGCTCTTAGTGGTCTGCTTTCGATCCCTAATTTTAATGTGGACCTGTTTGCAGACAGCCGCGTAGACTCGCCTTCCTTCTGGAACGTTCTGCCTGACTGTCCGGTACGGGCTGCTAGGGCACATGTAGCCCTTCACTAACGATCTCAGATTGTGGCAGTGGGAGATTTCTGCAGACTAACCGGGGTTACAAAAAGGACAGGGTGACTGGCACCTTATACCCATCGTTCAGTAAAACCCATTTTCTTAACTTTTCCCTTAAACCAAACCTCTCCATGACAAACTCCTCCAAACTCAAGAATGGTCCATCGCAATGTGAGGAAAGTCAAACAAAGGCAGCCGGAGGGCTGCATGAATGACAAGACATAAGAAGAAAGCATGCAAGAGGTGAAAGAAGGGGCAGGTGACTTGGGAGGAATAGAGAGACAGTGTCTGAGCATCTAGGGATGGGGTTAGGAAAGCCAAAGCCCACCTGAAGTAGAATCTGGGGAGAGGAGTGTTCTTCAGGTACACCAGCAGCAAAAGGAAAACTAGGGAAAGAGTGGGCCCTCTGCTGAATGGCGCAGGGGACCTGGTAACAAAGGACATGGAAGAGGCTGAGGTAGTCAATGCTTTCTTTGCCTCAGTCTTTAAAGGTAGGACTGACCTTCAGGAATCCCAGGTCTCTGAGACCAGTGGGAAATTCCAGAGCAAGGATCAGGTTAGTGTACATTTTAAGCAAATTGGTCATATACAAGTCTATGGGACCTGATGGGATATACCCATGAGCACTGAGGAAGCTGGCAGATGTCATTGCAAGGCCACTCTTGCTTATCTTTGAAAGGTCATGGTGATTGGGGGAAGTTCTTGAGGACTGGAAGAAAGCAAATAAAACATCCATTTTCAAGAAAGCCAAGACCTAGGGGACTACAGGTTGAGTCAGCCTCACCTCGATTCCTGGAAAGGTGATGGGGCCAATAATCCTGGAAACTGTTTCCAAACACATGAAAGTCAGGGAGGTGACTGGGAGAAGTCAGCATGGATTTATGAAGGGGAAATCATGCTTAACCAACCTGATAGCCTTCTATGGTGGGATGACTGTTTATCTTGACTTAAGCAAGGCTTTTGACCCTCTTGCCCATAAAGTCCTCACAGATGAACTGATGAAGTTCAGACTGGAGAAGTGGACAGTGAGCTGGACTGAAATCTGGCTGAACTTCCAAGGTCAAAGGATTGTGATCAATGGCACAAAGTCCAGCTGGAAGTCAGTCACTAGTGGTGTACACAAGGGGTCAGTATTGGGACAAATACTTTTTAACGTCTTCATCAATGAGCTGGATGATAGGACAGAGTGCACCCTTGGCAAGTTTGCAGGCAATAAAAAACTGGGAGGAGAATTTGGTGCATCAGGTGGTTGTGCCACCATTCAGAGAGACATCAACAAGCTGGAGAAATGGCCTAGTAGGAAATCTTGACAAGTTCAACAATTACCAAGACCTGCACCTGGGGAGGAGTAATCCTATGCACCAGAACACGCTCGAGGCCAGCTCACTAAAAATATTTTTTTGATACTAGAAATATGTCTTCTCATTTTCTGTATTTGTTTTAAAGCCTCTTATACCAGCACTTCTACTTTAGAGAGATCCTTCTATCTGTTCCAAGTAAAGAAAGTTTCCACCATGAGAACTTTCCTAATATCTGTACAGTGACTACAGCTATATATGATTTGAAGATCTGTCTTCTTTAAGAACTTCTTTTATATTTTCATTTTCTGTTGGCCTCACAGACTCTTTCACGTCATCCCTGTTTTTGAAAAACTTAAACAAGCATTTACTGGTCATTAGCTCTTATGTAGTTCATTAGGTGCTAAAGCTTATATGTGGCTTTATGTTTAAAAGTATACATCAACCATGCATCGTATTTATTCATACTTGGAAAACAATACCTTTTATCCAGAACTATATTTTGGGATATGAAAAAGCTGTATCATTTCTTCCGTGTCCTTTTGTAGTGTTCAGAATTTATAGATAATGATTTTGACCTCATCAGGACCTTTTCAGGTAATAGATAACCAGAATGATGCCTATGCCCGGAGAAAACTCTATGAGGTCAAGAAGTTCAATTTTCAAAAGGTCTTTAAGGGAAAAAGTGAAGGATTTTTAAGGAGATTGCTAGACAGCAGTTCAGTGACACTGAATTTTAATGAATAAGGCTGTATCTGTTGGATGGTCCCTGTCCTAGCTTAAAGCTTTGCTTTATCTTCTTTAGATCATTATGACTTTTTTGTGCACGCTGCTATTTTTATTAGCTGTTTCATGTCATTACATCAGAGTTCTCATTCTTTGAAAAATATATTTGCTTTCTATATACATGCATATTTGTTTGTGCATATGTTTAGTTGCATTATTGGATGCATTTGTATTTGAGTACTTATAGACATTACTTATTGCAACTATTATAACATGGCTATATCAAAACTGAGCAATCCCAATCAATGTTTCATTAAGAAATTGAATTTTGTGATTTTAAAAAAATGCAATTTCCCCTGCTTAATAGAGCGACCAAGAAAGGAGTAAGAAGACATGAAATAATGAAAGACAGCCCACTTTTAGTCAGTGTTGGACCAAACTTGAAAAAAGAACTGTGTCTACAAGTAGAGTGTAAAATGACCTGGCTGAAGAATTTTTTGGCATTTACAAATTAATTTCTCTGGGTGCTGAATAAATCAGCCGTTTACTAGCAGCATATTTACAGAACAGATGTATTAACGTCATCAATATTTCTCCAAAAATCATAATTCATAAAGTGGATAGTGCTTGCCAGAAGTTCATCTGCTCATAAACACTGGTGTATTTTTTTCCGTGGTTCAAAGATGGGGATATTAGTTTCTGTGGGATGTTGCCTGAATTTGAAGGAGCACATGTTATTTAATGTATTTAGTTTCATGTGGAATATAGATATTATATTATGTGAATTCAGACTGATTTCTTGTATTATTGCCAGTAAGATAAATCTGCCATTGAGGAATGGGATAACTTTTTATTCTCCAAGATAGAAAGGTTGATATGTGCCATATGCTATCCAAAAATCTGTCGCTGTGAGGAAAGGACCAATTGGAAGATGGTAGTAATTATATAATCCACCAAACAAAATCACATCTTCTTTAGTCCTACCCTGTTTCTATGCTGTCGTAAACGTAGGGAGTCACTGGCAAGCTACTGCCAACCTTTACCACAGAAGAGTTTATGCATCAATACCCACATGTAGCTCTTCCTTATCTTTGGTCAGCAAAAACTTTGAGTTGTGGAAGAGTAACCATTTTATCCTCAGAGAAGTAGGCCAATTTCACATGCTACATTGTTGATCCAGAATTTTGATCAAAACAGTGTTTTATATTAAAATCTAATTTCCAATAATTTCAGTTCTAAGAAGGAGAGTGAGTCTTGAAATAGGAAACTGTCCAGAGCAGATGTCTAGATTACCCCACTGCATTAATATACTGGAAAAGAGTTCCATTAAACATGGGTCCTAACCTTTATAGATTAGAACCAATACACTGAATCCTAAAGGGAATAGATCATAAGCAACTGCATAGATGAAGAACAAATTAATTCTACTCTAAAGAACATATTATCTGAAGGTTTTCTTCTACATTACTTTGAGAGAGTAAATCTGGGTACTCACCACTGGTGCCTCTTAAATCCATTGAAGACCAGCACTGCTCTGATTCAATATGCACTGTGTTTATGCAAACTGGGATTAATTTGAATAGGTATATGGAAAGTAAACTTGCTTATGAACTAAAATATAGTATTAGAATCAATGACAAATCCAATAAAAAGAGGAATGATCCCATTGAGCAGAGGATGAAAGGGATGTGCAAAAGTCCTGAAACACATGGACTTCTGGGATTATAGTAAGAACCAAAATCAGCAGAGATAATTTGGTGCTTTATTATTGACTAAGAAAGACTGATAGCTGTATATTTTTGGAGGATATAGCGAGTGTATTGTGTGGCAAGCTATTTTCAGAGTGGAATTTAATCTGTAAAGAACAAGCTCTTATACTATTCCCCCTGAAAATCAAGACTGTATTTCTCTTCATGTAGAGCCTGCTGATCAAATTCATTTTGAATGATTAAAAAAATACAGACTGAATTTGAGCTCCATTTGTCCTTTGTATAAAAAATAGTCTTCTAATGAAGGCAGTTTTGGTCACGGTGATTCATTAGAAGCAACAACCCCAGTTCATCAGAGCTTCATTATGTTCCAGTTCCTAAAAATGCCAAGAAAAAATAATATTGTAAACTAAAATGTCAAGGATATAATTTGTCTAAACAGTTTATATGCTTCTAAACACCTTACGAGGTTGTGATGTGCTCTGCTGCAGCTTTCTTTTTATTACATCTGACAAGACATTAAACCTTTGCAATACGAATAATTGGTAATTGCGAACATAGTCATATTGCCTTTATCACTGGTATTCAAAACTATGTTATAATTTAGAACATTCTCAAGTTCTTGGGGCGGTGTGGCACCTGGCTCTTTCACGGCTGTTCAGTATTGCAGAGGGATGAAAAGGCACAGAGAGCCCTGGAACTATTGCATAATATCACCTATTGCAAGGTCAGTACCATGTAGGAGGGCAATCTGTACTCAACAGCACGAATCTCCCTGAATGTCCCTCTTTAGGTGCTTACATCCTCTTTTAGATCAGGGTCTTTGATATTATAGTGATGATCACGCAAAGAAAAAAAACACACCTCAAATGAGAGAAACAAGCTATATTCCAGTGTGCAGACTGGGGGATGCAGGAAAACTGAAATCTCTCTGTGTCCTACATCCTGAATTCGTCGAGTGTATTTATTATACTTGGATCCTGTCTCTTCTACTTCAAAGGAGGCACTAAAGTGACCGTTAATGTTCCCTTGGTAAAACCTTAGCATTCTGACAAAATTCCATCCCAGATAATTGCATTCTGCCTTCCTAAAGTCCCTGTGCCATTTCAGCTGGATATGAGATTCTTTTCTCACTATCTATTCTAAGCTGTTGTGAACAATTGCTCTCTAGAGGCAATGCTGCAGTGGGTGAGCGATCTACTTACATAATCTCACCTTCATTTATTTCCCAAGGGAATGCTGACTTTTAATTTAATGTTTTTAAAACACTTTAGGAATAATACTATGCCAAGTTTTGAATCCTTGATGAAAGGTATATAAAATAGTATACATATTTGAATATTAAAAAATCTAATAACTATGGTAATTTGACAAAAATTGTAACTGACTAAAAACAGGTGGTGAATGTCACAGATGTAAATCAGTTATATTTCTTTTGTTCCTTGATCGTAGAACAGTTGCCTTGCTTCATGAGGCAGAAATAGGAGATGATCAAGTGAATGTGCATGATAGAAGGAAGAAATAAGAAATGAAGGTCATACAGTACGCAATATAACTAAACTAACTGCAATTTCCTTTCCTTTTCTAAGACATAGTGTGAAAAATTTAGTCAAGTACAGAACAGGAGGTCTTTTTTGCTGATACTCTGCCCTCTTGATCAAATTGATTAAGATGTTCAAACAAAATAAAAATGTTTTTTTTGGACGCTATACAGAATTTACTTGACTGGAATATTAATCAAATATAATAACAAAAGAACAATTTATTTCTGGCTGACTTATGAACATTCCGGTGCTCCAACAGAGTATTAAGTCTTTGGACATGTCCCATATGGAGTAACATAACTTCATATCCAGAGTAACTCCATTAATAATATTTTTAGATATAAGCTAGGAAGGGAATTTAGTTCCTTATAATAAACTAGTATTTGTGATTCTTTGTTGCAGTCCTGTGGAGAGTGATCTGTGCTTTAACTATCATCTTTGACAATAAAGAGAAAAATCTGTTGAATTAGAATGTCAATAAATAGCCCTTTCTATTCATATTGTGTTAGCTCCTGCAGCTATTGAAATAATCTTGGCAGTTACATGAGAGTAAGGGGGGTTAATTAACACTTTGTATGCTATTAATGCAGCTGTAAAACACCACCAATGACAGCAAGGACAAACCCTATTGTAAACCTTAGTACTTTGATTTGAGTGGTATGAACTGAAATACCTCCAAGGAGAACACAGTAATAGCACTCAAGTCTTTATTTACATTGAGCAAAGTGTTGAGGAGCACAGCAAATCAGGTTTTCATAAATCTAAGATAGAATCATGCTAGTTAAGCCAGCAATTTTCTGGAAGCTACGATGCAAGTAATACTTCCCGTTACTGGCTGGCCAATATAGCTTTCTCTTTCTGATCTGCTCTCTCCAAATTAACTGCACCAAGAAGAAGGGAACACCTGCTGTTGGCATATGATATTCCTCCTTGGATGGCACACTCCAAGCCCTTTTCTTAAACTGTCCTGTTTTAACCGTATAGCCCACTATGCTGCTATCGTGGCATGATCACCTATCACGTCAACGTACAAACCTTTTTTTTTTTTTTTTGTGTGCAAGTCTTGCACTTGTCCTGACCTGCAGTAAAGGCATTTGAGTAAAGAGTCACTGCCTTGGGGAAAACAATACTTTCAGAAGCTTTTTATAGGTATTGCTCCTCAGAATCACAGAGAGAATGTTAAACTTCCCCTCCCTTACCCATTCGCAAGATGCTGAGTGTGAGAGCAGAGCAGAGCTGCTGACAGTTGATTCCATTTGGACACTTTCTCCACTAGGACATGAGCTCTCTATACTTGATCCATCCCAGCTGATGGGAACCAAACACAGTGAATAGATATGGCAGACAATCTAGGAAAACCCTAATAAACAGTGGACAGCATGAAAGGTTACTGTCCCAGTTACCCACAAAATGATAGCTGACAGACTGCTGACTTGGAGTGTCAGCTTCTTGTGACTGTCATGAGCCCTCAAGGTGAGAAGGACTTTTACTATGTTTTTATTTTACTTCCTTTTCTGCTTTGTGAGATAGATTCTTCCACAAGTTCTTTTTCATGAAGCCTGTTGCCTTAAAAAAAAAAAAATTTTTTGAAAATACTGATATTTGACCAGGAAGGATTTTTACTTCCCAGATAAGCTTCTTTCAGAATATTCTAGGTTTGTAGCCATTAAATGGAAGTGACGTAATCTCCGTTCCCTTTTTACTGCTCCTTGTTTTTGGATATAACAATTGTATTAAACCTATTTTGCCTTGCAGCAGCATTCATTACTTGAGTGCTGCCCATTTAATATAACTCCTAAACAATTTCTGTAGTTTTTGTTTCCGAATAATAATCACATTCCTTGTTTCTTGCTGTAAATGTTTACATTTAATTGTATTAACACACAGTTTTTTTAAAAAGCTCTTAAACCAAGCTATCTATACTATTTTATATGCTATTTTATTAGCAATAACTTTATATTCCTATCTGATCACTGATAATTGAATACTATTAAATAGATACTAATAGAAAATCCTCATTTGGTTATAAGTCTCTCTTATTAATAGTCTTCTCTAACTGGCCAATTCGAAATCTTTCGTTATGTACTTGCAGTGTTAATTCAGGTGTCTGTATTACTCCTAGAGTCTTATATTTCTACAGTAAGTATACTTAAACTTGCCATCCCATCAAATAATTAAGCCGGTTTTCCTTGAAAAGATCAATTTTCTCTAAAACAATTTGATATGCACTTAACTTGATTCCTGCAACAGATTTTCCAAGATTTTGCCTAATCTGATGTCAGTAGTTCTTCCTGTCATCCTCTTTGCCTTTTTTGACTTTAGTCCAATATTAATTCTCCAGCAGCATTTTGTCCCTTCTTGGAATCAAAGATTATTCAAAAGAATATACAAAGAGCAGAGATTTCCCACTGGTTTGAAAGTATCCATCACTATGGATCAACACTTGTTGATTAACAGCCTCAGTTATTGATGAAGTTATCCACATTTCTTAAAAATGCATATCTTACTTCTTCCCAAATATAAAATAGAAATATTTACTGAACATTTTAATCTGTTCTTTATTTGTTATTGTTGCTGTTGTTGTTATTACCATTACCATCTCCGTTTGGTAAATTTTTCTTTCCAATATGCTTAAAAATTTATCTTTTTTTTCTCTTTCACTCTTCCAACAATTGATTTTCCCTGCTGTACTCATTATTCCTGGTCACTTCACTATATGCCTCATAACTTCCAATGTAGCTTCATTTCTATATTCTCTTTTCCCCCATTATCTTATTTTTAATTGCTACCTTAAGTTTTCCATTGAAAGAATGGGCTTTTCACCCAAGACGCCTGAAGATGTATAGTTTTCACATGCAGTAAAAAAATTATGGCAGTTTAGAAACTCAAAGGAAACCTGGGATGATTAAAGTCAGGAGTGTCATCTGTACAAAAACACTCTGAATAGCTTGAAGAGGGATGGAGCTGTGTTTGTCAAGATTGGAAAAATAGGAAAGCCTGAAAGAAAGATTTGTGTGTACGAACGATGAGGACAGCCTATATACCTAAAAGATACTACTGCAGGAATAGTTGGAAAGTATTATAGATTATCTGGATTTGAGAACAGATGTTAGACTCTAGGTGAACATCCAGGTTATTGGGTCTGAATACACAGCAGAGGTAGAAAGTAAGCTTGCTAGAGTAACACAGAGTGAAGAAATGATTTCTGTGGAAAACAGTTGTCTTTAGTTGTGTTTAAGTTACACAGAGGTTTTAGGTTTTTAGGTTTTAGCAGACAAACCTATTGGAAGAAAGGAACCTGTACTTCCTAACAAAAATGAGTGCGGAGGCTGTGCTTGCCACTGAGATCACAGATGAAAAGGAAGGCAGAAGGAGAGAAGGTAGAAATAGGAATCTGTGGATTCAAATAAACAACGGCGATTAACTTTCTTTCAATGTTTTGCTAAGAGAAAGTTACTTAGGTCTGTTCTCCACTTGGTTTTGAAACTGCAGCTGGGTGGGTGGACATGTGATGTAGTTATTTCTTATCTTGTCGGCTGAAGAAGTGATCTCGGATAAACTTCTGAGACTTTCATTATGTCAGGAAGAAATAGCATCTGAAGCAGAACTGGTGAGTAGTTAAAGGCAGAAAAAGAATTTGGGAAACATTGCATCTTACAGAAGACCTACCATAGAGTTTTTTTCCCTCCAAAATTTGCCACAATTACATTTCTGGCCGTATTACAGTTTATGGTTAATTTTCCAAAACTCTAATGTCATTATCAAAACTCTGTATTTAGCTATTCATGTAGAACCAGGAAGAACGCAATCTGATTCTCCTCTGTGTTATGTCTTATGTCAGAGGTCTAGGAAAGAGGTCTAGGAACACTGTGCACTGTGCCTTTCTTGCACCAACAAATGTTCTATGCTCTGGAAAGGAAGGGGCAAGATCCCATGAGTATGGACGGGTTAGCTGACAATTCCTGCAGCCAGTGGTGCAAAAATGACTAATGGGGCTAATATTAAATCAGCCATCTGCTCAGGTCTGGATATTTATTTCTTAATAAGGCTGAATTAGCCAAGTATTTGCCAAGCATTTTACATTAGAATATGTCAATGGAATATAACTCTGTAATTCAATTTCTTATTTCTTATTCTTTATGATAGCAACATTTTGTCATACCTCAGATCAATTTCTAGTTTTAGAGTGCAGCATATTTAAAATTGGATCCTTCCTTAATTGTATTGAAAAGCATGGTTTACTAATCATGATGACAAAAATAATGTCATCATATTAGTGCACCTCTGTATTAAAAATAAAAGCCAAGCAATGTTAATACAGCCAGCATGTGTGTTATTGCTCTCAATGCCATGTAATTCGATCTACTAAAAATGAAGATACACTGCTCATAAAATGTAATCAAGAACACTGAAATTCAGATGGGTAACACTTTTCTCAGGCTGATTCCAAACATAATATGCTGCTAAGGAAAGAATCTTTCTAAAGTGGTAATAATTGCCGTACACTTTGAGACCTCTTAGAAGTTTGATGAGAGAATGTCAGTGTAAAATGTCTTAGTCTTCATTTGTCATGATAATGAAATTGTAGAACATTGCTTCAAATTCACCTCATTTTACGTGCACGTTGTAGAATGAGAATGCGTCCTGATAGGCACTGTTCTTCATGCAATCAAGTTATTATTAAGGTGACTATCTGATTTGAAAATATGAAGATAAATCTTCATAATGATATTATGGGATGAAAGCAAGACATTTGTTTTAGGTGAAGCATGAGAAGGAATGAAAATAAGCTAATCACAGCATTTTTTTAGAAACAAGAAGATTTTTGTTCATGAGAAATATTCTGTAGCAAAATTATATGCCTTGATAGCTATGAGATTGCAAGTAAACTATGGATGTATCATTTTAGAGTCATTCCATGTACTAATGTATTCCACGTAGTATCATTCCAATGAAAATGCACTTTGTGTTTGTATTTCATTGTGTCTAGCCTGGATAAAAATGCTTTGACTAGATGCCACAAGTGACTCTAAGAACAGTTCTTGGTAGGTAGACATTTAGTGTTTCTAGTCTACCATTTTTATATAAAGATAAGTCTTGATTTTTAATGTTATCTCATAATTACTTTTGTGAATCAGTTAACTAAGGTTTGATTTTTTTAGCTTTGTTTAAAATCTGAATTTTTCATAAGGAAAAATGTAATGGATTCATTAACAGTTCATGACAAGGAATTAAAAAAAATCTATTTACTTGAATTGTATCAATTTCTGATCCCCAGAAAGTTTTTTCTACAGTTTTGTTCTTAACATCTAATAAATTCAAAGTTCAGGCTGCTTTCTTATGTAACTGGATAGACACTTTTTGCATGCTTCCTGTATATGCTATTGCATATATTAATTATATGCATATTATGCAGGAATATTATTATTTTATGTATGTTATCCAAGAAGAATATATATAGATATACAAACATACATATATATGTAGATTATATAAGTGTGTGTACGTACACACACACACACACACACACACACACACACACACATTTGGCTTATAGGACATGACTATAATGGCACAAAATTTCATTACGAGCACAAACAAAAGTCTTATCATTTTAACTGCATAAGACACAATGAATGCTAGTAAAGGAGAAGCAGACAAGTCAAGAACAATTAGGGCTTTAGCCATTGTTCACCCTATATTCAATGATGCTATTTTAGTTAATGTTCTCAAGTGTGACTATCGTTGCTATATAAATGAATAGTTGTACCACAGAATGCAGAGGCTGTATACATGAATACGTACCATCTTTAATCAAAGGAGAAGTAATTCCTTCTGATTAAAGAGCTGGTTTGGCTATCCTTGGCATGCCATTTGCAATTTGGAACACATCTTTGAAAAAATATATTACTAGAGAGAAGGAAATCCATTAAATAATTAAAATATACATTAATAAAGCATCTCTACATTTTATGAGAATGTAAAGAGTAGGGGTTCAGATTAAAGACTACTCAGATTTTGAAAAAGAGATTGTAATGCTGACACTTAGAAGCTCCTGGTTTTCCCTGATACCATAATAAATCACCTCATTTCCCCATTAAAAGGAAGTCTTTAGAACTGCCACACCTCTAAACTCACCATAACCACTAAAATCAAATCATTTATCTTCCTGCACAGATAACAAATCCAATTAAGACACATCAGACTGAGATGTCTCATTAAAAATGCCCCAGTTTTAACTCAGATAACTACAAATGCATATTTTTTTAAGATGTCAGGAAGCAGAAAGGAAAGATTTAAAGGCAACCACTGGAAGTACACTAGAGTGAAATTCCAAGGTGTATTTTAACTGCACGTTTATTTCATTCCTCTCATTACCATTATGGCCTATTCTCATTTAAAGTGATTACTTTTTGTGTTTTTATCTTCTTGGGAAGATAAATAAGCTATTATAAGGCACATACTGATAAATCTTAGGAGATTTTCTAGGATATCAGGTGACCTATGAGACAGCTGTAATTTTTTTCTAGAACAGTAATAATAATATTGAAGATAATAATATCTCCAATAGGATTATGCAATATCTTTTACCAAGATGCTATAAAGAGTGCTAACCCAACTTTAGTCTATTAGGCTACTTTAGTACTTGTTATTAATCAGATGACTGGACCAGATTCCACTTTGACTTAGTGGCAAAAGTGAGAATAAAAATGGTAGCCCTGACATGCCAGGAGAGCTGTTCACTCTTTGGCAACATAGTCTAGAGAGTGTGTAGCTCTGAGAGAGGAAGATCTCCAACAGTGGCTGGTATAAGTCAGACAACATGAGTAGTGAGCGGATGTTACATCATCATTTGCCTTCTCCTCTAGGGAAATCAGATTAGTTTCTAATGTTGGATTTGTTAAAATTAATCATTCAAATATATATTAATTTTTGAAATTGGAAATAGATTATGAAGTATAAAAATATCAGCAGTGGAAAAGTAATGCATATTTACTAGTTTTAGCATATTTATGGACATCAGGAATATAAAATAATTCATTTGGAGAACATTGTGTATAATCAGTATTTTGATTTACATTCCTTATGCTATTAAAGGTGAGCATCACAACATGCAAATTGTTCTTTTCAGGTAAGTAAGTCTTTCACTAACGTTAGCCAGGCAGTTTTTCCCTGTACTTGACTCTTTCCCTGTCTTGAAAAAGAGGATGAAAAGAGACATCCTGGGATGCTGAGGTCCAGTCACTGCTCTTTCAGATAACTATTCACAATAATGTGTTTTCTTAATTGATCACCACTTGCATTCAAGAACTTCACTTCTCTGAAGATTAAAGTTCTCCTTTATTACAAGTGGATAGTTCATGCCTGTTTATTTTTCTCTCAATACTCTTTTATCTGAAGTTTCTCTTTTTGATGAGGCATTTGCCTCCTGTCTACTGATGTATTTATCGAAAGTAAGTATATCCCATCTTGCTGTGATTTGCTAGACTTACTACCTCTGAGTTTATTTTAGCCTCCTTTTTGTAAGGTTATCGCTTCATGCCTCTGCATTTAAAGATTTCAAACTTGAAATTACATGTTTACAGTCTGTCTAAAATTCATTGCAGAGGTTTTGTTATATCCTATTTTGGATCTAAGCTTTACTCTCTATGCCTCAATTCTCCAAACTTAAAAGCCTGAAGGACCTCCCTTACACAGCAGAGTTTTTATGGAGAGGAAGTATTTCCTGCCTCTGTGGTACTGGAAAGCGATAGAGACAAGATGTGCAACACACTGTATAGCCAGATGCAGACAGGAGATGCTTTTTTCCTAATGACCCTTTTGTTTCTGAGCACTCTTTCAGGCATTTGCCAAACAGTGGGTTGAGAGTTACAGTAATTTTGATTTGCATTTAATGGCTAATTGCTGCCTAATCAAGATTCTTATCTGATATTTTATTTCTTCCCAGTAATTTCACAGACTCACAGAATGGTTGAGGTTGGAAGGGACCTTTAAAGATTATCTAGTCCAACCTCCCTGCTCAAGCAGGGTCATCTAGAGCAGGCTGCCCAGGATCATGTCCAGATGGCTTTTGAATATATCGAGGGAAGGAGACTCCACAGCCTCTCTGGGTGACCTGTTCCAGTGCTCAGTTGCCTTCAGAGTAAAGAAGTTTTTCCTCAGGTTCAGATGGAACTTCCTGTGGTTCAGTTTGTGCCCATTGCCTCTTGTGCTGTCGCTGGGCACCACAGAGAAGAGACTGGCCCCATCCTCTTGACACATTCCCTTCAGATGTTTATACACGTTGATGAGATCCCCTCTCAAGTCTTCTCTTCTCTTCTCCAGGCTACACAGGCCCAGCTCTCTCAGCCTTTCCTCATAGGAGAGGTGCTCCAATCGTTCTGCAGAACTGTTTTCCAGTAGCTCAATCCCCAATCTGTACTGGTGCATGGGGTTATTCCTCCCTAGGTGCAGGACCCTGCACTTGCCTTTGTTGAACTTCAGGAGGTTCCTCTCTGCCCACCTCTCCAGCCTGTCCAGGTCCCTCTGAAGGGCAGCACAGTCTTCTGGTGTGTCAGCCCCTCCCCCCAGTTTAGTATCATCAGCAAACTTGCTGAGGGTGCACTCTGTCCCTTCCTCCAGGTCACTGATGAATATATTGAACAAGACTGGACCCAGGACTGACCCCTGGGGGACACCACTAGCCACAGGCCTCCAACTAGACTCTGCACCACTGACCACAGTCCTCTGAGCTCTGCCATCCAGCCAGTTCTCAATCCACCTCACCATCCTCTCATCCAGCCCACACTTCCTGAGCTTACCTATGGGATGTGATGGGACACAGTGTCAAAAGCCTTGCTGAAGTCCAGGTAGACAACAGCCACTGCTCTCCCCCCATCTCCCCAGCCAGTCACTCCATCATAGAAGGCTATCAGGTTGGTCAAGCATGATTTCCCTTTGGTGAATCCATGCTGACTACTCCTGATCACCTTCTTGTCCTCCAGATGCTTAGTGATGACCTCCAGGAGGAGCTGTTCCTTCACCTTTCGAGGGATGGAGGTGAGGCCGACAGGCCTGTAGTTTCCTGGCTCCTCCTTCTTACCCTTTTTGAAGACTGGTGTGACATTGGCTTTCTTCCAGTCCTCAGGCACCTCTCCTGATCTCCAGGACCTTTCCAAGATGATGGAGAGTGGCCTAGCAATAACATCCGCCAGCTCCCTCAGCACTCGTGGGTGCATCCTATCAGGGCCCATGGACTTATGTATGTCCAGTTAGCTTAAGTGATCCCTAGCCTGATCCTCCTCCCCAAGGGAAAGTCTTCTTTGCTCTGGAATTTCCCACTGGTCTCATAGACCTGGGATTCCTGAAGGTCAGTCCTACCTTTAAAGACCAAGGTAAGGAAAGCATTGACTACCTCAGCCTTTTCCATGTCCTTTGTTACCAGGTCCTCTGCCCTCTTCAGCGGTAGACCTACGTTTCCCCTAGTCTTCCTTTTGTTACTGATGTATTTATAAAAGCTCTTCTTGTTTTCCTTGACATCCCTCGTCAGATTAAACTCCAGCTAGGTCTTGGCCTTCCTAGCTCCATGCCTGCATACTCTGACAACATCCCTATTCTTCTCCCAGGTTAGCTGTCCCTGCTTTCACCTTCTGTATGCTTCTTTCTTATGTTTGAGTTTTGCCAGGAGCAGCTTGTTCATCCTTGCAAGTGTCCTGCCCCCTTTGCTTGGCTTCTTGCACATGAGGAGGGAGCTCACTTGGAGGAGGTGATCCTGGAATGTCAAACAGGTTCTTTGACCCTTCCCCATGGGATCTTCTAAGCAGGCGCCTGAATAGGCAAAAGTATGCTTTCCTGAAGTCCTGGGTTGTGATCCTGCTCTTTGCCCTGCTGGTCCTCTCAGGAACCTGAACTCCACCATCTCATGGTCCCTGCAGCCCTCACATTGCCAGTCAGTTCTTCTTTGTTTTTAAGTATGAAGTCCAACAGAGCACCTCTGGTGGCTTCTCTATCATCTCTATCAGGAAGTTGTCATCAATGTTCTCCTCAATTGCTTGTGCCCTGCTGTGTTGTCTCTCTAGCAGATGTTTGGCTGGTTAAAGTCCCCCATGAGGACCAGCACCTGCAAACATAAGGCTACTTCCAGCTGTCTGTAAAAGGCCTCATCTGCTTCTTCTTACTGATGAGGCAGCCTGTAGCAAACACCCACAACAGTGTCACCTGTCTTAGTCTGCCCCTTAATCCTTACTCATAAACTCTCAGCCAGCTCATCATCTATCCCTAGGCAAAACTCCATACATTTCAGCTGCTCTCTTCCATAAAGGGTGACTCTCTCTCCTTGCTGTCCTGGCTGTCCTTCCTAAAGATCATGTAGCCATTCATTGCAGCATTCCAGTCATACAACCTATCCCACCATGTCTCCATAATTAGAGTGAGATCATACCCCTGCAACTGCACATAAATCTCTAATTCCTCCTGTTTATTCCACATGCTGCATGCATTTGTGTACAGGCACTTCAGAAAGGCATCCTAGAGTGCTGATTTCCCAGAAGGGATGCAAGAGGTTTCCCCATAGTGCTGTCTTGTAGGCACTTCCTTGCCTGTGTGCAAATGCTTGAGGTACCCCCACTTAAGCCCTATTTTGTTGACTATGGGGTCCCTATAACTCTCTCCTTCCCCTGTTTTTCCCAGTTTAAAGCCCTCCTTATCAGGTTGGCCAGCCTGTTGGCAAAAAGACGCTTGTGCCCTGCTTAGTGAAGTGGATCCCGTCTCTCCCAAGCAGATATCAATCATCAAGCAGGGGTCCGTGGTCATAGAAACCAGAACCCTGTCACTGACACCAGCTGAGCAGCCGGTTGTTGACTCAGAGCATCCATCCACTCCTCCTCACATCCTCCCCCCTTGCTGGCAGGACCAAGGGACCACATGGGCCCCATGCTCCTGACCAGAGCTCTGTTGTCACATTTGATGCTTTCCAAGTTGCCCTTGGCAGTGTCCTTGGTGCTGATGTGGAAGAGCAGCAGGGGCTGATAGTCAGAGGGACAGACAAGCTTTGGCAGTGTCTCCACAACATCCCAGATCTGAGTTCCCAGCAAGCAGCAAACCTCTCTAGACAGCAGGTCAGGTCAGCAGATGGGTGCCTCTATCGCTTCCAGCAGGGAGTCAGCCAGTACTATCACTTGCCACTTCCTCTGGGTTCCTCTAGGGTGCATCAGCCCAGACGCTTCACTCAAAAACACACCCGGCTCCTCCTGAGCTTTAAGGGCAGTGAACCTGTTCAGTAGCTGCAAGCCTTCAGGAGAAGCAGAAACCTTCCTCCTAGTGCAAGAAGTCACCAGCTTCCAGCATTCACCTTCCTCGAGTTACCACTTACTGTCCTGCAAGGCACAGACCTGCCTGTGTCTCCACTGCAGTTGGGAGTTGGGCCTTCTGAAGCTGTGGGGTCTCCAGGAAGAACCTGTCTATCTCTCACTCATCCTCACTGATGCTACACAGCCTGCCAACTTTCTCCCATGTTGCTCCTAACAACAGCACACCTTCTGCAGGAAGGAGGGCTGTCAGCACCAGCCTCAGGGTGAGGCCCAGGTACTCCCTGCAGCCCAAGTCTGGCAGAGCTGCATCCCCCATCGGAAGGTCTGGATCAAAGCCTCTGACATGGCAGCGACAGTGACTGCAGGTGCTACTGGGGAACAGGCCCTGTGATGTGTCACAGCCATAACGGAGAGTGTGCATGCTGCTCCGGATGGAGGCAAGGACCCTTTCTTTGCGCCCTTCTGCGTGAACTGCTGCACAAACTGCTGCGTCTGTTGGCTGCCTCTGATAGCTGCACTCTCAGTTATCCCTAATGTAGCCAAAAAGAAGTCAGAAAAGAGAAGAGGGCATAAGTAGGCCCCAGTCTCTAAAGTCTGAGGCAAATTACTCCAGTATACCTGACAGCATCGCACCTCACTGATCCTCAGTAACTATTGATTGTCTTTTTATAAGAAGTTAAGAAATTGTCCTGTAAAGCACTATGTATTTTGCCTCTTGCAGCAAAGCTTGTAAGTGGGTACACAGCTTCAAGCATCAATGCAGTCCCCTTTTCAACTGAAATATATACAAGCATAAAATAAAGCCTATATTTTAATGCTGTGCTGATGCACAGCACCTGGTAGAATTTGCACAATATTGAGCTCTTTTGCTCAATATGTCCCTTTGCAAACTTCAGTTAGATCCAACAGCAAACCACATAATAAGCATGTTGGTGTTATTCAGTATATCCCTAGGGATATCAATCTGGATATCATTTAGCATGTGGTATTAGTTTTATTAAATATGCAGATTTATTAATATTTCACTGCATCATTTAGTTGGATGTTTAAAAAAAGATTTTATGAATCTATTATTTAAATGAGACAAAGGATTATATGGTTCTTTATGCAGAAAATACATCTCGTCTCTCTTACTTTATTATCTCATTTGGTTTTAGATGAAGGATGTCGGATTGCATAATGAGGGAACCAGATCTCATTTCACCAAGACTGCTCAAACTTAATGCATGTGCTTCAAGCTTCACCGTACTTCTTAGGAAAAAGACTATATGTCATACTTTTTTTGCTTGTGAAATGTGGAGAAGCGCATTGTGAAGTTTCTAATTCTATGGTGCTCAACTGCCTGTGACATTATTAATTGAAAAGACTACAGTATATTATGACTTTCTGGGTTGCAGTTTCTTCTTCCTTTTAATATGCATGATTATGTTACTTTAGGGCTTTTGGAAGAAAAAGAAAGAAAGAAAGAAAGAAGGTCAAAGAACATCTAGCAATAATGCATCAGCGTTATTCTTTTATGTACAAGATGAGCATTTCAAATACTTTCTGAAAACCTAACCACAAGTTAGAATGGGTTTCAAAGGTAAAACAGAGTCGGCAACTAAACCCTTTTTTTTCATATTATCTGAGTTAAAATTGACTGCAAGCCAACTATATCTGCTGATCATCCTCCATCACCCATTGTCACCCATTGTCACCCATAGTCATGCTTGGGTTCTCCGGACTTCTTCTGAAGAGTTGCCGGCTGTTCTTGTTAGTAAGTAGGTGGTTTCCTTTGAAGTGCCAAAGATATATCTGATGATTCACAAACCAATGGTGGCTACGTTCTTTTGAGGCTCTAAGTCTAATGAAATATTATGAAATAATCTAAGTGTAATGAACTGTTAGCCATCAGCTGAAATCTGTAATGCACTAAGACAGAAACTCTGATTTTCTTGATTTTCATGTTGGGTGAGGGACAGCGTCCCCTGCACATTTCAAGATCAAACCTCACAAACACAGCTAAGTGAAAATAGCACTGTTTACAATAATTTCTGGTAACATGTTTAAGAATTTTAAATACCCCTAGGAACGTGAAGCTAAGATATTAAAGACTATTGAGCCACAGTTCATGGAGTTTTACTTGGAGTGTAAACTATGCCTGGTCACAATGGTTCATAGCTCTAGAAACATCATTTCTAAAACGCAAGCTCATTCTAAAAGCACATGTTTAGTACTGACTGGAAAGTCAGGCTCCCTGCTTTATCCCTTCCCCCACGAAGCCCGTTAGGTCTTCCACAGGCACTGTTGAAGATGTGGGGGGCCTGTGGGAAGGAGGTGGTGTGCAGAACTACAGTGGTATTGGAGAAACATGATCGAGGCCAACATGGGATCAGAACTGCTAGGAGGCTGAGGTCACAGGATTAACATGGGTACAGCAAGGGAGTATAATTTATTGCTTAAGAGAGAAATTGCCACATGCGGAAAGATAATAGAACCTTTGCCCTTCTCAGACCATTTCATGTAACAAATTCAGTGCATTTGTAAAATCTTTGCTGAGTTTGGCCCAAGAAATCAACAGGAATCATCCTTTATTTTTTCACTGTGCTGTTATTAGTGTAAAGCAGGGTGTTGTGCATTTTGAGGTGATGACATCAATATTTGAGACCATATATGATTAGGCCCTGCATTCCTGGCTTAATTTATTTTGCTGATTCAAAAGAGACTGTTTCATTTCACATCTGTAAGAATACTTCCCACACTTTCTATCTGATTGTAGTATTTTGGCTTCTGAACTGCCATTTTTACATTTTGTAAGGTGAAAAATCTCAAGCAACAGCAACTTGTCTTCACTAAAGCATTGCTTACTTTGTGAATAAACAAACTTGAATTCCTAGCCTCCCATTCAAGAAATGAATTCAGGTTCCAGATTCAGGTCTCCAGAGATAATTGTAGTCAAATTTATGTAATATAATATGCAAGCAATAGTTCTTTAAAGTCAAATTTTTCTAAATTAGTAAAAGGACGTGATAGTTTAGACTGCAGTCAAACAAAAGATAAACAACCTAAAGGCATTCCATTAAGGCAGATCACATTCATTAGGCTATTGTGTCTAAGATAGCTCACCAGATGGTTCCCATAGCTGTGTTTAATAGCTAACTTAAATGTCAGATAGAACCTTCAAAATGAGCTGATGAAATCACTCAAGGAAGATTTGGCTTGGTGATGCATACAGCGTATAGCAATGGTCATTTGTTGCTCCTATTGTGTTATTTTCAAATATTGCATTTTAATAGCAAGAAAAGAAAACTTCAGCAAGCATTATTCAAACAATAATTAAAGATTGATTACTTTTGAACAATTATTTTGAGGAAGTGATCATTTTTGTAGTGAGTCAGGGATTCAAATCTGAATATCACAAAACTATTTTGATGCATGGTCCAAAATTATCTAATCCAACCTTCCCTCAGGTCTCTGTGGAGCAGAGTGCCTTTTTGTAGAATCCTGAAATAGAATAAAGCTGAGTCCTGAGCTATTAGTCCAACTTTTTGGTAAACATGTATAAGTAAAATGATCCGTGTAGAACGGAACTGTCAAAAAATACTGTAATATATATCAGCAATTAGAGAACAGGTCTTTGATTCCCATCTAAGAGTTTAATTGTCAAGAATACTCTTAATGAAATCATTATGTTTCCTTGTCTATACCTTAATTAAAAACTCTCTTTGAACCTACAGACCATAATGCTCTAAAAAATCTGTTACTTCATTACCATACAACCACTAGAATTTTTCAAAAAAAATTTAAAATACTTCATTTTTCATCTATTTGTATTCAATATGTCCTCAAGTACCTTTTTTGCCTGTTCCAAAGCTTGTTTTACAGTCAGGTAATATAATTCTTCCAAAAAGACTGCTATGTTGGTTATGCTATACGAATTTTTTAATGTTGTTTATATTTAAGAACAACTCCTATGTCTGTTTGAATAATCACATCGCATAAATTAATGTAGGTAGGAACAGAGTGTTTGGAATAGAAAGAAATATTTCAGGGATAGGACAGAAAAAAATGCTGAATTTAGTGCTGCAGAAACATACAAAAATCTTTATATCTGATTTGAAAATCACAATTTTACTTTATTGCCCTTGAGAAATGAAAATCAAATTTCTTCTTATGCAAAAGACCCTGAGATAGATTCTTTGCACATCCAAAGCTCTTAATGTGGGAAGAGTTTGGGCACGCTCAGAGAATTATGTTCTGCTTATCTACATAAAACTCAGATAAATAAGTCTTATTCAGAAAATTTAGGTCAGAGCTGGTTAGTATGAGGGGAGTGCTTCCTTTTTATTGCTGAGCTAGATAGGTCTGCTCTGTATTTAACCAGCATATGCGCAAGATCAGCTAGTGTTTAGGTTTACAAGATGCAGAACTGTGTCCATATGTCTTAATACTATCCAGATTTCTTCCTTGATCCTGTTGTGGGTAACAACACTAAAATGCCTTGTTTAGCATGCACTTATACGTTCATTGAAGAAGTACATGGAAGGGCTAGGAGGGTTGTGAGAAAGACTAAGCAGAAATGGCCTTGGCCATTATCAAACACCAGCAAAACAGAAAACTGAAATAAAACTGGCAGCATAAATAGCCATAACCTCTTAGCATACCTATTTAACTCATCTAGAGTAAAAACGTTTTTAAGACCCTCCAGATACCTTCATTCCCTTAAAATTCTTTTGCCACAAGGTTTCATATTTTTTTTAACTCCATTTATTTTTCCTTGTCTAATTCCTTTTTACAGTTGGCCTAGCTGACTTTATCAGCATTACTTAGAATTTCACAGCCCTTAGTTAAGCATCTTATCATCTATTTTCGTAGGCTATATGGAAAAGTAGGCATTTAACTGTCTGCTAAATTTCAGTCTGGTTGTGGATAAAATGAACTCAGATTTGTTCAGATCCTTTTCCATTGCCATTTCTTGAGAAGATTAAATCAGCCTATATAAAAATTTCTATCTACTTTCTAGCTTTATCTTGTTTTTTAACTTATATAGAATGAGAACAAATCAATCTTTTGAGTGCATTGATATAAATTTGGCATTCTTCAAATTCCAACCATATGTCAGAGACGTTACTTTAAAACAGTAATACATATATCCTTCAATATTGAAATTAAAATGACATGATTACTAATCCAAAAACAAAATTTACATTGATATAAAACAAAAACTCTTCTAAAATATCCAATTTTAGTGGGTTTGACTATATACAAAAATGTCAGACCTAGAGCATAGTATTATTCTTTCTCTAAACTTTTTCTTAACTCTCTTTGGAATTAATTATATTTTTAATAGCTTTAAAAATTCAAGACTAGCTTTTTTTTTTTTTTAAGATTAGTAAGTTTTCCATTACCAGAACTAGCTACTTGTGCATGTTTCTATGACCAAAGTATAATTTTTAAGAGTTAACGGAAAGGGAAGAAAATCCATGTTAGAACCTTAAACTTGCTCACCATTATAACTGAATAATTTTAAAACCTCACTTGATTATCTTCCCTCCCAGAAAGAGTTTTCTTAATAAAAAGGATGAAATGCTGGACTGTAGTGAACTCTACAGGAAATTTGTCTTTAACTTCAGTGGAATTAGCAGTACCTAATGAAAACAACCTTAACAGAACATAATTTTAAATATATGTCAGGAAAGACATTAAAATGGAGAGCCCTGTAAACACTGTCCTTAAATCTCATGAAGTAACACAATATAAGAGAATAAGCATTTTCAAGATATACCTCCAGACAAATGCACTCAGCTTGAGCTGCTCATATTCATCCTTCGTCTTTGTTTTGTGTCAAATGAAATTTGTCCACATTGCTGTTTTGGGCATAAGACATACATTTAGGTACACGAATATAAATAATTTGATGTGTGGAGTCCTAAGCACTTCCAGTTCTGGCTAACGGCAATGAATATGTGTAAGGTCAGCATTTATGATATCAGACTGGTTTGATTTAAGTGTCTAACCATGAATTTAGATATAAAGGTTTGCTCAGATTTAAAATTCTTCCTTAAACCTCTCCAAGCCTAAGATGTAAGGAGTGTAGAATATTTTAGTTGCTCATGTAACAACATTTCTTAGATATAGAAGTATTTTAAAATTTTTGATGTTAAAAATATTAATTATTAATTAAAAATATGGATGCAAAAAGAAGCTGAGTTGTCTGCATATAACTTCCGAAACCAGCTGTAGCCCTCCCCTCAGTTACCAGACACCTCCTTCATCCCTTTTTTTTTGCAGTCCTCAAGTCCACATTCCTTTTTAAATTAAAAAAAAATAAAAAATTTTCTGAATTCTTTTTTAAATTTTCAGTTTTTCTACCTTATTTTTCAGCATAGTGATAAAGTTGTGTTTCTTTCCGCACTTACTCCTCCCCATTAAATAGGACAGACAGCTCTTTCAATGAATGGAAGACCGTTTCCTTTCTCTGCCTCTCTTCAACCTTACTCTAGTGAATGAACAGCTCACTACCATCATATTAGTATTCATGCTCATCATTTAGTGATGACAGTAAATCAAGACTGAAAACATGTCTGTTTACAGTGAAATTAACATATTTCATCTAGTAAGTGTAAATTACAGGTAACGTTTTTTCCCTGAAGGCAGAACGTTCATCCTACTGACACAGTTAATTGCTTCCATACCCATGTTTGACTTGCTGATCATATATATTCGTTGTTTTCGCTATGGCAATTGCAGTCTTCTTCCTGTTCATGAATTTGGCATATTGAATCCAAGCTATGACATCATCTCTAAAGACAGAAAAAGAGCATTACTGTAAGTAGGAACAAATAGATTACAACAATTAACGTTTAGAGAGACATATTTGCTCTGTTATTTGTTGTATGTTAGCTAAGTTATTCTCAGTTCTTTGTTCGGTAGTTTTTTAATGAACTAGTTTTCCTCATAAATGCAAGGAGAAAATATTCTTTCATCACACATTTAACTGCAAACCTGCTGTGCAGGGTTGAACAGTGAAACATACTGCCAATATTTTCTTTGCCAATAACACAAATTTTTATTTATTCATAATTTCATTTAATAGCCTTCCAATGCACGAAAATTCTTTATAAGTAATGTATGAGGATTTGAAATTGGTTCTGTGCCCTAAGTATATATTTAAGCTTATGAACTTTTCAGTAAGGGTGAACACTAAGTTACAGTCTAAGAAATAAGCTATTTTGCCTGAACACATCCATGAAAGCAAGTTTTCTCTTTCACAGTTTTTGCTGATGTTCTTGTGTCACATAAGGAAATCATTAGTAAGCACCCAAGAAAAGTACAGTGTCTAACAGATATGCAGTTCCTGTAATATTGTTTATCTACCCAAAGTACAGCAAAGAGTGGCAATCAGTTCCCCAGAAGAACTGTGATGGTTTTAATGCAGTATAATGTTTATGCTTGCTGTGGACTAATGGCAAACGTTCCCATAATTGATTGTTAGAGAGACAAAGGCAGGAAATTCAGTTTTTACTGGCAAAGCGCATTAGTTCTAAAAAGCATTCCAATAAAACTCATAACAGTTTTTAGCTACTTGTAGAGTTAAACAGTGTTTGCAAGACCACCTGCAGCGTTGATCTCATGATTGTAATCATATTAATAGTTCAGCTAGTGGAGAACCTGCTGTTATGGGCTAATTTCTTCATTACTACAAATTCTGCAAATATATTTACTTAGTGGGATGGAAGTAGTACAGAAGTCTTTTTTCCTATAGAGAAGTGAGAAGAATAGAGTAGAATAACATATATATTCTATAGAGTAGAAAAACATATTCTTCCCTACTTTCTATATATTTCCTCTTCAGGGACCATCCACTCTTGTTTGACGACACCTGTGGAAGGACTTCTATGACACATTAGAAAGATGCAGAGAGAAAAAATGCACTTAAGAATGTATTAAATACTTAGTTGTTGAGTTTTGTTATAAAATGCTACTATACGAATTTATAAAAAACTGGCAGATGTAGTAATACGAAGTTTGTGCTTTCGTCGAGGGTGTCCATTTGTAGTTGTAGCATGCATTATGGGGCTTAGAAACTGCAGAATGGCTTTGTTGGATCTGAAATGCTATATTGCCCACCTTTGGTTAAACTCCCCATAGCTTATTCAGCTGGAGGATTAAATGTGGTGTAAATAAGGCCAGGATTTGGTCTCCTCCCTTTTTCACATGTTATTCTTAGAGAAGGATTCATAGCTGAATTATGTACACCTTCTAATGAAGCATCTCTTTAGAAGATGTTATATCTCCTTAGAAGATGTTATATTTAAGGACACAGTGTTATTATTGATTCTGCAGGTTTAATGTTTATGGTTTCTAGAGAACCTTTATCAGCATAATTTGATGTCCAATGATTCAAAAAATTACCTTGCCCCATGGTTGCTGCTTCTTTTTTAAAAGTCAGCTGCTTTGTCTATAACTTGTTCTCTTTTAATATAAAGCATAAGACTGCAGCAGTGCATCAGAACAAAATCACGCTTGGGCCAGAGTGCTCCTCTGCCCTGACAATGATTACGTCAAGTGAACATGAACTGACTTTTCATATACTGGATAGTAATAAAATCACTAAGCAAAAAGTGTGGAAGTTTTGAATAACGTGAATTTTTCAGTTCTGCTTAGAAGATTGTTTAGTGCCTTCCAGAGTAAGCATGAGATGAAAGATGACCTAGGATTTAACTGTTTTCAGAACCAAACTCCAAATCCGTTCCTGCGTCTTACCTTTTCATCAGTAATCTGCTTGTAATCTGCACAAGACAAATTCATTCACTGAAATAAAGAACCAATAAACTAATGGAGCCATAATTTGTTGCTGTGTTCAATCTATTTTAGGCATATGGAGATTCTAGGTCAAAAAATAATATGCTGTACAAATATATATACAAATGGCAGACTCCCTATTTCACGTCATAAAAAAGAAACAATGCTTGTTTCTCTCATCTTTCGCTAAGGAAAATAATACATGAAGGAAAAGGCAGGTGCTCTTAAAATTTCAAGAAAATATGATACATTCAATGTACTTGACATAAGTGGTGTTATCAAAAAATTGAAGTGTAATAAAGGATCTTTCTTTGACAATAGTAGCAGATTAGATAAAGTATTAGTCTGAATAATTAAAAGAGAAAAATAATTTCGGCAATTAAGAATTTAGCACTACCGCAGTTAAAAGCTTAGATTAATCAAGAATTTATGATATTTTACAAATCATTATATAGCTGCAAAAATCCTAATAATAACCGTGCTTATGAAAACCTCAAAAATGTAAAACAAATTGTATTTGCCAGTCACCTGTATTATCTGTACACGTCTGGAGTGGACACAGCAATATAAGTTGAATTAAATAAAAAAATCCTGGTTATCAATTTCACTTGATTGGCATCACTTGGGCACTATAGGGCAACCCAGAAAACCTAATTTAATTTATTTATGTGAATTTTATTTAATAGTCTGGATGCAAAGAAGTAGGATCAAGGTAAATTAAAAAAATGAACATCTGAAGTTAGGCTCTTTAATTTATAATTATTTTGTACTGCTTGAGAAAAAACTGTTCTTTGGTAACTCCTGCATTTTTCCTTTTATTTATGTTCTAGGCTCACTCAGTGTTCACTTTGGTAGAAAATTTGAGAACAGAGCTAAAGGAACAGCAATTATGAGTAGGATTAAAAAATAGGCTTTGCACAATATTAATTTACTCATTGAGCGGCTGAAAGAAGGAAGAGTGTTAACTGTCTTCATTGATAATAGTGAAAATCTCATTTATCATATCATAATTCATCATCTCATTTATTATCTCATTTTAACTATGTCAACGTGAAATCATTATAAACTTCATGCAATGAAAAGCATTAGAGAGAGGCATTGGAGGGAGCATGTCCAGATGTACGTTACTGCACTAGTTACATGGTTTTATTTGCATTACAGAGATACAGGAAGAAAACAGCAGTGACAGATACTCAAAGAAAAAGAAGCAGTGTCACTTACATATTGGAATTGGGTTCCGGAAAGAGAAGGATGGACAGAATCAGAAAAATAAGAAAAAGAAAGCATTTGTTGCTAAATGTTGTCCTGAAGACGCATGACCTGAGCATCAACATTTTTCACACCATTGCAAAAACAAGCTTTGAGGTTACAGCCAGGAGCAGAAGAGTACATTTGCTTAGCAAGATGGTTAAATGTGTGAGTATGCGTTAGTATTTTACATGTGAATAGTCCTGCTGATTTCTGAAAGGCTTGATCCAAAGCTTTTTGAAATCATTGACAGGATTTCCTTTGACTTCATGGGCTTTAGAGCCTGTCCTAAGCATTAGCTGAGGAGGTAGAGGATGCTGGCTGTATGTTATGTTCATTCATTTCGGGTTTCTCACTAGTCTTCAAAATGCCTTAATTTTATAGAAAGTTAAAATTTAATATATTCTTAAAGTCAAATACAATCAGAATGTAATTTCTTTTTCATATTTATGCTTTCACTTCAGATATCAGTAAAATAAAGCAAGTTATTTGATATTTAAAACAAATATATCTTCTGTACCTGGAGATTAATGAGCTTGGAAAAAATTACGATGATAATGCTAGATATACGATTCTGAAAATGAAATATGTAATTCTTCAGTACTTCTGGCAAGGAAATGGATTTAATTTTTTTAAATACTTAGAAAGGTTACGAAATGAAATGCAAATTTGTTTCTCTATTAAGCCAGTACATTTCCATCTAAACCAAAGTGATAAAGCTAGTACAGTGGGATCTCTTCAGGTTCAGACAATGCATAATATGAAAAACAGCATTCCCAGTGCATTTGTTCTTTCTTTTCCATCTCATTTACTTTCCATCTGTAAGCCTATTTGGAGCTTCTATTGCACAGTGAATAGTTTTCCAATTTATGCCACATTCATTCATATTTTACTTACTGTCAGTAATGAAAAGGACACTTCTTTTGACATTAAAGCTTAATTTTTATTGTCATAATTAAGTATATCTTAATTCCACTTAATTTTATCATAATTTTCGTTCTAGGGATAGGACAGGAGTTAATTTAGTTTTCTCAGCAGTATCTTCACACAGAATTGAAAGATTTTAGTTTTCTACAGAATCCATGAGAGACATTCTCTTAGCTACATGCATTTCATCCAAATCATCTGTTTTAATCTGAAAGCCTGCCCACGTGGTAGGACCTGTTCCACTAGCAGCTTTAACCTCAAATAGTTCTCTTGCTCAGGAGCAAATCTGGGAAACTCAGTGTTCCCAGCGTTACACTGTGTGAACATATCCATGTACACATACACACAGTCACATTACTGCTAGTTACCACCCACTCCATCCTCCACAAACCTGATGTTTTCCATATCTTCTCTCCTATGGGGTGAATTTTTAAGTAGTTACATGCACAGTTTATTCCTGTTTGCGTCCCTCTTTGTGCTCAAGGTGGCACAAGAGCTGTAACTATAACGGATGTAGTTATGTTTTCATATTATCCCTTTCACTCGCTTTTTGGGTGCTCTCACACCAGACTTGGAGAAACATTTGGGCGAAGCACAGTCCTTAGATCAGCTGTCGGAGAAGGTGAAAATTCTGGGAACTCTGTTTGTATACGTGAAAAGTTAATATTGCACGTTCTCAGCCACCCTCCTTCATACAGATATAGGGAAACAAAGAGGGAGAGAGGATTGCATTTCCCTTGCGGAGGAAGCTATACAACAGCCTGCTGCCCCCACCTTTCTCCCTCCAAAACCCAACAGAATTTGTGTTTAGGAAAGTCCAGCTTAACAGCGATGCAGAAGCCTGCTTGTAAGAGAACTTTTGACTCAATTTCTTCTGCTTCAATCGACCAAAAGTGATACGACCCCTCTCTGCTTCCGTTTTGTGATAGTGCATATGATGATTTTCAGGGTAAGGTTCAGAAGGAAATGAAAGATAATTACAGAATGAGATGAATTTGAGCTTTGACTTCACTAATGTGATGCATTTTTTAGTTTCACTAAACATTAATTTCACAGATTTGGGCAGGAAGTCCGAGGAGAAGAAAGAAAGATTAACAAGGAAAAAATATGGCATATTTACAAAGCTGTAAATAGGAGAAATGCAGTTAATTTTCTTGCCATTCAAAATATTTCCCTAGTTCCACCTACAAAGAGGTCTAACTATTTTTCTGTGAAATTATATTTTTCAAAAATGAACCCAAAGTGAACATAGTGCTGTGGTACTAGCAAACTTTTTGGATAGAGGCCCGTTTTTAGTACTTTGGAGATGTGTTTACTTATGTGTGGGATTTACTTTCATTTTGCTGTACAGTGCTTTTGTTTTGTAAGTGCTTTTAGCAGTGAGTGCTTTGGGAGGCATCTAACAGCATTATTTAAAATTGTAGAGAGTAATTTTGCTAAGAAATTAAACAAACTGCATGTTGCAGCATTGCAGATTCTGACATTGCACCCTTTATTGAGGATCTCCTAGTGGAATCTGTAAAAACTGTTTTGTTCTGTGACCTAACCAACATGTTTTATTTTACTTGTTGGGATAATTGGATGGAACTCAAACGTAGGAACTCTCACCCAGTCTGTCTTGTGCAGCCTGGCACATTTCTGGCCTGTTTTGCTTGTTTCATGTGGTTTTGTTCTAATGCTGTTGTTCCAGTCTTTCTTGGCTTTATTTTCTGCCATTTCTCCTGATTTTTAAACTGCCCTGTCTCTTTTTTTTTCTCAGAACCTTTCCAGTATTAAATGATTGGGTATTCTATGTCATTTACATTTGATTAAAAAAAAAGAGCATTTACTCTAATAAGTATAAGTAATGCCTTTCTTTATGTGTATTTCATACACAGTCTTACTGTGTCAGCAGCATAGGTATCTGAGAAATAAAATAACAGCTATTATGCAATTACTACCTTAAAAATTTCAAAGGCTTCACTAGTGCTCATAAGCATTTTGTGCAAGTCCTAAAATGATTTAGGAGGGAGACGTGTTCTAATATAATTAAAGAAAGAAGAAATATAAATTTCTTATTAGGTGAAAAAAATGCTGGGTGCATTCAACAAAATGGAATGGAGTGAATGACTCAGCATTAAAAAGCCAAGAAAACAATCCATCTTAACTACATTTTTTCCGTATCTGGAGATATGCCATTTTATAGGCAGCCACCAAAGCATTCATCTATCGTTATTTATTAAATTTTTTGGTACCATTTCCACCGTGAAAGAGTTCATGTCTTCTGAAAAGGCCGACGTATGACAATATAAAACTTCAGCAGACCTATCCCAGTGCATTTATCTGTGGATGTTATGGAAATTATTAAGGGAAACTGCAGTTCTGAGGCTCATTGCACGGCACTGGGGGAGCCCTCACCTGTGGGCCGGTCAGCGTGGAGCGCAGCTCCTCAGGCAACTCGGCACTTCCCGTGCATCCCTTTCAAGATGCTGGCAGGGCAGAAAGGATGAGCCAGTCATTCGGTAGATTGGTCTCTTCCAGATTGGTCTCTTTCCCTCCAAGCACTCAAGGCCTGAGGTAGTCAGAAAAAGCCAGGGGTGTCACAGGGCTGATGTGGAGCCGTGGTCACAGACCCAGAGGGTCCGAGAGCACAAACGGCTCTGCAGAGGACTCTCTTCCCAACCTCTGATGCAGCTCACACGGAGCGGGCATGTGTATCAGCTCCAGGCAAGCTGCATCCGGAGTCCCTGGGCTTCATATACCTGCTACCAATTCTGTTTTCAATTAAAATAGCATTGTCAGCCCTGCAGGCATAATTGCAATGCTAAGCTGCTATGAAATTTCTTTTATGTTTATTTGTCCAGACGCACCTGCACCTGTATCCAAGGACCTAGGCACCTCCAGGCAAATAGAAACCAGTGCCATGGTCTCCCTGAGTTTTCTTTTGAAAGCCTTTGCCATTAAGATGTCATAACAACAAAAAAGAAATCTGTGAAAAAGAGTTTCTTTGCCACTTGCCAGAACTCAGTGCATGCCCGTAGCTTTATCTTAGAAAAGTACAGGCTTCTCTAGTAGAAAGCTGTGGGCATGCACTGCATGCCTTGGATTGTGGGGGAGGACAAATGAGGGCACAGGACCTTCAGATGCAGTGTTAAAGGATAGCTGGGTAACTCTGTGTTTTGCTGTCTGCATCCAAACTGTCTTTCTAGACCTTGCTAGGTACTATCCCCTCAACCATGCCTGATTTTCCTGCTAGAGATAGTTAGCTTGGATAGTTTTTGTGGAAAAGAATCTGGCCAGGTTTTGTGAAATGTAGAAGGTCAGAGCACGAGGACCAAGATCAGGGCATGAGAAACCCAGAGGGACACAGGATGAGACAAATTGACAGTGTAGTTGTCCTGTCAGTGATCTACTTGCTAGAGGGTTACGTGCAAAAGACGAGCCAAAAGAGATGTCTAATCTGTGTCATTGATATTTCCCACATCTGCCTCTAGCTAGCTGCAGGACCTAGTTTTATTTGGGTATTCTTTCTCATTTCCTATAGACCATTCTACTTCAGCCTGTGAGTTGACTTCTTTGATCTGGAGTTATTTATTCAAAATGTTTTTGGGTTCCAAGTAGAAATGAATCCCTACTTTTATTTTAGTCCTTGGCTATTATTACAGATCTTTCAGTCAGCCTTGCTGCAGGTTGGTGCTGATAGGTTTGTGCTACAAGCTTTCATGCCACCTGCTTTCGCAGTATGTGTCTTCACCCATTGCTGTGAATATTTAATTCATGCCACCAGGGGCTGAAATTCATTACTATCTGTCGGTTGCTGTTTGCTTATTTTACATGAAATGAGCCAGCTATGTCAATCCTGTTCATAGCCCATGCCTCAGAAAAGACTACAGCCAAAACTAACTGCTGGCAACAGTCTCAGCAGAAGAACGAAGGAACTGAAGAGCTGTAAAGCCTGACGTAAACTGACAAAAATCTAAAGGAGCTCTGACATTTTAAATATCTTGAAAATCTCCTCCAAGAACATTGCTAACTTCTCATTCCCACATGTGAAGTGGCAATCAGTAGGGTAAATTTTCAGAATGGTTCTGATTTTTTGGCAGAAAGTGATACTTTTTCAAAAGAAGTTTCTTTTGCTAATTGACAACTTACACTATTAAAACTTAATTTTAAGGATTACTTGGCTACATCTTTACAAACCAATTTGAAGTTATTGGATGTTTCATCCCAAGTCACAAAGTTTGCTTTCTCTCTGATCTTGCCATTAGATTTTTTAATTGAAAATGCCATTAGTGACCGTTTCTTCTAACCTTAGTAAAATATTCAAAGTAGGCTGTAAAATCTGGTCTATATTTATGATATAAATAGAAAATAAACTGATTGTTGCGAAGTAATTTCTATCTGCTTGTGAAATGTTGTGCTCAGCTTCTGTCTCCTCCGCACTTGTAACTTTACCTAATATTAAGATATTCAAGTATTCTTTGATTGACTACATTATTTACATAATTCATGCCAAAAATATAATTTTCTAGCAGTGATGGATGACCAATTATTTATTTATTGTGTCTTGAGTTTTACTTTCCAAAATAGAATTTTAATAGGCATTACGTCAATTAATAGGCATTACCAGTCTTTGAAGATTAACTGCTAAGGGCAGAACTCTGACTACTATTAAGAAATAATCTTTTGATATTGATTATTATCTGATTTCTGATTTTTTCTCCTATGAAGGCTATACTGAAATTACTTCGGTAATATCTGGAGTCTTCAGATTTCCTTGATTGCAGTCAATGAGGCTTTTGGCCTTATGAAGGGTAGTGGAAAGCTCATTAATCAATAAGGTTTTACTGTTAATTTTTTGATAGTTGTCCACATTCTCAGATAAAATTGAAGATTATGAAACGATATGGCAATGATGGAAAGCACTACTCACTCTTTTTTAAAAGAGCGTACAGAATAGCTCTGGATGATTGTATGGAAGTGGTCAAGGATACGAGCATCAAACTGCTGTATTGTTCTTCACGCTGTTCTAGCCCAGTAAATAAGATTTGTGCCATTACTCGTACCAGGCCAAGACCTTGTATCAATTGACAGTGCAGCATCTCAGGACCTGTCTGGGCTTGCCTTGCCCTGAGCTTATTTTACCAATTTATAGTGTTTCTCTTTTATTTTTAAGAAGATTTTCAGTATAACAGCTTCACATATGCCAGATTTAGATTATTTGGCACTGAAATACAGCCACTGAGGATGTGGAAAAATTCTTTTGCCTCTCCTTAGGACAGCAGACCTCATATATTTATGAATTTGGTGTAACTTAGAACTTTTCAAGACTGAAATTTTTCCTAAACATTCTGAGGATATTCAGCTAAAATCTTCATTAGAGTTGTTTAATGGAAGCTGCTGCTTGTACATTTGTTCCTGTATCGATTTATTGCATAAAGTTCAGCTTTGCATTAATTGCACTGAAAGCAATTGTGTGTTTTGAAGGAGCTATTTTCTGATAAGAATGCCACCTTTTCAGTTTACTTGCCCCAATTTCAGAGCTGGAAAGTCTCCCTATGTTGTTCTGCTTTGTGAAATATTATTTCTTTGGATGTTAAAATAGTCCCCTTATATTAAAGTTTCACTTACAATGGTGTAGAGAAGTTACTTGTTAATATTAGGTTCTATTTAACCTTCTCTGTCAGCTTGTATCAGAGCAATTTAGAATTGTTCAGACCATTTCTCAGAGGAGATTGAGATAAATGGGAGTTTTGTTAGAGAAAGATTTTTAAGAACATACTTCCTGTATTGTTTATTTGGATTGAATTCCAGAAATGTGCATAGGAAGTACAACTGTGCTGAAACTTTCATTAGCAGTATCATGCAAGAGACAAGTTGAAGCCAAAATCAGTATCGGAAAACCTTATGGATAAATTAAAAGAACAATTAGGTGGTTGCTAAGGCATATCCTCTGTTGAGGCTCCTTAAGTGTCAGCCGCCTAATTTCCAGCTCCTGGGCATGGGCATGTTTCAGAACAGAAATGTTCTGTTTCATAAACAGAAATGTTCCTGCAATTGCAGCTCTAGGCTGTGCTGATCCTGGCTCCGTGGGCATGGGAAGTGAGCCGAGGGAGGTGGCTTTCTTCCAGTTGTCTCCCTGATCCTGTTGCTGTTTCCAGCTAATGTTATGTGACCAATAGAATGGACAAAAACAGGCAGACAGATGTATGAAGGATTTGTCTGCCCTCACTTGGAAACCCAGAAGTTATCACAAAATATAAGATAGTCATATTAAGTTTGTTCTATTGTTAGTGGAAAACATCCAGCCTCTCTGAGGGAGTGATCTCACTCAGAGAGAGACAAATGTGGATGACTTGCCCTGGGAAGGTGTTTGTCTGCCCCTGATACCTGTAAAGCCTCTGGTTGAGAGTTCAGACTTGAGCAACCAAAGATACGTTAGATGAATCCTCCAATGCATACAGTTGTGAACAATAGCAAAACTGTTGAAATTGGTTCCAGTTTGATCTGTATAATTATATTTTCTTTCCAAAGTGTGGGAGAAAAGAAAGTCTATTTATTTCTTGGGATGGGGGGAAGGTCAGCTCTTGTTCTGAGAGCCGTTAAGCATGTTCGCGTTTCAGTTTCAATAAGGGGTGCCTTATTGAAGCAAATCCCTTACTCTTCCTGCTTGCTCTATGAGCCAAAACAGAGCAGCCCAGGAGCATGCACAATGGATTTGAACTGTCGGAGCTCACCTAATGCACCTCAGCCACTCATAAGCATTCAGTTCATGGGACCAGGCTAGAGCTAGTTTGAATTAACACCTATGTGAAATGTATGTAGTCTGTACAGAGGTCCTCAGCCCTGTGGGTTTCACTCTACAGCTCTGCTCCTGTTGGAGAGTGCTACTCATGAAAGTAGATGCAGATGAAAAGGGCTTAGAGGAACAAGGAGCTTTCTTGTAGCAGAGAACAGAACCAAAATGCTGGATAATAGAGTGTGAGGAAAGAAAGACTTTTCTATTGACTTGCAGAAGATTGCATGAGGGTAGCATGTGTGGAACACTGTTGAACTGGAAACATATTCAGAGAAAAGCAAGTTCCCCCCCTCCTCCTGACCTCTATATCTTCTGCAGAAGGGGGTAGTATGCAGGAGGTAGCGATGTTTTCTGTCATTGCAAAGCTACTTTATTCCAGTTCATAGCTAGTCTTCAGTTGCTTTACAGATTAGAAGTATTTTTGTATTTTTTCCCCTCTTACTTTGTGGGAGGAAGGAAAGGGGCAATTCTACTGAACTCTTGTCAGCTGAGAATTGACGTATTTCTTTCACCCTTCAAAATTCCAGGTGTGAAATTTTAGCACATGGTGTGCATTTAGTCAGATTAGTCTTCGTATCTCTCTCTGATATTTTTTTCATTTCACTTCTATTTGCATCTGTCATCTCTTCTTGAATGTGATGTGGTCAGCCATTACAAAGGTAGAATTTATGCTACCAAAAAGTTTCCTGAAGTGTTACCTTATTTAAATTTGATCATCTTGGGCTATGATTCAGCCGATTTTTTTTTTTTTAATCTAGTGTGCTATACTTTGTACCACCCTGCATTAACATTATGGACTTTTTCCTACACTAGTTTTAACTGTGGTGTTTATCTCCTGTCATGCTGTACACTGATATTGAATTTGATTGTAATCCTTCAATTGATTCTGCTAATTTCTTCTAACAAATGGAGATGAGTGATTGAAAAGAATTCTGAAAAAGTTTTCCTATCAGATATATTTATAACTTAGTCCTCTTGCAAGTTAACTATTGAATTAGTGTCTTCAACTGGAAGCAGATAGTATGCAGTAGTTTCCTTTCATATTATTGCTTTCACCTTTCATTCTTAAATACTGATCTAGTCAGGAGTTACTACTATTGCTTGTTTCTTTCATTAGCAGAGGTTGTTCAGTTCCGACTGGACAATTAAAATCTAGAAATGTCATATGATAGCATGGAGAGCATATTCGGGGAGGTTGGCTCTCAGTATGAAGTCTTGGCTGAGTAGTTGTGAATTATTTCAAAGACACAGTTTTATTTTGGTGCTTTTCTTAACTATAAGACAAAATTGCTCTTATATAAACAAACTCGGAAGATTACTTATCTTGAAACTAATGATGTTTACTAAAACTGCACACTAGGAGGAAAAAAATAAGCTATATTAAAGGTATATACATTGCTGCTGTAGTACTTCCTACTCTGATGGCCTGTAATAACATTACAATCTTGCCCTTAAAAGGTTGTATTAAACTTAATGAAATTTCAACTTCTCTGAAGATGTCACCATATTTTCCATTAAGGATTTTTTTTTTCCCCTAAAAGAAAATAGTACTGGCAGCAAATCTATAATGCTGTTTACAGATGATGAAACTAATATTTCATTTTTTGAGTTCTCTCCTCTATTTCATTTGTTGATAGTTACTGACAGTACAGAAACTTAATGAAGAATTACTAACTGCCATCCGTTTTCTACTTAAATAAATAACTTTCTATTGACATGAAAACTAGACATAAAAATGCAAAACACTTCTGTCACTATTTCAGAATCTGAATTTATTAAGCTGTTTCTTAAAACTAGCATCCTAATTTAAATGTATACAACATTTTTCCAACTGATTTAGTTGAAGAAGTGAAAAGGCTGAGAGGATAGTCTTATTTTCACTTAATAGGAAATGTATTCTAACTTGGCTTTAATGAAATGAATTAGATGAAACCAGATCAAGCCTGCTTTGAGGCAAATCATGCAATTTTTTAGTTTGACTACTTTTTTCCTTTTTGAGAACTATTTGTTTACGAAAGTAACTTTGAAAGTAGACGTGCTGCCTAACTTGGCTTGTTCTTCTTCTAGTTTCTCTGCAAGACTTCTCTGTTGCATCAAAACTCTTTGCTTATTGCCAGTCCTCCTCCTTCTCTGACACCCTTCCTATTTCCACTGATTTAGAGGTGTTCAAGCTGTCTCTGCTCCTCCTCTTTCTAGTTCTTGAGTTTTCTTTCTGCTTTCAGGGTGCTGGTTGCAGTACAGTTATTGATGTGTTTATCCTTTTGACTTTTTCTGCAAGTCTTGGCTTCTTAGTTGCCTTTTTGTCACTTTTTGTGTTTCTCAGAGCTACAGGAAAACATCTTCTTGCTCTTAATTGACAAGATGGCTGATACATAGTCAAGAAACACTCCTTCCTCATACATAGCCACGCACTCTCACAAAAGACAACTTCCCTCTGCTTTTGGAACTTCTTGTTAGATCTTCCCTGTGATGCTTTTTTTCCCCTTCATTGAAAGTTCTTGGATAACACATTACATGCTTTCTGAAAATTTAACCCTTTTTTTCCCATTGCCTTCTACTGATGATTGAGAATTAATGATGAATTTAACTCATTGGGTTATGCTATTTTCCTTCTTATTACTGTGTTAGAGTATAATAAGACTGAAAATGAGCACCACTTTCTGTTAAAAAAAAGTTCCCATTTACAAAGTCTGTATACAGATTTTATGCTGCAAAGGAGGAGAACAGCTTGGAATTTTGCAGTAAAAATCTAAATAAAATTTTGGAAGAAGGCTGAAAGATTGTCCTGCCATCACAAAACACAAATGTGTGAAGGGGAGTTTTGGACACAGATCTCTGCTGAGCTTTTGAAAGAAGTGATAGGTATAGGGGAAAAGAAGGGATAAGATTAAATATTGTACATTGGAGAAAATGGTTTGGAAAACAAAGCAGCTAAACAGCATCAAGAAGGTTGTAAAGGCTTAAATGTTTTATGTGAGACTTTACAGACTTTTTTTCCTATAAGCTTCTAATCTAAGCTGTACTTATGCAAGTCAAGCAAACATTTCAATGATGCACATTCTTGATGAACTATTTAATATATATTTTACTGAACTCTTAACTGCATTTATTAGTAGTTCTACTTTTCTTCAGAAAGTGTCCTAATCGGCTTAGCGGCCTAAGGGCAAAGTCTTGAAGTGAAGCATTCAAAGTGCTGTTGTCACAGAAGCATAGTGATGAAATCCATGAACTTGAACCAGATCAACTGAAAAATGCTTTCTAGGCAGGAATGAAACCTTTATTAAATAAGCATATCTGCCTCTAATGTTGGAAATAATAGGAATTTGCAACAAACTTTAGGCTGTTAGCCTACAGGGGAAACTGAAGAATACTGTTTGTACCTCAACATGAGATTTCTCACATTAAGAAAATACAGTTCTGCTACTGTACTTTGAAATGATTCACTTGTCTCCGGAGTAGGTTGCCAGTCTTCCTTTAAGGATACTTCAGATTGGAGGTATTTGTAGTGGTACCTGCATTCCAGGTATCTTGGGAAGATAGAGGTGGGTAGAGGTGGAAAAGATCTCTCAGGTTGCTGTCATCAGTTACATGCTGCCACTTTCACAATTGCCTCATACTTTTAGTTAAGTAAAACTGTGGTTAAATGTAGCTCTTTTTCATCCCACTACTACTATTAAAGGCTTGCCAAAAGGTTTACGTGATTGTCAGCCTGATTGTGACTATTTTTCACACATATTTTTGGGGGGTAAGACTGCCATTTACCTTTTGCAATAGCTTTCTCCTCTATTAACTCTCTCTCTTTCCCCTGGGATTTGACTTCTAAGGTATTTTTATAATATCCCTGCTCTCTTGTGTTGCTAGACTAAACAAACCAAGTTATTTCAATCTTCTCTCAAAAGGCAGGCTTTCTATTTCTGTGGGCTAGAAGTACTTTGGAGATTTTTGGAATCCCTGGATATCTTTCTTTTGACAGAAGTTCTAAGATCTTGGGATCACCCCCATAAAGGTCTGTCACAGCTGGTTGTGTTTCAGTAAAAAGTTATGTTTTCAGCAAATTAATATTTTAAGTACTTTTGAAATCAGAAAGAAAACACTTATAGATAATTTCTGAAAATAACTACTATAAAGCAGCCCACCTGACAGCTTGGCAACTGAGGTTAGATAAAAGGCAAATAAACTGATTTTAGTTCCTATAAAATAGCATAAATCCGTTGGGATTTCAGGACTTGAATATAATTTTTTTCCTTTGAAAAGTGGTCAACAGCATCACCATTGAACTGAGGCTGAATTTTCAGGGTAGGACCAGCAGTAGAAAAGTTACCAAACCCTGGTGTACTGAACACTGCAAGACCACTGCTTGTCACAGAATCACAAAATGGTTGAGGTCGGAAGGGACCTCTGGAAATCATCTAGTCCAACCCCTCTGTTCAAGCAGAGTCATCTAGAGCAGGCTGCCCAGGATCATGTCCAGATGGCTTTTGAATATATCGAGGGAAGGAGACTCCACAGCCTCTCTGGGTGACCTGTTCCAATGCTCAGTTGTCTTCAGAGTAAAGAAGTTTTTCCTCAGGTTCAGATGGAACTTCCTGTGGTTCAGTTTGTGCCCGTTGCCTCTTGTGCTGTCACTGGGCACCACAGAGAAGAGACTGGCCCCATCCTCTTGACACCCCCCTCTCAGATACTTCTACACATTGATGAGATCACCTCTCAGTCTTTTCTTCTCCAGGCTGAACAGGCCCAGCTCTCACAGCCTTTCCTCATAGGAGAGATGCTCCAGTCCCCTCATCATCTTGGTAGCCCTCCGCTGGACTCTCTCCAGTAGTGCCATGTCTCTCTTGGACTGGGGAGCCCAGAACTGGACACAGTACTCCAGGGGAGGCCTCCCCAGGGCTGAGGAGAGGGGCAGGATCACCTCCCTCCACCTGCTGGCAACACTCTGCCTAATGCACCCCAGGAGACCATTGGCCTTCTTGGCCACAAGGGCACTCTGCTGGCTCATGTTTAACTTGTTGTCTACCAGGACTCCCAGGTCCTTCTCTGCAGAGCTGCTTTCCAGAAGGTCAACCCCCAGCCTGTACTGGTGCATGGGATTATTCCTGCCTAGGTGCAGGACCTTGCACTTGCCTTTGTTGAACTTTGTGAGGTTCCTCTCCGCCCAGCTCTCCAGCCTGTCCAGGTCCCTCTGGTCCCAGCACAACCCTCTGGTGTGTCAGCCCCTCCCCCCAGTTTAGTATCATCAGCAAACTTGCTGAGGGTGCACTCTGTCCCTTCCTCCAGGTCATCGAGGAATATGTTGAACAAGACTGTACCCAGGACTGACCCCTGGGGGACACGGCTAGCTACAGGCCTCCAACTAGACTCTGCACCACTGACCACAACCCTCTGAGCTCGGCCATCCAGCCAGTTCTCAATCCACCTCACTGTCCACTCATCCAGCCCACACTTCCTGAGTTTAACCTATGAGGATGTGATGGGAGGTGGTGTCAAAAGGCTTGCTGAAGTCCAGGGAGACCACATCCACTGCTCTCCCCTCATCTCCCCAGCCAGTCATTCCATCATAGAAGGTTACCAGGTTGGTCAAGCATGATGTCCCTTTAGTGAATCCATGCTGACTACTCCTGATCACCTTCTTGTCCTTCAAATGCTTGGAAATGGTATCCAGGAGTAGCTGCTCCATCAGCTTTCCCGGTCATTGGAACAAGGTAAAGAAGTTCTGATGATTGTAAGTAGGAGAATTCTCTCTTATATCAGCTGCTTAAATTACCAGCTCCTTGAAATTTAAATACAGCTTTGTGGGACAGAGACCTATCAACATACTTATTGTATGTATGACCCAGTGTATGTGAATGATTTGAGATCACTATGAAATGAAGTATCTGTGGAGATTTCCCCAATCCTCTCTTGGCATTCAGGTGACCTTAAAACCTGTTTAAAATCAGTTTATTCTACTTAAGTGTAAAGCTTCAGAAATCTCTTTATTCAAAGACAGATGGAGAGAAGACAAGCAATACAAAAGGTGCCTAGTGTGAATTCAGGAGTGGGCTATTTATTTTTCAGTTTCACAGATTTAATTAAAAAGTGTAGTAAATAGATATTGGACTCAACTTTCAGCATCATGTATGTATGGGCTTTGAAAATTCTCACTCCTTCCTTTGATCATTCAGTTGCAATCCATTTAATGCAAAATCAGTGTAGAATTTATTAACTCTGTTTCCAAATCTGATGCACAAACTATATATTTTTTTAAGCAGTTTGCCAATTCCCTCTGAGAAGAGAGGTCTTTATGAATGTTAGTCACTCAGTAATTATACTCGGTTATCTTCTAATTTTCTTATCTAATATGTTTGCAAGCTATTGCGCAGTAAATCCAGTCAGTAAGTTAATGATATACACTTGACTTGCATAGCATGCACCACTATTCTACTCATAAAACCATGTTAAAACTCAGTTAATTATTATCTAAAGACACATCGGGTTGAAAGTCACCATTTCATAGAAGTCATGTTTCATTTAAGCTGAAAATTCTGAAAGTGTGATTCTAAAAAAAAAGGGTTTCAGTGATATGTGTGAATGATGCTTTTTCAAGGATGCTTCATGACAAATACTAGATAGTACATCGTTTCCAGGTGAAAACTTGGATAGTAGCATAGCCAATGAACAAGTTCATATTCTTCTGTATATTACGTTATTTTGCTCCTGTGAATAGTCAGTCATCTACAGGACATGAAATCTACTATGGTAATGGCTCCTCTGCTCCATCTGGGGAACTGTGCATTTTCACCAACCAGTGTGGAGGCAGCAGTGATGGAAAACAATGTGAGTCTCAGTGGCTTCATCGTAAGTGCACTACAGTTTGATAACTTAACCTGGCAGCAGTGAGCGCTGGAGGAGCTCTTTTCTGTTAGAAAAATATTAGGAAACTTCTTTTCTCTCTTTTTCTTCATCTAATTTTCTAAAACTCAGATTTGAGCTGTTTGATCTGCAGACTCTTTGCAGTGCACTTCCTTCATAAATTTTCTTACTGATACAATGAGGGAAAGTAGCTCCTCATTCACTTTCAATCCAAAGGAAATTTAACAAATATTATTTTATTTTAATTCCTATTAAAACTGTTTGCTGAAATTCAGATTTCATCTAAAATATCTGAATTGAGGTATAACCAGCAATGGCATACTTGCACACAGTAAGTCAATTCAATAATGGTTTTTCTTGTTCCAGACAGAGGGTGAAAATTTTTTTGAATTTATGAACTGATAGCCCTAGCTTAATCTTTGCAACATTAAGAGGTTGTGAATATGATATTTTGCACTTCCCTTAGAGGAACTGAGAGTGCATTTGAACTGATGTAGACTGAGTAAATTTGCATCAGAAGTCTACTATTTCATAATGCCATAACATAAAAACATTTTGCAAATTATTTCTATGATGCATAAGGTAGTCTTGCCCTTTGAGGATCCTCGTACTGGAGTACAAAGATAAGCTTGAACTTACAGAAAATCATAGTTTTAGCTAAAAAATTAATTGACTTCTCCCATTCAGCACTCAACAAAGGGTGTTATGTTATATGTGTATATGTGCATATGTTATTTTTTAGTTTTAGCTTCAAATTTAAGTGCAAGTAATCTTTAGATGAAACTATATGTTTTTCTGCACTCTGAAAAATCCTAATTAGAGCAATGATGTGATGATTATATTCAGTTCATCAATGTGTTAGTGATCAATGCATTCAGCTGAAATCTGGGAGAAAGAGCAGCAACTTAAATCTGGATCTCTCATATTGCAATTGCGTGCCAAGATGCCTGGGGTTTTGCTTATGCCAATACAACTCTTGGTTTCATCCAAATATGATGCGCATATGTGTTTGGTACAGGACTCTAAAATCAGTTCTAGGATACTTGATTTTTGTTTCTCTACAAATAAGACAATTATTATCAGACTGTACTGGATAATAATACATTTCATAACTTTATTAAACCAATTGATGTATATTAAGGTAGAAATGGATAATGATGCCACTGGCTGAAAATTATGCCTGTTCAATCCCCTTGCGTGACTAACACATCTCAGCTTAATGTGCTTTCTATCACTTGCACAAGATACAGTTGTAGGCTACGTTTTGCTGCATAGGCTTGGAAATCATATTGTGCTTGAGCTTGGTTTCTTGGAACATTTCCTCCAGACAGGTTTCTGTAAAGCAGTTTCTACTATGGTTGCAGAATATGCCACAAGATATGCTACATACATTCTTCTGTTAATTTTTATAGAGGCTTTTTACATTTGCTTGTTAAGCAACATACTGCTATAGACAAATTCTTTCTATGAAAATAGAGAAAATAAGGGTAAAAAAATAGTTTACAGAAACTATAGCCTATGGGCAGTGTAACAAATCTGAATACCAAATAATGTTGTATTTAAATTGGGGATAAGTAACAGGTATAGAACTGGGCTCTGAGCTGCAGGTTGTGGATCCTAGGGCTGCTTGAATCATGATCTGGATCACTCCAGTAAGGAATTTAGTACTCGATCGCAAAGAATCAGGATGTTGATTTGAACATTTTTGCCAAGTTATTATTTTCCACTTGGACTTCAGCTCTGCAATCTGATGATCGTGACAGATCCCTGCTGTTTTCATTGGGTTCTACTCAGATGTAAGGTTCTTTCTTCATTGACAATTTTTCAGGGTTGGAATTTCAGTTGACTCATTTTATTGTCCTTTTGGACTTCAAATATGACCAGTTTATGCTTTGCCCACAGTATCAAGAAAGTAGTGTGATTAAACCCTACAGTCACTTTACCTCTGAACTACTCTTGCAAAATGTTCACTGGGGGATGAATGATACGTAACTACTCTTAAAAATATTTTGCCCCTTGATAGTATCTAATGGTTAGAGGATTCTTTTATGTGCCTGCAATCATCGCACTTCCAACAGGAGCGTTTAGCACCTGGATCAGAACCTTACACTCTAGTTTGTTTCTCCGGGATGCAGACTTTTTAAGTTTTACTTAGGGATTACTTTAAGTATTTGCTTTCTTCAAAAGAAATTCTGCAAAAATGTATAGAACATCCCACACGTCCTTCTGGCCTCTTCCTTCCCAAGTAGTAACTTTTTATAAATCTATATTCCAGAAAATTACATTGGATTGCTTTCAGGTTAGATATTCTGTGAAAATGAATATATCTTTTAAAACTTAATCATGAGCGATCAAGGTTCTGTAATTTTAAAGAAGACTGTGCTTATCGCTTCGTACTTGTTGAAATTATTTTTTTTCCAGCCCTGAGAAAATCCCTGTGAAAATATTGAGCATGTTTTGGGCATTTCATATAACATGAAGTGGATATGCTTCAGCAATATTTGTTTTTCATGATCCATTGATATCCTTTTCAGCCACTTAAAGGGCTGAAGAATAAAAACGGTAATAAAAAGTTCGCTGATGAATCAAACAATGTACACATTAACATGAATCTTAAATACTTACATGAATTATGCTTTTCTGCTTTCTCCCCTTATAATTAACTATTGGAGTAAGCTGTGAATATGAAAGCAATGAAATTGGACATCATAGCGTAACTATAAATACAGCAGTTACAACTTTATTTAAAATGATTAGTGAACTGTGGCAATCCAACCTAGAATATAGAGTAGTTTGAAAGTGTTGTCAGGGGGCCTGAGCTGAGTACTAATTAGAGAAGGAGCATGAAGGCTCTGCAGTTCTCACATTTAACCAGAAATCCTCATTAGAAAGCAGAGTCTCAGCTTGCTCTTCTCCTCTGCATCAGGGGAAAAACAGATGAACTGAAAGGTGCCACACAGTGCATGAAATCTGAAGACAATTCTGTATAGTGCCCTGCTGTTTAGGATGAAATTGCAATAAGCCTGTTCTTTATAACTCCTTCTAATTAAACTTTTTAAAATCCTGCCACCATTATAACTACTTCAAGGAAGGGATCTGTCTGATCACATGCAGGCTCTTTCCTTCAGCTTTGATGCAGTATAAGAAAGTCTGTCTGGCACCATAGCATAAACAAATCTCTGTCCATCCCTCCATCCCTGCCTTTGTCCCTGTTCCCTGTAAGGAGTCATTTATCGGGTAGCATCCCTACTTCAAACTTCCTGAAAGTACTGGTCCACCAGGCTGGATCCAGTGCCAGAAGGACACATTCTGCACCCTTTTTCTGACCTCTGTGGCCCAACTGGGGAATGTGAAAGGGGGAGAGAAAAGTAGTTCTTTCCCACTGCATTACAATATGCTCTGGAGGAGAAAAGGTCAGCGGGTAGACAGACAGGGAGGGAAATATGTGTTGTTCTGAAGATTCATTCTGAGAACTTCAGATCTCCTCTGGAGAGTGTTTTATGTATTAATGTAGCAGCTTAGTAAGCAAAATGAGCACTGGTGAACCTTGGAACATGTGAGATGATGAGAGCCTCGCTTTTCTGCTCTTCAGCCCTGTGGGATTTCTGAGACTGGGCTCGTACTCTGAGGTCCCTGAAAAATGCAGATTATGATATGATTAAGTAAACAAAAGTGGAATCAAAATATTTTTACCTTCTGGTTATTTCCTCGTGTTAAGTTTTTGTTTCTCTATGTAAGAGCCCTGGGTAGAAATGAAGTGGTTGTACTGAAACTTTCAGCTCATAACTGCAGTATATTTAAAGAACAGCCTCTATGTATATAAGCTATACAAGCTTGTATGGTTTCCTACAAGTACATAGCTACATACACATTTGTGGAGAAAAAGGCGTATGCTATAGCTATAGCGATATAAAGTAAATGGACTATTCCTTTTGTAACATACATTCTTTTTGTCTTTTTTCCACCATACTATTTGTTTCTCTTTGTTCTCAATCTAAAACTTGTAGTCTTTCCTCTTTTTTATGGAATACCTTTTAGGTTTTTTCTGTGTGCTAATTTAATAACAAATAGTGGTTAAGAATGCATTTCTTTGCTTCTCTTTCTCGGTTTACTTATGAGTTGTGCATATGCTCAGTAAGTTAAAGCATTCTTACATCAAGTTTCTGGATTTTTTTTTAATTTAGGTTCATCCTGTGAAAAGTGTGACTTTGAAACTGATATGTGCAAAATCTTTCCTGAGTTGAATTTACAACCTGGATGGATTAGAAGAAATGGCCGATCTGGTATGGGATCACCTTACTCTGACCATACTGGGAATGACACTGGTAAGAATCCTCATGTCCTTTGAAGGAACCATAGATTTTTACACATTATGTATATCTCTATTCTGTTTACTTAAAATTACTATTTTCTTCATAGTTCGGTTGGATTCAGGCACATGTTTTTTGAGATAAAATCGAAAGATGCCAGGACTTTTAGGTGACTGTAATTACAACGACTTAGAATTCCAGGAAAAAAAACATTATTTTGGAAAGCAGCTCTGATTATCTTTGAGAAATAAAGAATGAGTCATCAAGACTTATGTTGATATGCAGTGACTCTGCTGAGTCACCTCTGCCTGTTTTGGAGACATCTGGTTATAATTTCACTCTTGATAGTTGCAAAGTTTAGAAATGAGAATTGGATCCCCCATTATATGACACATATTTAGATCTGTTCTTGGACTGGTTTCTGAATGCCTAGAGTATGTGTATCTATGATCTGTAAATAATATACAATTCCAAATATTTTGAGAGAAGGTGAGTTTGGAGCTGGGAACGGGAAGAGCTCTAATAACCTGTGTAAGGCAGCTTCTCTCTCAATGTTATCACATTTCCACTTTGCATCAAATACTGTTGTCCCTGACTCCAGACAAAATATGTTCTTTACCATCCCTCCTTGTGCTTGTCCACTATCCAAGTTAACCCTGCTTTCTAAAACTTGATTTCTTCCTTCTGTAGTACTTGAATTCTTCTTCAACCTTTTTTTAACTGACTTGAGCTGACTTTTTTTTTTTAAGCTGCAGTGTGTCCTTTTCTACTTTCCAAAGCTGGCGTTGTAAGAAAGCAAGGAAGGAGGGAAAAAATAAGATAGGTGCACTCTATCACAGTAAAAACATGGGCTGCATGAAATAGTCCCTGGAAACTGGTTAATGCTCTTCTCCACATTTTCCCATTTGTTTTCCTTCCCAACCCATCCTCTGCTTACCTCTCGTGCACAAATAGATGTACATGAATCCTCAGAGCAGGCCTCAGAAGGCAGGCATGCAAGGTCAGAGAGTGTGCAAGAATACAGAATATATACTTTTATAAGGGACTAAAGCATGATTGTGAGATTGACTCTGGCCTGTGTTTTTTTCACATGACTCCTAAACTGTCATTATTTGGGAGTAAAGAAATCTATATGGTTCTGAAGCAAGTGAAAACTCCTACACATTGCATAAACTATGAAACAGGAAACAATTGCATTAAATTAACATGAATTGGTATTTTAGAGGTGAATATGTGAATTTAGAAGTCAGCAAAATGAAAATTGCATAGACATTTTTAGTTTTTCATTTACAAAAAAAAGAGAACTTTTCCCACAAGTCCCTCATTCCACAGCAAAGAGTTTTCATAATGTTCTAGAACTGGGACGTTGTACACATGCAACGTACTTCTAACAACTTACTTTTTTGCTTATGTATCATAGAGGCAAATCCTCCTGTGTGTGCTATGCTTCTGAAAATAAGGATCTGTTTAGATGAGTGCTGGGTTAAACTAATGTTAGTGCAAAAATCTGACCTCCTATCCAGGCCATTTTGATAGAGGTAGGTTTTATCTCAAGTATGAAAGTTGTGAAACATTTTATCTTTAAAACAATAACATCAAGAAGTAGATAAAAGACAAATACTATAGAATAAAAATGTAATAAACTCTAGGATAGAATCAAAACTAAGTAACCAGGCAACAGAGTCTTGCTCTAGCTGAAATGCCTAGGGTATTATGTTCATTCAGTAGTATAAAGCATTCTTTCAGGAGGTAGCAAAGACCTGAAAGGTCGTCTTGCCTAAATCCAGTGAAGAAGGTCATCCTCATCTTGCTAAGAACTCGTGAGGGTGGGGTGAGGGAGGGACCTAACCTATGCAGGCGTCCAAAACCGGCACAAGACTGAGAACCAACAGCTTCAGGTGTTTGTTACAGCGTAGACAAAGCCGCTCAATCTGAAAGAAAGATATAACCTGTATATTCCTATCCGTTTGTCCTGGGTGCTCAGTCAGCATTATGTTTGCCATGTCCAAATTGAACTGTAGCTGCATTCATGTAAGCTTTTTTGACTGAATAATAGAAAGCTTGAATATTTTCACCTATTCAGCTTGATGAGAGGTTGTGTACTCAGACTAGTGAACTGAATGGCTATGGAGAGTTGAGCATATTCATTTATTTCAGTTTTATACTTAATGAGAATGGCTAAACTGTAATCTTTCATTTTCTGAGTGCTGGTTCTAATTGTCTAGGAAACACTTATGTCCTTATAGTAACTCATAAAGTTTTCCTACTGCTGAAGACTTAGCAGGTTTTGTGAGCAGTTTTACTTTAGCTCCTGCTTAAAAACCAGAAAAGACGTTGTGTGGTGACAATTGAGTCCTATAGCATAGCATTAATGAGAGCAGTTCCTACCATCACGATAAGTAATTGCACACACATTAACAAAAAGAGCAAAGTTCATGAGGTAGATGTAACTCCTTTGAAGACTTACATAATCATTTACTAGAACCCAACTGATTTTCTTTAGCTTTGTCTCTCCTCATGGTTCTTATTTTCACTGATAACATAGCTGGACAGACTGATGATAACAATTTTAAAGAGCTGGTTTTGCTCATTGAAATCTGTAATCTGTGCAGGGTTTAAATGTAGAATTACCTTTTAAAAAGTTTTAAGAAAATTGCCCTTTCTGCCCCATCTGTGTTGGACAATCCTGTGGCAGGTGAAACCTGATTTTGCATATAAGTCTCAGCTACCTTTTTCTTTAGAGAACTAAAAGAAAAAAAGTTCAATGTTTAAAGTTTCATGGAAGTGGAAAAACTATTGAAACAGATTAGAAAGAGGGATAGGGCTCTGTTGTGCCACCAAGTCACCGTCTGTTGTGCATGGAAAGAGTATCCTTGCAGCTAGCAGGCTCTGAAAGTGCTGTCTGAGCAGTCATGAAGGAGCTAAAACGTAGGGGGAGCATGGCCACTGCTCTATTAGCAGATTGCAAAATGCTCCTCTGTGATGGATTGCTCATTTGGCTCCAGTACTGAGCTAGTCATAGTGTCCTTGGTCAGTGCCTTTCCAGTTGCACCCAAGGATGAGAGGTCAGTGTGGATAGTTTTGATATAATTATTTAGATGTTCCTATTCATCTTTTTTTTTTTTTTCTTATTGCTTTCGGTCTCAACCCTCTTCAAATCTTCTTATTTTCATTTACATGTTAATGTCTGAGGACAGCACTTTACCTGACATTGCATGGAGTTTGGAAAGGAGGATAGAAGGCAAAGGAAGGAAAAAGCCAGCTTGAGCCTTTTTGCATCCTTCGTCCTTTAAGTATAACATCTAACATCTTTGAAATCTTCATGCTTAGGAAGAACAAAATTTCAGCTAGCAATATTTGATATTCTAAAAGATGGTGGTAGCCCTCCATCTATTGGATACCTAAACCAAACTTGTCAGGAAGAGATCTAGTCTGTTAGAAAGTACAATGGCAGCCATGTTTCACTTATTCTTGTTGAGCTGTTAAAGCTTTGCTTTACATAAATGTGTAATTTGGACTTGATTTGTAACTACAAAGATAACATTATCTTTATTGATAGTGTGGAGAGTCTGAGGCCAATGCTTTGTATGGGGAGGCTACAACCTCCACTCTGTAACAAGGCAATTTCCTGAGCAGCCGAAACTCAGGCCCATATTTAACTTCTATCTAGAAAAAGGACTTTTCTGGAACACAGGGACACTATAATCTCCTCATCCATCTTCTTGAGTAACGCTTCCTTAAAGACTTGAACTGGTGTAATAAGTCTGTTTTGCTGGTCACGGTAGTTGGTTTTTTTTAATGCAGGAAATATTTTAGTTTGTTCAATAATTGTGATTCAAGTTCTTTGACCAGCTTACTGAGCTAGTCCTAGCTTTGTTCAGAAATTTGACATTTATTAATTGAGTATTCAGGCTGTCTACACATGAAATATATTGGAAGCCTACTTGATATTTCAGATGAAACATAAAGAGAAGTGGTGTGTCAATACTTAATATGAACAAAAGCTCAGCCCACAACGGCTACAAGTGTGATATTAATCTTTTCTGGGGAAAAACTTCTGGCTGACTTTTTCAGTATTAATTTATACCTCTGTGTGTGTGTGTGTGTGTGTGCGTGTGTGTGCGTGTGTGTGCGTGTGTCCTTGTTTTACTGCTATCTTTCAAATATTTTTTCTTTCCAAGTTGCTAAAGTTTTTGATTCTTTTTCATAGCTTATTTCCTCTCATTGTCCTCTGAAATGGGATCTTCTTCTGCAACTTTAAGGAGCAATGTTTTCCTTCCAACTGACAAAGAACGCATTTGCCAGGTATTTTGATGCAAAAATCCTTGTATTTTGCCTTTTGTCATAGTGCTTTCCTGGAATAATCAGGCCTTTTCTGTCCTAGATTAAGTTTTATTATTGGATCAGTCAAATGAATGGAACGTTGATGGTGGGGCTTCAAAAGCACTCTGAGGATGCCATCAAAAACATCTGGCAAGATTCGGCAGAACAGCAAAATCAGTGGAAAGCAAATATGATCGCAATCAATAGCACTGAAAAGTTTGAGGTTGGTAAATTACAGTTAGTGAATGGTTTATAAATTGTGATTTCTAATAAGGCAAAATTCAGTGAAGATAAATATCTTGTATATGGAAAGCATAAGATAAAGGAGAGAAGCAATTTGGAAGCTCATGAATGATATTAACAAATATTGCTTGTTCTTATCTCAGCAATGTTAAAATTAATGCTAAATCTCATTTAAACTGTGAATATATCTAAAATAAAACAATCGTTCTTATTACATTATAAATTTATGCCTGCCCATAGAGAAGACGCACTTAGGAGCTTAACTTTTATTACTATTTTCTCTTAGGCTCTAGCTAACTGTACTGTTAAGCTGGAAGCTTAATTTACAAATGTCTTCTGTGAATTTCTACAGACACGTTCCTGGTGACAAACTTTGAATGCAACTATTAATTATAGGTTTACTATTCATGATAGCTTTGAGCATTTATCACAGAACGTATGCATATGGTTTTATTTTGCTCAGAATTGCTGAAAAATAATGCAAGTCTCATAGATTATTTCAGTATTTTTTATATTCATTTATACAAAACATTAGCACAATAAATGTAACTCGGAGCAATAGTATCATGGATAATGCATGTTCACTATTATGCAAAATACTGATGGGGAATGGGGGAGTACAGGAGCAACTTGGAGATATTTCCTTCTACAGTAGTTACTGTGAGGAGTTGGTTAGCATGTCAAGTCAAAGGCATTCTTAGGGTCAGCGCAATCTCATTTCAATAAACTATAAGAGTAACATAATTACCAGACTTGCATAGGTGACATTGTGCTTAAGGATATAAGATCTGGGTTTTCAAAGTAATATTTGCTTGCTCAACATGGACTGAGAATATGTATTATGAAAGAAATAAATGTACCTAATTCAAGAGAAGTACTTATGTGTTTACCTGTTGATAACTTGCTTCTATCTGAGTGGACATGCAGCAATGGGATCATATTGGCAAGATTTACTTCTATCTTTACTTTTTCATCTTTTATATTGTTTAGAAAATGGCATAGGTCTGGGGACAGTTAATATAATATGGAGTCTTCTGCCTCTAAATTGCTGGATCAAATCTTAATTAGATCATGGCTAGCAGACATTTTTATCCTTTGGCTTCTGTAAAGAGAACTGATGGGTACAGTTTAAAGAGGAAGGTGTCAAACTGAAGGACTGAAGGAATGTAGCCAGGCGCCTTACCAAACACAGAGGCTGAAGCTGAGCAACCCGTCCTCTTCTGTTGCAAGTTGTCTCTCCAGTGACAACTTGCAAGATGTTGATCATGCAAGTGAATATAATTCAGTTGACCTTCTGAACTTGTTCTTTTGAAACTACAAGGTCTCCAGCCTAGAGGGATGTCTGTTGCATTTTTCAAGAGTGGTAAAGTTGTGCAAAAATACAGTAGGAAAAATATACTAAAATAATTAGCAATCATACTGGCTTATTGCAGCAGAGTGGAAAGTTCCTGTTACATCGAAACTGTTAAAAATGTAATTTTTTTTCTGCTCTAAACTGTGGAAAAATAATAAAAATCTCTAACCTTATTGTGGACACTCCTCAATATACTCAAGATATTTTCTTGTTCATTGAATTTTGATATTTTGATATTTTGATATTTTGATATTTTGATATTTTCATATATATAACTTTTTTGATTATTCAAGTTTCTAAAAAATTTTGGGGTGGGGAAAATACAATTTTTCATGGGAAAAAATTTTTGAAAAAGGATATTTGAGAAATTTTCACCCCAACTTTCTAAATACTTTTGAAATTAGATTTTAATTGGAATCAATTATAGCTACTGACTCTTCTATGCCCATTTTGACCTTTTGCCACTGCAGCTGGCTTCTGTACATGTGAGTCTGCTTGCAGAGGAAGTCCAGTGCTACGTTAGACCTATCCCTATAATCATGCTGAAGCTGCATATTTGCCACAAATGGAGTTGCAGCATTAATTTGTTCTGATGGCCATAGATAATAGGTATTTAGGTAGCATTTGTTGATTATTTTTGCAAGCAAAGGCTGTCATTTCACTGGATGTTCAGAACATTAGGGGGTGTTGAACGTGTACAACTTCCATTTCCAAACAATTAAGAAGGAAAAAGAGTGAAAACATGCAGAAACTGAATTTCTATAATCCTCAGTAATGAAGTCCAGAAATTTTAGCAGTTCATTAAAAATTCCCAGATTACAGTTTTCAGTTGTTCTTTATTTGCTTTTGCCATCTGTGAGTAATTCTATGCAGCAACTTGTTCAAAATATTAGTAATATAAACATTCAAAAATAATTACTTTTACTAGTACTTCTTCTTTCCTTCTCCTCCTCCCACTCTTTAATCATGCCAGTCATAAGAGCTGAAATTGCCTATAACATTTTGCAGTGAATATTAGTGATCTTCCATCAATGCTTTTGGCTGATTAGGTTGCAAGAAGAGCTATGCTTGCAGTGCTGTCCTTAGAGTAATCTGAAAAAGTTATCTGAGCACCAGATTATAAATGAACTTTGAGATGCATCTGCATATTCATATACACTCTAATACTCTCCTTTTTTGGGAATGATTTTTTTTCTTTAAGTAACTTTCATTTGTACTAGTCTCATTTTACTTACAGACAGTCTCTCTGCTCTTTGGAAATTTTCTGTCTTCACTGCATAGTTGTGGTTAAATTAAGGCTAAAATCAAGAGAGAGATTAGCCAGCATGATTCAGGTATTTTGTGGAACTCCAGTAAAGTGAAGCAGTTCTGAATTCATATTCACTGCCCAGGTAACTTTGGTTTATATCTATCTTCCCCATTTTGCTAATCAAACCAGTCAAAATGTAGTGTTGGATATGACCCAAGGTTCTGAGCTTTGAATGCTTGCCATCAGTCAGCAGGGAGCTCTTGGCAGAGAGATACATAGCATATACATTTGAATCATCTCTTTTAAATCTGTGCATTTTATTATCTTCACCAGGCAAACATACCGTACAGGTACTTAATGCATGTTATTAAATATTTTGTATGCTCCTGTAGAGTATGAATTTAAAAACACCTCTGATTTTGCACTACCAAAGTGAGATGGCACCTCTTTAGTATAGTGTGAATCAAAGCTGTAACTGCAGACTATATATGTTTTCAAATGAGTTTGTTAACTGGATTTCAACTTCACAGTGAAGACTCACTGTGAAAAGGTCAAATATGTATTATTTAATATCAAAGGCTTGCCAAATATTTATTTTATATTTTAGGATTTAAAGCAGTGCACAGTATTTTTAGAAGCTTTTTTGAAACCATGTAATCATAAAAATGGGAAATACAAATATATTAATTGTCATTCTACTGGTGTTGTCACTGAAGCATACATTATCTTCACAAGTTGTTGCAGCAACTTTCAACATTTCAAAATGTTACTATTATGAAACAAATCAAATGTGCAAATTTCCAAGCTACTGCATTTCATTCTATAACTATATAATTGACTGTGATACGATGTCATTAATATTTTGTACAACTTATTTTTTCTTTCCAAACAGATAGAAACATGAAATGACACAAACATATCATTATAGCAAAAGATTTTAAACCTTTTCAAACAAAAATTGATATCAGGATTGCGCCTGTTCCCTCAAAATTATTGAAATTCAATGAACTGCATTTTTCCATTGAGCTTCTCTGATCAGCTGTTGCATAAACTCACAAGATGCCATTATTTCTTAAAAATAGTATATTAGAAAATGCAGCTGTTCCGTGCACCTGCAAACACGGCTCTTTTTGGAATATTTGTTAGAGAAAGTGGTTCCTGGTTATCCTTCTCTTTGCTGTACTGAAAAAAGGTTCAAATGAGACAGTGATTTTTCACTGGTTATGTGGCTAATCACATTCCGTCTTCCACTGGTCATGTAATGCCAGGATCATTTGACTTTATGAGCTGTAATGCTTCTTATATGGGTTAAGTATAGTTTAAAAAACAAATGAAAAGAAAACCCAAAAAAGAGAACACCAAAACCAAGAAAAAAGCCCTTGTTGAAGGTTTCAGGAGTCATTTAACTGCTGTTCTTTCCCTGTAGTAAGGCAGGACATAATGGTCATCTCTTTGGTGAGTAGTGTAATCCTGTAGTCCACGCTCTAGCTGACAATAGCTTATAGGGTAAATGCAGGTTTTCTGGTACAATCTTGTACATTTAAACTGTTTGCAAAACTGCCACTGAGCTCTGAACTTAGTATTTGAAAGTTTATTATCTAGTATTAGACTCTACATTACATATTAAGAGCCAGATTGTACTTCTAGGTATGTTGTGCCTCCAGGACTCTGGAGGAGAGTGGAGCTGCACCATCCTAAGACAGAGCTAGGAAATAATTTAGAGAATGTTTTTATATGTTTGATTTCTCGGCATTTCACTCAATGAGAAGGCTGGACTTCAGAATAGTCAATGGAGCAAGAAGGGAATTCAGAGCAGGAGACTAATTTACATGCTTTGAATTATACTATAACAGACCCTGTCTTCATACCATACCCACATTTACCTCTAACTTTAGGTAGCATGAATAACCCCTTCTTCCCAGGGTTGTGGCTGTCAAGTCATCTTCTACTTCATTGCAGAGAAACTGGGGTAGTCTCCACATTTGCAAAATAGCCTAGATTGCAACTTGCCCCTAAAGACAGAAATGTAAAATACTTATAACTTTAGTTATGCAGAAGATTGTGATAGGAAAAATTACTGTTGTAGTGTTACGGCAGAATAACCATCGAATTTTGTTTTTAAAACAAAATTCTCAAAGTCCGTTTTAGTTAAAAACATGTTAATGAAGGGCTTCTGGCTTAAGTGGTGTGTGTTACCCTGATCATGCTTTCTATCTGTCTGTTCAGTTCTGCAAACAACAAAAAAAGGGTCATATTTCCAGTTTCTGGTGGAAGAATGGCTTGATAATATACAAATTCTTTCTGTTTCCTAATTATCGTGATTCCTCCCTAGATTTTAATGTATTTTATTGTGGTTTCCAAGAGACTCTTTCAGTTAAATGCAATTTCATTCTTGATTTAGATAGAAGACTAGACTAAATATCTATGCTGACAAGCCACAGATGTGTGCAAAAAGCCCGGATGGTAATCCTCCAAAATTGTTAAATGCATGGTCTGTGTTCTTGTCTTTCTAATGGAAACTGTGTAAGTCAGACTTTCTCTCTCTCTTTCTCTTTTTTTCTCTCTCTCTCTCTCCCCCTCCCTCCCTCCCTCTGCACACACACATACATATATAATGTAATAGATTTTCCATGCCTAGAGCATCCTGGGATGTTTTTCTTCTCTTTGTCTGTGACACTGGTGAATGTCATTTCTTGCTCATTTCCTGTTAAACTCTGCAGGTTATTTTTTGGGGGATGGTAGAGAAGCAGGGACGAGATGAAACCATTGCCATTGACGATGTTTCTTTCAGTGAAGGATGCTTTCCAGAATTTGGTAAGAATTCCATTTTTCAATATACAAATAATTTTACTCTGTCTTTCCCCTTGATTAGTAGAGAAACCATGTGGGAACAAAGGGAAACCATTTGGTACTGAAAAGCTTTCTTAACTCCATAATTGTTTTCACGTGCCTTATTTTCATTCCTCTAAACCATCAGCTGTCATATTACATATAAACACAGTTATAAAGAATACTAATCAATACTTTAAGAAAACTGATATAGTATGAATGCAGCAGGAACTTCCTACAACTAGGAGAGCATTAAGCCCTCAGTGCGCAGGAAAGATCTACTGTTCTTGGCCAAAGAACTGATGTCTTCAGCTGAGTCCAAAAAAGCTTTTGAGCTGGCTTTAGGAAAATCTGCAAGGCACTTGTGTGTATTTTTAAATGCTTGAAGGTCCTGATCCTCAGCTGCAATGGAGTTACTTTGTTCTGCTCCACTACATCTAAACAGCTGTCGTGTTAGGTTAGTGAGGTATGCAGCCAGTCCTCCCATGGGTGTCAAGATTCTTTAGCAAAATATTTCACATTTTCCTTTTTTCAATCCAATATACTTTCATGGGAAAAGCATAAAGACCTTCCTAGTGTTAATTAGATTTCTCACTGTTCTCAAGTACACAAGAAGATTGCACTGTGGCACTCATGCTGCAACATAAGGTGAGTACAGTCCTGATGCAAAAGACCCCTTTGCTTTTCTGAGTTGTAGCACAATAATTGAGGGTCTTAAATTTAACTACCTATAGTGATATAAGATATGGAATCGGTTGACATAGACCATTCTAGGTTCCGCAAACAATTTTGTATATTGTAGTCTAAAATAAAGGTTTCTAGAGGTCCCATTGGGAAATACTATTAAAAATAGATGCACATGATTATTAGCATTTTAGAGTGCTGAGCAATTGTAGGCAGATCACAGTAAGAGCAGGATACAAAGCTTAGCCTTTGTATTCATAAAATTCAGGGACATATACATAACAAAGGAGAGGTATACTGGGGAAATTAAATACTAAATTTGCTAATAAAAACCTCTCCATGTTTCAGCTTTCTTGCAGTGGGGAATTATGGAAGCAAAAGTCGTATGCTCCTATAAATTCCATGTCTAATCTTGCTTTTCTGTTTTGTAGTGGCTTTATAGCAGTACTACTTAAAAGTGCAAGGATGCTAATTTAAAACTTAGGGCATACTTGCCTATAAGCTCAGGTTAGTTTAGAGTGTACCTTTTTTGAAAGATGAATTTGAAACTGACAGTGAAACATCAATGCAGATGTGGGATTTCCCCCCCAACTTCTCTTTGTTTCTTGGAGGATTCTTGAAGGATAAAAAGGAAGTGGAAAAAATGCATTGCTAAATCCTGACTGATATGCTTGCTTAACCAGTTCCTGCAGGTGGATATGTATCTCTCTGTTCAAATAGATTGGCTTTTTCATAAACAAAGTGCTTCTAAAGCAAACAAAAAAGAAAAGAGCATCAACTACAGAGATGAAATATTGTCTCAAAGACAGGAAGAAATTAAAAATTGAGGCAAAAATGTGGTATACTCAGCAGAACGGATAAATTCAATCGTTAAATTTACCTTAAATGGCAGCTACTGGAGTACAAAGTGTGACATCCAGACGGCTTTACTGCAGCATTGTTAAGTACCTCAAATGTGCTCTAATAAGAACCAGTTCTTATCCTGTGCTTCTGCGTTAGGTGAAGTTAACTTCATTAGGTGACATCTGAATTGCTCACAGCAGCCAAAGAACAGGGTCAAAAGATCTTAATTTTCTCCTCAGAAGAGGAATTTTACTGCTGAACATTTTTCAGTGATTAAAACAAAAGGTCAGATTAATGGCTGCTTGATTTTGAAAGCATTTTTTTCTCTAATCTTGTGAAATGTCTGGATAAGAGGGATTTAAATGAAGACAGCTCTAATTGCATGAAATTTGTTGTTAAAATTTGCATTTTTCATGAATGCATTATGATTTCTACTTCCAGTATAAATACCGGTATGAAATGACCTGTGCATTTGTATTCATTACTATGATTGTGCTTTTAGGGCAAAACAGTTTAAGTTTTTGTGCTTTCAGGAGTTGCTTGATCCAAACCATGATCTCTAGAAATATGTAATTTCCTTTGAATGTAGCACATAAATATCTTCTAAAGTTTTTTTGACTTTTTTTTTTAAATAAATATGAAAATCGTGTTTTATTTTTATAAATACAATTGTTGCATTGAGATGACCTTTTTGTGTATTGAAACCTGAAACCAGAACACTATTAAGAAAGTGTGCCAATATACCTAAGTGTAAAAGTAATAAATTCTAGTTAGTGCCCCTCGTTTACTTTGGATTATCCAAACGTGCTATTTCCAGATTTTGAAGCTGTTTGGATTACTATAGATAGGTAAGGATATAAAGTGTTCTTGTAGAAAAACTTTCCATTGAGGTCACCTTTAAGTTCTTCCTTCCCTTCTCCTCTCCCCTGGAATGTGTATTTAATCCTAAAAGATTGTCATCACTGTCAAAAATAAAACAAAAAAGCCCTCAGAAATATTTACAATTAAAAATTCAGAATTAGTCAAAATGTTTTGTTTCAATAATTGAAAAAGCATTAATGAAGAGCTTGGCTCTTTTGAGCGTATTTACAGCTTTTTTCAAACGTGAATTTGTACAAATCCCTCCTTGTCTAGAAAGATTGTTCTAGAATTTTGCATTTGCCATCGGAAGTAAATTGCCAACTCTTTGCAGTTCATGCATGCTGCTAAAAAAAAAAAGTGTATGTGAATATGCAAAGCTGATAAAAGGGGAAAGGAGAGATTTGTAACATCAGCTGGAAGTCGTGTTTCTCTGAGATGGCAGTAGAGTGACACAAATAACTTTGTGATGAAGCAGACAGTAATGTGTATGTATACTGACATAAAATTATTTATTTTTTCCACGCAGATAAGAATCTTCATTGTTTTCTAAGATACTCTGGCTGCTATTTAGAAATCCGTATTAGCCAGAAAACTACTTTTCCCTTGTAATAACATTAAGAAATGGAACCTTCATTGTCATAATACAATCCTGTTAATAATAGTGACTTTCTCCTTATAGTACTTATTAATTACGTGAAAATTTGCAGCTACCCTCTGGCATCTCAAACTTCAAGAATTTTAGAAAATTCTTGAGAATATGTGGTGATATATTCAGATCCTTTGGTTCTAAAATGGAGAATTCTGTTGTAAATATTATGAAGATGCTGTTGAGTTTAACCTCTCAGTTAGAACTGATTTTACTATAGCTATCGTATAGAAAGATAAACAGATTTTTTTTTTATAATAGGTCATTTCTGATATTCCGTGAGAACATACTCTACAGAGGTGAATTCACGAAGGTTATAACAACTGGCCAACACAAATACCAATAAGTTGCTCTGAAAAAACATCCCTCTTTAGGGAATAATTTTCTAAGATGCTATCATTAAAGATGGCAGCCTTGAATACCAGATACACTTACTGGTAGACTGCTTTTTTTTTTGAGGTAACCAGAGACAGAATGGTTGTGAAGTAGTTCAGTGAGCATATGTTTCTAATGGGAAATAGTCTCATAAATAATGACTTTTTAAGAAATTGAGTGATTGCTTTGCTTTGCCTTTTAGCACAGCAGGCTTCCAGTTTTGAGCTTGACATGTGTGAGTGGAATTCAGATCAAGCAGCTGTGCCCACTTCATGGGCGCATCTGCAAGCAGGGCACAAGCTTGCCTCCCTTTCCTCTCTGAAAGACCGAAGCAACGATGCTGAAGGTAAGAAACTTAAGTTAATGCATATTTATTAATTCTCTTTAAGAATACGGTGCTTTTTAGGAAAAGGTGGTGACCCAATGTGGAAACAGAAGAAAAGCATAAGTAATTATATGTACTTTGTACTTAAACTTGCTTTTACTTTGAGTATTTAGTAAGGGTGAACACATGCGCTGATAAAACATGAAAGATTTTGATGCACAGTTCTATATAAGCTAGTTATTGGGTTACTCCCCAGTGAATTCTTTGTATAAAATCTATTCTGCAACTCCTTGATGAAATTAAATTAAATCTAAGCCCACAGCCCTGTTTTTTTCGGTTGGTTGGTTGGTTGGTTTTTGATGTTTGGCAGTGCTTCTTGTGCACTGCTGCTATGTTTGAGCATATGTTCAGTAATTTCACTTTAAATCTTTAATTAGGTGAGCTGAAGAGAAACATTTATTATACAAATTAGTTTATTACTCTTAAAAACAAAATAAAATAATGCAACTGCAATTTTCAGAAGTAAAATGCAGCACTTGTTTTTTAAAGTCACTATATAGTGCTTGTCTACAGACTTATGGGAAAGGTTTTTGAAAGCTTAATGGATATAAATGTGCAAGTGTTCTGACATGAAATGGAATCCCATGCCGGCTAAGTGCTTGGCGTGTCTATTGAGCCTGCCTTCAAAAAGGTTAAGTAGCGCTAGTTGTAATGGTATAATTTGTGATGTAGCTTTGAAGAACTGATAGCATGATGATTACTGCTTGAACTCTGAGCCCAGAGAAATGAAGTACAACTCTCTGATGGCAGCCGGAGTGAACGAGCCATTAGGTATTGTTCTGTTTTCGGAGACACTTTTACTAAATTTTTAGCGTGTATTTCAAAATGCCTGATAACTGCAAGTCACATTACAATGAAACACTAAGTAAAAGTGATTAAGTGTATGCATGCTATTAAAATGATTTTTTGCAAATTAACATTTGTTGTATACAGCAGAGGGCATATAGATGGGTAAAGCAGAAATTTTTTCCCTCATCTTAAAAAGAAAGAAAAAAGTTACAGCATCCTTTCATTTCTACCTGGATACCTGATGAAGAAATAATTTTTTTAATTCTTATTATTTATTTTTTTTCAGCACCTCACTGGAATACATTGCCTCGCTGCTACATCTTAACATGATATCTGAAGGGCTAGCAATGGCAATGAGCATCCCTTTTATGACAATATTGTGCTTATGTAAGCCATACTGAAATTCTACAACTAGCTTGTACAGGACCAAGTCACAAGCAATCTATGGAAAAAGAACATATTTTGAAAAGCCTGTCAGTATAGGTGCCTGGGCATCATTGTATAAAGATGCATGGGTAATTGAGTAGGCTGGACGTACAACACAAACAGCTGCTTGGGGATGCTCCCTGTGCTTCCATAATACAAAGGAAAAAACAGCATTTGAGAACAAATGAGAAGTGTGAAAGTAACACATAGAAATTAGTTCATCATTAAAGTTGGGGAGAAAAGGAAATCTAAACTATGGTAGCTCATCTCTCCTCAATACATTTAGCTTTCTTTTTATGCAAATGTTTAAGATATATATAAAGAGGTCAGATATTGACCAAAGTGCTAAAGAGTAAGAAAATGGTATGCAAACCTCAAAAATGCCATGCTTCAAGGCTCAAACTTGCAATGCAAATAGAGCTTGGCTAAGCTTTAGCTTCTGATTTTGATCAAAGCTTTCAATACGATAAATAGAAGAGGGGTAAGAAACTAAATTACGAAGCAGAGGTCTAGACAATTATATTTATAAAGAAATGGTTAGTTATAGGCTTTGAATAATCCTCCTTTCCTGGGTGTTCTTAAATTTAATAAAATACTTTCTGTCCTTGGATGACTTTTCTGTTCTTTTATTGCTTCTTTTCTCTGGTGTTGTCTTGTAGCCACTTCCTCTGTAACTTTTCCTCTTAATTTCTCTAGTGTCAGAAGTTCTTACAGAGATTTTATATTCTCTCTTAACGCTATTCAGAATATACATAATTTTTATTTTCTTTATGTATATAGTTTATGTAGTTCATTCTTCTTATATTGGATTAATCTACTTTACATAAATGTTACCCCAGATGTAGGAAACTAATGAAACCAGTTTTCTGCATTAAAAAAATAATTCTTATGAGATACCAAAAAAAAAAAAAAAGAAAAAAGAAAGCTCGGTGCCTTTTAAACCTAACTATTCACAGATAACTAACGATGAAAGCCCTCAAGTCTATATGAAATATGAAGAAGATAGCCAGATCATTAGAATATTTAATCTTCCTATTAAATTGCACTTTTAAAGATTTTATCTATGACTTGTGAGTTCATGAAAATTCATCTCTAAAGAGCAGAAACAATGACAGTTCATATTTGACCTCCTCTTCCCCACACAACTAGCCTGCTGGGAAGAGAACTTGTCAAAGCAGAAAAGGTCTCATTTTGTCACTCGGTTTTAATTTAAGGCTTAGTTTTCACTCTAAAACTAGTAAAATAGATTAAAAGTTATGTAGCTTGTGAACTAAAAGAATATGAATTAAACCAGAAGGAGCAATAAAGGATTTGCATCAGAAAATGGCTGAAACTGTGCCAGTAGTTAAATATTTAGAGTTTTGAACCTACAGAGTAGCAGGCTGGACTGCCTGACCATCTCAGGTCTTGGAAGACACAGGACCACCTCAGAAAAAAATTCTAAGATCTATTTCAATTGTGCTCCATTACAGTCAGGGCTGGTCTTTCTGGAAGACTCAAAGATTTGGCTTACAACAGAAATTTTTTTCTTCAAAGCTGAAAGAAACAAGACTGTCCATCTGAAAGCCTAATTAAGCAGCCACACAGGATTTAAAAAAGGCTTTATGGAAAGATATTAAAGTCTATGGTGTTTGTCCTGGCAGCAATCCCAGCCTCTTCTAGTTGATTTCTGTAAATAGAAATGAATGAACGAAGAATGAATCTTACCAGAAGCGTATACAACTCTGCCACTCGATAGCCCTACTACCACACTGGCAGGAGTGAAATGGCCTTCCTGGGACTTTTGTTCACCGTTCTTTCAGAAGTAGAAGTTTTACACTTCAGAAAGTCTTGCAAATTCACAAGACAATGTATAGAGAAGTTCAGATCATAAATACAGTCATACATTTTACAGTGTCTTGAGCTGAGGGAAATTTAGGCTTTGGAGAAGAGCTAGCTGCAAGGAAACAAAGGAAAAGAAACAAAGGAAAGAAAAACATTCCCAATACCATTAATCTTCAGAAAGCTGCTCAATAGATGTTGACTAAAGGTAACAAATTTGTTTCCCTGAAGTGTGTTAGCACAGCTGATTGCTTGTCCAGTTACACTCACATATTTCTATTTATACAGGCTACATCCAGGGAAAAAAAGGCCTGTATTTGCAAGACAGGAGTTTCTAGAGTCTTCATTTCTAAAGATAGGCCTCCATTTGTCTCAAAAATGTTCCTCATGCTTGCATAAAGCTTATTCCCTGAGAAACAGTGGTGCATCCCTGATGGACACGTGATCATTCTGGATGTTTCATAGAACCTTAATTTGTCTATTTGTCACTTTCTTTCTGATCTAAAACGTATGCCAATTCCATTTTACCCTATTTCTAAAGATTCAGGAACTGAAAATGAAAGATGGAAAAGAATATTAGTATTAATATCAGAAAGGAAAATCTAGTAACACAACCAGTGGTTGCTTTTAACATTGGATAGAGATTTAAGTTCTGATATCATTTAGACAAATGTTCAATTTAAAAAGTGCGAGAACCACATTGATTTCCATTTGAGATAGCTCTCTGTATAAAAAGCATCCATGGAAATATTTTTCAGAATTTATTGAAACTATTGAAAACAATGCTTAAAATATTTCTCTTAAATATTTATATTTATCGTTAGAAAATATATTGCAAAGTACTGGAGTGTTTTCCCAGTTTCAGTCTGAAAAAGCAAATCAAGATCATTAATAGGTCTGAAATTTATCACATGTATATGCATGATTTCAAGAACAAACAAAAACTTGGAGTTCATTTTATAATGACATCAGTTAGAGAATTTAAATAAATAACAGGTACTGCAAATTGTAATGTTAACGTATATTTATCTCCTGCAGAGTGCAGTAGCCGTAGAAGCATAGATGCTTTATTAATCTCTTTAAAATAGGATGCTGGCTTACTTGTGTAATATTTCCTTTATATCAAGGTTAGCTTCTGTGGCATGAAATTAAAAACCTAATTTCAATGAAATTGCAAGCATATGTTTCAGTGTAAAAGGTTGCACAACATGAAGAGTAAAGTGGCAACAAAAGGAAAAGTATGTGGTACCTTACAAAATCAAATGTTTTCCATGTGAAATGATGCTTTTTTCCTTCAGCTTGAAATAACGCACAAGTAAGTCTGCATCTGAGGTAAGTTGTATTTGCAGATGTGAACACAGAAACTTAAGATCTTTCTTCAATCCTTGTTTATTATTTTAATTATGTGCTTCAGCAGACAGCAAAATATTCCATGGCTCAAGAGAGGGAAAGAAAAAGACATGCTATATTTGATATAATGTAGCCTTCTTACTGTGACAGATACAAGATGCTGTTGAAGGGATGGAGTGTTCTTTTAGGTCTCTGTTGGAATGCTTTTATAAGGGGCAGCAGGTCAAGAAGAGCCCAAATTGGTTTCCTGCTTCAAATGGAAAGACAATATGCTCCCAAAACTTCGTTGCAGAAATTCTAGCTCAGCACTAAGGAACTTCATTACAAGGTGGAGAGGCGGCAGTTCCCTGTAGCAGTAAGGCAGAATACTTTTTCCCCCCTTTTTTCATTTTGAAGAGTCTGCAGAAGTATTACTGTAGAAAGATATTTCCTGGAAGCCATAATAGGAAAGAAGAAAGCCCAGTTTCCAAATAAATATAAGATCAGGTATTGTGTGGTTGAAAATGTAAGGTGGCTGAACTGAATGTGAGACTGTTTGCAGCTTTTAATACACAAAGTAACAACTTCAAGATCCTATCAACTGATGTAATTCTTGGTTGCTGAGGTTATTCTGTGAGGAAAATAAGGATAGATATCTCTTTTCTTTTTAAATAGGAAATGCATAGATGATGCCTAAGTCATGTCTTGAGCATAACAATCAGATCCCACTGTTTGGGGGAACAGGGCAATGGTTTTGTTACGGGAAAGGAGTAGTCCTTATTTTTAAGGACTGAGACACAAAAGATATATTTTTCTGAAAAGTGTACTTTTCTTTTTTTCAGGCCATTTTGTGTGGGTAGAAGCTAATGACAACACATTATACAAAAGTGCTTATCTTAACAGCTCTATGTGTCATTGCTTCGGCAAGAATTGCCATTTTCAATTTTATTACTCCATGGCAGAAGGCAGCTTTCTCAAGGCAGTGCTGTATACTAATCAGGTAAGGAGAAATATGTTTCCATTTCCAAACCACGAGGATACGGCAGCCCAGCTCTTACGGGCCAAACTACAAGGAAATACACGTGGTAGTACTTGCATGGCCCCCACATTAGGACACTGAGAGTATCACATCCTTTGTGTAGTTCCACTGATGTATGCAACTGTAAAACCTGGGTATGTGCCATCTCAGCCATAAACCGGTTCAATGAGTGAATGTTCTGCAATAAAAGTCCAAAGAGGAACTGTGGCTACAGAATTAAATGGTTTGGTGATTTCAGGGGAAGAATCTATAGCAGTAGTTCTTCCAGCCTTCTTCTGTACCAGGAACATGAAAACCAGTGGCAGGGAGGCTTAACTGGTGCCTGTCCTCCGCAGAGGCACAGAAAAAAGGAAAGTGGCTGGCTTGATATGTCTGGAAGGCTCTTGCTTGGTCACCTGCCTTGCTTTGCCCACTGTTTTAGAACAATAATTTTCTTGTTCCTCTACCTATTAGCAAAACGAACATGTCAAGCTGCAATACAATGCTGGTTCAACAATGGTAACCATTTCCATTTCGCTTACCTCGCTTGTGCTGTTAAGACTTTCTGATGTGAAAATGTCCGCTTTGAAAGTCTTATTAAATAACTTAATATTGATGCTGCTGTGCTGTTACTTAATGCAAGCACGAGCAATACAGCTGGTCTCATTAAGTTAATGGCTCTTATATTTTGATGTTAGAATTAAATTCCTGTCACCCAGCAGTACAAGTGTTTAAAAAGACAGATCCATTTCATACTTCATTCTCAAAGCTGGGGTACAAACAAGACTGAGATATAATACTGTAAAGAGATCTAAATATAGGAACAGGCAATGGGAACACCTTATTCGTCTACCACTATGTTTTCAAGGATTCATGAAAAAAGACTCTAGGCTCTCATTCATTTTTCGTTTATAAAAAGGGAATAGTTATATTCTTCTGTGATGCATTACTGTGTCATGGGACTGTAACCTGATCAGCATTCTGGTCAGATGCAGGGAGATCTGTGACATAATACTTGCCAATAGATTTCCCAGTATGACATCGCTGGCAATCTTCAGACAGAACAGGAATACTGATTTCAATGGCTTACCTAAATAGGATCAATGGATCCTATTTAATGGTCTTCTTTCACGGAAAATAGAACAAAAGATACCCGCCAAAAAGTGGGAAGATTGACATTTGAATTACCACAATATTGGAGAGATAAATTGAATTAATTGATAAATAACTCTATAGATACGCGTTAGAAGTACTTTTTTGGCAGTATTGGTTCAGTCTGTGATGCTTCCACAGAATCTTGTATCCCTTTGTTTTAGTTATTGAATTTCTCCTTCAGCCAAAAGTGTGTGTATTGCATTCAGGGTTTTTTGGATCTGCCATGAGCCAGCATCATACTGCAAAATATGGCAGAAAACCCATCAGAAACATAAGCTTCTGCTGGAAGCTTCAAAATCAAAAGATCTCAGACATGTATTTTAGATTTCTTCAACCTAATTGAAGGGAAACTTAAGTTATGTACGTTTTGGTACTGAACAAAGTGCTAATCGTGGAGGCTGTCAGTCATAATAACCTGTCAATTGCATTATCTGTTACTATGCATGCCTCCCTCCTCCCCCTTTTGCTTTTTATGATGGTTAAGAGGACCTCTCCTCTCCGAATATTTTGTGCTATGGCCCAGTACTAAAAAGCCTGACATAAAGAGAAACTGGGTTGCATTTAACAGTCTCGCTCAGTATGGTTCTCAGAGAACAAGCACTAGAGACGTTCCAGACATATCCTTAGCCTCGCTCACCCTTTTAGCAGAGAAGCCAGAGAGGAGTGAATATATTTTCTAACCTATATGTTTGGACATCAGTTAGGAGATGATGCAGATAATTTAAATTGCTCTTGTATATGGAGCAGGGTGGAAAAAATGCACTATTTTTGTCAAAGCTATTCTGTTGTTACCTTGCATTTAGCTTGCAGTCCATGATAGTCTGCAGATCTTTTTCTGTATTACTACTGGTCTAGCCAAGCAGCTCTTCATTTAATATCTTGCACTGAATTTTTCTTTCCTAACTATGATACTTTATGTGTTTTTGAACTTTGTTATTGGTTTCTAACTGTTTTATATACATCAAGATAATTTTAAATTCCAATTCAAAGTGCTTGTGATTCCTTCCAACTTAGTGTTATCCACATTTTTTGAATGTTATTTTCCATTCCACCGTCCAAACGGTTAGTGAGCACAAAGAATTATATCAAATCCTGCAACAGACCTATGCAGAGCCCTGTTTAATATATTCTTTCAGTTTCATAGAAAAATATTGACAGCCACTCTTTAAATAAGGCCTCCCTCCTATCTGTATTCCTATCTCTGTCCCATTTGTAGGCCCCTTTTACAGTAATTTAATCTGTGCCAAATTTTCTCAATTTGCTCAAAGAATGTCCTATGAGATTATGTTAAAAGCCTTACAACACTCAAGTCACTTCTACTTTTTCAAAGCTATTTACTATGTCAGAAAGAAACAGATTACACTAGCTGGATGTGACTTGCTCCTGATCAGAAGCAGTTCAGATTGGTTGCTCACTTTCTAATTCTCTAGCTGCTTACGAGATTATTGGAAACAATTTGTTCCAGTGTCTTATGAGCTGCCAGCTTTCAGCTGAATGGCCTATAATTGCATAGTCCGTATTTTTCCCTTAACAGTAATGTATATCCTTCTTTGTTCTCTCAGTTCTCCAGTTTCCCACGCATTTTCCTCAGGATCTCAAAGTTAATTATTAATAGTAAAATATTCTTTCAGTTATGCACCCTTAACTTAAAATTTCCTGGTTCCCTTCCAGTTTCAGTACTTCTGGCGTATGCTTTTGTTAAGTTGTTCTTCTATTCTGGCCTATGTTTGCATTCACAGTCAGCAGTATTAACTGTCTTGAGCATCTGATAAATGTTAAACTTTTCTGTGAAAATTGAAACCAAAGAAGGCTTTGTTGACCTCAGTCTGTCACATGCCATTTGTTATTTGCTCATTCCTCCCGTTAAGTAATGGGCTTACACTTCTTCCTTTTATCTTCTTCTTTATCTTTACATCTTGTATGTATTACAAAAGACTAAAATACAGAACAAAAGATAACTTCAACCTATGTTTATATGTGCAAACGTGTTTGTATCCTAAAGCACTAAAATTTCTGTAAGTGTTCTGCAGCACTTCCAAAATTATGCAAGTACGCACCTCTGCAGAAAGAGTGAAAGGTAATTCACTTTAAAAACATTAATCATTGTAGGGGAAGAAATAAGCATTTGTTTCAAATTACTTGCTGAAATGAAAAAAGAGGGGCCAAAATGGTGAGTGCAGTTGCACAGCAGTGTGCAAATGTACCTGTAGAGATATATCAGATAATAAATTCTGTATTTTACAAATGGAGCTGAGAAAAACTTTTGGTTGTCTTTTCCACCCTTCAGATTTGAGAAGCATTATTGTAATAAACATTGCAAGAAAGAAAAAGCATCTCACAATTCTTGCTCACATTAGCCTCACAAAAAATTGCTTTTGTATTATGTTGCAATAAAGGGAATATTTTAATAATATTATGCTCTCCTGCATCACCCAAATAAATCTCAAGGGAAAGTACTGAGAAAGCAATACATTGAGCCTTCTAAAAAAAATACTGGAGAAGTAAGAAATCTGTTAGAGGAACAAGAGGGATTAACCCATTTGTACCAGAGCAATGAAAGAAACCAACAAGCAGATGACTTCTACGGAGAAAACATTGCTAGGAAGTGGAAAAGGGTATTATTGGCTCACTACAGCTGTATAAAATTAGAGGGCACAATAACCAATTTAAAAAGTTGCTGCAGCTGAGATGATTTACTGCTTTCAATGTAAGAAAGAGCCCTAGAATGTCTGAATACTGGCAAGTGTACAGAAAATTCAGTTTACCACTGCAAGCTACTTTTATTAGAATAAGTTGGGAAGAAAGATTGCCATGGGGGATGGGCACCTAAAGAAGTTAATTGCATGCCAACAGAATTATAGTATCCAGATACAACTAATCAAACAAACAGTAAATGTACAGTATCCCTACAAGATATGCAAGTGTACTTGGAGGGTGTGTGTGTGGGAGGGTGGGCCTAGTTATATTAACTGAAACGTATCTAAAAGCATTATTTTAGTAGTAACCACAGGCTACGGTTTTAATCTGCCATTCAGTATGGCTGCTAGTATGTAATCCTTTTCTGTGTCTAATATTTGGCTACTGCTGGCTAATATCACTAACAGGCTTGCTTTGGGAGCTGAATTACTCAGCAAAATGAAGCAAGTTTTATGTAAAATGAAACATTCTCGACATTGAAAGACTTTTGCTGAATAACTATCACGTGAACAAAGCTGACTTATTTCTGCAATCATGTATGCCGTCTAGCTTATCCAAAGCTGATGATTTTACATTGTTTAGTGCTTAGAAGTGGGGCATTGGCTTGCCATGTCTTGTGGTTTTCCAAAACTGATGTTTGAACACTTGGTCAATGGAGACTTAGTCTTTTAGCTTTGCCAATATATCATAATAGTTGAAGCCTTGTTAGAAAAGTAGGGTAAGTAATCAGCTGTTAGTCACTAATCATATCAATATTGCCCTATTCATTCAAACTTCTTATCCATAAAAGAGTGGATGGCAACTTCTTCCTTTTGTATTGCAAGACAGGAAAAAAAACCCCATCCTCGTCTATAGCATTGATAACATTTCATGTACTTTTCATATCCTCTTTTATTCATCTCTTGTAAGGTAAACATCTTAATCCTTTCAATTTCTCTTCATATAAGACAGTTTCCATTTCTCTTATCCTGCTTCATAGCTTTTTCTAAACCTCCTCTAATTCTGTAATATCCTGTGTGAAAAGATTTGTCCAATACTTCACACAGTGTCATAAAAAAGGACTTGCTATTAATTCCTATAATGGCGAGTCTGTTTGTAGATGTTTCTTATATTAAAGTTTCTTCCAGTTTTTTCTGTCTTGCTGGTTTTGGTCAATATTGGAGCTGATTCTTGAAAGGGTTTTATTCAGGAAAGGGAAGTTCACGCTGCTACATTTCTTTTCTCCACTGCACTGCCCACTTACAATTGTGACCAGAAGCAGAATGAGCACGAGCTTGTTTTCATCATATTATTGAATCAAAAGGGTGTGGAGCACTTGCATAAAGTGTGCTTTAGCATACTCAGCACTCTTGCTGTTATTCTCAGGAGCTGGAGTGAAAATAGGAATTGAAGTAATTCAGAACATGACTAGGATTTGTTGGGTAGTACTTTCTGTCTGCTTGTTTTATAGATTAATAAAAAAAATCAGCAGTTTATTGGGTAATTTTGACAGACTGCAAATTCAATTTGAAGTAAGAAAACTACATCTACCGATAACACAACTTAGCATACTTCATTACTATTATTGAGAGAGCCAGGGCTGTTCTCATTAATACCTCTGGAATTTTTGTCCTCAATTTCAATGAAGCTCCATATATTTTTGGAAACATGTTGCTAAGTCTGGCAGAAACAAGCGTTAATTTACACAGTAATTCACTTTAGTTCTACCAAGATGCCCCCTGATAATTATATGATTAACCTGCTTAATCACAGTTAAAATGTCTTATTTCCTTCTCTTTCCGGTAGAGTCCAATGCAAAGATTGCAAATGAATATGTGAAGTTGTATTTCCTCCTATAGAGTGAGTAGGTATATGGTGGTGGTCTGGCTAGGAATGAAAAGACCAAGGGTGTACAGTGGTCTTGATAATTTACAGGGGGAGAAAAATTTGCTTCATAACATCATATTCTATATTCCACAGGAAGAACGTATTTTGTGGGAAACCAGCATAATGACTAAGAAGGAATGGGTCAAAGTGGATGTACAGATACCAGAAGAGCTGGAAAAATTAAAGGTATGAATGAAAAAGGCAAGTGCTTGATTTTTTGAACATTATTCACCTTATTGTGCATAAATCTTCTAGGGAACTTAGAAACTTATTAAAATGATAAATATCCTGAAAGGCTTACTGGTTTTAATTACTTCAATGTGAGTAAAGCTCTGGTTATAATTCAACAAAAACAATTTTCCTGTTTCACATCCTGAAGCTACTAGCTTTTAGTAACAAACAGAAAAATGTATATGTGTTTCCCCAAACTTTGGTTACAGCTGTCTGAGTCCATCTCAGTTATTCTGATATTTCTTTCTAGCGCATTGTAATATACATGCCATTAAGTGGGATGGTGTGAGTGAGATATGTGTGATTTCAGTGGAATGACATAAACCAATAATTTTGGGAGAGAATCTTCCCCTTGAATTTTTAGCTGAATGCAAATTTGCAACTACTTAGTTCTTTAATTTGTAAATTTATATTTTAAGTAATTTTACATTTTTATTTTTTTCATAATTCCACAAATAAGTTAGATATTCGACTATCTTAACAGTCAACTGGAAAAATAACCTCTGTGAAAGTACAAAAATTCAGCTCATTACAGGTACTGAAGTTTCTGGCATGTATTAGAATAAATACATTTCAGCAAGCTAGTAGATTACAAGTACCCATTATGGCCTGTCTCTTGTGATTTCCCATAAGAAAAGAGTAAATAATGAACCAGACGCATGCAATATTACAGTAACTAAAAATAAATAAACAAAAGGGTGCTGAGGTTTCATTAAAAATACTAAAATTGAGTTTTCTTGTACAAAGACAGTACGGATCACTTGAGCTTAGGGAAGAAAGGGCGCTGTCTTTGGTTACGTGACCATGTAATATTTTCACGATAGCATTCTGTCATTTGAACTGGTAGAAAACTGATAGCCTTTGTCATTTTGAAGAAATTGTCACTAGTGGAAGATAGTGACATATATCACTCTTATTTCTTAGAAAGCAAACACTTCCCAAGATTTTACTCCAACCTAATTTCCAGGCTTTGGGGAGCGTGTTAGTGCCTTCTGCTTTTGCCTCGGACTGTATCTGCTTTAGTTTCCTTCTCTTTTGTCTGAAACTCTTGTCCAGTTCCCCTTTCCTTTAGCTATGTCTTTCACCTCCTGCACAATTACTTTCTGAGTTTTCCATCTACCGCTCTGACCATATCCATCCCGTCAAATACCATAGGTCTGTTTTTGATTTGTGCCTCCAAAACCTGCCCTTGTCCTCAGTCCTCACTACCATTCCCGTCTTCATCTTTCTCATGAATCTAAGCCTGCTTCCTCCTCTTTGCTGCTTTAGCTCCAGCAAAAGAAACCTGGCGTGCACAAATGGGATAATCTTCTTGCTTTCAAACACAGAAATGCTGGATCCACGATGGCTGGGAGCCAGACATGTTCCTCCAAAATCCCACTGCTTTAAAATGGCTTGTGGTAGATCCAATCGGTGTAAAGGAACTGTGTGGGAAGGGGAAATGCTCCTTGAATCTCTATGCCAGTGTCAATAGTGGTAAACTAAACAGGGCCAGGGCACAGGCCCAAGGACTGGCATGTGATAACCCATATAATTAAAACATTAGCATGGACCCTAGCAAGGTTTTGATTCAAGGAAACTGGCTGTTTCCCAGAGAGTGCCTGGAACAGCTCAAGGGCTAACAGCAGGCAGGCATCCTTCCCAGTTGGTAGTCTGGATGCAGCTACCTTATCTTAAGAGATGAAAGAGTGATTAGTTGTTGAGCTATGCTGTGCCAATTGGTGCCTGGGGAGAGTCCCCAGCTCGTTTGGTTCACCTGTATGAGCATAACCTAAAATTTTTCTTTTAGTATCTGCAAAATGAGGTTTTGAAGGGACTTGAAGTAGATTCAAGAAAATCTTCACAGGTTCTTTATGAAACTAAATTTTAGGTCCTTCATCGAAAGCATAGAGACATTAAACCTTTTTGGCCAAATGGTTTTGAGATTTGGTATTTTTTTTCTTTACAATAGGCTTTTTTGCTTAACTTCACTCCTGGAACTTATTGAACCATTTTAAGCAGAAAATTTTCAAAAAATTCAACCTGACGTAGGCACACAAAATGTCAGCTTCCGATTTTAAATTTGGCATTTTTATTAAAGCTTTGTAGTGGAAAGCTCCCAGTGCGTTCCCAGGGCTTTACTGTTTTGTGGAATAAAAAATCAGTTCCTTTCGGTCATTTGTTAATGCAAGTATTTTAACTGTAACAATCCACAGCTTACGTTTAAAGGAGCAGTTCAGAGCAGAGAAGGTTTTATCTGTCTGAATAACATCCAGCTCATGGACACTACGCCACCAGAGCCACCAGGTTTCTGCTCCTCAGAAGAATTCAGCTGCGCCGACGGCCAGGCTATCAAACGAGGATCAGCCTGTGACTCCCACCCAGACTGTTGTGATGGAAGTGATGAGGCTCCAGCAGCTTGCTGTAAGTAAATAGCATTGCTTTAGCAGGACAGGGTGCTGCAGGGTATTGCAAAACCTAATCAAATGTATCCAAGAAATGGCTAGAAAATTTACAGCTATTATTTAGGCAGCTTTGTTCCTGGACTTCATTGATGTAGAGATTCATGACAGTGTTCATAGCACATTCTGCTATCATACATTTTTCTTCTTTCCACTTCTTTCTGGCCTCAGCAATATGTTTTGAAGCCAGATGCTAATTTTTTAAGTGTCTGCAGAAACACAAAATTTTTAATATTTTTGCCTAAATATACTCCTTACATATACTTTTATAACCTATACTTCCCTAATTTTGAGAGAGCCTGAAATCTGCCCTGGGTTTTGTTGTTTGACTGCTTCTCTAGTATGGACTATCTATGAGTCAATGTGAGAAAGTGCATTGGATGATATGATATTTGTATGATGATACATTTCCCTCATAAATTTGTTTTAAAGTAGTATTAAGGTAGTGACAGCTATACTTCAGAGCTGTATCCTAGCCATGTTATTTTTATTTGAAGGTTGCTCAGAAGCCACGTCTTCAACTGCACAATAAACAGAAAAAAAATAAAATTACTGGAAGATGTCTGTAATACTTCTGAAGCATTTTAGAGCTCCATATGAAAGTAATTTTAGAGCAGCTGTGGCTTCTAAAATTAATATTATATGGCATGCCTCTATATGTATATTTGCCTGTGGCAGCAGCGCTCTGAGCCTTAAATGTACGTTGCAGATAAAAACCGTGCGCATACTTCAGATACTGGTAATGATATACATTGCTGCTGGGAGGTGCAAATTAAAATTTTGTGTGAACTCAAAGTAGCAGGATGGAGAATGCTGATAATTAAAAAAAAAATTCCTTGAGAAAACTTTAGGAACTCAAAACTCTGAGTTTTCTTTACACTTTAATCTTTTCAGTCACTTAAACTGTCATGCAGGAGCCATATCTGAAACAGGCAATAGGAGCAAATGTTGAAACAGCATGTTAAATAGGAAGGTTTATACTGCTTTACTTCTAGGTGGAATCTAAACCAACATGAGCCTCTATAGGATTTTCCTGTTTGAGATGTGTTTTTCATTTTCACAGGACTTGATTCCATGCTGCTAATTCTGTGTGTTTGCTGGCAGGAATATGGAGAGCTCTCTCATGTGCTTTAGGAAGAGAAATGGAGAGAAAGCGAATAGTGCTTTATGCACTGGATTTTATTTTTCAGTGATTTAGAGTTCCAGCTGAAAAAACAGTGGTCCATATTGACTGGGGACATAAAAGAATAATTTTAAGATTTAAAGAAGGAATGAAAATTAGTTGTTGCAGTTGAGGAACAGCAATTACTACAGAAAATGAAAATAAAAATAATTCTAAACACTTACAGGTAATTTTTTGCTATTATATTTTGCACACAATCTATTACACTTTCTCATTTTATTTTCACCTCTGTTCCTCATACACTGGACATGGTCATTCTGCAACTGAAAAAGAAGTGAGTAGCCTAGATATATGCTCAAAATTATAGTGTAAAAGCAAGAACTTGGTAGAGCTTGCTTCCTGCTCATGTGAAAGAGTCAGAAAAACTGGAAAGTGGGCAGAGAAAGGCCTCAAAGGAAGAGTTACAATAGCCTGGAGGTCCCAGAGCTGTATTTCTTGGCACCACCGGAATTAGCATGTTGTGGCAGGGACTAACAGGAGTCCCAGCGTGTGCAAAACCTTCTTCAGTTTCACTGCTTAGCACTCACGGTCTGCTGCTGTCTCTGTAGATGACTTTAGTTTACAGTGTGGCACTGATTCTCAACCAGTTCCTAGTATATTTTAAAGTAAAGAAAATACCACACTCAGTTTAACCTGACACATAGGGGCTATGTGCTTCACTGTGTTTAAGCATTCTCAGATCAAAGATGCATCATCTTGTTAGATCAGAGAACAAAGGTATGTCAGTCCTCTCAAAAAAGGGTGAAAATTTGCTTTTCTAAAATATAAGTGGCTCATAGCAGTTTATATGCTACTCTGATGACTGCTGGCTAAGAGGAGAAAGGGAAGAAATAACTATATTTAAAATAAGAGTGATTGTTTCTAAAGTTGGTCCATTTTAATGGTTGATATTGTCTTGGATACCTCATAGACTCCTTTTCAGAAAAGATAACCCTAAGGGTAAAATTTGGCTCTTCAGCAGTCTGGTCTGCTTAGAAAATTTATCTTTCTGACAGTTTCTGCAATCCTGAACAAAAGAGACCTAAAGCACAAACTGTCCTTTACTTATATCATTTGTTCAACCTTTCCTCCCACTATGCACATTTTCCACACGATCTTGAAATTGTCCTCCATGATATTTTGAGTGCACTACATTTTTTCACATTAATTTCTAGTAAAAATTCCTATCTGGTACAGTAGTGCATATTTTGGCCTATATTCTTGAAAGTATTTTAGCAACTATCTTTGGATACAGCCTTAGTAGTCTTCTTTGATGAAGTACTCTCATGAAACAGAACTGGCAGATCTCCATACTGGATGAAAACACAGGCAGGCAGCTGCTACCTAGCGATGTGAAGGATTTTCCTGTTCTTTGAGGATTTTCTTGGCCTCATTATAACAGGAAGGAAAAATAATGATTTTCTTTATTCATGTTAACTCAATGTGAATGGTCCTATAAAAATGCAATTTCTTGCAAGAACAAATAGTTATGTTTTAGACAGCTTCTCTAACTTTCTGGTTAGTCTTTGCACATTTATATGTATATATATTTTTAAATATATGAGATTGAAAGTCTTTGAAAAATAGGGAACTTCTGCTGGAAATACTTACATACATGCATAATTGCCTACTTCAGTAGTTCCATTGAAATCAATGAATCTAACGAAGTGAGCAGATTGTTAAATTAATATTTTTACTATTAAATTCTACGTTTTCATTACGTCTTATTTGATATCACTTATTTGAGATCACTTCTAAATTTCTTAGTTCACAATGAAGGCTAATAATTGATCAAATCCTAATTAATTTATTCAAAATGGAGAAAATGAAATACAGTTCTTAGATAATTGGAAGGGTAAAGAAACTCTTTCATGCTCATGTTTCTTTTTTCCCATCTAACATAAAGGAACTTTTTCACTAAATGGCATGCCAAATGATGAAAACATCAAACTTTATGCTTATTATTATTTATTATTTATATGTAACATGCATAATACATATAATAAGCATTTCAAATGAATCATTAGCTAGGATTCCTAGCTACTTGGCAAGAAATCTAGAAGTTTTCAAGAGATATCACACTTACAGTATTCTTTCTGGAAATTACCTACTCATCAGTAGTAGTTTTGGGGTGTGACATCCTACAGCTGTTTCTGAAAGAGCATCACCTTCCTCTTATTAAGCCTAATTAGAAGCTTCCTTAAAGCACCTATCTTCAGTTTAACTCTTTTGTTTTCCTTCCGCATCTCCAAAAATAGATCAGATATTTTTAGGCCTACCTAAGGTTTGTATCATTTTGAATAGAAAGTATGTTGAATGAGGGAAATGTGAATAATTTTAAAAATATGTTCCTTCTACCGCTGTATAAGCGATTTGCGATTGTAAATTCATGAAAACTTCTACAACAGATTAACATATAAACAGACCATTTTGTTACCATTCGAGTTTAAAGTAGCATTTTTCTTAGTCTGAAATATTTGTTTAAGTGCATGTTTATACATTTCCTGTGACACACTAATTTTATGGGATTGCCAGTATCTGTCCATCAATCTTGTATGTATGCATGGAGAAAACGAAGCTACATCTATGTTATATTCATGGACTTCTTTGTTACTGATCAATACTGTGTAGCACCAGCTTTGTGTTTAACTCTTACAGTTTTGACAAAGATCCTATTTTTATTTTTGCTTACAACTGTGGCATGACAATAGGGATGTGGTTTTATTTATAGAGTAAGAACAGATCGGCAAGACATCAACCTTTTTTAGGGTTCCTAAAGTGCATGGATTTTTAATAAATGTTTTAAAAGATCTTAAACTATGTTTGGTTAATTCAGCCATCGCTCACTGGTTCAAAAAGGTAGAAGATTAGCAGTTTCATAATAAAAAAAACCTCCTTGGGTACAGAATTCTAGCCCCTTTCTTAAGGGGTCAATTTTATTTTGATGAAATGAAACAACATTTTGGAGGTTTTCTGAAGGACCTATCGGCTCCAGCAAGATTACTCTCTGCAGACCTAGTGTTGACATGGGATTCTCTTAAACCCATCAGTCTCTTAACTCTAAGGAATGTGAGTGAGTAGTTCCAGAAGGGGATGAGGTCAGCTTAACTAAGATGTCAGGGTGCTATGGGATATCTATCTAGTGACTGACAACATACAGAAATTCTGGCTAGGTGACCTAGGGCTATTTGTGATCTTTCTGCATGAATCCATTATTAAATTATACATAAATAGTAATATATTAATGAAAAATTCATCTCCATAGATTGGTAGGGAATGTGCACTGATAGTGACTAAAAAGGTGTAGGCATAACGCTTCCATTTCTCAGAATGGTATTAAGCTTTAGCTGGAAATGATGAAATATTAACAGCAAAGTTAATATTATAGCACTTTGTTGATCATACTGATGGTTTGTATTCAAAATCCCATAGGAACCTGGCTGCTGCCATCACAAGGGCAGAACCCCAATTAATTCAATGCCAGGACTCAGAGAAGCACCAGCCTGATGGAAAGAAGAGCTGTGTGTCTTCAATTGGGTTCACTTGATCGGGCTGTCAGAGTAGGATTAAAAAGCATTACCCAGTTGTAAGCTAGCAAAGTTGAAACAACTGTAATTGGCTGGTAACTCAGCTGAGCTGACAGTACTGCTCTGTTTTTCCCAAAAAGGATCAAGAGGAGCTGTATAGGTAGAATGAGCAAGGCATAGAAAACATTTCCTGCTAACCTTCTACTGCTCTTGGAGTATATGCTTTGTTTCCTGACTATTTAAGAAAATGTGGCAAATTGGTTCACATTGATTGAAAAGTCTTTCCAGTATATTTAATAGTTTTAGTGATTGCTTATTTCTCAAAATTGAAGCAGATGAGTTTGGGGAACTTTTTTCTCCTGGTTATATCCCACTGTCATTGTTTGCAGAACTGATGTAATAATTTAATCCTTGACTAGTTGAGAAATGTTGATACACCCACAAGAAAAAATAGATTATATTTCCAATTTGGCTTGTTATTAAAAGTGATTGTCTTTATTTTAATTTCCTTTCTCTTTTGCTGAACTACAAATAGATGCATGTCCAAAAATAAGGATTCACTGGTTTTACTTTCAGAATGTGAAATATCTTTCTGCAGTTTGAATCCAGTGAAATCCTCGCAGGAAGTAAATAGCATAAGCCGTGATGGTAAGAGATGCAATGGGAAGGCACATAATATATTCGGAATATGCTTTCCCATCTATGTAACTTACACAACTGAAGTACAACTCCTCAGAAAATATTAGTGTTGTCACTTGTTCTCCAACTACGGATGGTGATGCGTTCCCTATAATCACTTGAAGATCCAAATAAAAATATTGAAAAGGGCTATTTATAATGAAAGTCATGCACTGTTTGGACAGGAAAGGAGTTTGTTAATGTTTGAGCAGTGAAAAAATATGCTGAGAAGTTGTCTTACTTGGATTTGAGTGTCAAATTAAGTGTAGAACTTCTTTTCAGACTTGATTAAACATTTGCAAGCGTTTCTTAGCTTTTAGAATCAAGAAGGGATAAAATTAAAGTCAAATTGTTAACTCAGGCAATTGGATTTCACTTGCATTTATAGCAGAGCTACTTCCTAACATATTAATTCCTTTATTAAATTTGTTTATTAATGTGAAATATTTCATTTCCATATTAATTTCCATAAACTACTTATGGTAAAACAGTTGGAATTGGCAAGTGTCTTTTGCTCAGCTTCTCTGCATGATGATTGGTTATTTCTATAGAGTCTGTCATTTCAGAAGTGCAAACGCAGTGAAAAGAAAAAGTAGCATCCAAAATTTGTTGCTGGTATCATTGCATGTACTTAACTAGAGCTGGAATTTGTTTTCTTCACAAAACAACATCATGAGTGTTCTTTGTACCTTTATAGGTGTGTTCAGACTTGATTAGGGATAGAAAAAGTGATTGGTTTAAAAATTTTGATTTTGGATTGCGTCCTTTTGTGGATGTATGTCTGTCTTCACTGCATGTGTCCTCAAACAAGTAGACCACATTTATACATTTTCTTCTAAATCTGAAGTGGTGTTAAAAAAGCTGGCTCGGTATTATCCTTGAAAGAAGAAAAGGAGCAGGGTTTCTTGGATGCAGAACTCTGGATCTGGTGACTTAACAAGGATACTTGCCTACTGTCTTCTTTCCTACTCTGTTGAGGAATAAAATAAAAGGAAAAATTTTATTTTAAATGAAAAATTATCCCAAGAATATGCCAATGCATGTTAATGCTGGTCTTAACAAACTGCAGGTCTCAAAGTTTTGGTATCTGCTTAGTGAAAAGGGAAGAATAAGGAATTTAAAAGCATTTCTGTAGTTTTGAAAACCATTACCTTTAAAAAAAAAAAAAGCAAGATATTGTAACAAAACTGATGCTTATGACTTCAACTTAAAGTGAATTTTCATTAAGATTTCAAAAGACTTAAGATTGACACAAAAGCCAGCTACGGGCAAATCTGAAGTTCTTTGTGCAAAGCATGAACTCTCTAGAGTTTGGCCAGTAAAGCTGTAAATTTTGCTTTTAAAATATGGAATACCTTTCTACAACCTGACTTCAGGAAAATCTTTATGTGGATTTTCCCTCTAGCTTTTAATCTGAAACAGTGGATCCAAGAAACTCCTATATATGTGTGTATATGCACATATGCACATATCTATATATACACATATATACATATACATACATACACACATATATAAATATAAAGCCTGAGAAAGTTACCCAGAAAATGAATTTACAGCTGAATATTTAGCTTTAGGTGATATTAAACCCAACTGCAAACACGGGAACTCAAAAGAAATTGCCAGTTCTGTCTACAATTTATAATAATGGCTATGCAGTTTATCATCATAATGTATCTTTTTTGGCATTCTGTTCTCGTTGTGTTCTAATTTGTATCTTTTGGGTGTTGTGGGGCAGTTTTCCATTGCTTGCCATTTGACAACCAGACAGTACCTTTTATTGGAGCGAAAATAACGTTCAAGGCTAAAATCAAAGGTACTTGACAACAATGAGCTCTTCTGATGTTTTGGAAAGAAACAGAGAGTAGTGTCATTAATAAGCTCTCATGATAGCAAATTCTAAATATATCCATACCTTTTATTCAGGTATAATAGTGCCTAATGTTGAGAATGTTTATTGAAAAGTTGAAATTCCTGCCTGAATGGTCAAAATGGATTGGTAGTATGAGTGAAGCTATTATCTTACTTGCAGAATATTATTGAATGTATTTGCTATCCCTAACATAATATAATTATGAATGTTAGTGCAGATGCATTTCCAGCCTTTCTCTCCCTCAGCCTCCAACTGGATAAAAATAGTCTTCAGCCTTCATCTTGCACCTTTCAGTAAGGTAGTCGTAACGAGTGTTATTAAAGACCAGATCTTTAAAGAATATTTTAGATCAACGAGGGACGCGAATAGGTAAGATCATGAATGAGGTCCATTCATGGTACATGCCTTTCAGGCTTGACCCTTACTGTTAATCTAGAACAGTTTTCCCGCAAAGCTTTTTGGTGGTTTCAGGAATATACATTTTGATGGTCTTAACTATAGTGGGATATTTTCATTATAAGCTCGGGCTTCAGCAGCATGAGACAAACACTTCACAGTTCACTTGAGAACCAACCCACAGGTTAGGCATGTCTCAAAAACTAACTACTCTTTGGAGTAAGAAATTCTATATTTCAAGTTGGAGCTACATTTTCAGTTGTTGCCATCTCCACGGAGACTAAGGGAGCCTTGTGCAAGACTTTGCAGTGTTGTGGGAGTCGTTATCTAAATGTGGTGTGGGCAAAGTTCTCCCTCTTCATGTGCTTTGGACTCCATCATGCAAACACAGGGATGTCAGTGCCTGTATACGATCATAAAGCACTCACATCTGTGAATGATATCTTTCAAATGATCTAGTTGTCATTGTTAGGTGACAAAGGTAGGGATGATGTTAACCCAGTGTTCTTAAGAAAAAGAATCTGGAGCCACCTCCTGGCAAAATAATGATGCTGAAAAATTGTACTATTGGCTGTCAATGTAAAAGATGATTATTTCACCACACTTCTTTCCTGTTGACTGGCAAGGACAGTGATGCGCTTTAGTCTTCAGTGCATCCTTGTTGCTTTGCCCGCTTTATTAGTATATAATTTTAAATATAGTTTAATTTGTCAGCTTTTCTCTATGATCCAGGGAAAAACTGTTAACCTAGCATTGAGTTATGTTAAATGACAACGGATCTGATGTCATCAGCATGTGAAAGGTGCTGTTATTCATATTGCCATAATGACTTTTCTGGTCTTACCCACAGTAAGACACTTTATCAATCTGTAAAATATGAATTAATCATTAGTGCCATCTTGATTTCTCTTTCAGATTTAAACAGTTATTTTAACTGTGGCCTGAGATTTTCCTTCTAAGAACAGGCTTTTGATGTCTTAGTGTGTAACAAAGTTCCTAATATCTACATGGTCAATTATTGATGTCTTTTTGGATATTACTGTGCAGTCACTTCAGTCAGCTTCTTATGCAGAAGGCCTTTGGCGGGGATGAGGAGGCCAGAGGAAAGAGATGTTTAAGCAAAGAATATTTGCTTGTTTGTGTCACATTTGTTATATAAAAGACTGCTTAGCTAAGTACAATGCCTAGACATTGTATTTAACTAGTGTACAGCACAACAGCTTAGAGTTGGATATCAATTTGCATATTCTACCTTAATGTATTAGCAATTGAAGTCAAATTAACAAGATATCTTGTCAAAAGCAAAAACATTCTTCAATTAAAGAAGTTAAATAAGTTTCATGTTTAACTAATATACTGCACTAAATAGAAAAAAGCATACTCCATTGAATTTTAATGTTACATAGTGAATCTAGTTAAGAGATACTGATATTGTAATTTATTTCCTACCTTGGGACTTACTGGCTTAAATAACCTCTTTATGACAGGAAGAACATTACTGCAGAATATAACTACTGTGGTGCTTCAGCAAAGCTGTATTTCATTTTGTATTTGTAAAATCTGAAAATTGCAGTAATGCATATAAATGTGAATGAGGCTGATATGATGGGGTAAATGTGCCGTGAAGTCTGGAGAGTGCCATGTACAGTTCCAAAGCAGTTTTTATAATTGCAGTAAGCAACCCAAAGAATTAAGTGCAGAACTTTGTGAAGCTATTCTGGACTGGGAAAGAAAACTCTCACCGATTATAATACTTTATTATCAAAATAGTTAATTTAGCTAAAGTAATGAAAGAGAATGTGAGAGTGTTATACAATTTATGTTGGCCTAATCTATAGCAACTGAGAAAATTTGATTGCAGTTGCGTGGCATTTTACATGGCAACAACAATTTCCAGAAGACCTAAATAAATAATAAATTTAAATTCCATTTTCAAAAATAACTTAAACATGAGCTTAATTTATCTTTGCTTTCAATGTGTTTAAAGTACTAAATACATTTGAATTTTTACCCTACATTCATGATCAACTTTCTAATACAGTTTATATTTCAAAAATATGTAACTTTGAATTCAAATCTATTGAGACCCTATCTACAGGTATCATCTCTATTCGGGACATAGCTGGTTCTTTTATACGTAGTTTCTTTTACAGTTCTTAGTTTGATGATTAAGAATGGAAGGGCCTGCTTGATCTGTTACATGGGTATTAAAACTTTTTTCCTAGCTAAGCAATACAGATTTCAGTGAAACATGCCAATGATTCTTTGATAAAACTCCTTTTACATCCAAAGATAAAATGTCAATAGTTTCGGCATTAAATTGTTGCATCAAACACATCTTAATGATATCTCACTGTTGTTGTTCTCACCATAGCTAATTATACTATGTGTAATTTTGAAACTGACTTTTGTGGATGGAAGCCACTAAGTACCGCTGATGCTCAGTGGAATATAATGAAAGGACAGGCTCCCCTTGACGCAAGACTCCGTGACCAGGATCATACAACTAATACTGAACATGGTGAGATTTTTTTTATTATTATTTATTTTTCTCCTTCTGTGATGAGTGTTCATACTTGTTAAAGGATGTCAGACTGATGAATTTAGATTAAAAATATATAACAGAGGTAACATATTATAGAGACCTGATCTTTCAGCCCTGCTCTTTCTTAGATTTCATCTTTGTGATTTGGTTACTGTGCCTTTGCAACCATCACTTTTTGGTGGACAGTCAATGAGGTGTGCTGCTTTCAACTTTTTCAAATATTGCCCATTGAACTTACACAGCCAGCTTTGTTCACATGTACAATAAACACCTTTATATTCAATATTCACTCAGAAGTCATTCTTGAAAAAATACTTGGACAAAATTTTCACTGCAGCTTTTTGCAGAGTGCAGGTAAATTTATCAGTTTTGTTCAGGACAAATAGAGCAAACGTAATATCCTTGGAACAGTTATTCCACCATGAGCCCCGAACTGATATAAAATGCATTCCACTGAAAAAAGCTGATTCCAACAGAGGACTGGTTTAAAGTTTTTTCCAAAATGAAAATGATATTATGGTGTGCTATATAACACTGAAACTCAGGACTGGAAGAAAGCCAATGTCACCCCAGTCTTCAAAAAGGGCAAGAAGGAGGAGCCAGGCAACTACAGGCCTGTCAGCCTCACCTCCATCCCTCGAAAGGTGAAGGAACAGCTCCTCCTGGAGGTCATCTCAAAGCATGTGAAGGACAAGGAGGTGATCAGGAGTAGTCAGCATGGATTCACTAAAGGGACATCATGCTTGACCAATCTGATAGCCTTCTCTGATGGAATGACTGGCTGGGGAGATGAGGGGAGAGCAGTGGATGTGGTCTCCCTGGACTTCAGCAAGCCTTTTGACACCGCCTCCCATCACATCCTCACAGGTAAACTCAGGAAGTGTGGGCTAGATGAGTGGACAGTGAGGTGGATTGAGAACTGGCTGGATGGCCAAGCTCAGAGGGTTGTGATCAGTGGTGCAGAGTCAAGTTGGAGGCCTGTGGCTAGTGGTGTCCCCCAGGGGTCAGTCCTGGGTCCAGTCTTGTTCAATATATTCATCAATGACCTGGAGGAAGGGACAGAGTGCACCCTCAGCAAGTTTGCTGATGATACTAAACTGGGGGGAGGGGCTGACACACCAGAAGGCTGAGCTGCCCTTCAGGGGGACCTGGACAGGCTGGAGAGCTGGGCGGAGAGGAACTTCACGAAGTTCAACAAAGGCAAGTGCAAGGTCCTGCACCTAGGGAGGCATAATCCCATGCACCAGTACAGGCTGGGGGTTGACCTGCTGGAAAGTAGCTCTGCAGAGAAGGACCTGGGAGTGCTGGTGGACAACAAGTTAAACATGAGCCAGCAGAGTGCCCTTGTGGCCAAGAAGGCCAAGGGTCTCCTGGGGTGCATTAGGCAGAGTGTTGCCAGCAGGTGGAGGGAGGTGATCCTGCCCCTCTACTCAGCCCTGGGGAGGCCTCCCCTGGAGTACTGTGTCCAGTTCTGGGCTCCCCAGTCCAAGAGAGACATGGCGCTACTGGAGAGAGTCCAGCGGAGGGCTACCAAGATGATGAGGGGACTGGAGCATCTCTCCTATGAGGAAAGGCTGAGAGAGCTGGGCCTGTTCAGCCTGGAGAAGAGAAGATTGAGAGGCGATCTCATCAACGTGTACAATATCTGAGAGGGGAGTGTCAAGAGGATGAGGCCAGTCTCTTCTCCGTGGTGCCCAGCGACAGCACAAGAGGCAATGGGCAGAAACTGAACCACAGGAAGTTCCATCTGAACCTGAGAAAAAACTTCTTCGCTGTGAGGGTGACAGAGCGTTGGAAAAGGTTACCCAGCGAGGTAGTGGAGTCTCCTTCGCTGGAGATATTCAAAACCCGTCTGGACGTGATCCTGGGCAATATGGTCTAAGGGATCCTGCTTGAGCAGGGAGGTTGGACTAGATGATCTCCAGAGGTCCCTTCCAACCTAAACGATTCTGTGAAACCGCCTAGCATGTTTGTCATTGTCAAATAATTTTCACAAATATTTTATGAGTTTAATATATTAAAAATATATTTATTATGCTGCTTACAGAGCAGATTGGATTATTTAAAATCTGGATTATGGTCCAATATCACTTTGAGTAGGGATATTGGAGAGGGAGAACAAGAATTTTAAAAATGGTATATATTATGTCACAGCCAGATCTCTACACACCTCATAGGGTCATGTTAAAGGAACATGAAATGTAACCATTGCACCACAAGCATTCAAAGATAAAGGAATTCCAGGATTAAAATTTGCCTGAGCAAACATAGAGGAGTGTGAGCATGTGTAGGCATGCTATATCTTAACTATAACTGCATGATCATATACCATCTTTTCCATTGCTCTCCAAGTGCACCAAACACTTGCTGCTCACTTCCTGAGTAGCTATTTGATATTTTATTTTATTGTCATTCTCTAGAGTAAATGCCACTAGGTGTGCCTTACTGCACTCCTTTTAAACTGCATTCCCTTCAAACTGCGTTCCCTTAGTAAAGAACTAAGAGTCACAGCTTCCAAATACTTATAGCTCTTGTGAAGGGCCCTATGATATGTCTTTCCCACAGTCTAGGTCCTGAAGAGGCCTGAGGTGTAGTACAGTCAGTCCTTGAAGGCTACCTGAAGAACCATCATCTGCTATGCTTACTAAAAGCAGGTTAAATTAGCCCAGACTGATGTACGTGCTTCTGCACTTAAGCTGCTTTCGTACCCAAACCAACTCATTTCAAATTAGATTCATATCTCCATACATAAAGAGTTGTAGGCTGCAGATTGAAGCACCTACCTCAAGCAGATCTTTAAGTTAGTGTATAGTGCAACCCTCTCAACCCACATAAGCCAGTGCAAAGGTCTTTCAGAGAGTTTATACCCATCTGTCACTGCACCCTGTGTCAACCACATCACTGCTTTTAAGTCTCCTATATTCTAGTTACTCTCTTTACGGAAAGGGAATGAGGTTCTTTTAGCAAGTTTTTGCCAACACTAAATCAGGAATACGGTCTTTCAGGTTGCAGTAGTTGCTTGTAATACTGTAGAGCATTCGTATCTCTTCTCTCCTGGGGAGGATAGCAGCAAAATCTGGATAATGAAGATCTTAACAAGGCTATTGTAGAGCTTCGGCCGCAAATTAAGAGAGTATCTCCTTTGAAGTACCCTTGTATTCCAACGAGGGGAGCTGCCCTTGCATTGCAAAGTGAAGCATGCCTGTTTGTACAAGAAGCTGTAGCGATCACCTCTTTGTGCCACTCTTGGTAAATCTATGTGATTATTAACTCAGGGCTGGACCTAACCCTCTGCTTCATTATATATCCATGGGAAATAAATGGCTAGGGAGTATAGTTGTGGCAGCACAATAGCTGATTTTCCAAGATGTAAGGCAATAAGTATAATATCAATGTGCAAACAAGACTGAGCCTTTAGTGCTGTTTTGCATAGAGTTTCATGGAAAAAGTCTCAGTATTCAGTGAAGGCAGCACTGACGGCATTCAAAATATGCTGCTTTAGGGCCCCTTGAAGATATTTATCCCTTCCTACCTTTGTCTGAACCACATCTGCTGTAGTTCAAATCCAAAGGCAGTTCGTTTGCCAGAGTTCAGATTAGATCTTTAATTAAGCTTTCATCCCCACTAGCACAGACAACAATGTCAAGCCTGTAGTCCCCATGAGAAAACATAGCTTTTTCCATTGGCTCCCATGATTTGCAACATTGTTTGCCTTCTTAAAATCGGTTGTGCTGTGCTGAGAATGAATACTGCACCTTAAAGGAAATTAATTTAATTCTAAATTCTACTTGTAATGCTATTGAAGCCAATTAAAATGTGTCTTTTAGGGATCCCAGCTGAGGTCTATGTTGTTTGATCTCCTGGGCGCTCTGTGTTCCAGCTCAGACCAAGACTGTGCTGGGAGTGGAGAGGCAGGGGATGGGAGGTCGCATTTGTGCTTGGTGGATTGCGGTCTTCAGGCTTTTGCCTGAAGAGGGCAGGTGAAAGAATGCATCCAGTGGGAGCGTTCTGCACAGTAAAGCTCTTGCAGAAGCAGCGTTTGAACTTGCTTTGTATTGCTTGGTATTTATTTCCTCAGCTTTAAGTGCTTGCAGACACTATGACAGGGTAGCTTTAGCAACCCAAGCTGCTGAAACGACTGTTTTTATTTTGCCCTTCTTTCCTCATCTGTGGACTCAAAGCATGTTAGTTTTCTTGGGGAGGAACAGCAGGAGCGTTTAGCAACTCTGTTTTGTCTTTTACCTATATAAATACTGGTTGTCATAGTCTAGTACAACATCCTCCTAGAGAGGATGAACTGAACCTACTGAGGTTGAATTGAAAGGAATGCCAATCCATGTGTTTAGATGTATGAATGAGGTCCATATGCCTGCAGAGGCCTTTAAGGGAGTGTTAATTTTCTCAGGTGACTATCTGCCATTGGATGTTGGATGTATTTCTCTGAATTTGTTTACAGGAGCATTCATCTACTTTGATGGATCACAACGGAGGAACACCGAGATAGCCATGTCTCACTTGGGGAGTCCTTTCCTCATCAAGCTGTCCCCTGGACTTTCCTGTTGTCAGGTAACTGTTTGATACTAACTGTCCTCGCTTTTGTAAGTTGCCAGTCACCCGATGTCCATATACAGTGCTCTTCTTGCTATAAGAGTTGTTTACAGACAAACTGGCTCTGTTTCAATAATGGTGGAAGGAGTAACAGACTGACTCTTTGGGTGAAGTGAGATGCAGCAGGCTTTTTGCTGCCTTATGTTTGTATCAGATTATTATTCAGATTAAATCACATCCACAAAATGACTCAGCATTTAAGGTTATACTTCAGTTTTTTGTATGCTGGGAAAAAACATAGCTGAACAACAACATTAGGCCCATGTGCACTCACATTCAAATTAGCCTGACCTACGAGCAGGAGCTGGCAAAGAATCACTCTGTCATCTGTAAGAAGTACATACTTTTACCTCAAACATCCATAACAGGAGATCTGTTGTTTGAAGTTATTATACAGATTAAGTGACTGGAGAAAATTACCTACCATCCTCCAAACACATAGTAAATTTTAATTGATGGTTTGAGAAGGTTGTTTTTTAAAAGCTGATCAATGCAGTGCTCGAGAGTTTACCTCCAAGTATTTTTCTGTCAGATGTCTTGCGGCTCTGTAGAGGAATGCAAGAGTAGCAGGATGGTGGGTGATCTGACAAAAAACTAGAGACCTACCAGAAAGAAATGGGTCATGGAGTGCTAAGGAATAGAAAAGCCTTAGACGAAAAATGGCAATACCATTTTTTGACTAATGTTGCAATTTCCAACAAAATTCATAGATTTAAAATAGAATATAAAGAAATCTCCCCTGGTGTGAGATACGTATATAAATATATATATATGTATACACACACACACACATACATGGCCATTTTCCCCATTGAGGGTAAAATAAGAAGTTCTGCACATTTCAGGAAATCCATACCTGAAGAATGCTACTGCAGGAAACAGAGAAGACATCACACTGTCCCATTCAGAGCTGTGCCAGACCAGGGACACTACCAGCGTTTGCATACACCGTGCGTTTGCTAATGTTCACGTGCTAATTCGCATGCCCTCCTCACCACTTCTAGCTCACTGGAGTAATAATTCAGGCTTTGAATATCAGAAAAACCCTGATGAGCTCTGAACTTCAAGGCTTACATGATTCCCTCTGGCTCCTGTGGCACGTGTTGTGCGGCATACCTGCTAGTGCTCCTCAACCTGAAGCCCAGTCTGGCAGCGGCCAGCTGTGCTGCTCTGGATTCAGTGGCTCTCTAGAGCATTTGGGCTCCTTTTCTCACTCGGTTTTAAGTTAGGTGGGCAGGCAGGGATGCTGAGGGCCGTGACGCTGTGTGTGGCCCACATACATGGGAGGGAAGCTTTGCAGAGTTAGTGGCCTTTCTCCACCCTGCCTCCCCGCCTCCCCCAAGACAGAAGGAGAAATTGAGCAAAATCTTTTCAGCCAAACAGAAATAGATTTTTTTTTTCTTTCAGGTCTCCTAACACCTTTCCTTTGAGATGAAAAAATTCAAGAACATAAAATTTTTACAGTAAGGGATTTATTTTTTTCAGCTAGTTCGAAATAGGCTGAATAGCAGTCTGCTAACGTTCTGAACTAACCATAAAAATGGAAATCCTAATCCTTTCAGATCTGCTCTCACTCTTGTTAACAAACAGTCTAACTTTAAAGTGACTTTTCTTTAGTAATGTAGTGAGCGACACTTTGACAGAAGAGACTTTTAGGCAGTTTCCAACACTGCTGTATTATTAGAGCTCTGAGGGCTTCACAACAAGAAGCCTGGGACATGGCTTAACTTAGAGCAGGGAAACAATATTGAATAGTTAGCAGAGAATACTGATTTAAAAATTTGAGAACAAAGGTTGCCTGAAGGCTCAGGCAGTTTCATTTCTCTTTTATAGACTTGGATACTGAGTAGATAAGCAGCTTTTGAGTTCAGATGAACTTGTTCCTAGAATCTTAAGGTGAGCTGGGCACATCTGCTACGTGAATCAATAAATTCTTCTGGTTAGATCTATTGCAGAGGTTGGTCTGCATGCAAAATAAGCATAAATGCAATGATTATATGCATACATTTGTCTAGTTCAAAGTTAAATATAATCTTTTTTTGAGTATGCACATATTGCATTATTTAGAGTTCTAAGACTCAACAAAATGAGTGTGAGTCCTTATCCAGCCATACATGTCTGAAAAGAGTGTTTCTGGAGCCTGGAAGGTTGGCTTTCTGCCACATTTTCGCTGCAGACTTTTAGTTCTGAGAGGGAGCAAGGAGTAGGGGTTGCTCATTAGGACGTGTATTGGTATGTTATGCTGTGTAAAAATGTGTGATGTTGCCCTCTGTTGGGTGTCCCACTGAGAGGATAAAGGGATCTACATAAAGAGATCTATGCTTATTAATGGCTTTACAAGTTCTTTGACTCCAGTTGTTTAAAAGAAAAAAATTGGAGTTGAAGGGTAACAATTTTATACTGTGCCTTACTGGCTGACTGCAGCTCAAAGTAATTTCTTTCTGTGGCTTTTTGTAGTTGAGTCTTTCTACAGCTGTCAGCTAACAAATATCTACATTTGCTGAGGTTTTGGAGTTGCAGAAGCAAATTTCTAGTCTCAGCTCTCTGTTTATGGCTGGTGGACAAGGTAATCTCCCTAAAGTGGAAGATGTAGTCATAGAAAGTAAGGATAATTTTATTTCATTTCTTATGAAATGAACACACAGAATAAACAATTTATGTTTGGAAAGCTATTTGATAAACACAAACATTACTCAGTTCTAGTTTGTTTACAGTATAGTTCTTCAAACAGCTAATTTTGCAAAATGTTTGTTTATCTGCTCCTTTATGTCCCTTAAGCTGCCTGGTGAAAAATAAAACATATTACATGGAAGTATTTCAATTTATTAATAGGTTTTGAGATTATCTGGTACTATACATAATTTTCAAGAGTCTGAGAAAAAGAAACACTATGGGAAATTGAAAGGCCAAGTCCACCAACCATGAAGGCAGCAGAGCTTAAAAAATAACAGAGTGTGTTGTAACAAAGAGTATTTCTATCATTAATTGCTGATCTACCTTGTACAGAACATAAGTAAAAGGAAATACTTGGTTCACACATAGCAAAAGTGTAATATCTTTGGTGTATTTGACAATTTAATGGCCAAATTAAATTCAGGGTCTGATGTGAACAGTAGTGAATCTGTATGCATAATGATTTTCAGACTAGTAATTAATGTTTTCAACTTAAACAGTTCTCAGATTCATCTTGCTTTTCAACTTGCTAGGCAGAAAAAGATCTACAGCTTTAATGCATATGTTAATGTGATAATTTGGTGATGAAAAGACTTCTCTCAGAAGTCTCAGAATCCGGACACTCAACTGCTTCCCTGTTGTGCTAGAAAAGAAAAAAAAAAAAGTAAATTTGACCATCATATATACTTGAGCTAAAGCTTACACTTTTACATGGATTTATTCTTCTGGAAATGAGCTCTTTTTTACTTTCAAGTTCTACTTTGGATCATAGTTTTACCTTTTGCTAAACTATTCTGTTCGCTCAAAGTGTGATAAAAAGCTGCTCTGGTTAAGTTGCTCAGTGTTGCTTTCCAGCGCAGCTGCTTATTTTACCTAGTACTGTAAAGCCCTCAGAAAGAGGGTCCTGGAAGAATGCAGCTAGGTTTGAAGTACTCTATACCAGCACATGTGTGTTGAGTGGGTTGACTTTTTATTTAATCTGTGATAGTTAAAGATCAAGCAGATTATGGAAAGTTAAGAGTATCTTTTGCACGATTTCTGCAATTTGGTCCTGTCTGTTAGGTATGTAAATACAAACACTGCTTGGCATCCAAATCAATAACCTAGCTTTTTATGCCCTACTTTTTCAGGAAAATCTTTTTGTCAGGTAGGGTTTGGGTAGGAGGGCTGCAGGGCTCACCTGTGTGGGAGGAGCCCGTGAACCCTCCTGTGCTGGTCACAGCCTGTTCCAAACTGCTCCAAAATCAGCCTAAACAACCCACCCAGCTGCTACCAGAGCAGCAGCTGGTCAGGGGAGATCATGGTGCCCCTGCCCAAATATGCCTTTTTGCCTGAAAGAGCAGCCGCCATGAGGGGAGGAGATTTGTGGAGACATGTTTGGAGAAATGTGAGGAGAAGTTATTGGCAAGACGCAACAAGGAGACACACGGAAAGAGACACTGCAGAGACATGGCAGGGAATGTGCTTTTGGCAGGAGGCACTCCACACTGAAGCAGGGAGGTCCCAAGGGACTGTGCTTGCAGGCGACCCACACCAGGGCAGGAGTGTCCCCGAGGGACTGCAGCGGAGGGGGAACCACGCTGGGGCAGGGACGCCCTGTGAAGGATCCATGCTGGAGCATGGGCACCCAGAGGGGATCTGGGGCCTGTGAGGCATCCAGGCTGGAACAGGGGAAAAAGAGTAAGAAGCGAGAAGCAGAGGAGGAGAATGAGTAAGGAGGAAGGAGCTGCAAGAAGAAACCAGTATGCGCTGACCCCCACCTCCTGCACCACCCGTTGCCTCCCCAAAGGAATTGGGCCAGGCTGAGCGTAACCCACAGCGAGTACAAGGGAAGTTAAGACTAGGAAGGGGGCATAATAGATGTTTGACTTAAGTTAATTCTGGTAGAAGGGGAGGAAAGGTGTTTTCTTAAGGGTTTGTTTATACCCGAATCCGTGATTAGAAGTTTGTGTTAACTGGCCATAGATTAAATGAAGCAGAAATTCATTTCTGAGTCAAGACTGTTTTGCCTATTACAGTCTCTAATATAATTCTTTTCCAGGACCTGTAGAGTCTCCTGTGTTAGCTGTCTTACTGAAATAAAAGAGCTTGATTACATTGCCTGTCTAACTGAAAGCTGTATAGCACATGTATCTGCTTCACTGAAGTCTGTGGTTGTCTTGAGGTCAAACATAGATTTTCTAGTATTTGTTATCCTGCAAAACAATGCAATAGTTTCGTTTGGCTGTTATCCTGAAATGGGCTGCATTCTTCAGCTCTGTTGTTTAAAAGTTTGCAGTAGAAGGAATTTTAGTCTCTTACTATGCAAAGAAGCAGGAAAGAACTCAGAAGGAAAAAAAAAAATCAGTATATCAAAATCATATTTCTTCCCTGCAGTTCTATTAGATGATTTTTTTTTCTGGGTAATATTTTACAAATTTAATATTATTTAACATTATTTAATTTTACAAATATAAATTTTATCAAGTATACTCTGTATTGTTCCCTCTGTAAGGAGGGGGGAATCTCTCCCTTGCAGAGGAGGGATAGTGGAGTTAGCTTCTTTGTTTTCTCATCTTCTCTGCTTGGCAAATTAGTTTTGTCTCAGCTACCTGCACTCATTGTTTTTTTATTCCCATATATTGATGGATCTGTTTGTTCTAGGAGATCAGTAGGTTGTTTTAAACATGTGTCATTTGGCTTGATTGTGGAAACAGAAGATCATAAGGCTAAGGCTTCTTTTATGTAAATACCCGAACTGTCACACTTCTGAGGTTAACATGCTTTTGAAACTGTCCTAGTACTCCGCACTTGCAAGGAAAATTTATTTCTGAGAAGCTCCTAAGGCATTATGAAGCTAAAAATAAATTGAGAGGTCATATCAACCAGTCTACAGCAGTTGATAGATATAAGTTGAAAGTAAATTTTAAAAATAATTTTTGTTTTTATTATGGGTTTTACTTTTAGACATAATACTTCTCCTCAACATGCCATAGTTTTATAGGTTTGTTTCTTCTGTGCCAAAGCTGTGTTTAGACCTGTGGGTGTATATGTCATTCTGTGTTACAAAGTTAAGTATGTGAGTTGGTATTGAATGTATTGCAGACTGATGATGTAGTTTTTACAGTGTTTCATTAAAAATTCTTTCAACAGGTAAGATTTTGGTATCAGTTATCCCAGGACTCCCAGCTTTCTCTCTTGAGGACAACTGCCCTGGGTGGAGGTTTGGAAAAACTGTGTGACATTTCAGGATTGCCTGAGATGCAGTGGACAAAAGCCAGTATACCTGTAGAAACTGTAGTTGAGGACTTACCTTTTCAGGTATTTAGAAATTACATTTTTATTGCTTTCAGACACTTATTCTAATTTAGTCTTTAGAATTAACTTACTTTAAAAATGAAATATAAAATGAGAATTTCTATTTAATGTTTGTATAAAATGGAATTCCATTCAGCTCTTTCTATAGATGTACCTATTAAAGAAGAAAATTATTGTTTCAGCATTGCATGCATTAAAATCACCTTTTCATAATAAAAATCAAGCAGGAGTTGTGCAGTAGTTTCAAAAAATGGACATGCTATAAAAACTGCTGGTCAAAGTGAAGGCTAAAGACAGATGTTGGCTAAAGGCAGGACAAGCGCAGATCCTTGGACTTCAGCTTGCAGCATTGATCATAGAAACATTTAGCAGCTGTTGAGTTTAATTTTATTTCTACATAATCTCAGGCAACCACACTTTCGTAAAATTTAGAATGTAACTGCTGGGGGAATCAGCAATTCAAATATTAATATTTAGCAAATCAAAATTACAAGTTTTGGCTTTCATTTTGTGTCTCATTTTTGTAAAATGAGGTCTAAAAGAAAGCAACTCAATCATTGGTAAGTTATGACTGAACTTTCCTTCCATTTGTGATCTGCTGAATATTTCCTTCTGCTTACAAATGCATCCTTGCAACCTTACACTTACTGCACATGTAAAAAAGTGATTTTTTTAAATAAAAAAACTTGATATCTTTTCGTCTTTATCGTTATTTATAGGTAGAAAACTGTAAATGAGGAGGATCGATGATGATTCTGCTAGCTGGCAGAAAATCTTACACGTTGTGTTTTAAAATATATCTTAACACACGCATCACACAGCGTAGATTTGTTGTATGGAAATGCCTTGTTGACTTAAGCAGACATAGTATAGATGAATTCTTGTCTCAGTTAGATGGGGTTGTAAACCCCCACATTTGGTTACCTGGAATAGCTCATTTAAAAAGGTATATAACTTCTAATGATTCTACCAGCAAAACAGTTCATTCAGGTAGCGATGGTGTTACCGCTTTTGGTTAAAACCAGATTATTTGGGTTATGTAACTTTCTGTAAAGGTAGTTATGACTTTGAGAATTAAGGAGTAAATTACCAACTTTTGTCCTAGCATTCGAATTTCATCTACAGTTTTGCTGGCTAATGGTAATCAGAGTTAGTTGTAGGCAGTATTTACTTCATATATATATGTAGGAAATTATAAAGAAATATATATGTATCTTGTCATAATGCCATCTTTAATGAGCTTATTTATTTCTTTGTCTTTACAGATCATTTTACGAGCTACAATTCTATCAAAAAATGCTACAGTTGCTGTTGATGATATCAGTGTAACAGAGGAATGTGCAGTTATGAATAAACCACTTTCAAGTATCAGCCAAGAAAGCAAAGGCAAGCTATATTGCTTTCAATAGACCTGAAGGACAAAATTTGTGCTGCAAATTTTTTTTGGTTTTGTTGAAATGTATTTTCAGGAAAATTATTCTAGTTACGTGGATACTTTGTGGCTTCCTCAGACAAAGTAATTCAATGAAACAGTAGCTCTGTTCACAAATTTTTTAAGCTGTTATGGGCAACCTGATTTCTGCGTAATTTTGTTTAAACGGTACAACTATGCAGATTGTAAAATCCCAGTTACAAAGTTATAGGCCTTTACATTACCTAATTAAAGTTAATTGCTGTATGTTTTTAAAAAGCAAGAGAGAGGTAGCTTCCAGCTGTATGATATCATGTACTTTCAGTAAGCCAGAAAATTAAAATATTTCATGGGCCAGATTTTCAACCAGTGTAAATTTGTCACTGCCTGCTTTTCTTTTTTCTTTTTTCATTTTTAGTAGCCATACCAGTATACATCTACCAAGGATGAAGAATATGATCCTATTTAGACATTATTTAAATTCCTTCTATTGTAATATTTTGAAATACACTTTCCCCACCATCTGTTATATTAAACTGAGACTCAACGGACAGCTTCTGTCTTAGATACCTGTAAGAAAGCAGAGCTGTGGTGGCAATTTCCAGATGTCATTCACTGCATGGTATCTCGCGTTGTTCATTTTGATGCTGAGATAAAAGCAAAGTCTTTTACACCTTCCACTGAAGGGCAAATTCCGCTGCGTTTTCCTTAGGGCAAGGGGTGCACCCTTCATTGCTACTAGATACCTAACATACAGTTAAGCAGTTACAGTCCCACTAAACTTGTCTGTGTGCCCATTCTCTGTAATCTTGAAGTGCAAATAGATAAGAAACATATAATAACTATAACCTTCCATCAGACTTGTGCTGCATTTTGGTGCTCTTTATTTTTAATGACTGCTACTCTAAAATGGCGTGGGAATACATGCAGTCAGTGGTAATACAGATGGGTTATGCCCAGCAGAAATATGAATTTCTTCTCGATTAGAAAATTTAAAGGCATAATAGAAAATTATGGTCTTGTATTTTTAATATTTATTTCCCTTATCCCCACATACAATCTAATTGGCAACAGCTAAGTATTTAAAGAAAAATTCGCTTTACTTATTTTCCCCAAAAACTCCCATATATACTTATCAGTCATAAAGGTAAAATTTTTTAAAATTAGTGTTTTTTCAAAAAAAAAATCCTGTCTAAATAATGGTAATGAGTATCTAAATAAGCTAATTTAAACAAAAAAGATGCAAAGCAGCATGTCATTCCTCTCTCACTGGCTCTCTGTTTAGAACTCTGCTGAAATGAAATCGGCAGTCTTTGGGGTTTTTTTCTTCATTAAAATTGGGGGTGTTTTCTCGTGTGTAGTTTGAGGTTGCAAGCTAGTAGTGGTGCAAGAAGTTCAGTAATTTTCATTGCAAACTGAATCCACTATTTCTATGAAGAAATTGTTTCTGAAACCAGTTGCAGCATGAAATTTTTGTGGAAGACTTGTTTTTGACTGTGAGGAAAAAAGGCAGGTTGTTGAACTACTTGTGAGAGAGAGACTTTACACAGAGCCCCTCCTCTGAACTGAAGCTTGGCCATTGACTTCTAAGGTGTTTTTGATATATTTTCATTCAAACATTTGAATATTGTTGAGAATAATTTACTGGTTAAGAGTCCCAGAACTTAGTATCAGTTGTGTTTTCTATCAATTATGATGCAATTTAGCTCACTTTATAGGTCATTCCATGTGCTTTGTACACTTATATTCAAAAATGATTTAAAAAACCTTACAATTTTGTACATATGTTTTTACATGTATTTTCCTTTCTATTTTTTAAGGGGAAACAGAGTTTGCAGGCACTAATTCTTCATCTTTTTACTGTCCACCGGGACTTATTTCATGTGGGAATGGAGAATGTATTTCATCTGACAAATTTTGTGATTTTACGTCTGATTGTTCAAATAGCTATGATGAAGCCACCTGCCGTAAGTGATGAATCTAAAAATCTACATTGTTAGGCTGCCTGTGAGCATGTTTGTTTGTCCTATTTGCCAGGTTTTCATTACTTCATAAATGTTGTCATTTAATTGAAAGTCAGAGCTCTTAAGAAGTATTTGTTTCATTTTGATTTTATTCTGATTTTTCTCTTTTTAACTGTAGCAGCTACTTTCCTTTTAGCATTAAAAGCAGGAAAAAAGGACTTTGATTTATTATTTAGTGGTAAGAGTTGCGTAAAATACAGTATTTTATTTTAGAACTGCTTAGGTGTCAAATACTAGGTGCGGTGTTATAGTCAATAAAGGCCTAATCTGTAAGACCCTGGAATCTGATTCAGGAAGCTATTGTAAAGCAAATTAAAAAGAACATGTGCATGCACACTCTTGCACACAAGGTCTCGCACATATTCCCGTTATTACAAAATAAAGCTAATAAAGTGAGAGGAAAATGCATTTCATATGTACAAATTTGGAAATTGTGTGGCAGCGCTGTGCAAGATACCACTTTTAAATGATCCTTCAATTACAGCTGAGAAACAGTGAGATTGAAAATATTAATGCCACAGTGGTCACAGACTCACGCTCAAACTTTGTGCGTTTTGTGTGCCTAATTTTAACGTGACGATACAAGAACTGGATTGGTAAACGAAGCAGTTGTGCACAGACATGGTCACAGACATGGTTTAGGCTGTGTCGAGGTTTCCTGCTCTGGTGTGCTATGGCGCCAGATACGTGCCTGTCGGAGCTACGTGCCTGTGTTTTCTATGCGTGGAAACGAACACATGGGAAAGTAGAGGGAGATGCATCTCTGAGTCCTTCTCCAGTGTAGAACCAGGCAGGAGCCTGGATTGCTTTTTGCATATAATGTGTAGCTTCAAAAAGCTTTTGATTCATTCAATTACCTGCTCTACATAAGAAGTCACAGTTACAGTTTTCATCTGTGAAAATGAGTCCCGTGTTATTGCGTTGAACTGTGGACTATGCTATAAAAGTCGTGATGCGTTTACAAAGGTGAGTTGTTGTGAGCAATGCTTAGTACAGGATTTCTGGAAAATAAAATATAATTATTTCTAGCATTCCAGCAAAAAATCAACAGAAATCAACAGAGAAGGTATAATATCTTCTGATTATGTTGTGTTATACATCACAAAGTATAAACTTCTTCGTAGGTGCTAATACAATTCAAATCCCTAATTAATTTCTTTTTAAGGATTTGAGAGGTATTGCTCAGATAAATGAAGAACTATCTGACTTTTAGCACATAGATGAAATAGTCAGAACTTTTATCTGTAGTCCTCCAATTTCTTTTCAGTTTTAGTGTCGGATCATTCTTGATCTGTTTTGATTTTGCCTATTTAACTTGTTTTGAAATAAATAAAACAAGATATCGTACCTTCAAAAGTTTAAAAGTAATAGATCACAAACATGCCCTAAAATAGCCCTCCATTTCATCTGCGGTATTCTGAGTGATTTTTGAAAAGCGTGGTTGTGGTGTTCAGATCCACATCTTGGACTGGTTGCAGAGAGTTAATAATACTCAAAATAAGCAGAATGAGATCATTACATTTACTGTTATAAATGAATCTTTATGATATTTGGAACTTCTGGATTCCAAATACTTAAAAAAAAAAAAAAAAAAGTAAAAAGATTCTGAAGTAGGAATAGCAAGATAGAATTGTAATAATATAATCTGGCATCCTGCATAAAGCATACCATAAGTTTAGTATTATCTCTCTTCTGTCCTCTGGAATTTTCCCAATATTTTGTGACTCATGAATGTTACTGGAAATTTTTGCTGAGGCCAAGTCTTTTAAAATTCTCTGTTGCTGATCATCAGATTTTTATAAATATGTTAGTTCAGTGACTTCTTGAACATACTTGTCTTTGAGTTGCTTGGAAAACAGTCCCTATTGTTATATGTAAATAAATCATCTAGCTTTTCCCCAAAACACAAAAGAAAATTATATTACATACTTTTGCTCCTTCTGCACTGTTAATGAGCAGTGTGAAGTTTCCAACAAACTTTGCTTGTGCACATTTTTAGGCTAGTGTTTCTTAATGTTTTGAAATCTGGGGAGCTAAAACCTTTTGAGCAAAACTCCAAGGCCGTCTTGTGAATTGTTTCCACTCTGACTTCCGCTCTTTTTAAACTCAGTCAATGTATTGTGTTTACTTTTAATAAATGTATTCAAATCATGATCACTTGTCCCAAACAGGCATAGCTTTTAATTACGTAAACAAGCCTCTTTATTCGTTAAGAAGCTGGATGTACAATAGAATATATTGGATAAGCTAGACTAGGAATTTTTCTGCAGTATATTTAACAACTTTTGACAGCACACTGTTATCAATGTTTTTTAAGGAATTCTAAAGATACTTAGTATAAAAATTTGTGTGCACCAGTCAGTCTGAAGTATCCCATGAGAAGCACAGTTCTTTCCTTCTTACAACATACAGGAATATACTTAACCTATTATTTTCTTTCTTTAGTCTCTTCTGGAAATATGCCCACTCTTCTTCATCATTTGCTTATCCATTCGACATTCTGTATCGAACTCCATGGTGATCTCATTCCAGCCAAATAGTTTCTCTTCCAGAGAAACTCTATATTCTTTGCAACTTTTGTAGTAACGCTATCTTTTACCCATGTGCATGCATGCATAAAATCTGCATGGCACAATACCGTATTGGTAAAGACCAGGCAGATCTATTACTTTTCCCATGTCTAGGAAATCAGGCTTCAGGTAATCTAGCACAATTTATTATTAGTAAAGCCATGTTACAGTCGAGCAGTTTTCCATTCACTTTGAATTTTAACACTTTTTTTCAAAAAGTGCTGAAGCGCTTGTTATTGGGTTATAATTGCCAAAATTTGTCTGGATTGCTCTCCTATTACTATTCTTAAATTCAAGTACTGTGATTTCTGTTCTCTGATCAAATAATAATGCTTCCAAGTTAATAGTTTAATTAAAAACATTGCTAATAGATTTATGGTTTTGTGCAACGTCTGTTTCACTGTTCTGGGATGGAAATTTAGCCTTTAATCAACAAAACTAAAATCTTGGAATTTTGTTTCCACTTCAGAAATGGTCATTTAAATTTCAGCATGCCTTCTCCTTTTAGCTTTTCAGGCTGTGTTTCCATTTCAACGTCATACCCTTCCTGAAAACAAAGGCAAACGTTCAGTTAGTGCCTAACCATACCTATATTACCCTTAATCATAGGGAACTCATTTTCTCTTTCTTTATTCTCTTTCTAATTAGGTAAGTGTAGATCCTTTTATTATGCCCAAGTTACCCAGACTATGCATGAAGGATGCCATGCTAACAGTAAAATTATGGGGCCATTATAAGTAGACTTACAATTGGTTTTGATCTAAATATATTGTTGCCTACTTATAAATTGTTGTGCAGCTGATACAAAGCAGAATTCTACATCATGAATATAGAAGCACCTGCGTTTGCTCAGTGTGCTAGCACTGTAATTTGAGCACGGGAAGCAGAATGTAGGCATGAAATGTCTCTGCAAGTAGTTTAGCATGTTGACTGTTCCCAAGCAATAGACTTGCCTTTCAGCATGTTAATCTGGTGGTCTGTAGCAATAGAGCTTCTCTTATAATTCTTCCACAAATTGATTCTGATTCAAATCAGTTTTGTTTTATCTGTGCACCTGTCTATTCACAATATACTTTATATGCATTTATATAGTACAATGATATTTCACCATCTTCATGTTTATTCTGTCCCTTGTTATCTGCCAAATGCAGCAGTCCAGTCATAATAGCAATTCTATGATATTTCTGTCATCCCATTAAATCCAGTTTTATGCCTAGTGCCATTAGTTTCTACATTTTAGTTTATAGATTCATACAATTGAATGCAAATAGATCATTTTTCTCAGTCATTTTCCCTCATTTCTTAGCTTGACTAACTACAGATGTTTTGTTGACCACTTCATTGCTTTGTTCCTTTCATCAATATTAACGTTTATTTCTGTGTCATTCTATCTGCTGGTGACAGTATACTCCTTAACCTTTTTGATGCAACTCTTTTCCTCCTGATAAAAGAATCAGACAAGGAGATTAAAATGACTTGAAATGAGTTTTCCAAATATTTTTAATTTAAAGCTTTTTTATCATTTATTCCATCAAGATTATTCCGTTAGATGGTTGTGTCTATCCTAGTCCACTGATCAAGAATAGTCTTCATGTAATTTTATCTTCTCACAGCATCAGTCCTTAATTTTTGTTACCTCACAAATGAGTTACCTCTTCCAGTCTGTCAGAACTGGAAGAATTTTGTTGAAGGCCTCCAGTTGTCTAAGTGTCTTCCCTATGGAGCTGTGTAGTAGCTCTGAGTGTCTTCCCTATGTAACTATATAGTGTAGCTTATTTAGTTCTCGTTCCTCACAGGAAACTGTCTTGTACCAGTAGGTTCTAAGTTTTGGTATATAGATTCATGCAATTGGATGCAAACAGCTCATTTTTCTCAGTCATTTTTTCCTCATTTCTTAGCTTAACTAAGTACAGAATCTCAGGTCCCGTCTCTTCTAAACTTTTGTGTCTTCGAATCGTTCTGTCTGTTGCTGATGTTTGCAGACATTGATATATTATCATAAATCCTACTTGAATTCCATTGTCTCTTCTCTGCTGCCTTTTCCAACCCCTTTGCTCTCCCATATTCTTCTCTCTTCCCAGAATGTGTTTCTTAATTGTATTTCCACTGTAGTACTTTACTGCAAGGAGGTCTCTTTCTCTGCCTTGCCTTCATATTCATGTGATTCCTTGCTAATTCTTTTTTAGGGGTCTGCTGTTCAGTTAGTTCAGCCAGTGCCTGCAAATATTAAGTTATTTAGGGATTATCATTTTCTTTCTCATTTTATTTTCAAACTTCTACCTAAGGTTTGAGTTCAGATGTATCCTTAGCCCTTTTCTTCTGTGACCTAGCAGAAAGAACAAAAAGAACACACGCAAAAACTTTTTTACATCAAACAGACATTCAAAGGTAATATGTAGCTTGCAGTTTTTATATGCAATCCTCCTCTGGTCTTCAGGTTGCCTCACTCCTAAATGGGTTATAACAGCTCATTTCTAATATTCCAGTTATCTGACTTTTCCCTCCAGTTTTTCATAATATTAGCTGGATCAGACTTATGCTTATGAAGGAACAATTGTAGTTACTCCTTTTCCTAACTGAAAGTCCTTAGCTTCTTGCATAACTTGCAAATTACTTAAGGTGATGAGTGGAAGAGAATGAAAGAGGAAGGAAGCAATTGCTATTACAACATTTAGCTGATAATATTGAGCTCTACCCTCACTACTCTTTCTGTTGCAATGGAAAACATTTGTTTTCCAAGGTTAACTAAGACATCTCTCATTTCACTGTTTGTAAAGAAATGGAAAATACGGAAGTAGTCTGGGAAGAGGAAAATTTTTATAGCTTTGTATGTATTGGGGCCTTTGTGATTTCTTAGACTAAGTAAAAGCTGTCCTTAATTTATCTAAAAATAAAAGCATATTTCAATTATTTTATTATGACATCAATAGCTGTAGTGAATTTTTGTGCATGACTCTTTGCACGCCATCAGATAAAATACTTCATTTTTCATGTATATATTTTCACTTACATATTTTAACCTGACAAATGAATCGTAGTCAGATGACAACATTTTAAGGAGTGCCTTTCATGGGGAATTCTAGAAAGCTTTACTTTTGTTCAACTTTAGAAGAAAAAAGTGTTTCAAAATCTCAAAATTTCTTCGAAACTGAATTGCGTTCAACTATTTCTAGCAGTAACTTCCTTTGTCTTTATGGATGCTTGTTTGCAAACCATAGTGAGTTTTCCTGACAGACAGTTTTTGTGATCATCTAAAATTTCTCCTGAATGCTGCATATGTCCTCTCCCTCTTGCATCTTGACCAAGCAAGCTCTGATAGGTGTACATTGTATTTATGAATTTTTTGGAATTTAACCAAGTTAATGCACTCTTTCAGGTAGTTGTCATAAATCACACCACTGCACTGAACAATTCCATTTTCATTATGAATGGCAATGTCACCTTCAGTAAGTATAGAAATATAGTAATGTTGCTGTGCTGAATCAAGCATTTTGATGAAGTACAGGAAGGAAACTAGCCTGAGCTTGGGTTAGGGACTGGCCCATGTATCCTTGGTTGTCATCTTCTACCCTGGGGAAAAGGCTGATGGTTTCCCAGCCTACCCAAGTTCCATTTACATGAAGTGGTCTGTCACTCAGCAACCACCTGTTCCAGAGCTTAATTTTTCTTTGTGAAAAGAAATGTTTCCTAGAACGTTTCAGGCTTCTGTTTCACAACATTAGTGTTCTTCAGTTATTTTTTGTCTTATTCTGTGACACAGTATTTGCATGTACTTCCTCTATATATTTTAATTTGTAAAATTTTTCTTAGTTTTGCTTCATAAAGATTTCAGCCATGTGTTCAGAATCTATTTTTACAGCATGAGAATAACATTTAGCTAATTAACATAAGATAATCTCTTTATTGTACAGTCTATTTTAACTTTGATTAATGCTAGATAATTTTTTTGTAGCTTCCCACTTTGGTCTAATCCCTGGGAATCTTTCATCTTTGCTGCAATCTGTCTTTCCCACCAAATTTTAAGGAGAATAATTTTATGCCACGTTTAGGTAAAGTGCCATCAGTCGAAACTTGATAGTATATTGAAATTATTCTGGTACCATGTGGCTTATGTGTTCGTTAAAGGGTTCATGAAGCTATGTTTAAATGATCTATTTCTGTTGCAGTGATGTGATTCTAAAAATAATTATTTTTATTATCTAGCTATTATGTAAACTTTATCTTGAATATTATCTATACATCTATACATCTAGACTCTGTTTCCTGGAACCTAGTTTCATTGTACAAAACTATACATCCTAGACCAAAAAATCATTAGGATTTTTCTGATTGGTTGAGAAATGTGAAAATAATATAAAATAAAAGCTATTAAATGTTCTCCTTCTCGAGTACCACTACTCCTGGCTATTAGTTTACAGCTTTTCTTGTGCAGCTACAATGGCTGTAAAACTATTATACATGACTTCCATGCATTAAGGCAGAAGAGAGAAGTGCCTCTTTCAAGCTGCAGATTTACTGGCTAGTGACCTAACATATCTATCACATTGTGTGTTCGTGCTCTGGAATATGAATGTATAGTATCATTCCTAAAGTCTGCAGCCTATGCTTTTGGCACAGTCTAAAAGCTCACTTTTCTGATTAAAGAAAGATGAAGATGATATAGTGAATAAGATCAGACTAAAAGGAAATCTGGTATTCTAATTGTCTGACTCTTGGCAATACTTTCCATTTATCCATGCTCTATCTTTTGTATCTTTTCTGTCTTACAGTGTGGATTATCAGGTTTGGTACTGTCTCTTAACATCAAAATATGGTAGATATATATTTACCCACAAGTGTGTGTATGAAGCTCTATTTTAATGTGTATAGCAGTAATTATGGTATTAGATATATATGTGAAGTAATAAATAGAGATAAATAGAATACAAACATATAATTATAAAAGAAATATTTCATATTTATTTTCTCTACAGTGTACAATCTAGTGCAGCATACACACTCAAGCAAGCCTTAAATGAAGTAATTCATACACTGGAAGTAATCTATGCATTAGCACCGAGTTTGATGTAGGCTAATATCACTTATAAGGCAAGTAAAGATAATGGTACATGTATTGTTTAAAAAAAGATTGTGATTTTAGGGCTTAATTATTTAACTGTCAGCCCTGCTGGGTTTTTAATGGCTACCTTTATAAAATTATAATAATTTCCTTTGTATTATAAGAGATGTTCACAATATTGTCCATTACTAATCTTACTGAAGTATAAAATTTCTTATGTAAGGCTATTTTTGGTTATAAAGTAACTTTTCCAAAATTTGATCCTAGGAGTCAAAATCTTTGTGACAAGTGTCTGAATTGGGTGCTTACTACTCCTCCATATCAGCCAAAATAGATCAGCTTTTTTAAAAGATGAGGCCAGGAACAGCAGCCAGAGCTGAGAGATGGGTTTATTTAGGTTCAAGGGGGCAAATTAAGCTTGTGAACTGAAGAAGGGACTGATATCAGAACCAAATAGACAGAATACATTGACTAGGATCTGGGGAAGTAAATGGGGAAGAGATGGTAGAAAAATGCAGTCTTTAGTGAGTGGAAACCACTTTTGGCTATGGTGAAGGAGGAGTGGCAGCAGAGGCTGCAGTGGAGCTTGCTGGTGTGTGAAAGAAGGAACCAAGGAGCTGGAGGAAAACAAGGAGTGAAGGAGCCAAGCTGCCTGCCGGAGGGATAAGACCCATTGGTCAAAGAGCCAGCAATACAGCACCAGGAGAGATACGGTAACGAAGGATAAAAAACTAGGGAAGAGAGAATAAAATGAGGAAATGAAAATGAGGAAGGTGAATGTGGAGCAAAGGTCAGTGGATGCTTTGGGAGGGAATAGGATAAAATGTGGCAGTAGGAGGCAGAGAACTGAAACCACACAAGGAACAACAGGAGCAAGGAGCTATCTGGGAAACAGTCATGCAAAGAGATGAGACCTGGAGGAGAAAAGACTAGCTTAGCTTTCCGGTAAGACTAGGACTGAGGTAAGGGGTCAGAGAAGATGAGCTGTGGGATACGTAAAAAGGGGAAGTAGGCTGTGGAACGGAAGGGCAGGGCAGAACGGGGAAGAGCATTCTTGTACCTGAGATGACATACGCTTTCAGAGATGCTGTAGAACCCAACTGCTGTGAATCTTACTTTTCCACTTCTGTCAGCAAATTTTTATGTAATATTTGGGCAGAAAAATATATCTCATTGTTTTCTAGTTATTCCTATCCAGTTCCTTGCTAATTATGAACTATGACAACAAATACTGCATCAACTCCAATGGCAGAGACTTATGGGATAAATATCAAGATGGCTTATATAACCACCATGAGATCTTATTTTTCCATTTGCTTTATTAAAAGCAGGAACTTTCCCCTTCAGTTATACAATGAAGACAGGAAGTCAAATGCATGATTGTTAAAGAAGGCCTCATCGATGACTTCCTCCTGATCAGGTGGCCTCTAGTAAACCCCCACAACAATGTCACCCATGTTACCCTGCCCTTTAATCCTTACCCATAGGCTCTCAACTTGCTCTTCATCCACCCCGAGGCAAAGCTCCACACATTCTAGTTGCTCCCTCACATGAAGGGCAACTCCACCACCTCACCTTCCTGGCCTGTCTTTCCTAAAAGGCACGTAGCCATCCATGACAGCATCCCAGTCATGTGAGCTCTCCCACCATGTCTCTGTAACTGGAACGAGATCACGGCCCTGTGACTGCACACAGATCTCTAACTCTTCCTGTTTATTCCCTATGCTGTGTGCATTGGCGTACAGGCATTTCAGAGAGCCAGTCAAGCACGCAGGCCTCCCAGGAGAGGTGCAAGAGGATCCTCCATAGCCATGTCCCATGCTGTCTCCCCTGGCTGTATGCACCCGCTGGAGGCATCCTGACTTGAGTGGTGTTTTACTGACTCCCCTGCCACTATACCACTCCCCTTCCCCCATCTTGCCTAGTTTAAAGCCCTCCTTACCAGGCTGGCCAATCTGCTGGCAAAGACACACGTGCCCCGCTTGGTAAGGTGGATCCCATCGCTCCCCATCAGCTGTTGATCTTCAAACAGGGTCCCATGGTCCTAGAAACCAAAGCCCTGCTGCCAACACCAGCGGCGCAGCCAGTTGTTAACTTGGAAAACTCGTCTACTCCTCCTCCCGTCCTTTCCCCTCACAGGCAAGATTGAGGAGAAAACGACCTGGGCTCCCAGACCCTTGACCACCATTCCCAGAGCTCTGAAGTCCTGTTTGATGGTTTCCAGTTTGCCTTTTGTGTCGTTAGCGCCCACATGGAAGAGCAGCAGAGGGTAGTAGTCCAATGCATGGACGAGCCTTGGCAGTCTTTCCACAACATCTCTTCTTTGAGTCCCTGGCAGGCAGCAAACCTCTCTGGACAAGAGGTCAGGTCGGCAGATAGGTGCCTCTGTCCCCTGCAGCAGGGAGTCACCCACAACAATCACTTGCCGCTTCTTCCGGGGGTTCCTGCACAGTACAGGTTCTGCCAGGCCAGTTGCCTCCCTTGGAGCCATGCCCAGCTCCTCCTCAGCTTGGAGGGCGCTAAACTTGTTCTTCAAGGGTAAGTCTTGAGGACGAGCAAGAGCCTTCTCCTTCTACGAGAGGTCACCAGCTTCCAGACTTCTTCAACAGCGTTACAATGTACCGTTTCACATGGTGCTGAGCCCTCTGACACCTCCGCTGCAGTGGGGGCTGGGGACTCCTGGAGCTGAACAGTCTCCGAGAATACCCTGACAATCTCCTGCTCATCTTCTCGGATGCTACGCAGCCTACTAACTTCCTCCTGTAACTCCCTTATCTGGTGACGCAACTGGTCAACCACAGCTCACCTCACACAGGAGAGCTGACTGTCAGCCCAGGCCCCACAGAGAGGCCCCAGGCACTCCCCGCAGCCTGACACCTATAGAGCTGCATCTGCTGTCAGAGGGCCTGTCTGGGTTGAAGCCTCAGACACAGCTGATGCAGCACCTCCAGCAGCCACTGGGCAATGTGCTCTGCGGCGTGTCATGACCATGCCTGGGGAAGGACACACCATTACAGAAAATGAAGGTGCCTTCTGGTGCCCTTCTGCACAAACTGCTGCCTCTGTTGGCTGCACTCTGGGAGCTGGGCTCTAGGCCTGGCTCTTGTATAGGCCTCTGCCTAGCAGTGACTCACAAGGGTGCTTGACCCACCCAATCAGGAGCCACCTGAAACAAAAGCCCCAACTCCCTCTGACCAGGGCAGCCCAGAGAGCTCGCTAGCAGCAGCCCCACCTAGCTAGAACTTCCCAGGAGAAGTGAAGTCAAGGCCCCCTGCAGGAGTCCTTGCCCAGCTCTCCCTTCCTGCTAGCAGCAAGCACCGTCTAGTTCCTCGGGGGTCCCCAGAAAGTCTCCACAACTTCCAACAAGGCCCACAAAAGGCCCAGGCAGAGCCCAGACACTGCTGCGCAAACTGCTGCGTCTGTTCGCTGCCTCTGTTTGCTGCGCTCTGGGAGCTGCGCTCTAGGCCTGGCTTTCTTCAACATGATGCTTTCTACAGAAATAAACACATGCTGAGAGAGAAGGAGAGGTTTTTTGAGATATAGAGATTTATGAACTTGCAGCCTTGGAGACAAGCCAACATCATAAATATTTGTTTTAAAATACATTTTTCAGCAGACTCTTTCTTAAATTGTTGTTAGGCTTTTGCTTGGGTTACAGAGATGCTGCACATCAAACCTGTGAAGGGCTTTCAGTGCAGTTCTCAAAGCAGAATACTGAAAAATCGCTTTGCATAAGAGCCCAGAGTCAGCAAGAAATCTAGACTTTTGTGATAACAACTCAGTTTAGAGATGACTAAATCTACTCACACTGTAAAGGCAGCTTCCTCAAAACATTAACAAAGCCCACTATCATGAAATGCTACGCTCACGGTATCAGTCTGATTCCTTCATAGTTATTGAGGGAACTTGTTAAAAAAAAAGGTAGAATGGGCAGCAAAGAGAAATAAAACCCTACAGGTGGCATGGAGAGTATTAGAAGCAAAAAGGCATCTATCAGAGACCTGAAGTGATGTCCGAATGAAAAAAGCAGAAAGGATCATAAAGTTTCGTGGTTTGAATGTCAAAACACAGTAAGGATGACCAGAAAAAGTTTTAAGAAAAATTAGCAGTACATTCTTCAAACACATGAGGAGCAGAAAGCCTGACAAGAGTCTGTAGGGCCGGTTGATGGTCACAGGATAACAAGAGAGAGTAAGAAAATAAGAAGCAAGAGAAAGACAGAGAATAAAGTGCTAGAAGAGAAAGTAGATTAATTCTTTGTGTGTGTTCACCGTATAAGAAATTGGTAGAGACTCAAGCGATAACTCTTCTCTCTGGGTAATCTATCTAAAATCAGAAGTGCCAGTGAAAGAGGTTATTGGATAGCTAAATAATTGAAGTGTTAGCCAGCATGCAGAACCACATGCATTTGGCCGAGGATCTACCAGCTTGCCCTATTCTTATACCTTCCCAAGGTGTTAAACTGTTGGTTTGAGATTTAGCTGAAGGTTTGAGGCTTATTTTATCTCAATGTATTCATCCATGTTTAAATTAAATGCCTGGTCTGCTGCTTCCTTTCTTTTATGTTTTGTCTCTGTTACAGAGTTACAGATGCAAGAAGTCTGGACTCAGAGACTTAAGTGTTTTATCTTGTTTATGTGCCTCTTTTGGTATATCCATCTTTGTCAGAGGTTTGTCATATTACTTGCTTCTGCTCCCCTAGGAATGTGCAACAGAGTTTCTTGTGTTTCTTAAAGTCTGTGATGAGCAAAAAGGTAACCATAAATAGCTCTCTGTATCTCATCACTGTTATGTCCCGTCAGCGGATTCTCAGTCCCTTCCATCATGCTGAGGTCTTTTCATTTTTGAAAATAATTTTTTTGTCTTCGTTTTCTTTTATCAAAACATTCCATCAAAAATTTTAATTCTTCTCTTCTTTGTCACACTTACTCTATGTCATTTTATCATCAGCAATACTGGGCCACATCCACCATACACACAGACATCTTACATTTTCTTTGATCTATTAAATATTATTTGGCTTTCTGTATTTGTGGAGGTTTTTGTTTTAGTTTTTTTTTTCCAGTCAGCATTAGTTGTGCATTTTTTACATGCTTCGGTTAATAATCCATAAAATAGCTCTTGTCTTTTTAGCCACTCTAGCTAAAAACAATAATGATCAGTATGATCAGTAATTTTTCACTCTTTCTATCAAATGATATATAACTTTAAATTATAAAACAGTTCTTAAAAAAGAAAGAAGCATTAAAAACTCCCATATCTTCCAGCAGTAAAAATTTATCTAATATTCTGTTTTCCAAGAGACTACATTTAATTCTGAAATGTGTGTTTTGTATATCATAATCATATAGCCACTACAAGTTGTGTGTAATATTCCAGAAATATTATGGAATAATGATAGAATATTGAGGATTGTGTCTGAACATTTTTGGATTTATTCTATATGTGTAAATAATAAATTATTACTTTAAAATTACTAATTTTTAAAAACCTTTTGCATTTAAAGGATATTCTAATTACAGGAATCAAAATATCATTTTATGATTTAATGAGGAAATTTTTAAATGCAGAAGAACAAAATCTGAGGTTTCTTCATTTTAATATCATAAATATTTGTCAATTTACTTTCGTACATTACATCCTTCCACTCTTTTCTTTCCAGATGTATTTGTTTTGCATTATACACATCTTCTATACCATTGCTGCTATTCTGGATGAAGACTTAGGATGCTGGAATGCAGCTAACCATATTTTTTTAACCTTAGTCACTGCAATGATTTGTTTCAGATATTTCCTACTTTTACCAATATGATAATATCTCAGTAATGCTTAATATTTAGCTTTATTTGTATTATAACTCTAGGAAGAGCTTTATTATCATTAGCATACTTGCAAGACTTAGGGAATAAGGGATTTGATTCCTGGCTCCCATATAGATTCCTTAAAAGATTGTGCACAAGTCTTGTTATTGCTTCGTGTGCACCATGTTCTTGTTCTGCAGCATGAGTTTTATGAAGTCTGTTTTCAGCTCCTCTCTGCCTGCTTTGTGTACTTTGGCTGCAGTGCCTTTACAGTGGAGGCCTCATTTTGCTGAATACATTGCATATAATGATGGCTTGGTTGTTCTTGTGGGACAGTTGTCTTAACTGCTATGAAACAAATACCTCATCTTGTCCTCTGTCTCCTCATGCCCCTTTCCTAGACTTCTGTCTGGGATGTTGATGACATATTAGAAATATTTTATTTCCTTTTCATACTTTAAAGCTCATTTGGTGCTGTTATGTTCAGAGACAAAGCAAAATGTCTCTTTCCTCATTTCAGCTGCTGTATGTGACTTTGAAACAAACAACTGTGGTTGGCTTGAAACTGTAAATGAAGACGAATTTGACTGGATAAGAAATTCCAGTAGTGCTCTTCCACCTGCTTTTCAGACGCAAGCTCCTCAGCAGGATCACACCTACAACAGGTCTGAAGGTAAGACAAATCAGGCCTAGAAACAAAGTGGCATAGATATAGCTTCCCTTCAGTCAGATTTCAAGAGGAGGCCATGAACCCTTTCGAAGCTTTTAGAAATGCTTCTTTCTTCAGCTTGAAAGGTTATTTTTTGTGTTTTATTTCAATAGGTCATTTTATGTTCATTCTGAAAAACAGTAGCAACATTGCACAAGTTGCTCAGCTTCGAAGCCCAAGGTTCAGCCAAACTGGATCAAGTTGCACAGTGTCTTTCTGGTATGATAACAGTTTTAAACTTATTAATCATCTCACAGTGCTTCTCTTGGAATTTTGCAGCAGTACACACCATGCTCCGCAGTATTGCCACCTTTTATTCTTTAATCATACAGTGTCCGTTATGACTAGTAAGCTATAGCATTTAGAAGGCAGAACTGAAACATGGGACTGTGTTGTTGCCACACTTTGGGTAAAAATACATTAAAGGATTGTGTCTACGTTTACACAGAGAAATACCACAGTCATTTTGATAACATTTCTACTTTGGATAATTCAGTTTGAAAATGTTAAGGAATTTTGTTCTAGACTAGAAAACCATTCAAAAATCTAATACTAGATTCATTGAGTCTTCTTTGATATCCCAAAATTAGTTTGTGCCTTCTTTAAGTGAAAGCTATGTTGCAAGAATTGGAGCCTTGCTTCCCATCCTTTCCTTACACACATAGAAAAAATCCTTTCAGTTACAGCCAGGACTACATAGAGACTCTGAAGAGACAAAGAGGGACAGAAAAAATAAACCGTAATTTTTATACTGAGGTCGAAGGTGATACTACTGCTTAAATCCATTTGGACTAGCTTTAGTATTATTCAGTGTAGTGTTTCCGAGTAGTGCATTTGCCATAGAAAGAGGAAATACCTTTTTGTCAAAGATTCATGACTTGAAATGGGAGGGACGATAAACTTGTTATTTGATGGAGTACAAGTCTGGAAATTGCAAATTGTTGGTTCTGTTCCTGTTATGTTCCCAGTTAGGTTATACGATTGCTGTTCAACCTTTTTACTCTCTACCTCTTTATTTCCAAAAAATGAAATCATATATGGCATTATTAAGCTCACTTATGCATTTATGATTTTGAAATGCTTTGAGATCCTAACTGCCACAGATTGAGGAGGTGCTTTTACATTCAATAAGTGTGCTGTTTTTCTTTCTTGAAACTTCACAATTAGGTACTGAATTAAATTTATAAAAGACATATTAAGCATCCGAGTGAGCAGTGAGCTCACTTTGAGCCTAATGGGAAAGCAAATGTCTCTCTCCAGTTATGGATTAGAATTTAATGAATCTCTTATAATCTTAAATTCTTGAAATGAGCTTTCAACTCATACACTAGCCTGCCCTGCTATCGGTATCAGTGTACAGAATGTGGATAGGCAGTGTAGTCTTTCTATATTTCTCAGAGCTATAACAGAAAAGATATTGGTCCTGTATACTTGATATGGTCCATTCTCTTCATTTGCACCCTTAACTTTGTTATCATTTTAGGTATTACAATTATGGACAGTCAGTTGGAGCAGCAGAGATGCAATTGCTTGTGGATGGGCTGAAAGAGCCTACTGTGCTTTGGAGGATATATTACAACCAGGGAAATCAATGGTTGAAGGCATTCATTCAGCTTGGACGGCTTCCACATCCTTTCCAATTATCGCTTGATAAAATAAGTTTAGGTTTTTATGATGGCATCTCAGCAATTGATGATATTACGTTTGAAAATTGTGCTCTTCCACCTCCAGCAATAAGCTGTGAGGGTCCTGGCCATTTCTGGTGCAGAGACACAAAAGCATGCATTGATAGTTTATTGGTGTGTGATCTCGTGGATAACTGCGGGGATGGATCAGATGAAGACAACTGTAGTGAGTACTTTGTTATTCCTTGCTTTATATCGAAACCAAAGTTGCTTGCCAAGTTCATCCCTGACATAAACAAGCACAGTGCTGTTACAGCCTATCAATGTGACAGCCAATGATGATGCAACTGAATATAGATACTGATGAAATAGATTCTGAAAATTATTCTTGATGTAAATGCATATGATGAGTTACAGATGAATTTGAGGGTAAATGTAATTCATTTCCTTTATTAAAACTAGTTATATTTCTTCAACTTTTGTAAAATAAACCCATGTATTACAAGTTCATTCTCAAAGGGATAATTCATAGTCTGCCAATAGATTTTGGTTAATGTGCTGACTTTGATTACACTGATGGGAGTAGAACCAAAGGTATATATGAACTGAGAGGAGTGTATATCCAATCTATATATAATTATCTACCTAAAAAATATTTAAATGTCTGTATCACTAGAAGATACTAGTCTTGCTGGGCATAATTATTCCTTTCCAAGAAAGAACTCATAGGAATTGAACAAAGCTATGGGTCATTCACATTCTTGACAATCACTTTGCAGTGCAGAAGGGTGTTGTTGATGGTTTTTTTCCTTCAAGCATGCATTCATCAATTTTAAGAATTCAGGAACATTAATATAAAACAAAATTAATAACTAGCAAATGCTTTATCACATCCTGAGGTAACTAAATTATGCAAATCACAATGAGTTGCAAAAACAGGGGACACCTTACACACTTGAAGGGAATTGTACTGGTGTCAGCTGAGTAATAACTTAAACCTAATATGAATTAAAAGTAAAGCACAAACTTTCTAGTCTGTCTCAGTTTTCCCAGTTGTAATAGGAAGTAACGCTTATCTTTTTTATTATTCATTTTGAGATCTAGGGTTAGAAAGTAATATATAGGTCTTCTATGGTTTTGCAGTTCGGAAGATCATAACAAATAACGGTTTCACTAAGAGAAGAAGTAGAATTGACCATTATGTCAGTTAGTCACTGTTTATGGAAGAGAGTTGCAAATACTGAACCCAAGTTCTCCATCTCTGACACTCATTTTATTTTTTTGCATCCGAAGTAATTGGTGTAATCAACATATTTTGGCTTGATATTAAGTAGAGTAAAAGTGCATTATATAAATGTCTCTCGAATTTAGCTCTGAGCAAGCTGTTACATTAGTACAATAAGGACATAGAAATAAACTTAAAATTTGATTTTAGTTATCGTGCAAAAACATGTTAAGTCACTTATTATGGCTACCACAAGACTAATTCCTTTGGTTTATTTCATCGAGGCTACTGCAGTTTTAACTTCTTTATTCATTTAAATGTCAGTTAAGGGACTTTGCATGCTTTAATTATAAAAATATACACATTTATGTAATAACATGATTAGTATAACATTCTTCACAGTTCTATTTATTCAATAAGTTAATTATGCGCAGTTTGCCAGATGTACATTAGAAGAGGTACTAGTTAACTAAAGATTTTTTTTTTTGTCCAGGCAGTGTAAATCTATTCTTCAAAGGGAATTTTTTGCAAGGGGAAAAAGAAAATGTTTTTTTTCCCCCTCTATATTAGAAAGAAAGTGAATGAAAAATACATTAAAGTAGTATCAATGTTTGGTAGTGCTTTCATTTGACAATCCATTCTGTTCACATGTTTCAGACCCTGACCTACAGTGCAACTTTGAAAATGGGCTGTGCAATTGGGAGCAGGACGTAGAGGATGACTTTGACTGGATCAGAAAACAGGGTCCCACCCCCACGTTTAATACAGGCCCGTTAAAGGATCACACAACAGGCACGGTCAAGGGACACTACCTCTACATGGAATCCTCAGGACCTTATGTATTCCAAAATAAAGCAGTTTTGCTTAGTCCTGTCTTCAACCCCTATGGCAACGAAACCTGCATTTTCCGCTTTCATTATCATATGTTTGGAAAGCAAGTTTATAAGCTGTCAGTCTTCCAGAGAACTGTGAGTAACACCAGAGGACAGCTGCTGTGGTACAAGTTTGGAGATCAAGGCAACAGATGGATAAGACAGACACTCCACATCAACAGCTCCAAACCGTTTCAGGTATGACCCTTCTAGATTATGATATACTCACTTCCTGCATCATCAAAGACTGTACAATCTAAAAGGTATTAGTAATTATCTGATTAAATTGACTTTGAAACACATTTGTAGTATTTTGACTAAGGATGTTCCAAATATTTAGTTTTTCTGGAAGCTGCTTTTCCCTTTAAAAAGAGGTGATTATCTTTTGAATATGAACCTGTGGTACATAAAGTAGGTGTTATTTTTATTTTTCTAGCATTCAGCACAACAAATTTTTCTGTGAACCTGCTATAGAACAGCTTGGCAAAAATTTTGATTCATTCAAAAGAAAAGACTATTAAGAAGACTCATTTTCTATGCCCGACTCTTCCAGATTTACACATTAATCTTTAATTACATAAAGCCAGAAAAAGTGTCAATTCAAAATACTTGATTCCAGTCTAAAGTCAACAATCAAATATCATTTTTGGAAATAAATATGACTGTAAAAATATAACTATCTTTATATGTGTGCAAATAAAAGTATCACTCCTTTTTCTCATTTTCAATATTAATTTGGCCTAGACCTGTAGTATATCTCAGTAGCTGCGTGTTGATGTCAGTGACGTTTACTGTGTTGAAAGTAGTGTGAAGTCTTGATTTCTTGTCCTTTTGACTAAATAGGTAACATAGTTGAGAGTAATGCGAAATTCAGCTTCCTCTACTAAACTCTCATTTATGTCAGTCTTAAGAGTAATTTAGATCCATTGTTTTCTGTAGGGTTACTAATGCTAGATACTTATATGGAAGCCAAAAACAAGTCTAAAATATGTCAAGAGTTCAGCTAGATGAACAAAATTCTTTTAATTAAAGTTTCAATTTTTATTTTAATGATCTTTTAGTAAGGAAGTTTCACAAGCATATATATGTTTAAGATTAATTTGTGTGGTAGGAGGTAAAGGGCATTCAGGCAAAAACTAGTTTTGACACTGTACTATGGTCTGTTCTAGCATAATATGAGCTCTGCAGTTTTATTATTATTTTTTTAACATTGTAAGGAAACATATCCTTTGTCTAGTAGTTTATCTAAAGAATTATAAAATCAATTTTGATACATGGCCTGTTTAGGGTTAAGAAGGTTTGTTAAGTAACTCAAAACTGTTTATACTGCCTAAGTATTATAGGGCTCTCTGTTGTACTTGTCCAGTTCTGTTCGGGGCATGCGAAGATTTTATACTCTTGTGACGTACTTTTGTTTTTCATAGTCATTTTTGAGTGGCATGAAGTGTGAAGTATTGTTTAACAGTTTGTTTTGAAATAGGAGATCAAGACCTGATGTTCGGTCTGGTGTGTTCTGTTTTTCATGATGGAGTTTGCTTTGTGACTGCCTACTACCCTTCAAAACTAAGAAATTTTGAAAAAAATGAAAGAATTTCTGTTGCTAATAAGTTGTCAAGTGCTAATGTCTTTCTAATCTTCCTCTTAAGTGCAGAGTGTTGGGGTCCTTCCAGAACTAGATGTGGGGGATGGGGGGAAGCAACGTCTTTACACTCTGTGACCATGTTTTCTCTGAAGCCTTAGTTGCCTGGTGAGATGTGTGCTAAAACAGCCTCTCAGATAGTTTTCTGTTGTCTGCTGATTGGATAGCATCATAATAACAGATAATCTATCTTTAAGAAGGGCAAGAAGGAGGATTTGGGGAACTACAGGTCGGTCAGCCTCACCTCAGTCCCTGGAAAGGTGATGGAGCAGCTAATCCTGGATACTGTTTCCAGAAATGTGAATGACAGGAAGGTGATTTGGAGAAGTCAGCATGGATTTACAAAGAGGAAGTCATGCTTAATCAACCTGATAGCCGTCTGTGATGAGATGACTGGCTTGGTGGATGAGGGAAGAGCCATGGATGTTGTTTACCATGACTTTAGTAAGGTTTTTGATGTTATATCCTATAATATTCTCATAGACAAGCTAATAATGTGGGGGCTATAGATAAGCGGTCAGTGAAATCAATTAAAAACGGTTGAAATTCCAGGCTCAGAGGGTTGTGGTCAGCAGCACGAGGTCCAGCTGGAGGCAAGTCACTAATGGTATCCCCCAGGGGTCGATACTGGGGCAAATACTTTTTAACATCCCTCATATGACTTGGATTATGGGACAGAATGCACTCTCAGCAAGTTCACAGATAATACAAAACTGAGAGGAATAGGCACTCCAGATGGTTGTGCTGCCATTCAGAGGGACCTTTACAGGCTGGAAAAGTGGGCTGATAGGGATTTCATGAAATTCAACACGGGGAAGAGCAAAGTCCAGCACCTAGGGAGGAATAACCCCATGCGTCAGTACAGGCTGGGGGCTGACCTGCTGGAAAGGAACTGCAGAGAAGGATGTGGGGGTCCTGGTTGGCAACAAGTTGACCAGCAATGTGCCCTCAGAGCAAAGAAGGACATCAGTGTCCTGGGTTGCACTAAGAAGAGCATTACCTGCAGGTCAAGAGAGGTGATCTTTCCCCTCTGTTCAGCCATGGTGAGGCCATATCTGGTCTACCGTGTCTTGGGCTCCCCAGTACGAGAGAGTCATGGACATACTGGAGTGGGTCCAGTGAAGGCCTACTAAGATAATTAAGAGGCTAGAGCATCTCTCATATGAGAAGAGGCTGAGAGAACTGGGACTGTTCGCCTGGAGAAGAGAAGACTGAGGGGGGGATCTTATCAATGTGTTTAAATACCTTATGCATATGTATTTATACACACAGAAAAGATGGAGGGTGGGGAAGAGGTGTGCAGAGAGGATGGGTTCAGAGTCCTCTCAGTGGTACCCAGTGACAGGATGAGAGGTAATGGGCACAAACTGAAACGCAGGAAATTCTACTTAAACATAAGGAAACGCTTCTTCAGAGGTTGCCCAGAGAGGTCGTGGAGTCTCCATTGTTGGAGATATTGAAAATCTGACTGGACAAGATCCAGGGCAACCTGCTGTAGGTGACCCTGCATGAGCAGGGGGGTTGGGCCAAATGATCTCCAGAGGTCCCTTCCACCCGCTACTCTTCTGTGATTTTTGTGCAACAACATTAAAGTTGTGGCCTCTATGTTTACTATGTTGTGGTCTCTGTATACTGTAATGTTAGTGTTTCATTTTTTCCAATGCTTAGTGTTGTAGGTTACCTTCACATTTGAAATGAAATGTTTAGATTCACTTGAGACTATTAAATTTGTTTTTCCTTGAAATTCTACAAATAAGATAGAAAATTACCAAAAATTTGTAATCAAAATATAGGTCCTGATGTCCTAAATTTCTTCTCTGTCCCTGGCCAGAGTATCACTTTTAGCTGTTTCAGGATTTTCAGAGGTTCCTAGGCAATGGAAAACTTTAGGGTAAGGACTGAAGCTGGCCTAATTCTTGATAATACAGACCTTAATTTCAATTTTTCTTTCTTAATGTATGAGTCAAACATACACCTGAATTAAAACAGATGTTACCACCTCTTCCTCTTCCTTCTCTGTATAATTCTGTCATTTATTTACTGTGCTGTAAGAAAGAACTACTATTTATGAATAGTAAACCCCAGAAACTCAAGTTTTTCGCTCACCTACAGCATGGGAAGGCAATTATGTGAGCTTATTAACAATCTTACCTATATACTGACTGTTACCAAAAGAAGGAGTTCTCAGCTAAAAATTTGAAGCTGCAAAGATCCTTGAGACCATTTGGAAAGCTAGATCCCCTTTTGGATGTTTGGAAGTCTACAGTTATGAAACTGTAGGGCCTTTAATTGAATGCTGTGGCGTAAACCCAAAGGAGACGGCACATGAAGACTTCCGTTGTTCACATCAGCTCCCACTAAACCTTGTTCTCGGAATCGTATATTTCTCAGGAAATTTTTGTTCTAGCTGCCATTAAAACATGGCTGAAATTTATCCGTGTCAGATATTTTGCATCGATGTGATATCAGTGAGCACAACAGCAAAGGTTGAATGAGTGAAGAATAAACTTTAGAGATAACAGATTTAAGTGAAAGAAATGCAGTTCTCTGAGCCACAATTAACTGTCTCTCTGAAATACTAATGCTGGCAAGTGACAAAACTGCTCCAAAATAGACGAGCTTATAAAACAGTTTGGTAACTGTAGGTTAGTGTGATCTAGCGCTTTCGTTTGAGTTCAGAATTATTATCACACAGAAATCTGCAATGAGTTTGCCTGTGGTTTAGGAAAATTACATAATCTAATCTCTTTAAATAATCTGACCTTCAAATGTAAGCAATGCCTGAGCAATTGCAATGACTGAGCAGTTGTATATTCTGGACCTTTTAGGAAGTGTTTGAATTTGAACGGAGAGCTACAATTCTTACTTCCTTGGTAGGGATTTAGTAAAGTTTGTACTGCCAGAGCTTGTGATTCCCCTGGTATGTGTGGGTGGAAGCCAGGAGTGAAGTATTGATTGGTAATGCTTCAGCAGCTGTTACTTTCACAAACTCTACACACATCAGATAGATAATCAACCCATGTAATTTTGAAAATAGAGCAAGAAGATATCGCAACGTTTTTCTGTGAAAATGGCAGGTAAAATATATATTCCTTGTCAAAGATACCCCTTTTTAATATATGGGACATTAGTTTCAATAAGAAAAAACAGGCTATTGAGTGTACCTATGTCTTTCCTTATCTAAATTCATTTTAATCTCCCTGAGAAGACTAGTTAAACATTTTTCCTTATAAGTGCATTGGAAAAGGCAGTAACATACCAATCTGTCCATGGCAGCCTACTTATGTTGATGATGAATAGTGTTTGCTTTTATCTTCCTTGAATAATCACAATACCTGACATAGCTTCAGCTCAGAATAAAATGTGAGCATTCTTTTTTAACATCTTAGATAAATGCAGCTGTTTTAGTTTGCCCTATTCATCCAAATATTTCTGCATAGAGCAAAAGTAAATTATGAATTATCTGAACAATGGCAAAATATTTCAATTCTTTCGGGCAGTGCTGTCTCCTTCTTTTAGTCGTGATATAAATCAGATACATACAGTATCCTTCATTGGATACCTAGGGCTACTTTACTGTAATGCAACCATATTATTAAAAAAAATCGGAATTATCTTGCTCAGATGTAATTCAGTTTTGCTCTTATGTAATATGTGTGTTCTCTGTAAGCAAAGATAATTACAGACCTTTGACACTCCAAAGCATAAGTAATACATAAAGGAGTCTAATATTCTATGTTTATTTTTATAATAATATAATTTAATAATAAATTATAATAAAGTAAAATACAGATTTTCTCACTGTGTTATGAAACATTAAAACATTCAAATATACTATTCAAATATACCATTAATGTTATACTGAATATAATTTAACATAATATTTTGAATATTAAATATAAAAAATTTATTTCTCTTCAAATAGAAAACTTTCTTCCTTAAGGTGTGGAAAAACAAGGACCAAAATCCAGAGGAAATAGATAATGAAAATTCTTGGAAAAATACTAGCTTATGGAATCACAGAATCACAGAATCGTTTAGGTTGGAAGGGACCTCTGGAGATCATCTAGTCCAACCTCCCTGCTCAAGCAGGGACCTCTAGAGCATATTGCCCAGGATCACATCCAGACAGGTTTTGAATATCTCCAGCGAACGAGGCTCCACTACCTCGCTGGGCAACCTGTTCCAATGCTCTGTCACCCTCACAGTCAAGAAGTTTTTCCTCAGGTTCAGATGGAACTTCCTGTGGTTCAGTTTCTGCCCGTTGCCTCTTGTGCTGTCGCTGGGCACCACGGAGAAGAGGCTGGCCTCGTCCTCTCGACACTCCCCCTTCAGATACTTATACACGTTGATGAGATCGCCTCTCAATCTTCTCTTCTCCAGGCTGAACAGGCCCAGCTCTTGCAGTCTTTCTTCATAGGAGAGGTGCTCCAGTCCTCTCATCATCTTGGTAGCCCTTTGGAAGCTTATAGGTAAATTCATTTTGCAATTAATAGATACAAGATGCATTTAGTATTTTCCTATTTTGCAAGCGATTAATAAAGACATACAATGAAATTATCTGTAAGAATTTCACTCTTATTAGCATATAGATGTTAGTTCTGGAAGTAATGAAATATTGTTCGAAAACTAGAGTGATACATTTGCTCTGAATATGCAATAGTAGTATGTTCTACAAACAGAAATACAAGCCAATTTTCTTTCACTGACTATTATTTTTAGTACCTGTTGTGCTATTTTTATATTCTTCTCAGTGTAAAATCCAAGCTGCTTGCATTTTAAGGGCCTCATTCTGAAACATTATGCTGGGTATACTGGTAATGTTGTAAATTGGATATCTTTTGCTCCTGAGCAGCATGCTTGAGATTCGAAACCAAATGTAAAGGAGTGGAATACGACCAAGCAAGGGATGACAGACCACTGAAGCACAGTATATCCCTTTCCCCTCAGATTAGCTCATTGCTGTTTGCATTTTTGATATTCTAATAGGCTGTGTACAGGTGGCTGCACCATGTCTTACTCACTGTTTAAGACAATTTTGTATATTTGAAATTTTTGCTAGTTTGGGAAAAATATTTTCAATCCTGAAATGGAACTCTGCTCTGTTAAAACAAAACGTGACTTGTTCTCATGTGTTTGGGATTCTTCTGATCTTCTGAACATCCCCTTTCTGTTACTCAGGCTGCGCTATCCAAGTGTCGGTACTGACCAATCCTATTTCATACATTTTCATGTAAATGATGTTGGCATTTTACTGTGAGTTGTAAGTGTATCAAAAATAATTAATTTAGTTTTCTGTAAAACCATTTTGTCCCATTTGGCATTGCACAGTATGATGACAGTTCCCTCAGCTCTGCAAGACACAGGGATTTAGTATGACTGTATCTGCAGCTTTCTTCTTTGGTTTTAAACCCTACAACCGTGTGGGATTTCCACCTCTTCTCGTTTTTAAATTCCTCAGCTCATTGGATCTGATGTTGCGGCCACCAAGTTCTGAACTAGGAGGCATTTGCTGGTGGAATCACTGAGCGTCATTTGTAGATCAGCTAGCAGGAAACATCTTTGAGGATCACTAGGGCCCCTTTACCTTTCAGATACAAAGCACTGAAAAACAGCCTTCAGGATGGTTTTATATGGCTGTGCTACAGCAGGATACATACACAGAGTGAAACATTACAAACTTCAGTTTTAGCCACCTTGGATATTTCACTCGAAAAACTTTTAGTTTTTTATTAAAGAGGAAGCCTTGGGCCAATTCTGAATAAATCTTTAATATAATCAATCTGTTTTACACTACTGTGGATGAAACAGAAAATTACTTCTGAGATTATTTTATAAATTACTCACAGCCCTAAAAACATAGTATCCGCAAACTGCGACAGTATCGTCAAATACATCAGTTGTATGGCCATTCAAATGGGAAAGGGGTAGTATTAGTTCTAATAGTTCTGATACATCAGTCCTCAAGTTTGTCTTGCATAGGCTTTATTTTTTAGCAGCAGAATTCATCTAAAGAAAAATAAGGGTGAATCTGAAGGAAGTTTTCTTCATTTCTATGACACTAGACTAAAATGATTGCTTTAGCTTTTCATATGTTCCTTTAGATCTTCATTTTTCATCTTTTCATTTCTATTGCAGGGATATAGGGGATATTAAGCCTTCATTACAAAGACTTTTAATTTTGAAAGAAAGTTTGCTCACTCCAAAAACAATTTATTTTCGATTACTCTTATCTTTTAGCTATAGAATTGGCTGCAGATGCATGTAGTTACAACTGAGCTTTTAACCTTGGTTGTGGAATAAGGACTTTCCTTAATTGCATTGATATTATGGTTTTGATATCTCCGTGAGACTGCATTACATTTGGTATTAAATGTGGATGTTGCAAACATATGTAACTTGCCTCCTGACTCTTACCGTTCATGTAAAACAGGAGACAAGAAGGGCTAAAATGTATATTTGGAGTGCTACCAGGTTACAATTACTAGTTAATGCTTACTCTTTTATCCTCAACTCATTCCTTTCATATTCCTTAGTGAGATGAAATAATAGTTCTTGTTTTGAGATTCTGATGATCTGCTCTGTAATAGGTATAGCAGGAATGAGAGTCTCACTCTTCAATTATTTCTGACCCTAGCTGTTAGGTTATAGTGTCAGAATTAAATTTACAATTGCTTTTCTAACAAGGGAACATATTGATAAACCCCCTCAAAAACATTTCCAATATGAAAAACTCAGGATTCTAACAGAAAATGGGCCTTGTAAAGTGGTAATTCCACTTTACAAAATATTTTTAAAGTGTTCTTGATTTTTGTTTCAAACAAAAAGCTTGTGCTATGGCCAGTTCTGAGATTTCAAAATTTAATGCTTTCTTAATGCAGCTGTAGTAGCAATAATTATATTTCATACATGAATAATGTAGCAAGACAAGTTGCAGTAGACTAAATACCTCTTGTAGCAACTTATGAAAAGATGTTGATTTGCTAGGTTTCTTTGTTTGTGAGCTATAATATTCTAGAAGTAATAAAATTTCAAATTTCACTTCTGACAACAGTCGTCACAACTATTGAAATTCAAGGTTCTACATCTCTCATCACATCTCATAGTATCACAGAAATTTTCAGAGTGGTTTGTTATTTCAGTATTTTTGTAGCTCCAAAAAAGTGGGGTTTTTTTCAGTCTTTCTTGTCTAATCATTAATTGATACATGTCAGGTTGAAATTCTGAACTTGCACTGATGTACTGCAGAAAATAGTGAAAGGAAACTAACCAAGCTTAACCATATTCTATTTCTTGCAGACAGCTTAAATGGAATATTTTATTGTCCCAAAGAGTGGTATTCCTTCTAGTGTGAAAAACAGTGTGAAGGAGACCATGTTCCGAGCTATCAGTTGTGTATCAGCATATGCAGCTAGGTCTCTTACTACTCACACTACCGATTGGAAGAAACCTAGTTCTGAAGGGGTTGTGCTCTTTCTTCTAGTTATCCTAAGGAACCAGTACAAAGTAGTTAGATGTTTGCCCTTATTTTCAGGAAAATTCATCAAGATAAAAAAAAAAAAAAGAAGTAGAAAAGTTTGACTATTTCTAGGATACCTTTACTAAGGTAAAGACTATTCTTCCTGGAAAAAGGGATGGCTGAGCTATAACAGAGAAACAATGAATCACCAGTGTCATGAAGAAACTACATAGGGAATGACTATTCATAATTTCTTGTAATACAAAGAGTGAAAGGTACTCTGTGAAATTGTCAGGCAGCACAAGTAAATAGAGAAAAGGAAACACTATTTTAGGACAATCTGTTGCACTACTCATTGCCAAGGGATATTTTGGATACCAGGAAGTATGAATAGGATCAATAAACACCTTGGCAAATTACTGAAAGGATGGTCTGTCAAGGGCTACTAAGCACAGTAATGAGTCTCTAACATCCAACTTGTGATAGATGGCCAAAAGCCTGGGAGCCACCACTGCACGTGTCTTTTGTACTTATTGTGGATGTAGCAGTAAGCTACCATGAGCGATTGCATTTAGCCGGACAGGTGACCTAATCTCTGGTACAGCTGTTCTCATGCCATGCAGCAGTGTGCTGCAGATAGCCTTAGGTGGCAGTTTGGCACCTCCCCAGTTATTCCATCGAGATGCTTACTCTTTTTGATATTCTGACTATAATTCCAGATATTCTGCAGTTGCTTTCCCCTTTATTGAAGAGGTTTATTTTTGTCAAGTGCTGTTAGCCTTTAGGCTTGATTGGATCATCTGCTACTTCCTTGTTCAGGGCCTCATTTTCAGTGTGTATGCTCATACCAGTTGGACTTTTTTAGAGCTTAGTTGGCCATATTCATATCTTTCATTAAAATCTGGTGTTGAAGTAGCTCTCAATTTATCAAGGACTTTTAAAAAATGTTTACTACGTCTCTTATACCCATTTGCGATCATTTTTCTATTTTTGATTTTGAGCTATTCCCTGGTAGTAATTTTCACACAAGGATCTAGCCACCATTGATTTCCACTCAGGCAACAGCTTCCTTCTTAGCTTTCGCTATATCATTGTTCATCTTCCTTCTCCTATTCTTTTCACTTGAACTCTCCAATAATTTGCTGAGATTTTTAGGGGATTCAGGGATTTTTTTTCTGTCCTGTGACATTTTTCTTTTGCTTCATGCTCATCCAGTTCTGCTCCATGTGTGTTGATATCTGGCTGTGTTTGCTGCAGCTTGCTAGCTTTCTTTCTGGGCACTGTCTGTTTTTCTTAACTTCTGGTCTATGTGTTGGCTTCTTTCATCTCTGACACCTGAGTCAAGCTTGTATTTTGCACTCTACTCTATTGTTTTCAGTATTACACTGTTTGTGGATTTCCTGATCTGTTTATAGTAATTATTCTCAGTTTTATTTTCACTCTGACAGCATGGTTGTAGGTTTAGCCAACATTCATGTGTTATCTATTAAAAAAAAAAAAAAGTTTGTCATATTTGACTCCTGTTAGAATGTGTCCTGGTGGGCTGTGACAGGTGGAGACGGGCTATTGTAGTTTTGGAAGCTGTGCCAGAAGATGTCCTGTGATCTCAGGCCAAGTTATGTGGATTAGTTCATGTCTGTACTGTTGAAGTATCAAAGCGTTTTGGTATGACAGCTATAATGCTTACATTGGGATGACCTAGACTCCCTTATCAGGCCTCCTCCTGATGGCCAGGATCAGAGCTTGCCTTGGAGGGCTACAGTGGGTCAGAGCTGGTAGTGAACTTTGTGTTGATAGTGAAAACTATTCAATGCCTACAGTATGAAGTGAAATACAGAAAACTGTTGTCTTTAAAAATGTGCATTGTGCAATGCAGTGTATTGGAAAGGCAAAAATAATGTAACTTTTAAAATGTAATTTTTAAATCTCAGTATTGCCATTTTTGACAGGTGGATTTTGTAGTATAGAAAACTGTGTAAAAACTAGGAAATCATATGAGAAGCCAGGAGGATACCTTGTCCAGTGTGCAAGCGTTCAGGAATAATGGTATGTTTTTAGCTTGTTCATTCTTTGGGAAACGAATTACCCTTTTGTTCATTGTTTGTTAAATACTTAACATTATGAAACTATACCCCACTCTGTGACAATATGAATGAATTATTCTTTGTATTATTATTTTATTGCCATACAGAGGAAGACTCAGTCATAATGTCTGCACAAAGGGGATCAAGGTTAAGATTTTCTGAATCACCTGACCCCTGCCTTTTCCAGTCAAATTTGTGTTCTTCGTTCTGCGTGTATCAATTCCTTGCTTTTGTTTTCGTTTTTATGGTGGCATGGAGAGATGGGGTTTTTTTTTCACCTTTGTTCCGGATAGATATTTACATGCAGGAAACTCAAAGGAAAATCTGTTGTGGATGCATGAGGAGTGATGCACTTCACTCGTAAGAGAGAAGCAGTGATAGATTTTATTGAGATAAGGTAATGATATAACAAAGTTCAATCATGAATAGGACAGTGATTTAACATGGGTCAATGGCAAGGTTCACTCGGTCATTTACTGCATGGAGGACAGGGTCAGACAAAAGTGCCAAGAAGGCACTCCCATTGAGTAACGAGGTTCATAATGGACCCCCTTGCTCTCTAAACTCCTTCTCAGAGGAGTCTAGGTGCGGCTGGATCCAATCTTAGTCCCAAACTTGGTCAGCAGTTTATATCTAAGGATTATGTGCACAATTAATCAAAGAGGTAACGTAGCAGAGTTATAACGTTTAGCATGCTATTAGTCGCTTACTGAGGATCTGTCGTGGGTAAAGAATCTCTCAGCCTCGGGGAGTAACCTCGAGAGGTGTCCCTACTCAAGGGGAGACCCTGGCATGCAGCCTGCTGTCATGCAGGAGAGCTCAACGGGCTTTGGGCTGCCTCCCCTATTTATGGGCTAGGATGATTGATTCATAGTCATATTTGCATACCAGCCAAATTTTGGTCGGCACATGCTTAATTAACCCTTGGCTATTGTGTTGTTATCGGTTTCCCCAGATCCCGCTCTGGGTCGGGTGCAGCCATCATGACTGCTCGTGCATGCTCAGTTAGCCCTTGGCTATTGTGCTGTCATCTGTTTCCCCAGATCCAGCTCTGAGTTGGATGCAGCCATCCCGATCGGATGCAGCCAGCATAACCACTACTGATGGTTTATCGCCCGAACAGGATTATGGGTGAAAGGTTAGGTTGGGGCTGGAGGAAAGCACACTGTCACAAAATCCCACGAGGTAAAAATAACCTTCACACGTGCATGCAAATTGTCAAATACTACCAAAACTTTATACGTAGAGAAAGTGAAATAGTGAAAGATAAACTCGCAGCCCACTGAGATACTGGGTAACAATTGGGTTGCTTGAATTTGAGGAGGAATCATAGAAAGCAGGAATTTTGCTATTCTGAAAATTAAGAGTAGTGTCATAAGTTTGGTACTGATATTACCATTTTACTTACCAGGAATAGCAAAACAGGAAAATGAGACTTCACAAAAGCACTAGAAGATCCAAGAAGGAAAAACAGTGTATAAATATTGTTAATCTTGAAGCTTATTATTAAAAGGTAGCTGTAGACTGCAGTTTTAGAAGATAAAGAAAAACGTTAGTGACATTTCTCCCTTTCTTTACTAGATCTAGAAGGCATCTTTGAAAGGGTATTGAAAAGATTATAGGAAAGCTGAAGTACTTCATTGAAAGATTATTTAAATCGCCTTCCCGGCTTCTGTGCTTTAGCTGCATCATCATACACAGATTTTTTCATTTTTAATAGTCTTTCTATGTTCATAGGATACATTTGCAGCAGAGGTAAGAAATAATGTTGAAATTCTATTTCTGGTAAAGTAAATAGGAAAACTCTCACTGTCTTTAGTGAAGGTAGGATTTCAAAGCAAGTTATATGTTCTAATGATAACTTTACACAAGTCTTTTCTTTCTTTGGGATTTTAAAGCTATGTACATGGATGTAGCAGCAGCACTTCCATAAGACTTGTCTTAGACTGCTTTGGGTAAGGAAATGCACACAGCTTTAGGCAAAAGATGTAATAATTATCCCCATGCTCACTAGTATTTGCTACCAAATGGACAACTTATTCCGTTGCTGGCACAATGCTTACACAAACATTCAAAAGGAAATTGTTATATTTCTTCTCTAAGTATATTCTGTAGCTCAGCATGGACAATTGTCTTAGCAGTAAGCATTGTATAGATCAGACCTAAATCTGTCCATGCAGGTCAAAACACACTTAAAGTAAAGGAATGGTGATGAATTTCCCTCTGAAAGTATTTCAGGATACTATAATGTGAGTACGGTTAGCAAAGGCTGATCTTCAAAGAATGTCATTACTACTTCCATCACTTTCCTATTCCAACACTACAACTCACCCACTTCGATTAGTACATACTCTTGTCAAAATGTGGGCTACCACTTGCAGTCCAGCCGTTAGGCCTTTAAATGGGCTGCCTAATAATTACAAGACTATCTGAAATGAGTGATGCTCTTTAAAAATAACCGCTTGCAGGGGAACAATAAGTTGACTTGTATCTTAGTTGTGAGAGGAGATTTATAGTATTTTTTCATCTTCTCCTTGACCAAACAGTAGATCTGGCCATGCACAGTTAGCCATAGATGTTTTAGTATTATTAGTGAGTATCCCCTTACCAGCTAAGTACTTTTACTACCTAGACATTTTTAAAAATAATTAATCATCATCTATCCTCAGTAAGGAATGAAAAAGTTTACAGTTTACAGTTTAAACATTATCAAAAGTAGAATTGCTAAAGGATGTATGTGCATTTTTGGGACCCTGTAGCCAACTGAAAAACAGCTAGGAAATTAGATTAGTTTTATGAGAGACTGAAAAATATCTGCAGAATTAAATTTTTGTTCTTTAGCTAAATAAGTTGTTTTAAATGTCTGCACAGACAAATGTATCTAATGTCTTCTCTCTTTTGTTTGTTTATTTTTTAAACATTTCATCATTACAATCTCAGATGGGTTGCTTTTTAAAGTAATCCCATGAAGAACATTCTGGCATAGTCTTGTAAAGTACAGAAGTCTGTGAATTTTCATATTAAGATGAAGTCAGAAGTAACTGTGACCTTAAATTAGATTAAATATAGATTTATCATTATAATTACCAGAGAGATGTCTCCCAGGTGGACAGGCTAACCATGTTATTTTATAAAGCTAGAATGTCTTAAACACGTAGCAACTGACTGTATACTATTTCTGCAATAATCCTTCCGATGTTAATATCACAGAGTGAAAACAGGGTCTTTTCTCTTGAGCGGTGTTTTGTGGCCATAATAGAGTGAAGTGCTGAGTCCCAGAATATATAAACAGTTATCAACGTTAAGCATGTGAGCAATCCCACTGGCATCAATGAAGTTATGGATCTGTAACAGGAAAGAAATGTGATTCTTCCCCGCTCTTTAGAGAAATGCTTGGAAAAATGTCATAAATTAGCATGAACATTCACAAGCTTATAGGGAAGTGTGATACAGTGTTTAACTGTACTAGAACCAGAGTTTTTCAGTACCTTGTAAAGCTGAGCACAGTAAAGCATATATCCTGTATATCCTTAAGGTCACTGATATAAACTCATTTGGATCCCTGTGTGAAAGGACATTATTACAAATTTTAAAGTTGCAGGGAATTTGATTCTAATGTATTTTTGATGGAAACAAAGAAGGGGACTGAAAGGCTTGGAAGATGGACAGTGGAATCCAGAGCTTTTTAGTGGAATCTAGAGCTTTTTACTTGTGGCATTAGAATTTTGTAGTTGCCCCATGTTGGTTATATTTGTAATACCTGATGGGCTGTCCCTCGTTGCACCTACTTTTGGGGGCAGATAGGCTTCATACTAGTGGAGTAGTCCCAATCCCCAGGTCATTCAAAATAGGGGCAGGCTGTGGCACCCTTTTTTCCAGTGCACCTAACTTTTCTTCCAAGGGAAAGCATAGCATGGAAGGTTCAGACGAAGACTTCACAGCCGTGTAAGCAGGCTGGACACCTAGATTAGAAATTTGGGAAATATTTTCAAGTCCAGCAATATAGATGTTGTTTTGATGACACTTAATAAGGTGTCCACCATGAAATCCATTAATTAGCTGTCATTAGCATCTACTTGATGCTAATTTCTTCCTTTGATGGCAACTGAGGAAGAAAAGGAACAAAACTGGGGAGAAGTAAATTACCATGTTCAGACTCAGTCATCAAAGAAACCACTAAGGCTTTTGACTCAAGAAGTCAAAAATAAATCTAAAATTTTCAAAATTCACAGTTTTTCAAAGAGATTGGTTGCACACCTCACTTGTTAAGTAAAGTTTCTCATTTTTGTGAACTTCTTGAAATATTGTGGGAATGCTTGTGCATTTCTGAAAAAATGATTCTAAAGTTAAAATTTTTTAGGATATGGTTGTTGGATGAAGATTATGTTGATAAAAGGTTGCCGAAGGAAGAAATTGTGACATGGATTTTAAGCAGCTAATGGTTCTATATTTTGTTTGTCAAGTATCTGTAATTACAAAAGTACTGTCATAAGAAATTGTTCACTTTCCTGGATGAAAAGTTAGGAATTATTTTCCTTTTTATATATATCGTTAAAAGCATAGGATTAGTTTGTTGTAGCAATACAGTGAATTATGTCTCTTTCTATGCTGAATTTGCTTTCAGTAAGTTATGACAAAGGTTCTTGATGACAAAATATTATTTGTGCTGTTATCCATTTGTGTGGTTTTCTCTCCTATTTTTCAAAACAAATCACGTGGTTGCTTGGCAGAAATAATAATAAGAAAATGCTAATCAAAATCGGCAAGCTCTAAATAATAATAAAGTCAGTAATGCAGTTGGATCTTCCTGAGATATACTAGGTAAACATGTGAGAACTGAGATCACTCCTACTTCCTAGATGTTCAGATATCTTCAGAATTTTGAATACCTCACACTTTTTGGAATGAATTCCATTTCAGCTTAGATTATGTTCATATGGAAATTAAGGTTTTATTTTACTAACCTTCAATGGAAACTGACTGGTAACAGAACTGAGGATTATTATAAAAATGAAACATTTGTATAGAACAGTATTTCCCGTTTTAATACTTCTTCTATTACTATTTGTCATAATTTTCCTTCCCCCTTCAAAAACCTGTTTGGTTCAAAACCTAAAGGAATCAATCCTTTTCTGTATACAGTATGCCTGCCGAATACATTTTGCTTTTTATGGATTTTTTTCCCTTCTTCTATATAGCCTTCATTCAGAATGAATCTGTAAGTTCCAAAAACTGGAGAAATTGGGAACTATTTATCCTCATTCAAATAATAAATGAGAAGTAAAATGAGCTTCATGGTAGATGAGTGCCCTGGAGGTTGTTTAATAATAGCTTATGAAGTTTGCAGAATTTCAGCCGGCAAATTAATTAAAGCGGTCAATGTTTAGCCAGGATTTCAGATAGATAGACTAAATTTTATACTGCAGCACTAGTTCAAAAATTGATTCTGTTTTCAATTTTAAGCTATCAAGTGCAAAACAATATGCTTTTCATTTTTAAAATCAATAAAGAAGTCATAATTTCATTTAGATTACACCTCCTTAACATTGATTAGAACCAGACTTGTAGTTCTTGACTCTTGCTGAATAGCTAAGTTAATATGTTTCAACATAGACCTACACTTTCTCTGTTACTTTTTCTCTGTTACTAATTTAGTTCATGCTATATGCCATAGTGTCAGACTTCCTGATTAATTAGCATAATAAAAAATCTGATTTGGGGATTTTTAAAGTAATATCATCATAATAACAATAATTAGGTATTCTGAGTTTTATTACTCGTACAGAACTGTATCTGGCCACTTCTATCTTTGGATGTTGTTATACCTTTAATAAAAATACTCTTTTTTTGAAGTGCAGGAGTGCTACCTCTTCAAGAGGTTGGTGCAAGATGATGAGTTAGAATAGCCTCAGAATGTGTGAATATCATGTCTGGAGAAATGGGCAAAGGAAACTATCAAGAGAGAAAGGCCCCGCAACTCACTGATTTACGTCAGTCAGAGCACAGCACATTTCCTTATTAAAATAATGTGTTTTCAAGGGGGCTTGGTTTTGTTTTGGTAATAGCAGTAACAGCTATATATGCTGGGTTAACAAACCTTCTGCCTCTTGGTCTGAATTTTAGCTCATTTAGAGTAATTATATATAAGTAGTTAATAATTCATGCATAGAAAACAAAGTCAAGTTTTTATTTAAATTGCTGTATGTTTGCCAGTTCAGATTAAACTGAAGTGATTTTTTTCTTTTATTTTGGTATAACACACTTTATTGTACAACATTTCCAAATAATAGATCTTGATTTCTCCTGTTTCCAAGCATTTTTATGCTGGGGATACTGACAAACTACTGTAGCCTTTTCCCCATTTTAAATTAAACAGGAAACAAAAGACTGGACTAACGGTTTAAAGGATTTCTGTGGATATTCTGAGAGAAAAAGTAAGAATCTCATACTGAAATGACAGGATCCGTAAGCAATATTGTCCTCATTTAGTGTTATCATTCACTTCAGGCATATTTTATGCTAAAATAACCCATCTTCAGCAAATTCATAATAATGGAATTACATCCATCTTCTTTTAATATACTCATATTAGTTAACATTGTTCAAGACTACAGCTTGCAGTTCTTTAGTCATCAGTACATCAAAACTGAGTCAAAATCATCTTTTTCATTGGCACCTGTTTTGTCTATAGAATATAATTTATAAATAGAACTGACTTTTTTATTTACTCTCATTGGCAATGTTGGGATCAGTAACTAAACTCTGTCGTTCATATGCATTTGCAGAACAGTGGGAACAACTTTATTGCTGTTAACATTGTAATACTGATATTATCCTCTTACTTTTGCATTGTTAAGGCCATTTTTTGAACCTTCAAATAAGTTTTCCTCATGTTGCACATTAAACTAAGGCTGATAAGGGCTGTGTGTACAATGACTCCTAATGTGTAGAAGAATTCTTTTATTTCCCTTGCTTTTCAGTTACTGAGTAGCCTGTTTAACATACAGGGCTGATTTCTGAAATTGGAAATCGTCTACAGGCGTTAATTAACTATAAGACAAAAGAAATACCAAAATGTAAAAGCCAAGCTTGTATTTTTGAAATGAGAGTTGATCTAAGGATGGTGTTTGCAAAATGTCAGTGACATTGAATCAAGACAATTAAGACACCTATTTACAGAGAAGTGCCGTGTATCTTTGAGTTACGAGTGGTTTAATGAATTGTTGAAAGTAAATGTTCTTTGCAAATAAAATTGCAAATAAGTACATTATTGCAAAAATATTAGAATCAACAGTACTGTAAAGCACTATTGCAATATTTTTGTCGTTATGTATACTTCATTCCTTTGTAGAAATTGTCCGCTGAACTGAGCAATAAACAGTGAAAAATTTATTTTACAATTTATGCAGCATTCCAGAATGATCTGGAAGCTTGAATATATGTATTGTTGGGGAAGGTATGATATAAATTTTTCTTTAAAAATTGGAAAAGACATACCGTGAATATTTTAACCTCAGTGGATCAGCAAGAATATTTATATATATATATTTTTAAAACATATATTTTTTAAAACATATATTTTGAGGAGGCTTTTTTTAGGATCAAGGTTTTATAAGGTAGTGAAATTAAGAAAAAGGTAAATCTGTCCCTATTCACCTGCTAGGATTTTGATAGTTCAGCATCAGTCAGAATAAAAGAGGTTTATTCTGTAATCCAGAGAGTATTTCACAAATACTAAACTCTTGCATTCCTTGGCAATGGACAATAATGAGAAAGTTAGTGTATACGGTATTGGCAATTTTAATGACTATTTAGTCTGTAAAAATATATTAAAATATGCTATAAATAATATTTTTCTTTAAAGGGTTGTAGAGCATATATGTAATCTACTTGATTCTTTTCATAGCAGTGGGATTCCTATAAGGGTATATAATTCATTCAGACGGACATTATTATAATTAATCATGATTGATGTTATTACAATAAGTACCAAAGGACCTAATCATAATGTGCCACTTACGATAATGTCTTGCCATCGTTTTATATCACAAGGATGTTTCAGTGGATTTGCACATGGCTGTAAAGCCAACTATACTGTTATAGTTCCCTGTGATTAAGGTAAACACTAGAGAAAGCTGACAGTAATTAGTCTTTCATAAAGTGTCACTAAATACAATATTAAAGTTCATTTAAGTTCAAATTTAGGTTCATTTAAAGTTTGAAACAGCATATAACTCTTCTGTCAATCAATGTAAAATATGTAATGAGAAATGGAAGTCTGCTATATGTTGAAAAATGCTTTTGTAATTATTATTCCGCTAGATCTTGGTGGAAGGTACTGTAGGAGATGGTTTCACTGGCGACATTGGAATTGATGACTTGTCCTTTTTATCATGTACTCTTTACAATGGTGAGTGAGAACAAAGTTAAAGTTGTGTGTACATCTCTTAGCAGTGAGCTGATTCTTTGCTGTCTTTTATGAGTATTGGTACTGGAAAAACAAGGTAGATCGATCTGTGACTCATGTCCAACAATGAAATCCATATTTGTTCTCCACCTTCCCAGACCCCCTTATTCATGATCTTATTCACACTCTGGAAAGGCAACAGCATGAAACAGTTTCTGCTGTGCATGAAGGGTTCAAAAGTGGAAGCTCTCTTTGGAATCTCAGTATAACATGATTTCTAGGAGGAAAACCAAACATGACTACATGCAAGCAAACTGACTTCATTTAGGAAAATCAGTTTGATACAGCCTTCCTACTCTCCCCTCATAATTCTAAATATTTTTGCAGTGACATTTGCTCTCACATTATAGCACACAAACAGTTTAAATGACAGGGCAGCCTGTCCTCAGAAGTCACTACTACGGTAAAATGTCTGCAGAACTGTAAAACATTATACCCAGAAATATTCTATTCCAAGACACCAAGTGGTTCCAAACCTGTCATGTTTCATCATGGAAGGGATTTTAAGAGGACTAGTGTTAGCTGCAGCAGACATTGCAGTGTTATATATGGTCTGATGGTTGAGGTACAGTCATAAGAGGGCTGCAGAATAGCAAACAATTTAGAACAAAGTCTTTCTTTCTGCAAATTAGTATCTTAGCACTTGATCTAAAACATCCTAATGCAGATACATTTTGTTTCCACTATTCCAAAAATTTCATATAGGTATAATTAGGTCTACTAGGAATATCAAGTGCATGCGGCATCCTGTAGATAATTTTCTCCCATTTTGTTTAGTTTATATAATATATAACAACATTTATTACAGCTCTTTGAACATAAAGGCTAGTTCCAAAAAAATTTAGTGAATACACAGTTAGTGTAAAACGTCTGGTGTTGGAGGAAGAAAATCTGAGGACAGGTTTAAAAAAACCCTACTCGTCCACAAATGAGATGTGAAAAAAAAAAAAAAAGAGGAAGAAAGTTGCAAAGTACAGAGGGTCAGAGTTTCAAAGTTCATATGTAAGAAAAAAAAGGTTATTTTACTTAGCAAGATGAAAGTGCTCAACTGTAATGGTATATGAACTGAATAGGAAACAGTTTTTGTGTCCTGTAAATTTTTTTTAAGGACTTTTAGTATTGAGAGTAAATTTTGAGGCATTTCAAGCTCCTACTGCCTCTATTTTACCACCTCTGGTTCCTCCACAAACTAAAAATCCCAGCCAGGGATGAAAGAGTCAAAGAGACTGTGGGAATAGCCCTGCAAAAGAGGCAATAGCTGTAGTGTATTTTACTGAGTATAATATGACTTGCATCAGGGACCTGAAGCTGAACTCCCACATTTCATCTCTGCAACTTGGAATTAAGCACTGGCTGCCCAGCTGGAATTGTTCCACTTTGAACAGCAGATACTGACCAGGGAGAGATTGGCTGGATCACATGGGGGTAAAGTCATACATATGTAATATTAAAGATATAGAAACTTGCATGTATGTTTTCGATAGATCAGATGAATGCCCTAACTGCAGACTATGCAATGATACCTGCTCTGGCCAAAATGACATTTCATAACCAGTACAAAGTTGATTATTTCTAGAGAGAAAAAGAAGGTGAATCTGTCCATAGTACTTATGGCACTTTAAAATTTCTTCTGTTCCAGTGGATAAGGAGCAGGGACTTGAACATGACATCCTTTCTACTTCTGGAGAGTGTCTAGCCCATGCTATGAAACCACTCTGGAAATCTCCTTCCCTTGCCTCCCTCCCAAATTTCCATCCAAACTGATCAGAGAGAAGTGTTCTGGATTCAATACATCTAAAAATTTTTAACAATACATACTATATTTAGAAACTTCTGACAAATAAGGTCATTGCTGTTACTGTGAATTGTAGACACGTTTATTATATCATCCAATTATTCTTTCAGAAGGCTCCTCCTCCTAAATCTTTTGTTTGAGTCCTAGGATATTATTAGCGTTGTCATTTACTTGATGTCAAATATGTGGTTTCTACCTTACAAAATAGAGATATGTCTCCTGCTCCTGGAGAATTTATATTCAGTCTTAGTGCTCCAGGTCTTAAGAGAAAAAATGATTCCTTGCTGGCCCAGATACATTTTATATCAAAAGTCTGCATATACGCTATTTAATTAACTAGGTGCATTACTTAGGTGCATTGTGCACTACAGCTAATCATTTCATTAAAGATTAAAAGGGGACTTGTATAATAAAAAGACCTTTTAGGGACAGTGATAGCAAGAATTTTCAAGGAATCAGGTTTAGCCTGCAGGAAGGTGCACAGGAAAGAATAAGAGGAAAAGGCAATGGATTAGAAAGAAGCTGTGATGATTTTGAATGAAGTAGAAAGCAAGTGGTATAACAAGACCTCAAAATAGTTTTTTCTAATGGAAAAAAAAATATTTTTTCAGTGATGAAATGTAAGAAGGTTACATAGTAATTTCCACGGTCGGTTGCAGTAATCGAAGTGTTGAAAAAAATTCATTATCATCTGAATAATGTTAGCCTTGCTTCACAAGGAAATTAATTTTATGTCTTACTAGCCTCTCTTGTGTTAGCTTTTTGGAAAGATTGGCCAATTTCAGCCAAATTTGGAAGACAGATAAGAGGCTCCCATAAATTCTTTCACGTATTGAGGAAATGATGGTTGGCTAGCATGGCCAAACTAGTACTTTCCATAGGGGAAACTTGGCTATGATACATTTAATTCAGTTTCTTCTGGGTGGCATTTGAGACATTCTACTTGGCCACCCAGTCATATTTCTGGTAAAGCTATACCATTGCGGGTCTGGAGTGGCTTGCGGACAGATTGTTAGAAAACGAGGCTCCCTTAATTCTGTAGGTCACTTTTTTTTTTTTTTTTTTTTTAAGGAAACTTGCCAGCAATCTCTACAACTCCATTAGGAACTTCAGTTCCTGCCACGCTGCCCATGAACAACTGCACAGAGGAGGAGTTTGTCTGTAGAGACTCTGGCAATTGCATCCAGATGATCCAGAAGTGTGATTTTAGGCCTGACTGCTCTGATAAGTCTGATGAGTCAGGTTGTGGTGAGTGAACTAAATCTTGTACTTTGCTACCTGATTAGTTTGTGAATATTGAACATACTACTCTAACTACTTTATATTTACACTTGTCATTTGGTATCAGCGCCTAGTTATTGTTTTCAGTGTGATTTTCCTCCCCCAAAACTAGCACTCTGGTTTTACTATGAGAATCTGAGATGTTATTTATTTTCTGCCTTCTAATGACAGACTCAACAATTTATATTCCATTTCAAATTACTATTGCAATAGGAAAAAAAAATCTTTACTCTCCCAGTGACTGTTAGCTATACATAACAAATTATAAAAGTGAACATAGTTTCTCAAATTAAATGGCACATTTAAATTTTTTAAAGGTTCAGTAGTCCAAAATGGAAGTGCATGTAACTGTGTAGTCTCATGGCTGGGATGCTCACCTGGGAGACTTGAGTCTACTTCCTATTTTAATGAATATGAGAAGTATTTTTATCCAAAGAGAGTGTGGAAATAAGCTGCAGACATAAGGATGCTTTTGTCATCATCTCTTTGTTCCTTTGACAAGACTGATTTTGATTTGATGTCTACATCTAACTGATCTGTAAATCCTGAGTCAATGGAGGAACCTGGTGTTAAGTTTCAAGTTTCCTGAGAGAAAATCCCAGCGGCTTACCTTCAACTAGAGTATGCAGCATGGCATCCTCTACACAGAATTCCACAATGAATTCCAGCCTGTAAATTGCTAAGAGCTCTGATAGTGAAATAAGAATATTGGAATTAGGACAATGGATTAGGTTGCCACACTTTTTTCTGTAGATGTCTAAGAGGTTTCTTGATTGCTTCTAAGTTGCAGTAGTTCACACTATAGCTTTTAAGGGAAACTTTTATTGACTTTTTTTTTGCCTGAAAACACAATACTTGAAAATACTGCTGCTCAGACGCTGATTAATGAGGGGGACAGACATCTAGAGACAGTGACCTCATCTGCCGTTGCAAGCTAAACCATTCTCACTATGATCAAAACTCTACACTTATACATTGTGTAGGGAATTCCAATCTTCTCTCTCAGGGCTGAGGACTCAACCAGGCAGCAGGGAGTCTAATGTTACTTTTCTTATTTCTTACATGGGAATAACTCTGGAAGAAATGAGGCTGGTTTATAAATACTGATGGATAATTCCCTGTAGTGTGAATAAATACCAGCCGTTGAAAACCTGTATTGAAAAATAAATGGAGAGTCCTTTGGAGAGAAGACTTTTTTCCTCAAAAATTTACATTGTCTTACAATGCATCCTTTCCTTCTAAAAAAAGAGAACTACTGTGGAGAATACACCTTTAGGTATTTGCTCTTTCTGAAGTCTACAATCACTACAGCAATGATGGCGATTTATCATTCCAGTGATAGTAGTGGAATAAGAGCTTAGTATGTCCTTTCTGAGGGCAGAAATATGTTCTCAGGAAGTGGTTATGCTTTCTCAATGGCATTTAAAATGTAATTTTATAAAACATGTAAAAAAAAAGTAAAAACACTTAACACTGTGTCACTCATCAATGTCAGGAAGCATCACAAATCTTTATATGGCTAACTGGTCAGATCACACTGGTTGTGGTTTGCTGTACTGAAAATTTTAAAGCTGTAAATCAAAACTGTTTTGACATCCCCTTCCTCCTTAATCTCCCATCTGTGGCCTCCAAGAGAGGTAGCATGGGACACATTCTACTAACACAATATAATTTACTCATACAGAAATTACCTCAGCTATGCTAGCTTTTGAGCTTGGTGGCTGGTAGGAATGCATTCTTGTTTCTCTGCATAATTCTTACAGGAGTCACTTAGACTTAAGTATAAAAATCTGTTCTAAAGTTCTGGAAAGTGACGGGAGTCATTTTGGATCACAGAGGCCAAGTCACAGTTTCTATAAAGCGTTCAGGAAGGCATACTAGAGAATAAATATTCATTAAGTAACAGCAATAGAAAATCAGTTTTTTTCTGAATATCCTTGCAGGGAGGATGCATTGTGAGGGAGGGACGTTAGAAAGTTCACTTTCCCTCTCCAGTCGCTCAGGAACCAAAAACTGAGGCATGTTTGTTTATTTACTAACAATTCAATACTGGACACCAATGTTAAATAGTTGCATTATTATGTGGCTTTCAGGTATTTTGGGGACTGCTTGAAATACTGATTTTTTTTTTAGTGTTCCTGTCAAGGAATTTTGTGTATAATGTACAATGAGTTGCTAATGTCATCAGACTATAGGACGGAAGAAAGAATCGTGCTGCAGCCGTCAGATTAAGAATCGGTGAATTTTGTATGCCATTTCTGTGTATTTCACACAACAGATAATTAGAGTGGCCTGAAACCTGATAGCCATATATGATGGTAGATACCAAGATTTAAAAGACTTACTGTATTCCCAAAGATAGAATCTGCCTCCTAAATAAGAACATATAGAGCACTACTGATATTTTATCTGTAAAGAAAATACTACACATATTAGTTTGAATTATTTTTTATTGCCATGTAGTTTATTTTATCATAACGTCAGTTGATGATTCAAGTTTTTAAAATAAACATGAAGTATTTGCTGTTCATCTCTACAGCTATGCAATTCTGCAATTTTGAAGATAAAACCCTGTGCGGATGGTATCAGCCAGCCTTAGAAGAGGCATCAGGAACTGATTCCATCCACTCCACAAATACATTCAAGTGGGGACTTGGAAGAGGAGCAAACCTCTTCCCTGGGCAAGAAAAACACAGCCCATCAACTGATCATACTACGTAAGTAAAATTTTTCAGGTGTCTTTCTTGAACTGTATATGTTTAGCCACATATGGATTGTCACTGGGAAAAACTCAGCTCAGTTCACAGTATTGAAGCAGTTTACTGATTTATTAATTACCTGTAACTAACTGATAATCAGTGGCCTAAATATGAAGGATCGATATCAGAGTTTTAATAAACAACTATAAATTTCAAAGCGCCTTTCCATAAATAATCCCCAAAAGTTCTAATACCCTCTGCCCCAGAGTAATATGTGTGCAGCCCCTCTCCCAGTGGAGGGGTGGGATATAAGCACACCCCTGATCCTTTTTGTGAGTGAGTTTTGCACATTCCTCCCGTCTGGCGATGTAGCTGTTCTTTATAGGTAGGTGTACATGCTACTGCCTACAACCTGCTAATGCACGTGCCATGAGAAGACATTTCTCCTTGTTGCACCCCGTACTCTCAGACTGCTAGCTGGATGTGGGCTACTCACAGCATCCAGTGGGGAGGATGCTCTGTCTGGTCTATGCAGTGGTTGCAATGCCAGCAAGGTGACTTCTGGAGTGTCAAAACTAGGTTTTGACTGCTGCTGTTTCCAGTCCAAGGTCTCCCCACTTTTACAAATTTTCATGCTTATTTTATACTTCTATTCAAGCTCACTCTTTTCAAGCTTCCTTCTTAATTCTCTGCTTCTGTTTAGTTTGGCTGACGGTCATCATCATCATTAACGTAATTAATTTTGGGCAAATGCCCTTTCATTCACACGCACAGCATACACTCCCTTTCTTACTAGCTATTGTTATCCAGGCCATTTTGCCAACGGTGGACAGTACAAGTACCTCCACAATGGCCCTTGTGAATTCTGTTCGTATTCAATAATTAACTTAGTGCCGTTCTGAAACAACTGTAATTACAGTTAAAATTAGTGGATATTTGACTTTTTTTCTGATAAATTATGTCACTTCATATTGCTACCCTACCAAGTCTTTCACAGTATTGCTTTTCTGTCTCTGCTATTACTGTTTTCGGTAAGAGATAACTAATTGTTATTTCTTGGGAAAATATTACTTCTAAGATCATTGATGGAAGCTGTGACTTCTTGCATCAAGAATCATCTCCTAGAGTGCTTGGAAAATAGAGCTGGGTCACATTATTCTTCTGAGCATTTTCAATGAGAAGTATAGATATGGTAATGCTGGAATATTTTAATTGGAGTTGAAAAACTTCAAAACCTGAGTCTTGCCAATTTTTTAAAAAAGTTTCTTAAAAATTCAAACGGCTCATTTTGAAATGCACACATTGACCATACTGAAAATTCAGGCCATATGTATTGCCTTTTCTGTCAGTATGGCAAAGCTAATAGGATACTGTACTTTTTGGTAACTAACAATATCTGAAAGTTGTAAGCTTTTTAGCAGACTCTTCCTGTCTGAAACTTCTATTAACAAAGTGAGTCAGTGTTTTGAAAACTCAGTCAATGTGCAAACTTTGTATATCTAATTCTGACTCAATAAGGGGAAATGTTTGCATATGTACTTGTAAAGGCTAACTTCAAAATTTGATTCTAATTCCCTTTGCATATACTGAAGAAAGAGTATAGTAATTTTTATTCACTTTAAAGGAAATAAACAAACAAATGGAGTAGAATAAGTCTGAAAATCTACAGTCCATCTGAAAACCAAAGTGTACAGAAGGCAGTTTGGAAGCCTGACTATAAGAGTTAGCAGCTCACTGTGTAGAAAATAGAGTGCTTTTTACACATTCTGCTCCTTCTAACAATTTTTAAAATATTCTTCTCCTTGTAATATTTTTGATAATCAGAATCTCACCTGATACTTATGGCCTCATCAAAGCATTTTCATTTACATTGACTTTTATTGTTGTAGGAAGAACGTCTAGTGCTTCAGTGTTGAGAGGTTTCTGTTCTCTCAGTGAAGCTTTCTAAATCAATTTTGGATTCTGCATAGTTTCCTTATGATAATTACTAGCTTCTATCAGAAATATTTGTTTGATTTGACTCAGGGAAAAAGAATTAGCTTCTCTTTGTTGAGATTGGGCTTTATCTGGTTTAAAAAATATAAGAAATGTAGTTTTTTTAAAAAGGTATGAATGCATTTATATTCCAGTTAAAGATAACAGTTAAGATATATTGATACAAAGTCCATAAGTGTGACTAGCAGATGTATTTTTAAGTACAGACTACTTTCAAAGTCATACAACTTCAGCTCCATCAAATAAAGAGCTTTCTATAAAAGCGTAAGAGATAATCAATAACATAAGTGGAAAAATACCTGCCTATTTCAAATGGTAGGTGTGTTTGCTTTCTGTGACAATAGGCCACAGAGTGCATAAATGGACCTCAATTTAAAAATCAGTTCAGCAGAGGAGTTGCTATATTGCTACTAGTGTAAAATGAGATTTATATTAATTCAGCCTTGATAATATTGCTATCACTTTAAAAGAAACATCTTAATATGTTACAGTTGCATTGAATACTTGATAAAATTACCTATAGTTCTACTGAAAAAACCCAAACACAAAAATCCTCATTCCACAGCAGCAAAAAAGAATTGTAGTACTACTCAGTTGTTTGGATCTCTAGATTTTGTACATAAAAGCAGCTGTATTCCATTGAAGCAAAAAAGTTAAATCACCTGTCAAATCCTTCACTGACCGCTATTTAATTGTTATATATTAGCAGATACAAGCACTATATTTATACTTAGTAAATCTTTTCACAACATTTCCACTACAGATATGCATTGGTACAGTGATATATGAAATTATATTACTGTTTTTCAACAGATTTGGGGACATTTGATGCAACTAGCTGTATATTGAAAAGGATTGATGTGGAGAGAAAGATGCAGATCTATAAAGTTGCAGTTTTTAGACAACACTGAAATACATTGCTGCTGTTGTGATGTTTCACATTAGATGTAATTTGGTTCTACCGTTTCCCCATTCCCCTTTGTTTATTGGACTATAGAAGAGAATGGTAGCATGAGACTTCTATACTACAGCAGGAGATGCATAGCAGTGCTTTTATTGAATTGAAACCCAGAAATGTTGTACACATTTTTCAGTCCTTTTTTCTCAAAATTTCCGTAGAGATAGGTGAGAAAAGCTGTAATACTATATCCTGTGTATGTTCATATTATAGTAAAATATGCTGAAGTATGTGTAGAAGTGATCAGATTCACCCTAATTCAAGCATATGCTACACTGCAGTTTACAATGACTTCTCTGAGCAGAATATCTATGAATGGCTGGAGATCCAGACCATTTGCTTCCTATGGAATACACATTTGGGCCAACCTCACTTAGGCTGAGGAACTGTGAAGCGAAGGTGGGAGCCTTTGAACCTGTAATTACATTAATTGAGTGAAACTAATGGCTTCAGAAATGGAAGGCAAAACAACTTCTGCCTGTGTATCTAACTTGAAGGCTAGGTGAATAGAAGCCATTACTGGAGTCTTTCCGGCAGCTCCGCTCTCCTTAGCTTGGTTGCAAATTGGCTGACACAGATTTTGCAAAGAAATAGGTAGCATTGGCATTGTGCAGTGAAATGACCTTGACTCATCTATGAATCTAGAGCTCTTTAGCGTATTTTTAATACTACTCAGCAGATAGGATTTCCCTGTTTCAAGTAGGTTTCTAAATGCTATAGTGGTGAAAGTATTAACTATACCTTAAATAAGTGTATTGAATAGATGTCAGCAAATGGGTGACTACTTGCATTGATTTTATTTGTGAGAAACTGATTAGTGACACAGTGATTTCTTTGGAATTAGTAGTGATATGTGAATACAACTGTTATTTGAAAACATTGTAGGCACTTCATATGATCGTTCATACTCAAATATGTCATCAAAATAAATGAAGCAAAAACAAAAGGGATGTGAAACCAAAATTCTAAGCTCACATGATAATTATTGCTGTATAACTGTAGCTCCCTTGATAACTATATGTTTAGCACAGGTCTCACTTTTGTATCTGCTTTTCAGACAATCACTATCAGAATTTAGCATAGGAAAATTTTTGGAAAAATTAGAGGCTAAAGTAATGTACTTAAGCCCAGAATTTTTTTCACTACTCAAGAATTGTTTTAAAGGTGAGAGTTTAAGAGCTTTAAAACAGGTGAAAAAAATTATAATCTCACAGGAAACTACTCATGTAAAAAATGTTGGAAATGAGAAAGCTAAATTTAGCTATTTGAAGGGGTTCAACAATAAAATGAAAATGTAGAGAGGATACATTTACTCCCTAATGTACCCATTGTAGTTTCATCTCTCTCTTTTCCTGTCCCTTTTATTTTTCATACTGTATTTCATTTAGCTGATACAACCAGTAACATCCTTATACTACAATACGTGTGTAAAACCCCCTTGTTCTGTGCTGTTGACCCTGACAGAAGTGAGAGGATAACACCAGCACTGAAGTGTACATGGAAATGCATTTTTGGGTACATGACATATACTATGCAGTCTCCAAAATGGCAAAGTTTGGTTAAGGAATACCTTGTGCGAAGGGAATACAGATCTGATCATCTATGAGCTGCAGTGTTGCACGTGTGATGTTGAGAGAGGCTTGCATTCAGAAAAGTTTCATTTGCAGCATCCATAGCTGATGGCATGCATTGACTGTAATGGTAAAGTTTTCTTTGTGTAAAAAGGGAGATAGAGAAAGGAGAAAGAGGAAAAACTATCCCTAGTGTTAGCCACAAAGAGAAGCACTGGATTTCTCGAAATATGTCCTTGGCAATTCATTCTGTAATCATTTTTTGTTTAAATAGGAATTTTTCAGAGAATAAGAATTAAAATAATCAAGGTTCAGAAGAATGAGGCTTTCCTCTGCGATCCTTTATGAACAAAGTGCAGCTTAGTATATAAACTTATTCTCTAAGTTGCTGTGAAATACCGACCCATTTGTGCAAGTCATTGAAGCAATAACAAAGTATCACAGATGATAAAACATTTTACTGTGCACCCTGGTAAATATCTGTAGTGACAATAAGGAAACTAGCAAGACCATAGCTGCTAGACATTTGATACTAAGCAAAAATGTAGTTACTGGGGAGCTTTCTACAGTAGTGAAATTTTATACTGTACTGTAATGCAGAAAATGGCGAATTAAAACTAACGCTTATTGAGATTAGAAGTTATGGTGGCGTTTTCACCTCAGACTTGGTCGCTTGAGGAGATTCACTCCTGTTGTTTCTTTTTGCCTTCAGCCTCGAAGGATTTGTAGAGATATGATAGGATGCTAATGAAGTGTGGCAGGTTCAGATGAGCCACAGAAAAGCCATGAATGAATCTGAAATCTGTGTCGGTTAGAAGCCATCAGAATACAATATCCAACAGAGAAAATCCAACTAAGAGCCACTAATTGTTGTGTTATGATCAAAACATGGAATCTTTCATCTCTCATGCCGTTTATTTTGTGTGGTGTTTGGTATGCTGCAATGCTTTTAAGTCTTATTGATAAATCTTAAGAGAGCTTGAATAGATATTCTCTAAGAACAATGACATTGACACAACAAAGCAAAGAAAGAAAAAGGGATTAGGCTGGTTAATAACCTACTAATCTTTGCTTTACTGTTCAACTATATTGGCTCTTATTTGTTTGAAGCTAAGTTTATTGGGCTTTAGGTTTGGATATCAGCTGGTGTATGCTTCTTCTCTTTTTAGGTGACGTCAAATCAACGAGCCAGTTTCTGTTAAAGGAACCTGTGCTGTATGCAGTTTTAAAAGACATACACATACTACTCAGAAAGTCTGGAGATTTTGTAAATCTACAAATGCATAATTCATACAGAAACACACAACTGTATTTATAGAAGTGTGTGATGGCATGTTTTGTCTGAGCAAGAAATCTATGTTTTCTGAAGCAGCTGTTATTACTTCCAAAGCATTGTTCTGTTGAGCTCGTGTGAGAATGAACATAGGATTCAAAATATTTAATCTGACTTGTGGTTCATTCAGCACTGTGCACTTTCCTCTCTGACTATAAACTGTGTGTCAGTGTTGCGGTTCAGATGTAATTAGAGTTGGTGGGGATGCACCTACTCCAGCTTTATTTTAGTAACCTGTGCTTCCGATTGCTGTAGTATGGCAGCCTGGGACCTCGCACAGTATGCAAAATTGTCCCAGGATGCTAAGCAAAGACTTGAGTGGTCGCACCTCGCTCACCTATTCTACTGTGATTTTACTGTATCGCTAACTGGTCTAAAGCTTCTAATTTACATGGATGGGCAGTCATTTTCCAGTCTGTTCTCCAAGTCTATATAGCGCTTTGTGTTCTTTTCCTCATAGTTAAATAATACAGCCAGACGAATCTACAAAAAGTAATTAAGCCTCATTTACAAAATTCCAGTTTCTCCTGTAAAGCACTGCTCGAATTTTCCTTTGGACAGTTTAGATGTGCTTTTTATTTTAAATTTTTGTTCTATCAAGAGATTTCTATTTCTCTTGACTTTTTAGCAAAGGAACATTACCTTTGCTAAAGGTAGTGATACATTAACAGTACACAGAGCAATGAAATTCTTATACACCTTTTTTTTTTCCTTGAATTTCTTTTAAAATATTCCCTGGACAAGTTCTGTTGTGTAATCAGAGCCTCTACTTTGTAGAGGCAATCCCAAAAGTGATTTAAAAAGTGATTAAATGTGTTTAAAAAGTATGGAATTGTTTTTAAAGGACTGATGGACGTTAACAGAAAGTTGTCTGTATTCCAACAAAAAGAAAAAAACAGTATTTCCTGAGAAGAAATATCTTCCTGAAGGCACAAACCAAAGCTCAATGCAATATGCCATGGCAAGCGCTCACTGTATCAATTCTGTGTTTTTTATTTTATACGGATGGGTATCTGAGCAGTTAGATGTATTCTACCACGGTATATTTATGTTGGACTTGCTATCTCATTCTGTTTAGGCTGTGCTGACTATTATTTTTTTAAGTAAGAATGAGCTGGGGGACACTGTAAAACTAATGACAATGCATTTAAATGAGTCTTTTAGAGATGAAGAGCATAAATACCTGTGAATACTATAGATAGTTACATTTATACATAAGTACAGGAAAAGCATGAGCTGTATGTAGTGCTTTTACATACCATAGATCTGTTCTCAAAAGTATTTTTTCTTTAGAGAAGTGTATGTGTGTCTCTATATGTATCTCACTTGGGAATCTTATTCACAGTGAAATGAAAGACACAAAAGTCTCATAGGCTGCACAGCTTTCTCTAAGAAGGTGTTTATAGTACTTGCCAAGGAAATGGAAAATGAAAGGAAGGGGATACTTTATCTTTGTAAAAAAAGAGTTTATTTATTTAGCATATTCTAGAATATATATGTATCACAGGCTCTGTCTTGCATTGCGTTTATACGCATGCAATTCTTGTGATTCTTCTTGAATCTGCTAGATCAGAATAAAGACTTGAGTGCATCTAGAGAAATAAGGTCATAAAAATCTTGAATTGCACTGGGCAGACCACACTGAATGTGCTCCTGTCTTGAGAGTATCAAGTAGCATAAAGATGATTATAAGGGCAAGAAATTTTACTCTTTAATATCATTACTCTCCAAAGCTGGACTATCAAATCAAATTTATGTTATAGATAGTATCAGCTCTCAGGTAAGTTGGTCTAAAATCAATAATCCTATATTTCAAGCCAATTCATCCCCTGCAAACTACAAAGAGACTTGTGACCTTTCTCATTTTGTTTTATATTGGAAACCTCGAATTAAGTCAGCCATTTGAGCATAATTCCTAAGCGACTGCCATATTGAAAACAAAAAGTATATTGGCTGTTGTAGCTGCTGACCTAGAAATAGGTAGAACTGTCAGCCAGGCACTATGTTTCTTTAATCTTGTTAGATGAGTGCAGATACATCTATATTTTCTATGTTTACAATACAGTGGATCCTAGAAGTATAGCTCTTCTTAAAATCTATCATTTATTTCTGACTGTCCCCTCAAGTAGTTTCATTTGTGGCTACTGAAGACAGTCACTTGATATGAAGTTATAATGATGTATTGTATGAAAGTCCCAAGTAATCAAGGACAACAAAAACTGATTTAATTTTTATTTGTTTATATTAATTCACATACTCCTATCTTTTTTTTTTTTCCTGCTTATAAATTGCTTTCTGAGAATACCTAGTGTTTCCTCTGGCTACCTCCAGGAAATAAAGTGAGGATAATATATGGTTGCAGTACACTGAAAAGAATTCCATCATGACACAGTGCGTTAGGTTTCTGTATTCTTCTCCCATCCCTTTAGAATTGGAACCATAAATTCAATTATGAATATCAGGTGATTCCATAAGCATTTACAAAAAATGAGCCATCCTCAATAATTAAGTCTGGAGTATTATCAAACTTCAGGATCATATTATCTTTTGGTTTGTTGTAACCCATTTGTCAGTATCTGCTTCTGTCTTTAGTGCCAAGGTTCAGATGTACGAATATGGAAAAATAATCTACAAGCATACACAGCCGTCAGACTAATTTAGTTAATGCACACTAATATCTCCTAAAGCAATATGTTGATAAAGAAAAGAAAGCACACTGAAGACTGTGCATTTCCTTTTTTTTTTTTTTTGGTAAAACGATCTCTGCACTGTGTGTAATGAAACTGAAGCAAATATTGTAATACTTTTTTGAAAAAAGAAATTGGGGTGAAAAGTGTGATGAAAATGTAATTTCAAGTTCTGCACAATTCATTTGGGGAACAAATGTATTCATATTACTTGTGTGTCCAACTTAAACATGTAGCTGTGAAATACTAATTACTTGCAATTATAAACTAATGGTTAAAAGTTACTTGCAGGATGATATCAGATAATTAGTCCATTTCAAGTAAGTGTAATTTAATCAAAACTATTTATATACAGAGAAAGAGAACTTACTCAAAGTATTTTTAAACTCTGTATATTATGATGCCAGACAATAGGATTCATCTTCTTATGAAAATAGATTAATCTGTGAAGAGATTGTTCCTTGTTCATGAGCAAGTTGTTACCAGCACATTTTCTTTCTGTAATTCATATTCTTTTTTCTAAAACAATGATATCAATTGAACTTATACTAAAAACTATGCAGTATAACTTGTATCATGGTGAAAAAAATTGGCACTTCTTTGGAGCATGTTTGCTTTAGAATTTTGAGTTCAAGAATTTGATAATAGATATAATGCTCTCTGATTTAGTGCAAGAATTCCTCCTCACACATATGGTGATTTTCTTTGAAACACCTTTCTAATCTCAGTGTTAAATTACAGGTCTCAGTATGTGGCTTGTGGTTTGATGTGTTAAGCACATTTCTTTCTATTCAATTTCAGTTAACCATTGAAACTCAGTACTGTATTTTTGTGCCAAAGTTTAGATAGGTCAGAAAATTTTGTCTCTAGCACTGTGCATTAACATCCTTGGACCTAATCCAGTTTTAAATGTGTTTAAGAGAAGGTGCTGACCCTGAGGTGTTAGCTGGGAAATCATGGGAGATCAAAGAATCTTCTTCAAAGAGGCTAGGCTTTCATAGTAACAGGTGAAAATAATTTTCCATAACAACTTTGGCATGCAATACAATGAGTAAATAATGAATAATGCATATAAAGGAGCAAATTTGTATGCCCTGATGACATATATGCAAATAATGATTATGTAAATACAGATGAAAATACAAAGTATGAAAAGAAGAAAGAGTGGTACTTGCAATAAAGAGAAAAGAGTCCTAAAGAACAACGATTTTTCTGTCCCTATTAGCCCAGAAACCTTACTTAGTTCTGTAACTAAGCTTCAGGAAGGTTTGAGCATCTGCAATGCAAACCTCTGAATGAACATTGGTCCAAGGACAGAAGAACGCAGTTGAGGCACTGGAATTTTTTATATTATATTAATAAAGTAAAATAGCTTAACCAATGTAAAGTAATTGAATATAAGCCTACTGTTTATATAAATTTAAATAAGTTAAATATTATGTTAATTAGCTATTTAGCACTCCAACTGTTTTTTTTTTTTCTTTCCTGAATCTTGCCTTTGGATAGCCCTGGCTCATCTGTTCCCAATTCTGGTATTTTCTGATCTTGTAACTTCAGCTTAGCCTAACTAGCCCTGAATTGTCCTTAATTGTCTGAATTAGTTACTCATATATTGTATATAGTAAATTATTACTTGTATTCTTGCATTATTATATCTATAATTGCTTGTTACATATTCCTTATAATAGCTGATGCTAAATACTATATTCAGGCCTACTAAGGGAACTAAGATTTAGTGGCTGGTCTACAAGACATGTGAAATAAACAGAGTATCAAACTTTTAACTAGGTTCTAGAAGAATAATCCTGACCTCAAAACACTGAAAAAACCCTAGGTCTATTGGCCTCTATCTATGGTGCATGGCTTCTGTAACAGGAAACAGCTCTACTCTGTCCTTTGGGAAGTTGCCTTCTAGAAAACTTACTTCTGTTTGGTTATGGTATGACAATTATATTTTTTGATTCTGAGTTCTCTATGCATGAATGTTAAATTTTCATGGGAGGTGACTATACAAAAGCATTTTTCAAATCATGGTAGAAGAACTTACTTTTTTGGAAATTACCACTTTTTGAACTTAAATTTATCATATATTGCTTACAGTGAGGATCTACATTCCTGACCAGCATTTACTTTCAGTTCCTTTTTAATTACTTGAAAATCTACAGAAAGCTTAAATTTCATTGAAGAAAAGTGTGTAGTATTTTTTTTTTCTTTCTAGATGTTAAATATAGGTTTGAGTTATTGCCTGTTGAAAACTTATTAATAGTTTAGCAGGTAGAAGGATTCAACAGAGAAAAACTTCCTGTGATACATGCAATAGATTTAATTAGATTATTGGAGTTCACATTGTCATTTAAGATTACTGAAAGTTACACATTTCATAACATTTTAATTTTGCATACAGATTCTTTTCCTGCAATTATATCTTCACAGCTGCAATTCTTTATTCAGGATAAAGCCCTACTGAAGGCAATGAATATGTTATGTGCAAGTCATTCATTGCAAGATTGGGGCTGTAAAAGATCTGTTCATATATTATGATCTGTAACAGGCCATTCTATATCGTATGCAAAATATAAGGAATCCACCTATTTCTGGTAGTGGACCTTAAATATCTACTGAACACAGATATTAAAGAAACAGGTTAATTTTGTTCTCATTCTTCTCATAAAGCTTTTCATGCTCTGACACACTTCCTTCAGGTTGATGGACATTATACATCTTCAGTAAAACATTGACCACTATCCACAGACTACTCTCTACTTTTTTCACTATGTGCAACCTTTTGGCTGAAATAATCCATGTATTGGACAGTGCATTGAGTGGCTGTTGCCTTGTATAAGGAAGGCAATGAGCGCTCAAAGATTAAAGTGTTTTCCCTTCCTCATCAGAAATTTTTTCATTGTCTTTTTGTGATTTCTGTAGGCAGGTGCACTGTTGAGGAAACTACTAAAGTTTTTGGTTTTTACAGAAGGTTTACACTTTTATGAGTGCATTTCTATATTATTTCTACTGCCTTTGTCAGTAGTTGTTCCCCACCTTAAAGTCATGTTTCAAGTAAATGGAGCTATAGGCTACTTTCACATTTTGTGGTTGGTCTGAGAAGTTACATTGGACCTTATATTTACATACTAAAGATTAAACCCTTATATCTTTCTCCATTTCCTTGTGAATACTGCCATAATATTGACTTTTGGAGGCTTTATATTTCTATTGCAACCTTCGTAGCAAATACCAGAAAGTATGAAAGGCCCTTTTTAAAGAATTGAAATATAGACTCTTATTTTTATATCTACTTAAATTTTTACTAGAATTTTCACATCATATGATCCCTGACACTATAAGCAAGAAATAACAGGAATCAACATAAAATGAAGCTAGAGTGATGGAAAGGTCAAAGTACTCAGTTTACTACCATTTTGTGTCAAATGTAAGAGGCGTTGAAATACCAATACTGTACTGCGATAACATATTAAAAGAAAGAAATTACACCAGTATGAATCATTTCTCAGAAATATGACTGTTAGAAAGAGAAGGGGGAGAGTTTTAACCCCCTCTTAGCTTATGAGACAATATCAGAATATTGCTCAAAAATCCTTTGATGAAATATTTTCTAACTAGAGAATCTCAGCTAAGTGGAAACTGAAATTCTCCTGAAAACACTTTAACTTTGGCAAAACTTCTGTCAGGTGATTACCTAAGTTCCTGGAGGAGAGGACACAGAGGAGAGAAGATATTGACCACCCTCAGCTCCACTACCCCAATAAAGGGTCCATGGAATATGGTAAATGCAGAATGAAGCCACTACCTTGTGCGATTCAAACCATGAACTTAGGCTTTGATGGCCTACATTCTGCTGGTATGCCAAGTACCTCATGATCTTGCCACTTTTGTCAGGGTAGTGCTGTTTTTCATGTGATGTAGAGCCCTACTGTTTTTTGGCCGTTAGTTTGGGATCTCCATGTGCACAGAAACCCATAATAGCCAGGTTACTCTGACTAGGCAGACGCTGGGCAGGTTGTGTTGGAGAGCTGAAGAGTGATGTTTAAATGCATAATAGCTCCAAAATGTCTGTGGGTCTCTGACTTGCTATATAAGTGCTGCATAGCGTTTATGGATATACATATCTAGGAAAAATAAAATGAATAGGGGAGTTGCTGCTTTTTGGATTTCAGCCTTTCTAGTATAGTGTGCAGATCATTGGGATGCTTATTCCTGTAAGGAAATTTGCCTTTTTTTGCTTTCTCGTCATTGCTGAGAATTTGCAAGAAATCAGAACTCAGTTATGAAATGGAAGTGTTGTTTTCCAACCAGATCTAGTTTTCATTCTAACTGAACACTGAAGAGCAAAGTGCATTTTATAAGTCCATCTAAGCACATAGGTGAATTGACACATTCAAAGTCTGAGAGATTTCTGTGCTATTTGAATTTTGAAGTTAGATGTCCATCACTAAATTAAATCAAATCTTTCCCTCAGTACTAATTTCCCGTTACTGTAGTCAGTTCCTTTATGCTCTCCTGAATGCTTGAGTGGAGAAATACAGCTAGGATACTTTTATATATGCCCATTCTTAGCTAACGGCGTATTAAAAGCCACTTGTAATATTCTGTTTTATGTATAACAAAATCATAGTTTGAAAATGCAGCCCAGTTGCTTACGCTGAAATCTGTGCTGAAATTTTAAATCATTAAAATGCTGACGTTTACCCTTTGAAATTAATTAGGGTTACTGCAGTGTTATAGGAATTTCTGTATATAGGGAATGCTTGCAGTACTGAAGTAAAATTAATTACTTTCAAAGGGTAAATATCAACATTTTAATGACATGTACTGTGACTGCCAATGTTTTAAAGGCTTTCCATGGGCTAATTTTCCAAACGAGCCTGGGATCTTCCAGCTTTCCTTGCTGAAAGGGGAGCTTGCACGTGATTCTGAATTTCAGGCCTTACATAAGCACTATATGCAAGGCCAGGTTTGCTCCCTCTTACCCATGTTGAAAAATATCTTGTTCAGCAGTTATTCCCATTGACTTCTTGAGGTTTCATTTGAAAAAAAAATAAAGAAAGTACAAAATGAGGTGAGGAGTGCTTTTTTGGAAGCATACACCCAGCTAGTTTAAAATACATATTGGCTATTTCTAAAGAAATCTTATATTTTAACAGTGGCAGCTTGACAGATTGAACAGAGGATTGCTTGTATATTAACTGGCTCTGCTACAAAAGACACATCCATGGAGGGTACAAGCCCTCTGGCATGTCAATCATATGTAAACAGAATGATTTCTTATTGCTTTCTCCTAGCTCTTCCCCCTGAAGTGGTGCACATTGCCCTCTGAATTCCCAGCAGGTTGCTATGCCAGCCAGCGGAAATAATTCAAGACAGGTAGATTGCTTCGCCCTGTGAGCAAGTTCATGTCAGCTACCTGCACTAGAAAAAGCTTTCCTCTTAACAGCATGGATAGACCAAAAGTATTTCAGTCTTGCAATTATAAGTGCAAGGACTTCCATCATAGGAGTGAAGGTTATGTAAACAGGTATGCTGTACGCATTTATCTAGCCCCTTCTGGTTTTCCCTGCGTTCCCTTAGTGTTCTTGTAACCACACTCTCCCCCTTTGTTTAATGGGTAGCACTCAGTCAAGTGTATCAGCCGCGGGACCTTAATAAGGTTTACTATTTTTAAATGTAACCTTATGGCAAACAGTGAAACAAGGGCAAGACAAATCCCAGTGGCATCTTCTTTCTCAGAATGCAATATGGGACCAGAAATGCGTAGATGGGGTGATGTGATTTTGGTCTGCCTTCAGGACAAAGATAGATCTAACAGAATATCAAATAAGAAATGGATATCTGCATTTCCTCATAGTGCTGATCGTACTCCACCTGCTGCTTCAAACTGACCTCACTGGAGGCCTGAACTAAATATGGAATTTTATGGAAAGTATGAGGGGTGTAAGTGCTATTGCATTTCAGACCTCGTTATCATTCTGCTTCCTAGTTTTTACTTAGCCCTCTTGAATGTTGTTTTCAATATGTCACTGACACTCTTAGGCCACTGAAGGCATGAGTTCTCAGTAGCAGAGTAAATTGTGAATTTTGAAATGTTTTTGCAGACCTTGAGAGAAGTGGTATTCTTTTACATCCCAGTAAGACACAGGCAGGAAACTCAGAGCCAAGGACAAAAAGAAACTGAAAATTACGGTTTTGAATTAGCAGCCTTTTTCAGCAGAAAGGAGGGCAATAAACTGATGGAGAGTTACTTGAAATGCCTATGACTATGTGACTGTCACTGTGTAACAATGTCTGTGATTTTCAAAGGATCATCACTTTTACTACATTTAGCCAATTAGGAAAAGCTGTTTTAACAAAAATACTTTTTTAGTTTAAAATTATTTTTGCCTAAGCATCTTAACATTTTACTCTATTTTGCACTTATTTTCTGTAATAGTTCACTTCCAAATATTTAGGCTACTCTCCCAAGGATGATGTGAGTATATGCATTAATTATAAAGATGTGTGAATCACCAGGATACAATGATAAAAGAAAAGCTTCAGGGTCACTTCTCTCTTCTGCTTCTGAATGAAAAGAAAAACAAGGTTGTGGAGAAGATTCAATTTTCCTCAGATCATTGCTCTTCCCCCTTGAATACCACCAGACTGACACCTTTTGGCTTTATAAACAGTCCCCAGTGACTTCGCTTGTTACTCTCTGACCTACACCAGGTGAAGGTCTGGCTCCACGTTTTAAGATGTATTTTTCAAACATATTTTTCCTCCTTTAAAATATTTATTTGTATGTAGTTTATTAACAGAAAATGTTACTATAAACTGTTGGGAATTTCTGCTATAAAAAAAGAAGATTATAATTCTGCAGAATAGCTTGTTATACTTTATAGGGGGCAGTAGAAATGTTAACTCTGACCATGACTACACCTCTCCTGCAAGTATTTGATTTCCATCTAAGACTATGTGCATGGGCAACCCTTCCCACATACTACTGAATTTTTATGTAAAAGTCTTCATTTTTCAACTGTGAATCATGCATACCTCATGTCTTCCAATTAACATGTAAGAAACTACCTGCAAAATGATGCATCATTTCCTGCATAAATTCCTTCATTTTATAGGACTTCAGTTTAAGTTTAAAGTACAAATATATTAATATTTTAGAACTGAGAATCCTATCTTCTAGCTAAAGAGAAGTTATGGAGATAATTTACCCCTTCGCCTTTTTACATTTGTGGAGATTTTACACACATATCTTTACCAACATCTACAATACAATACTTCTCTCGTTCTTGCATGCTAGATAAGGTTTTGGGATACCTCCTACAAATGCGTAATGACTACAGAAAAATGCACTGTTGCGGGTTAACTAGTAAACGTACTGCCTCTCTTCTGACAAGAAACTATTGGTGCTGCATGCTGCCCTCTGAAGGAAACACCCTGGGGATTTCTGTACCAAAATGTTTTCTACTACCAAAATTGACTACAATTTTCAACTACCAAAGCATTTTCTTTAGTTTCATATGGCTATAACATTTGTCTTTTTCATCCTTTTTTCTGATGGCGGGGGTTTGAGGGAGACCTGCTTCTGAGGTGGGGTAGTTAGTGTCTTGTGTAACAAGAAAAGAATGACCACTGATTTGCAGGGATTTTTTAAGGGCCATTTGCTGTGTCAACGGCTATTACTAGTTTTTAATTTTTCTAAAAAATTAAATTTTAGCCGTTATTTACCATCAAGAATGAGAAAATGAGGGAAGATGTCTTTCATTTAAAAGTAGGCTGGTGTCCAGCAGTAGGTTATACATGATAAGGAGGATACTGAGTGAAACACTGTGCCCTGGGCTACCAGGGTGTTTGCAGTCTATCAATCTGTCATGGGTCATATTAGAAACAAGTAACTGCATACATGACTTAAGGATGAGTGAATTAATTAAGGGCTTCAGATCCTCAGAGGAAACTCCTTTGTGAGTACAGAGACAAAATTCCCTGTTTCTAATCTATTTTACTTTACATACTGTAGTAGTTAGAATGTACTATTCCTAAAGTCACTGAATTCAGAGTGGAGTTCAGTCTCTCCTTCACCACCTAGGTGCATAATAGGCCTAAATTAATATATACTAATATGCTTTGTGATTATTGAATAAGTTACTATATACAGTAAATATAATCTATTAGTTCTGTTATAAGTTTACAATGATAAATGTGTATGTGCTAGTTTCATACGTATTTTATCATTCAAGTTAGTATGTGTTGAATTCAATATAGTCACTGCAGTCTGAGAGGGGCTGAGTCAGATAACTAGTGAAGAGGGTTTTTTTATTAATTTGTAATATATTTTAAAGAAAAAAATTTCTTATGAGATTTCAAAGAGACTTCACTGGATTATTGAAAAAATAGCTTTTGTAATATTTGTTTAATATTCCAGGGTTGCTGCAGCAAAGATTGCATCTAAGTTCTTAAAGCACAGGCACCACAGTCCTTTAAGGACAGGTGATAAATACTTAGACTAGGATTGTGAAGAAAAAGTATGTTTTTGAATCTGTGCCATCGCAGTCCTAACTGTCCATTCAGAAGGTCTTCTAGTCTCTGAACACCTTGCACGCACTCCACATTTCTCCAGACAATGCTTGCTGTGTGTAGTCTTTGCCTTCTTCCTACTGCAATGGTGCAACTTTACAGACTTGTTGCTCAGAATTTAGCCAAGTGGATGAATTGAAAAGCCAGGAAATCCTGGTATAAATTTCTCAGGTAAGGACATTTTAAAAAATATAGGTCCTATAGTCAAGTTTGTAAGCTCTTGCTGGTAAGGTTCTTTGTTTCGAGAAGTACTGAGTATGTAGGAACTCCACTAAAGAAAGCAAAATTTTCTCTTTCACCAGCAGCTGCTTTTTATTTTGAAAATCAAGTTTTTTAGAAGCTAAATCCTAGCTACCCAAAATACTAAAACTGTAGTCCCAGTGCTTCCGCCGACATTCAGAGTCTGATGTATACAGTTCCCGGCTACTGATAAACTGCAAAAACAGCCAGATCTTCCCCAGTAGCCCAGGACAAAGAATTTCACCCAATATCTTTCTGTTTCCTGCCTGTAAACTAGGAGGACATCCATGTATGCCCCAGTTGTGTCTAGGTCTCTAATTTCCCTGAGGAAAGCAAGCAAATAAACACAAATAAAACAACAACAACAGCAAACCAGCCCTCAGCAGTATGACACGGTGGGTAAAGGCAAGCATCAGATCTGTTTTGGTTTGCATATCTGTGATATGGAAGTACTATTTCAATGGTTTTGGGGGACTCTAGCAATATTCCGATTAATTATAAAGCATCAAGATACTCAGCTAGAAGGTGTTGTATCTATATAAAGAAGTATTACCATTTTGATATAGCCAGAATGTAATTAGGATTAAATGTTTTCTTTAAATAAAGAAAAGATCTTTTTCTCCGTGCAGGTTTACTGAAGAAGGCTGGTATCTCTTTGCAGACAGCTCGAATGGAGAATTTGGTCAGATTGCCGACATTGCTACCCCAGTCATCTCCCTTACTGGGCCCAAATGCAAAATGGTATTCTGGAACCATATGACCGGTGCAACAGTAGGTTCTCTGCAGGTAAGGATAAGCTTGGGTTTTTTTTTACTGCCTGACATTTCTGTGAGAAAATTCATACATTGTAATTTAGTTTCATTAAACCTAGACTACTAATAAATGAAAATGAGTAATTACTAACACTCCAACACTCCACTGCTCTCAATATGTTATGATCTGAAGGAAGCATTAGCTTGAGTGAGCTGTGGAAAATGTGACTTTTTACAACAGGCTAAAATGATGACCTTTGTACATATACCATGGATGGAGCTTCTGAACAAGAAAAATCCTTGTACTGCACAATAACCTTTGACAATAAAAAGCTTTGGTAGATATGTGAACAGCAAAGTTTTTGGCTGTGTGTGATGGGAGCACTAAAAAGAAATAATTGCATTCAGATTTATTCTGATGAGATTTTGTAGAATTGACTTGTTGTTATGCTATTCTTTTGAAAATTTTAACATATATTCTTCAAAGGTTAATGATACTAAAACAAGCAAAATTGAGATATTTGAGATATTAAACACAGCAAAATTTCTTACCTACAGTCTTTTATTTTAGAATAAAAGCACTTATATAAAAGAAATTTAACTTGTTCAGAAGCTTATTGACCAAATTCCTGCAAAGTGACTGAATAAACAGCAACATTATTCTAAAAAAATTTATGCCATAAATCTGAGTAACTATAATGACACTTCCATTGACTATTACACAATAACAACATCAGAAATTGATTGTAAAAATATTCAGAATAAAATACTTGATCATGTGCACATCCAGAATCAAACTGGTAATTCAGTGAACTTCAAATGCATCCATAAGCCAGGGATGATCTGGCCAGTGTGTGAGAGTTTAACTGTACAAAGAAATTCTCAGTAGCTCAGTTACCTCCAGTTACTCTAAATAACAAAGTGCAATTTCAATAAAAAGCTGGCAGAGTTCAACTGTTTTGAAGATGAAATTAAAATGCAATTTTGATATTAGAACTGAAATGAAGGTTTCCTTGACCCCACATGTGTGACTTGCTAGATGTTCAGAGGAAGCATGTTCTGCGTTTTCATGAATTTTTTTAACCAATTTTCAGCAATATCACTGAATTCTTCCAAGTAGGTAATGCAGATGCTAGGGTACTTGGCAAGTAAACAAATCCTAATTCATCATAATTAGTAGGAGGTCGTAGAATAAAGATGGTTTGTCCTCAGACTTGGAACAGGTTGATTCACTTTGGCTTCTTGTATTTGCTCCAGTACCCAAAGCTTCTGTAAAACCTAGGAACCCACATTACTTGGAAGCAAGTCCACAGAGTGTTTTGTAGAAAGTAGCAGCAAATCCTATCGAGCCGTTTCCAGTATTACGCTGTGAAGGTACCACTCCAAAGGCAAATGTATATACATTTTTTTCTCAATTCCAACATGAGAAACGACTGTTTCACTCTATCAGTTGCGACTTAATGGATTTTAAGACATATTAACAAATCTTTGCATCACAAAATCTTTGCAAATACAAAATCTTTGCTTTTAAACATTGTAAATAATGGCTTTTTTTTAATTTTTCAGTGAATAATGAATGTAGGAATAACCCAGAATATAAAATTATTTGGGTAATCTATCATTATTTTCTTATAAAGGTTGTCAGTATTATATGAATGTGAATCTTTTTTGTGGTTGAAAATCACTGAAGTTCTGTCAGTCTCATCCCCCTTGACCACCATATTTTTAATTTACAAACTTTGATTTTTGAATGTTAGTCTGTATCAATCCATAAAATATCATATAGGACATGTCCAAGACTCTCCATTCTGCTGTTTGCCCGAATGGTTGCCTTGCTGTGTTTCTATAACTTTCTTAAACACTGAGTAGTTGCTGCCTTACTGTGCAACCCCCATGAATATTTCTTGGACCATTTCTGGTTTCTGCTGTCTGACTTGGCCTGGATAACGCCACCACAGTAGAGATGCTCAATCAGAGTAGCTATTTTTTTCAGTAACTTACAATGTAATCAAAATACATAGGGCCTCCAAGTGCCTTAGGGTACAGGGAAGCCTTGGATTTTAATAGGACATAAATTTATGGGCATATTTAGCTCTAAAATTTTAACCTTTAGCATGATATAATAGCAAATCTGGATTTCTGATGAAGGACTTTGATTTAAGGTGTAAACCTTAGTAAGTAATCTACATTGTATATAAAAGTGTGTATTTGTATGTGTCTATATCCCCACATAGTCACAACACATTTATAGCTATATTCATATTCATATACAGTGTATATATGAGTGTAAGAGACTTTTTTTTCTTTTTCAGCACACCTTATTCTCTCCAATAATGTCCATAATCCCTATTTTTTTCTATTATTTTCTTTAAAATTCATGGCTTCCTTGAACAACTTCTTTCTTGTCTACAAAGCCAGATATCACTTTGTTTTCCTGTTCTATTTAATATATTACACCTACTTCTTTTGTTCCTCTGGATTGAAAGCGCTTCAGTGGGAGGATATGCTCTTTGCCTGGCAGAAGTTACGTGCTGTACAGTACCATATACACTCATGGGACTGCATAAATTTTCCAAAAAATGCCATTTTTTTCATTAAGATGAAAAACGTCTGGGCCACCCTAAGAAGATTACACAGAGTAGCAATAAATCCTTGAAAGCAAAGGTGGTTCAGGCAACTGGTGAAGTGATTTTTAGCTCTATGAGCACTAGCTGGAGACACAACTTGACACACTTCATCAAACTTCCCTCTTGTCATTATTGTTAGCTCAGTTGAATTTGGATGGCCCTGGAGGTTAGAGTAAAATATATTTAGGGCTTTGTGCTCATGTGGAAAAGTGTCAGCTTTACCCAGCTCAATGACTGTTCACTGGGGTTAAGAAATTAATGAGTCTTCCATTGTTCAAACAGATGAAGTTTGGCATATGGATGGAAAGAACAGGTTTTTATTTGTAGGGGGAAAAAAAAAGGTTGTTTCATGTAGAATCAGAATATTAAATATATCCTGGAACTGTAATGGTGCAATCTAATACAATCTAATAGAGGCATGTACTATTATATTATTTATTAGTTTGATTTTTTGTGCTATTTTCTGTGCTTTACAAATGGATCCTGTCCTTTTGCTGAGAAATTTTTATTTATGGCTAGCTATTTTTTACTGTAGATAATTTAACGGGATAAATCACTCCAGAGAAGGCCCTGAGCTGAGCGTACACTCCTGAGGAAATCAGAAAAACCTGAAGAAGAATTTTCTTAAAATATTGATTTACACTGTCAATCCTTTTGCATTTGATATTAAATGGCGATATAGGAGTAACTTCTGTCAGAGACCTGAAGCAAAATTGTTTAATCTTAATGAATCTGAGGTGAATTAGCATTGGAAATACTTTTTTGTGATCGAGAGTTATCTCCTTTTCAGGTATTCAGTAAAACTGGTAACATGACTTCTAAACTGTGGACTCAGAGTGGCAGCCAAGGTACACAGTGGAACAGAGCAGAAGTGTTCTTAGGCGTTCGTTCAAGTTTTCAGGTGTGTATATTCTTATTTTATGTGCTTTATAGTCAGTCAGCTGGCTTTAAGTACTTTTGTCTTCTGCATTTTTCCCCTTCTCATTTTTCTTTTGCCCCATACACATACTGTATCTCCTCTTCTGCATATTCAGTAAAGAAACTCATGTTCTTGGTCTTCTTCAGTCTGGGTTGGAGGCAAATCTTTGAAGGGGAATGAGACATTTCTGATCAGATTATGATATCCCTTTTTAAGACAGAGAATCCTCTCTATCCTTGAATCGAACTCAGGTTAGAACTATTCCAATTCCTTCTCCTGAGTGTGTAGTAGAATTATATTTGTTTTATGAAAAAGGAGTCTTGCGCACCATGCTATCTTCAAAATAGGAGCTGACTCCTACGCCTCTTAGTGCCACTTAATCGTGGGTATACCATACTTTGTTGTGGCCTTCTAGAAAAGAGACATCTTGGAACATATTTTAAAATGAGTTACATTATCTGATACATAAAGGTGACTGATTCTGGTTGGCTAAAAATTGCAGTAGCTTGTAATACAACATTATTAGAGAAAATAGTGAGATAAGCTAAAGAGAATGCAGTCATCTGTCTAGGATGGCTTTTAATGAGGCTTTAACATTCTTGTTACATTCGTGGATGACTCAGACTAATATTTTTCATACGTACTTTGCACATGTAAGTGGAACTCTTGCTATTAATTCAAGAAGAGCAGGAACTTGTATCTGTTTGTGTTAGTCACTTTCTTTCTCTTTACTGTACTTGCTTGATGTTAGATGGTGGTCCTTCAATATAGTGACAGATCTGTACAAGCAGTGATACATGCTTAGATAGGCCCTTACTCTGGGAGTAAGGACTGGTGGCTCCATATTGCAGGACTTGAAAGAACCATCATAGTCTCTGTTCTATTCATTTTGTATATATAAGTTTTTATATATCTATCAGTGCTTTACTGAAATATCTCTGTGATTTTTATTAGATTGTTTTCAGGGCAATACGTGGTGTCAGTTACATGGGAGATGTGGCAGTGGATGATATTACCTTTGAAGATTGTTCCCCTTTGCTCATCCCAGACAGACCTTGCACATTAGATGAATTCACCTGTGCCAACAAGTACTGCACCCCAAAGGATAACCTGTGTGATTTTGTAAATGATTGCGCAGATAACTCAGATGAGAGCCCTAACATTTGCAGTAAGTATGGTAGTTATCATAAATAACTGTGCCTGCTGTGAATTGTTAAGGCCTGAATACTGTTGCAGCTCATCAGCTAAGAAAGCAAACATTTAATTATATTCCTTGGCTTTTAGAGATTTTAAATTAGTATTATTTAATATGAAATCATATGATTGAAAGTAAAAAGTGCTGTTAGTTGAATTTCTTAAAATAATTCAGAAAACAGCTGTCTTTAAAAACAGAATAAGTACCTCCTGCTTTCCATATGAAGAGAGTATATTGAGAGTGAAATACCTTAATACCTTTGGGATATGAGGAATGTACCTCCTTTGATATTTAAGGGCTGTCAAGTCTCTTAGCGAATCATTTTAATTTGAATATGGCACAACTTGGGTTTTTACAAGAGAGAACAAGAAGTAGCATATGTAGCACAAGATGTTTTATATCAAATGGATGCTTCTCTGAAAAAATGGATCACAATATTGTTTAGGTATTGCTAACACTTTCCTTTTTATAGTAAAAACTTTGGAAGTGCTCATACAACCAAATCTGAATTGTTTGGTACAATATGGATAGCTGCCTCATTTTTATTGAGCTTATGAACACAGTTCATCAAATTCTCAGTGAATACAAATCTATGAAGCAAAGATGATGTGCTGATACAACACAGCAAAGAGACTATCCTTTTTTGCTGGCACTCCTGTTAACTAATCTCTTGGTGACTTCCACACCAGGTATATCATTTAGCTATTTGGGGACCAGTGCTGATCTGCTACTAGAAATGAAGAGTGTATCAAGTTGGAATTACTTTGTTGAAAAAGATTCTAATATTTTGTAATTTATTTCCTGAAATATTAAAACCTTTCTTTCTGAATTTGGATTCCCTGATTTGCCTATTTCCCATGAGACACCATCAGTCAGATAGAGCCTGAAGCGTTATGAATAAAATGATTCAAATAGGATGTCCGAATTTAGTGTTGCAATCTCTAAATTAAGTATTTCATTCTGATTCCCCATTGGAAGAGTGAAGAAATGAAACAGTCCCATAAGCAAAGTTTTCCAGTGCAAGGTGCTCTCTTACACATTGCTTTTAAGTAAAAAATTGGGTGGAATATTCCTGACTAGATCTTAACAGGGAGATTTACAGCACAGTAGTATGGAGTCTTAAAAGGACAGGGTAAAACTTCTACTGCTCAGAATCACAAAATGGTTGAGGTTGGAAGGAACCTCTGGAGATCATCTAGTCCAACCCCCCTGCTCAAGCAGGGTCATCTAGAGCACATTTCCCAGGATCACGTCCAGGTGGGTTTTAAATATCTGCAGCGAAGGAGACTCCACTACCTCGCTGGGTGACCTGTTCCAGGGCTCAGTCACCCTCACAGTAAAGAAGTTTTTCCTCATGTTCAGATGGAACTTCCTGTGTTTCCGTTTGTGCCTGCTGCCTCTTGTCCTGTTGCTGGGCACCACTGCGAAGAGCCTGGCCCCATCCTGTTGACATCCTCCCTTCAGATACTTATACACGTAATGAGATCCCCTCTCAATCTTTTCTCCTCCAGGCTGAACAGGCCCAGCTCTCACAGCCTTTCCTCATAGGAGACATCCTCCAGTCCCCTCATCATCTTTGTAGACCTCTGCTGGACTCTCTCCAGTAGCGCCATGTCTCTGTTGTACTGGGGAGCCCAGAACTGGACACAGTACTCCAGGGGAGGCCTCGCCAGGGCTGAGTAGAGGGGGAGGATCACCTCCCTCCACCTGCTGGCAACACTCTGCCTAATGCACCCCAGGAGACCCTTGGCCTTCTTGGCCACAAGGGCACATTGCTGGCTCATGGACAACTGTTGTCCCAGGTCCTTTCCAGCAGGTCAACCCCCAGCCTGTACTGCTCCATGGGGTTATTCCTCCCTAGGGGCAGGACTCTGCACTTGCCTTTGTTGAACTTCATGAGGTTCCTCTCTGCCCAACTCTCCAGCCTGTCCAGGTCTCTCTGAACAGCAGCACAGCCCTCTGGTGTATCAGCCGCTCCCCCTAGTTTAGTATCATCAGCAAACTTGCTGAGGGTGCACTCTGTGCCTTCATCCAGGTCACTGATGAATAAGTTCAATAGTATTGGACCCAGGACTGACCCCAGGGTGTCCCACTAGCTACAGGCCTCCAACTAGACTTGGTGCCACTGATCACAACTCTCTTGAAATAGGTATGCTGCTTTAAATGTCCACAACATACTGGAGAGCTTTAGGTTTCTTTTATTGGTGGTATGTCTGCATTATCTATTTAGTAAGGTAGAAATAAATATTATAGCACTTGCTGAAAACATTCCTTTTTGCAAAAATGGTAATCCATTTTTTCTTCTATTTTGTGTATAGTGTACTTTATATAAAATATGAAAATATTTCCATCAGTTCCTTTTCATTCTCTAACTATTTCCCCGTTCCTACACAGGAAAATTGTTAATTATAACTTCATGAATAAGCATGTTTTCCACTTTTCCTTGAATTTCCTACTATTCCTTTTCTGGTCAAAGACATTATCTCTGTGAGAGATCTTAGGGTGACTTCCCTGCTGTCAGTGGTCCCTGACCTCTTTTCACTCCCTTTAAAGACATTAACAGATTACTTTTTTTTAGGTTGTAGATAAGTGCAGGAGAAATCATCTCCTGTTTTCCATAAAATTGTCTTTAAAAAGATGATTTAAAAATGCATAAATTGTGGCCACATTGCTCCTTTAAATCTTGATGTATGAATCCACAATTTAATTTTCCTTTAAAGAAAACTGGAGGACCTTGTAGACAGATCTAATCTTTGGTGCACAATAAATAATTCAGCAGCTCACTCCTGCTCTTAGGAAATTTCTGTTAATATACAACTTTTTATATTCATTTCTTATATTTTAAAATTTGATTATCAGGTTAAGATAAACAAGATGAGAAAATACCTGAAAAATACTTCTTCAGGGAGTATTCCCCTTTGTAAATTTGGTGGAAGAGCTGTGGAAATGCCTATATAAATATATTGCTGGCATATAATGCCAATATATTATTCACTCCTTCTGTTGCTTTGAATTAAGACTATTATCTATGTATTCACTTCAGATTGCTTTTTGAAAGAGAAGAGGGTCCAAAAAATAATAACATAGAAAATATGTGTTTACATTTCCAGTTCTGTGCATGTGTTTTAGCAGAATAAATTATGAATCTGGCTAACTTTGTTTCTATTTTTAAGACATAAAAATAAATCATCCCTTATTGCTGGTGGCTACACACATTTGCAATACTGTAGGTTTTCCTTGCAGGGGGGAAATTGTTAATTTGTTATCAGTGAGATAGGGGCTTTATAAGATTAGATTTGAGCATGATTATCCTGTTGTTTTACTACATGGCTTCTCCATGAATGTCTCTGTGTAAATATTAAAGCAGAATGATTACTCCTGCAGTCTCAGTCCAGAATAAGGACTATAAAATAGTCAGGATCAGTGGCTTAGTGGCAAAGAGAAAGACTTGTGAAAAAAAATTCATGATCATAAAGCTGTTTTCTTTTCAATCACTATGTCAGTTCTCCAGGAGCTTAAGACAGGAAAACGCTTGTATGAATTTTGCTATGTTAACCCAACGTTTCTAGTTCCATAACTGATGATGAGATTTCAGCCAAGCTTCAGGTTTGGGGTTGATGGGTTTGGACTAACTGCTGATGTGGTTTAGAAGAAAGAAAATTTCTATCATTTTGAAATGTAAACTTAAAAGGAAAACAACAAGAATTTTAACTTTGATGTTGCAGTTCCTATAAATATTTATGATTACAAAGAAGATGGGTTCCATTGTCATCACAGTGTTTAGTTTTATGCTACATTTGTTCTATTCAGCCCTTTTGATAGTCAAAAAGATTTTATGTTCAGGTCATAATCCAGGAGTGTCCCAAAGCCAGTTTCTCAGCTAGGAGGCATTTTCCTAGCTTTCTGAATGTAAGCCTTGTGTTCTAATTAACACAGAAAAAAGTTAACGCTGTTTTCACAGTTCTTCATAAGACAGTCTTCTTTCAAAGAGAACCTAACTGTGAGATGCACAACTTTCCGCTCTTTGTGATATTTTTTCATTCCATGCAGCCATCAGAGCAGAGTTGTTTTACTGCTGCTGAAGCAAAGAACCTTGGCTTGAAATCCTCAACCTTAGAAATCTGAGGAAGCCTTTAGCAGGCCAAAGCATGATAGATCAAAGCAGAAACAGGCAGTTTTGGCCAAGCACAGCAATTGTGTATAAAAGACATGAGAACTGCAGTTTCAAGATATCTCCAAAGTAGGTTTTAGCAGTAGACCTTCATGGACCACTAGCTCTAGCTGTAGATGCTGTTGTTTCCTACTTGCACAGAGCAATCATAACTTTGTTATTGAAATCCTTTTGCGCTAGGTTAAAAGAATCTAGTCCCTAATCTTTGCAATATACCTGTTACAGCATATTAGTAGGACTATATCACAAGATGATCTCACTAAGTGTAATTCACAACATCTAGGCAGAGCTGAGGCTGCTGAGATATGAACTGCACATCCTAAAGCTGTTAATTACTACTGAGAGATCTGTGCCTTGCTTTTATTTCCTTTGTAGAGAGCTGTTTTTAGTTAGATGTGTGACCTTGGACTTCAGTGCTGTAACGTAAGTCAAGAACACATTTTAACAGATACACTGAGAAGGAGTCCAGTGTTTAGGAATTATTCCATGACTGCTACTGAATGAGTGATTCAGGTTTGGAGTTTTCTTTAAATGTTGTAACATCACTAGTACTATAAGTGCATGAGAACAAAAATATCCACAATGATGCTGGAAAAGTAATGGGTGGTAGCACTGCTTCAGCATTGTCTCGAACTGCCAGAGTCCATCTTATGCAGTTTGAGGATACTAGTGCATGACAGCAGGACCTCTGAAGCAGCTCTGGTTGGACTGAGATGTGCATGCCATCCTGAAGCAGAAATGGTGTTTTATGAGATCTAAGAAATTAAAGTTTGTGAAAAAGGCTGTAGGCAGTAGTGATTTTCCAGACGATTTTCCAGACTGAAATGAGTGCCAGTGCAGGTGGCTGCACTTGTGAGATGTTTGGTTTTGTCTGCACCTGATTAATGTTTCGTTTACCTCACCAGTGTGCTTCTGAAGTGAATCTCTCAGCTGTTTTTATTTACCATACGATGAACTAGTTTCCTTTCACTAGAAAATAAATTGAAAGATGAGCTCAAGGAGGGCATCTAAAGCAGTTTAACCACTAATGGTTGTTCATCCCACAAGATCAGTCTAGAAGTTATCTGAAGATATCCACCTAACCACCCTATCCGGCATGCCACAATTTCTTCAGTGCTAGGCCTTTTGCTGTACAGATATGCTCCTATAACTTTGTACTGCTTGTTCACATAAATATAGCTTTTATTACCCTGAGATGTATGAGTTCCAGCTTGCTGCTCTTGGATAGTTTCATTCAGAACAGTGTTTATTTCAAAATACGTAAAATAGATTTTACATTAGGTAAAGAGTGCTTATATTAATTTATTCAACCAATTACAAAGGGTCATAGTGACCTTGTGTTATGTGTCCATCAGAGAAGAAAAGTTCTTCCAGTTCATGCGCATGTAGCATCTCAAGCTTCTAGGTCATACACAAGGGAGAAGAGAAGCATCAAAAGCATGAAATGCCTATTTCTATGTGAAATAGCTCGATAGGGAGTGGAGGAAATTCATGTAAAACTCTAGATACAGCTTCTGGGATAAGATGCACTGGTGAGAGAAGAGAACCTTCTGCCTTGTCTCAAGGAGGAGATTATTCATTTTCATGTTGTTTAAAGGGAATTTGTATAAAGGAACACAGCATATTATCAAGTAGTTAGACTTTGTCATCTGATTTTCAGTTTCTTTCTTTCTGTATTATGAAAATAATACAGAAAATAACATTACTTAATAATGTCTTTAAAATAACATTACTTAGTAACCTAGAGTTTCCAAAGCATTATTTTACATTATGAAACTGGCAAAAAAAGTAGCATAGAGCTTTCATGTACCAGCTGCAGTTCTCAAAAGCATCTTCCTCATTAATTTTGCCAGCTAACAGGAAACTCCAGAGTTCAGAGTTCATTTCCCCAGTTGTAGACTGAAATTATAATTTTCAAATTGTGCAAATACAAAGGGTATAACTTAAAATAGTTTAAATTTTGCTCCATTTGATTGCTTGTTTGGTTACAAAGATTCATTAGGTCTTTTGTGATCAGTATAATGCAAATCATATATCTACTATTAAGATTTTCTTAAATTATTAAAGTCATCTAATAGACTAATTCATTACCCATGTGTCACCGCTTTACAGACAAAACGATTAGCTTTGCTTTTTCACTTCATTACTCAGAGTTCACAGTTTCTCGTAGACGTGTCTGCTACCCAAGGTTTAACACACAGGTGTAAAGTCCTCTGCTGTAACTTAGGTTTCTAAGCAGGCTACCTGAGATGTCTTTTTTCTTCAAAGTAAAGGCTCGCTTCCAGGCTGAGGTTCATATCATTTAAAGTTATTTGTTTAAGTTAATCGGATAAATTGTCTTGTATATATGCCTTTTTTTCTCTACAGAGAAATCCTACAGGGACATCTACATTTAGATTAAATAATTCACACAATATGTAAAGCATTAGCAGGGATATTAAATGCTTATGTACTTTAAGGAACATGTCTATAAAATAATGTCTTTAAAATAAAAGTTAGTTGTATGCATGAGTTTTTTTATTGACTAGAGATGAAATTTGTTAAGTAGTTGAAGGAATTTCTTTAATTATAATCCTGAAATATGAAGGGACTAAATGATCACATGGTAAAAGATGAGGATTTATGAGTTTGATAGGCAGTTACATTCAGGTAAGGTAAACTATAATTATGTTTTGAATAAGTGGCAGGGCATCAGGGACTTATTTTTTTATTTAAGATGATAGTACCATATTTGCAGACTAATTTAGAAAATAGTGAGGAAATTTTTGCTTAATAGTCCATATTTTAAAGATAAAGTTTCTAGCTTCTTTTTCAGCCACGTGACCTCCACAAGTTAAAATCTAAGAAAGAAAGCTTTTATCTGATTCCAGCCTCAGATTTTAGAGGTAGCTGTATTGTTTTGGTCCATGTGTGGACACCATGGATGTTAACTTCTTGGCTTCATTACTGAGACTTCTGACCATTTGCCAATTAAATAAAGCTACTTTTAACTTGCTGAACTTTATCAGACCCCAGAAGAGGCTCAGGTTTTGTTTATATTTTAGGAGAAAGCTTTTGTCATTTTTTACATTGTCAGACCAAATGACCCATTCAGTTTCCAGGTTTATCTTCAAAGCACTTTCCTTTCCAGCCATAATAGTAAAAATATTCAGGGCACAGCTGAAAGTCTCTTGAAGTCTCTGGCAAGACTCCAGCTTATTTCAGCAAGTTTAGGTTTGCTTGGTAATCGTTATAATGAGGTTATAGATGCATACAGGGAACAAAAATATGTAACTTAAACTTTTGTAATAGTGTAATTGTCTTAACCTTAATTATGTGCAGAGTTGACTTACCATGCTGGCTGTTTTGACTTTCTACTTTGGAAAATAGCTATATATGTCATATAAAATCAACCAATTAAGTCAGCTTTCTTTTTTCCCTAGGCATTAAATTTGAGAAGTGCAGATAATCATCTGTGTTTGCATATTGGCTAATAAAATGTGCGTGTGAATTCTTTAGGAAGCAAACACTTAGAAAAAAGTTAGTTTAAACAAGAGGTTACTGAGGAGTCAATGATTCTATCAGAAAAATCTAATTATTAAGAGGTTTTTTTAACAAAAGTAAACTAACCACATTTAGATCCAGCTCAAAGTTATCACACCTACATTTGGGTATTAGCTGTTTGTGTTTGCATGCAGGCTCTGACTCTGCAGTGCTCAATACGGTCATTTGGGTGGGATTCTGTTCCCTAACTATTTATTATCCCTTTCAGCACTCTGGGGATAGCCTTAAACTGCTTCTCCAAAAACAGGCTGATTTTCTGCCAATGTCTTAGATTCCCTAGGTAGCCTGATAGGTCACCAATTGGCCTCTACCTCTAAGAGTCTAAAGAGAGAGTCAACTCGCTATAAAATAGATTCAAAAAGAGGTTACTTCTCTTCCTAGAACTCTGTTGACTATAATGGGAGTGTAGACACCTACCTCGTATATACGCAGTTTTATCCTATCCCATTATTATATCCTAGAACATTAAAAATGCTCTGTTTAATAAATTGCACGGGTGTTTTTTCTGTGGAAGCATTTTTTTCATGGACAGTTTGTGTGCTAGGTTATAGTTCATTCTGCATAACTAAATTTTTGAAAAAAAATCTCTCTTTGTGCGTGCAAATGTCTTTCAGGCACATCTATTGGGCGCTGTGATTTTGAGTTCGATCTTTGTGACTGGAAGCAGGATGAAAATGATGACTTTAACTGGAACCTCAGAACTAGCAGTACTCCAAAAATGGGCACTGGACCAGCTGGTGATCATACCTTGCAAGAGTCATCTGGACACTACATTTTTATAAAGAGTTCATTTCTTCAGTTGCCAGGACAGAAAGCCAGGATTTCTAGTCCTGTGCTAAGCAGGAGGAGTAAAAACTGCAAGGTACATAGGGGTATGGTACTTTGGTTTCTAGATTGCACCAAGGTAATGCTCCTAAGACAGATAAAGATAATCATGGAGATTTTTTGAGAAAAACAAGCAGGTTGTAGAAGTATCAGGGCCTGATTTTATTTCCACTTTGAAATCATAAGAAAATATGCATCTTTCTGCCAACCACTAGAGAAAAAGAATTATTTGTATAGGTAATTAAGTACCTTGTGAGATTCAGGTGCAGCATTTTCAGGGTGAAGTTGGGAAGCAGTTTCTAAAACTGAAGAACTAAGGGGGTAAAAAAACCTAAAGAAGAGGTAAGGAATTACAATGTAAAGTTTTTTCAGCACTGGAATTGAAATGAGGAATTAATAGGGTAGTTGAAAGGAAATGTGAAGACATGAAGAGCTGTTTAAGGTGTATGTTGCCCTGGAATCGAGGGTAAAGAATATCATGACTACTGTGAGTAAAAATAGCATTCAGGCAGCATTATTTGTATACATAAATTTAAACACAGAAAATCAATATTTTGCAATTAACACATGAAGATCTATCTGTCTGATAGGGTAACAGGAATGTTTATTAGCTATCTAATTTTATGCAGTTACCTGTACTTTAGATCAACGGCTCTTTCATGTTCTGACGATATAATGGCCACTTTGCACTCCAGCGTTTGGAGCACCTTCACTACTAAGGATGGTTGGAATTTTTAGCCTATCCATTTGTGGGAGATACTCATCGCATAACTTTCTTGAGAGACAATACTCATGTCTTTATTTTTATAGAAGATATAAAATTTTATTGAGTTTATGCCTGTAAAACAGGATATTTAATCCTTTTATATTAGATTTCTGTGCACAGGAGTCTTATTTTGCGAGTTTACAGTTAGTCAGCTACTGAATCTTGCTGTAGTAACTGGATCTCTCAAGCGATTAATCTTGATGAATAGGATTCATTTTTTAAAAAGCCTTTGAACTGAACCAATTACATGATCATAGCAAAGTGCTCATCAGACTGAAGGCTACCTTAGCCTGAAATAGTCCTAAACAGATTTATTGCATATGCAGATGACATCTACACTGAAAACATCCAGTCTTTTACCTCTAGGTCCATTTATCTCATATTCACTATTTATGAGGCAAATGAAATACTGTTAAGAGTAATACTGTCTGAAACTCGGTAAGAGTTCTGATTGGTTTGAGATTTCTATTAAGGTTATTTGATTAAAATTCTTCTAGCCTTTTGACAATTCCTAACCCCTTTATAGATGAGGAATTCAGGAAATGTTAAACAGAAATGGTCTAATTTTGTAATATAAATAACACACAAATAATTTCAATTTGCCAAGGGCAAAAATTAATCCAGCCATTATGAAATAATCTCACAATTTGAGCCATGAGTTCATGTTTTCTAAGTTAATTTTCTAAATCCCTTAATGTATTAAAAAAAAAACAAGGAAAATTCTACTTGCTTTAGCTTGGAGACTTTTGCTTTTTTCATTCACCCCATATTTTAAAACATCTCTTTCCCAACTTTTTCTGTTTTTATGCTTTAAAAATAACAGTTCCACTGTTTAACTTCTATCTGCAATCAATAAAACACATACCCCAAAAAATCTGGAATAACTAAATGAAAAGTTCATATCTGAAAGTTTATTAAGTATCACACATTATATCCAATAAAATGCTTGAAGCATAACTGTAAGAAAAGCTTACTTTTTCGTATCTAAATACAATTATAAAAAAATGGGAATTTCCTATATCGAGGGGTGTTTATATGTTCCATTGTCAAAGGTTCTACATCCATAATAAAGCCTGCAACAGTGAGTCATATTTATGACATTTGATAGTAGTTTTCAAAAGTTATAACCAGTTCTGAAACTTCCTTTACAAAATGGAGCAAGGGAAGTAGACTTGCCAGTAAAGGAGATTGTATGAATGAAAAAAATACGTTTCAAGATTCAGAACTTCAACTTGATTTTATTATTTCCTAGTATTTATTAGAGAAGCAGATGTTATATCCTATACTATAGCAGACTTAAAGATAGGAATCTTAGGCCCATTTAGGTCATTGAAAAATACTTATTGACTTCAGTGGGAAGATTTTTTATGCAGAGAAAACAAATATACATCAGAAAGTATAAAGGGAGGTACATGAGGAAACAGGATCATTTGTATACAAGGCTTTTGCAAATCAAACTACATCTTCAAAAAGAATAGAAAGGCAAGGGAAATACTACAAACAGAAAGAAAGTGAGACTATGCCAAAATAAATACATGAAACAAAAGGGAGAATTCAGAGTCAAACTGTCAGTGATATATAATTATATTACCTGGAAATGTCAGAGAAAGTTAACCTTGCAGAGAAACTTAAATATCCCCTTTGGATTAGTGTTCACTGCAGGACATTATGAAGAGATAATACTTTGACTGCTGCTCCTTAGAACTGATGAAGATTAAACATTCTTAGGGACTGCAGAGCCAAAAGAGGTGGTGTTGGAACAAAGTCTAAATTTAAATTGCAGTAAGTAACCAAGAGCAGATGGTACACATTGAGGATTCTGAAAGAATTTAAGAATGAAGCCAAAGAGTTGTAATCAAAAATACGAAATATGTCACTAAAATCAGCATTCCCTTAGAGGATTTATGTAGAGTGTTTTTTGTTGTTTTTTGTTTACAAGTATTGTATTTCTTGTGTTTTCTTGCATTGTAACCTTGTTGGGTTTATTTCAGTATCAGAAAATTAGTTACAAAATAAGGAGCCGGTAGTTATAATATTTTTTTTTTAATTTCAAAAATCTAGGACATATTCTTCAAGAGAGACCTGAAAAGATTAAGCAGCCAAGTGATGATGGCGACATTCTGGGAACCCTGGAAATCTAAGATTAGAGAGCTTGTCTAGGTTCTCATTGAAAGCGAATTGAATGTGGGGTTGACTTGTTCACATGTGTGGTAACAGAAGCCTCGTTCAAGCACAGATCATATGCATAGGGCCCCAGTCAGTCCTAAAAGGACTTGGGTACATGCTAAAAACTAAATTTGTGCATAATTGTTTTCAGGACTGACATTACCAGTGTATAATATACCCAGAAAGGGTGTGATTGAACAGAAGACCAGTATGTTGACTCCTACATACAAAATCATCCAGTGTAGTTGAGACCAGGGTACTGCAAATAAATGTGAAGCCTTAAAAGTAGTATGGAAAAAAACCAGCAACAAAAACCAGATGAAAGGTCATAAAAGAAAAGATAAACATACAAAACAGTTTGGCTACAGCTCTTTTCAAAACCACTAATCAGGAGCAGTGTGGTGGATGGCTCTATGAAAATATCTATTCGAAATATACTATTGATCAAAAAATGAACCAGAGTTTAGCAGTAGTAAAATAGAGACTATATAGTAAGTATTATAGAGAATAAGTAATATAGAGAATAGAGACTAATCCTAAAAATATGAAAAGCATTATATAATTTAACGATACACATATATGTATAAAATAGAGAATCTTTTTAAAGAAGGATTTTAAGGGAAAAAGAGTAATCACAGGATAAGAAATGAGCAGATGAATAGAAGTATTTGCATACGAACACTGGCTGATAAAAATTAAATTTTACTACTTCATTGCACAGGAGACCTTCTGAAAGTGTATATAATAAAACTTTCAAAAGAATTGTAACTCAAAGCCTCTGCTGGCTTTTCTGTTCGATAATTAGAGAAAATCGATTAAATATCAATGTGGGCTTTTTTTTTTCCTTATAAAATAGTATATTTACACAATACAAAAGACTGCAGAAGCTTATGGAATCCCATAGCACAAGGTAACACAAAGGAACATGATTTTACTTTTACATGAGTAACACAATATTCGCTATTACGTTTTTATAGCTGTAATAAATAAGACAGAATCTTCCTTCTTCAGGGCTTGTGCCATGAGTGAGACTAGGAAGAAATTTGAGCTGTAGACATGTTCCTGCATATTATAGCATGAATTGCTTTATTTCAGGGTCTTACATCATTCTTGGAAATATGCTGATCTTTGTCCAAAGAAGGATATTGAACTAGATCAGGAAGAACAAAGGGATAGTTGTATGTGATCAATATAATACTATCCCTTTGTTCTTCCTGTCCTCTTGAATTGCAAATGGCTTACAGAAGCAATTAATGGTGACTAATCTTTACCATGTTTTTTTAATCTTCTGTATGTACTTGATCCTACTTTAGTATTTTATATCTCCTCTTTCCCTTTTTTTTCTCAAAAAATGATGATTTTCTGATCCAGGGACCTCACACTTTGTATTTGTCTTCTGTTTTGTATTCCCATGACCTGTTTAGAAGTTCTTATGGTAGATTAAAGATGATTATCTTGTAATTAGGCACTCCATAATGTGTTACAATCACTTTTATAGCCAGAAAAATGTAACAGTTGGTAAACTGAAGTTACTTCCCATATCATAAATGGCACTGCTCCCTTTCCCTGTTTTTCGTCAAGTATTTTCTTTCTTTCACGTTTATGTACAAGAGTTATTCAAAAGAGATGCAAAATCAACTGTCCCAGTATTGCAGTGTTGGCTTTCAAGTATCTTTTAGTTCATGGAGTAGTTCAAAAATTTGCAGTGGTAAGTCTTTTTTGTGTGTGTTTGAATTAAATTGTGTTTGAATCAGCAAAGTTAGAGCTCTTCCAAAAGCTAATAATGATGGTCCATTTAAAATTTAGGATGATAGAATGTGTTTGAAATCACCCATTGTATACTTGATGCTGTTGTTCTTGCTTACTCTTGCTTACAGATACTTTTCTATTACTATATGTATGGAGTTCATATTGGATCATTGATCGTCTACCAGAGGACTACAGCAGAAAAAGAAAAAATCCTCCTAAGTCTCACAGGAAACCAGGGAAATTTCTGGCAGGGCAAGGCATTGACCCTGGATGGAGATGAAGATTTCCAAGTTATCTTTGAAGGGACAGTTGGAAAAGGTCCCACAGGTAACATAGCACTTGATGACCTCACCTTATCCAGGGAGTGCTTACCATCCCAGGAGTTTTTACCAGCAGAGCCCACAGCATTGCCTACTGCAGGTACGTTCTTATCACAGGTGAACTGGAAAGAATAAACAGCAGCATTGCTTTATCTAATTTGTTTGATTTCTCTGTCCCTCCTTCAAAAAGGGAACATATCTCTTGCTAAAGAGACATTAAAACCTGCAGGCATGTTTAGTTAAATAGTATCCTGTTTAATTCAGTTAGATTTATATGTCAATAGTTATTTATAAAATATATTGCATTGTGTTTCTAAAGGCCAGGACTAAGAAGTAAGATAGAGCCCATGTGCACAGTCTGCTCTAATGGTTTTTAGTTAGTGGGAATGCCTACTGAGAGCCACTATTCAAGCAGCGTGTACATCCTCCCTGGTGATGAGGTGCTGGCTTTGGTGCTATTGTATGCACCATCCTCAGTTAGTGCACAAGAGAAATAAGACTCTGAAAGATTTTACCAAAGATTATAGTTCTGATGAGGATAGATTCCAATGGATCCAAGGCAAGAACTGCTCCTGAAGGCACAGGTACTTTTCCTTATTAATATTTGCTTGGACACAAATGGTGAAGGAGATGTTCTTCCTGATAGAGAGGACGAATCACTTCCCTCCTTCCACATTTACCAACAGAGCTATTGAAATTTAAGCCCCCAGAGCAGAAATTAGGATATGTATTTTATTTTTGGGCCTACTACAAATTTCCTCCGTGGCTGTGGCAAGTCATTTTATCTCACTTCTCCGTCTTTCTGATCGATAAAACACAGTTAATATTTCCCAATGTCAAGGAGTACAGGGAGAATGGATCATTAATTTATGTGAGCTGCTTCGCTTTGTTACTGCTGCTAATGAGTAGCTTTCTCCTTTAGGATATCATTAAGCACTGCTCAGACATTGGGAAATAACATTGATGAAACTACATCAAACCTAAGAAATTGCACTGTACTTTGCACATAAGACAGTCAGGAAAGATATAGGCAATGGCTTCCGGATATATCCCTGATAAGTCACCAAATTCTTGCAGTACGTACTATTGCCTTCCCACTTTTGTCAAAAAACAGTCACAGGAATTTATTAAAAATGAGACTGATATTTTAAACTTCAGCTTTATATGAATGTTACCCCAAGAAGTGCAGTTGCTGAGATTTCTGATTCCTTATTTTTTGCTGTTAAAAAAATCCAGTCCCTATCTAGTTATTGGTAGAGACAAGTCCCTGTGGCAACATTGAAAACTTTAAAAAGCTTTGGTTTGGATAGTAAAGAACATTCCAAAATGCTTTTATGATGTATATAATAAAAAAGCTACTAAAATCTCAGAAGAAGCCACCAGAGACTGATTTCTTGGTGTAGCTCATCTAAGACGTACTTTGTAAACTTTGTAGATTCACACCACTTTGAAATAATGGTCTGAATTCATTCTCATAGCATAAAATCTTTTCTGCATCAACAATTTCCACTCGTCCTGGACAAGAATTTGAATTAGCCGCTGAGGATTACAACATACAGCTGCTATTTAACAGCAGTATTTGTTTAGATCTAACAATCTTGAAGTGGAGACCTAGAAATCTAAGTATGAAATCTACTCCTGTCACTGGAAATGTTGTGAACAGTAGCAGAATGCATGCTCGAGGTTGTGAGAAGTGCTCTGGGGTATAACTTTATATACTAGAGACGATTAGAATGACTGTGAAGATTGGCCGCAAAAATTTTGACTCCTAGACCTCTCTGTTTATATGCAAAGTCACAATGACAGTTTAATCAAGAATGAAACACTTCTATCCATTGTTCAAATTTGCTAAAAGTCTTTGAGGATGCAGAGCATCAGTCAGCTTAGATATGCTACTTACTTATATCCATTTGGGGAGAATATTCGTTGGGAAAGTTAACATGATCTGTTATCTCTCTAAGAATGCAATTCTTCGCTTTTAAGGTCTGTCCGTATAATGTGATAATGCAGAATTGATGTTGATGCATATTTTTCTATCTATCTGGTTAATATGCACTCTGTGTTGCACTTAGCATGTGTTTCCTTTTCTCAGGACTTGCAAAGAGTGTTTGTTTGGTGCTAGCTACTCAAAATAGCATGGTGAATAGTAACTGTCATAATGTTCTCCTCCCCTTCTCCTCATCCAAACAAAGTTTGATTATTCAACTTTCTTTCTCACAGTTTTAAGAGCTTCCTTTGTAATTTCTATGGCATAGCAATCTGTAATGGATTTTTTGCGAACTCAACAAACCACATTTTAAAAAAATGCAATTCCCTTTTAAGATTTTTTTTTTAAACCAGAGCTCTTTGTATTCCATGAACTGAAGGACCTGCTTCTTTTGTTATGAACAATAACATTGACTGTGTAACTCACAAGTATCCTGAGTTAGTGTGTGCTTGTTATTCCTGCAGATACATCCGTGACAATGCGTGTTATATAAGGACTAAATAGAATAGAATTATTAGCGGTTCACATCTGTGCACCTACAGCAGAGATTCTGACTTTAGAAAAGAACAGTTCCATGATTCTGCATTCATGCTTCGAAGTTCTAAATATTTAAAAATAAACATTTCTGTTTTCTTTCTTTTTCCTCTGGACAAATATGAGGTAGTATTTAAAGGCTGAGAGAGAGTCGTTGACAACTAAAAAAAATCATTTTGAAAGTTAGCTTTGTCATTTTCTGCTGACTGACCGTCCACATGTTGCTACTTAGCGACAATGCTGGAGTGGCGATCCACTGAGAGCCTCTTAAAATGCTGAGCCTGAGAAACAATAAACATTTTAGGCTGGTGCTTACCAACTCTTCACTGAATGGATAGTGATGTACAGAAGAATTTAGAGTTTTTTCTCATGTCCTGCAGTGATACTATGTGTAGGAAAATACAAAAGATTTTGTTCTAACACTATTTATGCCTCTTCTGTTGCTCTCTGCAATGTGTCTAGATTCTCAGGTTAGACTCTGCTCCACAAAAGGGGCAGTTTATATCTGCAGGAGCCCAGGAATAGCCCTGAACCTGGAAGAGCTGCAATTCCAACCTTATTTCTTCTGGAATACCTTAGACCTTCCTTTGGGCCTAACAAGCTAGCAGGTTTAGGTAGGTCAAGAATTGTTTATCCTCTGCTTCCCTCCATTTCATTTAAACAGGAACACCTACTTTCCAGATGCCTTTTTCAATATGAGGAAATTGTTAATAGTTTAAAAGTCATAGACTTTCCAGTAGGCATTCACACCTCCTTCTCCTTCACACCGGAGCCTTCAGTGCAAAGGGAGTTGTACGTTTTTCCCATACATGTTCACAGATTAAGATACTGTCTCAGTATACCCACAAAATGTGAGGAAGTTGGCTTGAATCATATTTTATACTTAAATTTGTTTTACAAAAGAAACATTATCATGGATTTGGCAACAACTTCCACCCTTTCCAAATTTTCTCTCCCTCCTTTCTCTCCCTCCCTTCCTAAAGTGTTGTTACTGGCTATGAAAAAGGCAGTTCCCTGCATCAGAATTTCCGCTTATGCCTCCCTACCACTTATCTGGGAGTACCACAGCCATCAAGGCTTGCCTAGTCAGACTAGCAGATTACAAAAGAGAAATGTTATCAAGAGGACTGGTAGCTGTTGATTTCAGTTTAATAGAGAAGACATTTCTACTACAATAAATCAAAAGAGATTGACTAAATGAGATACTGAGGAAGAACAAGAAAAGGAGAGGCATATATAATGCTTGCTCCTAATATTTGCTCTTAGAAGACCTCATGAACCGGACGTAGTTTTAGGCACGTAGTACCCTTAAACAGATTTCCCTTCAATATGTTGTCCACTTTCCCTGGATACATGTACAAGTTTAGCCTCTTCCTCATTTGTGTTGGCAAGTTTTCCAGGTCTACCACTTGCTGAGGAACCACTCGGTTTTTTCCTTACCTCCTGTTTGATATTCCCTACATCTTTTACTGAAAACTGTGGTGAACAATAGACCAATCCACCTGCTCCATTCCACTCAAGATTTTCTTGACCTCTATTAAATTAAGCAACTTATTTTATACACTGCAGAGTCCTACCTCATTTCTTACATGGAAACTATTCCATATATCTTACTTCTCTGAGTCTTTTCAAAGTCTGCTACAATCTTTTGAGATGGTGAGATCAGAACAGCATAGAGTATTCAAGGTATGAATGGACAATGAATTTAAAGGGTGGCAAACTGATTTTTTCTCTTTGCCCTCTTTTCTGATAATTCTTAACATTTGGTTTGCTTTGCCTTTTTTGAGCACTGGGTTGATGTGTTCTCAAAGCTATCTGCAGTACCCTGTGGTATCACTCCTGAGTAACGGTAGTGAACTTGGAGCTCATCATTTATATGTGAAATTGTATTGTGTTGTTCCATGTAACTCGCTTAACATTATATTCCATTGTCAGTCACTCACAATGTGATTTATTTGCTTAATCATGGATGTTTAGTTCCATTTTAGTCACATAAGGTTCCTGAAGCATCTGCTTGGAGCTGGCAGAGACATAACAGTACTTATGGGAAAGTTCACCCCTCTGGACTGATGACTGGGAATCAGGAAATGTATCCTACAGTGCATAAAAAGCACTAGGCATTTCCTTTTCAAGAAACTTCAATCTCAGAACAGACTTCTGCTATTCTTCATAGTTGTTCCTCGTCCTTAGCACCCTGAATAACTTCCTATCACTATCAAAGTGTCTCATCCCATTGCTTACACACATTCCTGGCCATTTATGAGTAAACAGTAAAAGACACAACCTAGATAAGAGGGTTTTTTTTCGTGTTCTATTGTGAGAGAGCTCATGTCCCACTACCTGCTTATTCTAAAAGGTGTAAGATTCTTCTGCAATCCTGAATGGCACTCAGGGGATGAAAAATACTGCTCTAAATTCAATCTATCCCAGCTGCCCTGAAGTGGAGCTTCAAGTATAAGTGGTAGCTACAGACTTCTGTGAATTCTTTTCTGAATGCCTTTTCACTTTGGCTGAAATTTAAAGCGTTTTTGCAAAATATAGCGTCCAGGTAAAAAATTGGTGTCAAGTAATTTGTATTTTTATGTTGCGTGGGAAAAGTTAAGATCATAATGCATTCATACAGTCTGCCTGAGAAGTGCTACTTTCTTTTTGTTCTCATCTGGTTTATATTCATAAGTTTTTTTTGCATATACCAGGTTGTGAATCTTTTTTAATTAGCACCTGAGCAGGAACAGACTCTCAGATGTATCTAGAATAAAATTTCATTTGAGCAGTAATTTTCAATTTCACCTATGAAATAGTATGAAATCAAAAGTTCATGGGTCTAGGCTTTTTAGTCTAGATTTTTTTGTAAATAATATAGTGACATGTTGAAGCTTTTCTCTTACCTTTCTGGAACAAGATACAACTGTTCTATACTTTGGAGAAAAATAGTGGAAATATAGTAGAATAAGTAAATTGGCTTAGTAGCTGCATACAAAGTGAATAGTAGTCATTTACAGAGTCAGTCTAAGTTCAGCTTGTACATATATTCAGCTATTGTAAAAGCAATTATCTTTTTATTGATAGTGATGAAATTAAAATATATTGGCTGACTTTTTCTATTGTGCTTTCTAATCCTGTTATGCTTTCTCCAGCTAAACTCCAAGTTAGTGTAATTACAGTCAGTGTACTTTCTCTATCAATTTACTTGAAAATATCTGCCCCTGAAAATATCTTTGGCGTAGTTGCTTTTTGTTTGTTGGTTTGTTATTAACAAATTCAAAGACAGGTTAGATCCCACATCTAGGACACTTAACTTACCTCCTTCACTTCTGAGCTCTTACCTTACCGGATTTTATGATATTTCTAAAAGATGAAAGCAATGTGCCCATTTGCTAAACTAAAGAAGTTTCCCATTTAATTATATTTGTCTAATTTGCAGATAATTGGAACAATTTAGAAGCAGTTGTAATTTTAAGGGTTTGTTTGTAAAATTACAAATCAGTTTGTAATTTTAAGATGGTAATTTTTCTAACTCAGTCTGGGTGAGAAATAAACATTTTTAAGCATTCTGTGGGGATTTAGGATGTATGTCTGGCTCTAACTGGTTGCAATGTTTGTACATACAATAAAGGGTAGTTATTTTGCACAGGGTTATAATTCTTTATTACAATTTTATCTCAAAGAAAGAAACTGCTTCCTCTAGGCATTCCCAGACCTGATATCTTCAATGTCATAATGCAAAGTAAAGCTCAAAGACGATTTGGATCAGCAGTCAGAACCAAGCATGGTTTTGACCCGTAACTAATTATGACTTTGAATGCTGGAGAACAGAACATGATTAATGTTGTTTAGGGTCCTTTGCAATAGGTTACTGTCAGTACTTGTTTTTCTTTCTCTCAAAACACTTTAACACCTCCAGAACTTTCCTTAGCTCTTGGGCCTCCACAGATACGTTTCTGAGAAATATGTCACAGAACTGACATCCAAATAAGTATCAGGTCAGGACAAATGACTTTTCTAGGCTGCAAATTTGAAATGCATCTCTGAGTAGCAAATGAGAAAGCATATTGAAGGGGCAGGTCTTATTCTCTACATTCATGGCACAAACTGCTGGTTCCTTTGGGGCAATGGATAGCTGAAGTATAGGAATAGCTTTTATGACCGAAACCATACTGTTCCCAATAGTGCAAGAGAAATACTTGACAATGTGCTTATAAAGGATGACTCAGTTTAAGAGCCCTGCTAATACTGAAAGGAATAAGTAAAAAAGTTGTTTCCAGAATCTAAGCTTTTCCAGACTATCAGTAATATTGGTGTTCTTAGCTCAGGCCTTTCCCTATGTATTACATATTCTATATGCAAGCCTGCCCTGCCTCTGCATGGATGAACTGAGACATAAAAGCTCTAACCCTATTTTGCATCCCAAGGACTAGCTAATAAAGTACCCTTATTACAGTGGAAATATCATTTTTCTCTTACACACATGCAAGCAGACAAATAATGACGCAATATAGGGCATACTTTACCTGCTTTTCTTAGAAATGTCTAGAACAAATGCTTTTACTTAACTGTTAGCATCAGCAAAGTGAATATGAAACCAAGTTTTATTTCACAGGATCTAATCCTCTTTTAAATTTAGTGCAGTATATCTTTGCTGGACATTTGAATCTAGATGTGCTAGAACAAGATTCCCAAATATCGATAAACTCACAGGAACATGTGTGTTCTCTCTCCCTCCCTCTCCAACTATAGCAAACAAGCTGGATTTGAAAAGGCTATTCAGCATATACTTATCAAAGTTGCTTTTGACTATGTTTTGTTTTTCTAGTTACAGGGTTTACATTTTCAATAGGATATACATTGGAGAAAAAAATACTTTGCACAAGATATCTATTTGAAAGTTTCTTTATTTGAAAGTATCTTTATTTGAAAGTTCAGTTTATGTTTTGTGCTTTGTACCAAGTAGGATTTGAGGCATTTCACTGCACAGCTTCATTTTCATTGTATGATTTATTTTTTTCTCAAACTTTTCAATGGAATATGCCTCCCAAGTAGAATGATACTTCATTTCTCTCAGAAGATCTCTAACCTAACTAAATATCACGAGATGTGGCCAGATTGCTGTTTAGAGATAGGATAAACATAGCGATAAACAAAGTTAATGTATAAGTAAGGGGTAAAGGGGCTTTTAAATGTCAAAATGCACAATGTATTCTCTAGTATGGAAGAAACACACTGGGTTTATGATCAAAAGTCTGATCATCTAACATGCTTCGCACAGGGTGAAGAGACTGAGGAAGTAGAAATTTAAAAAGTATTTTTTTAATCTGTGGAAAGTCCTAACTGCCCAGAACATAGGCAAAGGGTATATGCCACGATGTCACTGATAATCAGAAATTGTCCTCTGGAAGTAATGATGGGAGATTATTGAATGAAGCCACATGGTTTCCACGAAGCATAGTAAAAAGCAAACTTTTCTCTTTTACTTGACCAGGGAGGAAATAAATCAGTGAACTGGATAAGGCAAAGGTTCTTTTCTCCACCTTTCTATTTTAGTAAACACTTATTTGTTTGAAGAAAGCCTTTATATTTGTGTGTTGCATTTTTAGGTGTATAAGTGAAAAACAAAGATGGGGATGGGGAGAGAGAACTAAAAAAAAGCATACTGTGCGTAGTGAATCTTTAAGTAAAGTTAATGCGAATTTTATTAAGAGACTTGAAATATTTGGGGGGGGAGGGTTCAACTGCAAATTAAGACTCAAATCAGATGTCTACATTTAAGTGTATTAAAGGTGCTAGGCTTCTAAATTCCCATTATAGCCAAGGTACCCTGCTGCTCTTTTGCTGACCAGCCACTTGGGACATGAATTGCACACATAAAAGCATCTGTTGTCACCTGTGACACAGTAGGATGTCTTGAGACATCCCCATAGTGCTGACAGTTGCAAGACACAGGATGCATGGAAACTGTAGGCCCTTCAGGAACAGCAGCTGGTGACAAGGAAGGATGTCTTGCACATTTTTAGATGCTCTGCATGTGGGCAACCAAATCAAGCTCTAGGTTCCTATTTTAGCATGACATGATCACTCTTTGGGTTCCACTGATTGTGCTGAGTAGATGTCCATCAGTTTTACTGGAAACTTAGACAGCTAGCTAGCCAGACACCCACATGTAAACATAAATGTCTTAGTCTGTGAGCTGAATGTCATTTATGTTTTTATATTAGAACTGTTTCCTGACATGTTTTATTTTATTTTCATCACCTCTTATCAATCTCTTTCTTATCCTAGACTGGTTTGGACTACCGCATTCTCAAACATTTTTTTGAGTTGTCTTGCTGCTAGCTTAAGCAGAAAGGCTGCCAAGTTACGCAACCATAAGCAGTTAGTTGACAGTCAGCCTTGAGGTGCTGAAAGATGTAGAGTGTTTCTCTTGATACTGATTCAGTATCTCATCCACAGGATGTGACACACACTTCTTTAGCTGTAGACTAACCAGTTGTTGTGAGGTGGCTGTGCATGATGTACTCTCCCTGTGATGTCTGTGCTTCTGGTCTTGTTCAGTGACTGCAACCCGCTGCTCTGAGTGGCCGTATTACCACATCCCTTTTGCATACCCATTACAGAGAGACAAGATTTTGCTCTGAGGTTCTGCCTTCATAATATCCCTCTGCTTTACTCTAAACCTCCTCCCTGTGAAACCCTCTTGCGCCTACCATCATAAGCTGTGACATCAGGCCCTTGGTCTCCTCCTTTGCTGTCTGCGCTTAGGCCAGGCTAGTGCACATGGTACTTCAGTAAAACTGCAGCACGCCTGGCTACTGCAGGCACTCAAGGCTCGGATATTAAGGAGATATTGATTTAGATTCAAGGCATTAGACTCAGACTGAATGGTCTCCAGCAGGTAATACTGTGGAAACTTAACACCTCCAGGATAACTGTGCGTATTTCCAGTGGACTTCTAAGGCAAATTCAGGAAAAGAAAGCTCTTGGAAAATTTTCTGCAGTAATATCAACACAGTATTATTCAGATAATAGCTGTCAAAGTATAGTGTCACCATCAGCAGCATAACAGCAGAGACTAAAGATGCTGGCTGATGTCAGGTTAACTTTGGAGCAAAATTTAAAAGCTCACAATACTGATTTCAAAATACTCGAAACTAAGAGATTAAATATAATCCATAGCTGGTAAGGGAGGATTTCTTTCAAGTTTACTTTCTTGTTTAATCTGTGTTTGCTTTGAAGATATTTTTAATTTCTTAATAAGATCTTTAGTGTAACTGAAGATTTAGTATTCTATGTGATTTATCCAGCACTACCATTTTTTACACAGATATGTTGTGCAGTAGTACTTTTTTATCTTGATAAAGTGTTTAGGAACTGGCTATAGGCATTATATACACCCTTACCTTGATATTTAAATATCCTTGAGGATATTTAAAAGATAATTTGCCTGTTTTGTCAAAGAATAGAAAGTGCCTTGTTTGATAGAAAGGTTTTTGTGCAAATATTTGTGGCAAATGTCATTCCACAAGGCTGAATTAAGTTGCAAGGGCTGCTGCTAGCATACTAGCCAAATGTACGTCTTCTAATAGCTGTCTTTAGAGTTGCATATTTTCTATTTATCATCTAGTTTCTAAGGAGCTATTTGCAATTATTTGGGATATAAGGAAAAGATGAGTTATTTTCCAGTTGGATGAAGGAGTTTCCACAGTTCTACTGCTCCAGTTCTACTGTTTTTCATTCCAGATCTTTCCACCAGTAGAACGTGTGCTTACACTTGTAGAACAACAGTATCGTTAATGAGCACATATTTTGCTGAGAGTCGTTTGGAGAGCTTTGTTTAACTAGATAAAGAGCACAAAAGCATTAAAAGATGTGACATCACAAGCCCTATTGTTAGCATGGTGAAAACTAACCTGAGAAATTATTTTCTACAAAAAATAAAGCAACCTATTGTATGTGATGAATTTGGGGATGATATCATAAGATAGGATGTTACCTCAGAAAAAGTTGATGCAGGTTTCAGGGAATAAGACCTAGCATGTCTACGTAATGTTGTTGTTGTTGTTGTTGTTGTTGTTTTCGTAAGAGTAATCCTAGTTTTCTGGAGAGTTCTAATAACAGTCTTCCGTGACAACTATGTAATACCTAACTAGACAGTGCAACCGAATGACACTGGAAGCTTAAACGCTACACTTTCTGTAGTGTGATAAACAATCATAGAATAAGGAGCAAAAAATAAAATAAAATAAAATAAAATAAAATAAAATAAAATTATACTGGTTTCTGAATCCCAGGATTAGTTAATCAAGATTGCTTAGCTAAAACATTTTGAGACTCGCAATTGGTATTATTATACATATTTCATATAATGAACTACTTAGATTAATAGCAGTTTAACTGTAAGCATTGGTTATTTTTTCTTTTCATGTGTAGTGAAAATCATAATGGAAACAACAAGATATTTTACCCTACAGGAAGGGCAACAGAGAGCCAAGATAAAAAAAGATCTTTAAAACATTATGTTCTTGAGCTTTAGATGAAAGGTCGTGAGAAATGAATGCTTAACTAGTAAAATGCATTTTGTCTAATGAATTGCTTTTCATTTAATATTTGTATTTTAATTTTTTAATAACAGATATGTTGCATTCATGAACAGAAACAAACCAATTATCAAGTAAAAATCAGCTATCCATTACCTACAAGTGAAAGGAGCATAGCTTGTCCTGCAGGCCAGGAGTTATGTCTTCCCTGTCCCTCCCAACACACACATTTTCTTCTCCCCTGCATGTCTTTGTATACAATCAGTTGCACAGTCCCTGAACAGATACTGTACTTTTAACTCTCAAACCATCTGAGACTGTAAACTTGTGAAACATGGATAAAATATCTCTTCTTGTGATATTCTGACATTTTCGTGCCTTTACAAAAAGGCAGTACACATCCAAAGGCTCTGTGCCAGCAGAACATCTTTTCTAAAGAAAGTATTTCCCAGCTGACAAAACAAAAAAACAGTTACACTGGGTCCCTTTCAAGTGACTATATCAATAGTAAGTTATAATTATTCCATGGTGTATGTTTGCTTTGTAGCCGGAATGATCAGGATAATGATAAGCTTAGACGTGATTTTGTTCATAAGCTTCTAAGAGTACATAAGTCTTATCAATAACGCTTAACGCAAATGCTTTGGTGAGATATATAAAACTTAATTAGCATGATAGATCAGAAGTCACCTTGTCTAGCAATGAATAAGCAGTGCTTGACACAGCAAATAAAGATTCACTATTCAAGAGATATTGTTATCCTTACCTCTTTTGCAGCAATATAATGAATCCTCAAACAAATGCTATCTTAACTGAAAATCTTGTCTCTCTCCTCATACAATGTGCGAAAAATTCTTCCTATAGCAGAGATATTGCAGTTCTGTTTTGCCAGGCAGGGACAGAGATGGATTAGTACACATCCTACAACTTACTCCCTTCTGTGAAGGATTCTTTCGTGAGTCTGTGTAGTGACTTTTAGGAGATGTACAGGTGCATGCAGATGCAAATTCCCAAGAGACTGACTTCTGGTAGATGTTGTACAGTGATCAAAAAACTGTGAAGCTGGAGCTGAAGCTTTACTCCAGCTGTGCAGCAAAAGTAATAAGGTTGCTATAAGCTATTTCCTGAAGGAAATTTCTGAGGTTTGTGAGAAGATTTGCCTTTCAGTGGAAAAAAAAAGAGTTCTAAGAGTTGAAACTGCTAATTTGAGAGATTGGTTAGCCAGGTCAGTATTCGGTGCTCTAGTTCCATCTCGTGCATACAAAACACCATCTACCAGCTTATGAACTTGGAAAGATTGAGAGATGTATTTTGGATTTGGAAAAGCCTAGAATTTGGATGCCTGACTTTAAACTAATGAGAACTATTTTGTCATGAAAGCAGAAGTACCAGTCTTTTTCATGGTTTTGTCACAGACGTGGCTATAAAGAGAAATATAAATCTCTATATTTTAAAGTTGGCTAGTGTTGTATGGTTAGGCTTCAAAAGAAGAATGGTATAAGACAGTCTTCAGCTTCTATGTTGGACTTTCAGATGAAGGTTTGGGCCTTTTGCACTTTCTTCTGCATTTCCTTTTCCTTCCATTCCCAGGGAAGGAGAGCAAAAGTGCAGAGCTGGCATAGGAATCAGTGTATCTGAACTGGTCAGGAATACGCTAGACACTAGGTGCTGATCAGAAGACTGAAAAATAGCCTTCCAGTGGCAGCAATGAAGATTATTTTAGGGAATTATTTTAGGGAATAAATAATTGCACTGCACTGGACAGATATTAAATGAAGATAATCAATACAAAATTATTCTTGTCTTAAGAGTTTTAATTGTTGATAAAACATATTACTTCTGTTTGGAAAAATATAACGAAAAGAATGACTTAATCATTTAGGAGATACTGACAGTATCAGGGACATTTGGAGCATATAGGGTCCAAGGTCCAAATGCAATCTTTGTTAATTGCAGTGTCTCACCTAACACACATATACTGACTTTATAGGTGTATTTTTCATCCTCTTCTCTTTCATTGTCTAATAATAACCATGCTTGTAATAAAGAGTGAAGGGAAAAGGTTAATATTAAATGCTGTGTTTCTTTGAGATGCTGAGTGATTAAGAGTTTGTTAATATCTTTCTCTTCCACCAAGAGTAATATATTTTTCATTTTCCTATTGACCTTTCCACTGGAGGCACAAAGGTGCGTGGAAGGCTGGTCAAGACCATGAAATCTTTTAATCATCATGTTCTCTTCAACTTACTATAGCATTCTATCTAAGATAGATAGAAAGTTGTGTAATATTATATGGTGAATGCAGTAATCCTGAAACTTATTCCTCTTGAGCAATGAGAGATGAAAGGTTCATAGAGGTCAAAAGATCTACTTTGATCAGTTTTGAACATTAGTTTCTCCTACACCTTACTCTGAGTCAAGTGTTGCTGAAGAATTTAAATACAGCTGTGTTTAAATAATGATATTTGTAATAAAAATTCTCACAGAATGATATTTTTAGCAGTTCTTTCATACTTGCATCCTATCTTAGCATAACAGGATATTCCAGAGCAGTTTTCTTTCTGATCTACATATTTGTATAATAGAACATTGCATGCTGATTTAAAGTGAATAGATCGACATTCAGAATTAGTAGTTATCCCCAACACATAACACATATACATCATTTTTTATTTTCCCCTTTGAACAGTGGGCAATCTTATGTTAATTTAAATCACCTTACAGTGTCTATCTTGTCAAAGAAAATGGCAGTTCCTGGGAGAGACTGCTGAGGTCTTGTCTGCATTTAATACAGTTAGTAGCCATTTTGTACTTTTACTACTTAAGCTATGTCTTTTTTCATGCCACCTTCAGGTAGTGCTGACATCAGCTATGCATCAGTCCCCGGCTTTGAGACGAGCACTAACATTTAGCTGATCAAGCAAGGCTTTTCATCCAATGTACAGCAATACAATGTAGTTTAGGTGAGCTGTTGAGTTGTGCTTCATAGTGGCCCACTACAGCTTGGAGTTAAGCTTGGATATGATCAGAAAACAGCTTCACTAGCTTCCTTCCAGAGCTCCTATATCAAGATATCCTCATGTGCCTTGGCACAGGGTTTGTAGGGCTGCCTTCTGTAGTGGAGACAGCTGGTCTTGTGGGAGTGAGGTTAAACCTTTTGACCTAGAAATGCAAAAAAATTACCAAAATGTTTACAGAGTGTAAGCATATGTCTTAAAAGTCACAAAGGAAAAAAGATTTTTCAAGCATTTGAAACCTTTTTAAGATTTTATTTACTAAGAGTAAATTCAGGTGAATGAGTTAAGCTTTTCAGGTTAGTCAGTACCTATCTATCGCAATAAAGTTAAGATACACAGGGTAAGTACTGCTATTTCTAGAAAACCTTTGTTTAAAAACTAGGGTAGCCTCCTCTTTTTCTTGGTGCTTCTTTATCTGCCCTCAAGAAGGCAGGTTCTAAATCACAACATGGCTTTGGAAAAGGAAGATTGTTTACAAGAATTGCTATAGCCCTTTTTCCGCTACCCACGTGTCCAGTTAGAGCAGACTTCCCAGTCTGTCCACGTCTTTAGGCTGGAGAACTGAACCATCCGGTTAATGCAGGAATTACCTTTGTTCCATGTCCTATATCTTGTTTTGATTTTATGAGAGCCTTGAACACTTCATGATTTCTGGACACATCATGAATTTCTGGCAAGGAACAGAAGAGTCTTAACATTATTGCAATAGAAATAGTATCTGTCAGTGTATCCTGGCCTGTGTCTCTTCTGAAGAAAAATGTCTGATATTTTTGTTTAGTGCTTTAGTAATATACTCATCTTAAGGACCCATCTGAAGAGATTCACTGAAAACTTCCTTTTAAGCTGACTGCTTAATGTTTTATAAATGAAATAGGTGTAGAATACTCAAGCAATGTGATAAAGTATGTGCTATTTATACCACCTACTGAGTCCAGGTTTAGTTAACATCAATGACCTCAATGAAGGGACAGAGTGCCCTCTCAGCAAGTTTGCTGATGATACTAAACTGGGGGGAGGGGCTGACACACCAGAAGGCTGTGCTGCCCTTCAGAGGGACCTGGACAGGCTGGAGAGATGGGCAGAGACGAACCTCCTGAAGTTCAACAAAGGCAAGTGCAGGGTCCTGCACCTAGGGAGGAATAACCCCATGCACCAGTACAGGCTGGGGGTTGACCTGCTGGAGAGCAGCTCTGCAGAGAAGGACCTGGGAGTGTTGGTGGACAACAAGTTGATCATGAGGCAGCAATGTGCCCTTGTGGCCAAGAAGGCCAAGGGTATCCTGGGCTGTATTAGGAAGGGCATTGCCAGCAGGTGGAGGGAGGTGATCCTGCCCCTGTACTCTGCCCTGGGGAGGCCTCCCCTGGAGTACTGTGTCCAGTTCTGGGCTCCCCAGTCCAAGAGAGACATGGCACTGCTGGAGAGAGTCCAGTGGAGGTCTACAAAGATGATGAGGGGACTGGAGGATGTCTCATATGAGGAAAGGCTGCGAGAGCTGGGCCTGTTCAGCCTGGAGGAGAAAAGATTGAGAGGGGATCTCATCAATGTGTATAAGTATCTCAAGGGAAGGTGTCAACAGGATGGGGCCAGGTTCTTCTCCGTGGTGCCCAGTGACAGGACAAGAGGCAACGGGCAGAAACGGAACCACAGGAAGTTCCATCTGAACATGAGGAAAAACTTTTCTACTGTGAGGATGACTGAACCTGGAACAGGTTACCCAGCGAGGTAGTGGAGTCTCCTTCGCTGCAGATATTCAAAACCCACCTGGACGTGATCCTGGGAAATGTGCTCTAGAGGACCTTGTCTGAACAGGGGGGTTTGACTAGATGATCTCCAGAGGTTCCTTCCAACCTTGGCCATTCTGTGATTCTGTGAATATACCAATACTGTAATAAGGGAGATAAAAAGATCTAGCAAGACTGCCTCTAGTCAGAAACTGCTTTTTAAAAATTTCTCTTGAGTGAATGCACATTCACATACACTGAAGTGCTTGAGAGAGAGGCTTTTATTCTTTATGATATTACTTCTACAGTTCCCCTGTACTGCCTATACTTTTTGCCTATACATGCAATTCATGCGGTATGAAGTGACACTGTTTACCGATCTTATCTTCATTTCTTCTTATCCTTGAGAATTTCTAATCACCCTGGCTACAGATGCACTATGGTGGGGCACACTAAATGTCACAGAATGGATATTTCTTAAAGCATATTGAATGACTGATAAATAAACATCCTTTTATAAAGAGAAATAAAAAGTACCAGCAAAGAGAAAAAAAGCAAAAACTGAAGATATTTCACTGCTCTTTCTTGATGGAACTGATAATATGGAACAGCTATAGGCTGCCTTGCTTTTTATGTGTTTGATTCTAATGGTTCTGAGGATGAATATTAATGGATGTGATTATTGGAAAGGAGTCCTGTCATGTCTACATTTGAAAGGTGACAAGGTAAGAAGTCAACTGAGGAAGTTGAGAGAAGCCTTCATTAGCCCTTTCTCAGAGAAGGAACTTAGAAGGCTTACAGTTTCTTCTCAAAGCCCCTTTTTCAAACACGCTCGAACTGTTTCTGTTTTTTAAACTTTACGTTGCATTGATCAGAATGCAAATGATTATATCAAAATATTTGAGAGACTTGCAAAGGGTAAAACTCAACAGTTTGCACTGAGTTCTACTAGTAGTTTTTAAAAATCTTGTTTATTTCAAGCAGTTCAACTTCTGAAAGTCTTTAAGAATTCTTGTAATTTCCAAAGCCCAAAGCTTTGCTTTTGAAATGAGGTGCATTTTTCACGTCCCTGTGTTGACATGTCATTACTGTTATGCATCATCCATTGTGATGAAAGCGCTTTACTCTGTGTCCTTGGGTTATATCAGTGAGATATTTGAGGAGAGATGTTCTTGTTAACTATTTTTTTTAAAGGACACATACGATTCATCCATACAGTAATGTCAACTTAGAGCAAGAACGACAATGCAGTAATTGTTGTAGGGAAAAAATCAGAGATTTGAGTCATCTAAAGAGCCCCTATCCCTGGGATGTCAGACTCTTAGTATGCTGGTTAATTACTCTGGCCTCAGTAGCAGATGATGTTCTACAAGAACTCTAGCTTTGATTTTAGGAAGTGGTATACCTTTGGCTATGTGAATGCACATAAAATCTTTTGGAAATATTTTGAAGGAGATCTAGCTTTTCAAGCCTCCTGATATGTTATTCTGATACTTCTGAGAATTGGAAATTATCCCATGCATTTGAATTGGATTTTAGTTTGGAAAATATAGCTAATACAATAATACAATTAAATATACAATGTTTAAGAAGTATAAGTTTAAAAATTTTTGGAATGTTCTTATCCACTAACCTATTTCCTGTTTTTCTAAATCATGAGTTATGTTGCTTGTTTTAAGGCAATGATGAAATGCAATAAGAACTGAAAAAAAATCCTGTTTATATTATGAAGGAGTCAAGTACTAAATGCTTAAGACTACAGTCGTAATTAACATAATCCCATATAAAATAATATTTTTGCAGTTTTCTAGGCATTCTGATCCTATTTAATCTTTACCAGTTCAGTTACTATACTACTAAATTTTTTTTTCCAGTAAGCCAAAACATTTAGAGGACCGGTTTTAAGAAAATTGGAATCTCATGTGGAAATGGTAGATTTTTAGTTCTGTTTTGTAGATATTATAGGCATGAATAAACATTTAGTTCATCTGTTACAAGTTCCCATAATTGTATAAGCAAATCAGTGTATGCAGCTGCACTTGGATTTTTGAAGCTAAAAGGAATCACTATTAATAGCTAATCTAACCTCCTGCATAATACTAACCAGATTTTCATCTAGTGATTTCCTCAATACACCAATAATTTCTAGTTAAAGTAGAGCATATCTTTTCAGAAAATATTCAGTCCTTATTTAATGGCCCTAACTGATGGAGAATTTGTCACAGCCCATGGTTATCTGTTCAGTAGTTCATTACTCTATCATTTTATTCTAATTTGAACTTCACTAACTTCAGTTTTCCAAAGCTGAATCTTGTAATGTTTTGTCTAGCAGATTAGAGCATTCTGCTATTAGAATTTGTTCCCTTATTACAGGTAATTATGGGACATTTCTTAAGTTTGTCTGTGATAAGCTGCATTGATTGAGCTCCATTTCCTCACTCATTGTAAGTGTGTAATCAGGCAATTCCTTTATAAATCCTTCATGACCATTCCAAGCAGATATGACATAGTTTATTTCTATCAATACTGAATGAAAATGAAATTGTGGCATACTCAGATTTCTCTTTTTTTTTAAATGAGTAATTAGATGCATGATCATGCGTCTTTGTGAGAATTTGTAATAGGTTTTGATTATAAAGAAATGAATGATATTTTCAATGAAAATAAGAATAGCTATCACCTATTTAAAGGAAAGGATGAGGGAAATAAAAGGCAAACTAAATGTTGCGGAGGAAACAAATAACTTGCAAAGAATTTGACTGATAGAAAAATAGTAGCTTGCATATAAAGTTTTCTGAACAGGGAGGTAAGAAGGACATCTAAAGACCTTATGATCTTGTAAGTAAAAGTGGAAAAAATCAAGGCCTTCACAAATATGCCAGTATTCTAATGGGGAGGAGAAGAATAAATAAAAGGATGCTTATACATCAGCTTACAATTCATTAATGAAGTTGATTTATTTTGGATTCTATTCAGCAAATTTCTAAGCATCATCACTCTCACCACTGTGGATTTTTATAAGTTCATTATATGATTTCTTTAAATCATCTAATGTTTGTATTTCCATGTTATCTTTGTGCAGCTGGTTGCACAGTTGTCATGCAATGAGTTCTTCCCCAAATAAACATTTGAAAGTGATACTTTATCTTTGAAACACATTAAAATAATTTTTTGAGGTTTCCATGATTTTTCCAGTTGATTTGTTACAAAGGATGAAATATCTGACTAACAAAAACAGTTTTTTTAATAACTTTCCTCTATCAGGCTAAATGGTGTGAACTCTCATCAGTCATCATCTTCCATTTTGACCCACTGAGAGTGAGCAGAGATGACAAGTAGATTCTGAGAAGAGTTTCTAGCCAATAAATCTATAGTTGAATAACTGGGACAGCTTGGCTATCAATGGCTTTTTTTGCTCAACTCTCCCTGCCCAACTTACCTTTGGAAATACACCGTGAAGGGAAACTACTGACATACTAATAACTAATCTGTATTATATATAAGATGTTTCTAGACATATAAGAAGTTTAAGAAACTCACAAAGTAAAAGACAAATGGGAAGAAAATTGCAGAAATGAAGTAAAAATGCAGTGGTCCTTGGTATTGCTCATGGCTATCTGTGATACCTCTGTAACGTGAGATGAATAACTTTCACACTGCTGACTGTACCCCACGTCCCAAGTATGGGTACTGCACTTAGGAAAACCTGAGCTCTGGGAATTTGTTGGCTGGCTGTATACATATGTGATGTTCTTGGACTGCTCAGTCCAGAAGGTTTTTAATCTCTGGCTTTGGTGGTCTCTTAGCATGGGCTTGAGATTATAAGTGAAAAGTCAAAACTTAAAGTGAAGATAGGTCACAATGTGAATGTGCCATACCATACTCTATGAAGACATAGAATTGGACTAGATTTTCTAGTATTCTGCAAGTACTTTGAACTCTGCTGCCAATGAAACATAGTTCTAGTGATAATTTACTTTGCCTGGAAGGCAAGCACTCCAATGGAGAGTTTATTTTGCTGCTTCTTCTTGCTGCTGGTTTACAGAGAGGAAAGATACAGCTAATCTATTGGCTGCATTTTGGCCTTTGAACTGTTCTTATTTGGCAAGGGCATCCTGCCAACATTGCATTGGCAGGAGGCAGCAGTAATAAAATACAAGGGGAGTGCAAAGATGATCTTAATGAACAAAATAGATTATTTCCAAGGATCTATATGAATTTTCCAACTAGTTCCTTTAGCAATTATGTATCTTGAGGAAGGATTTGTACGCAGTGAAATGCTTTTTATGCACTAGCTCAAAAAGGGTTCCTTGTGTCCACAGGACAATGCAGAATACTGTTCAGAAAGGAGCTAAATGAGCAATGAAGTTAGAGTGATAAGGAGCTAAATGAGCAATGAAGTTAGAGTGATATAAAAATTAGCCAACTCACAGAAAAAATCCTGTTGAGACATAGGCTCTAGTTCCAAAGATTAAAGAATCGTATTCTCTCATCATCATTTTCTCTGGAAAATTTCCCTGCGGAATTACTTACTTACTTGAACACACAACCATTCTTGCCAAAGTTAGACGTTTACATAAATAACACACATACATGCTGTTTCTTAATGCGAACATCTTTCTTTTCTCTAATTTATTACTGTTCTGCCTCAGTGCTGCAACCTGTATTCCACGTTATCCTTATTACTATTTAAAATTCTTTAAGTCTCCTTGATGCAGAAGACAAGCCATGCTCTAATTGTCCTGGTAAGATTGTGCTCTCTCTTGACGTTTGTGGGTGCTAATTTTTCAAAGCGATACATGTAAGAGAAACATCTTTAAAATAAAGGTGATTAATCCTTGTCCTAATTACATATTCTAAAATATAAATGTTCACTCTGTTGATTTTATTCAGGGTATTTAAAATAATTTACTGGTGCAATTTTTTTTCCGTATTGTGTAAGTCCTCCTCAATTCAGAGATTATTGATCTGAAAGACGTTAATAGCTCCTTTGGGTCCTTTATAGCCCAGGGTGTTGATGCAGTTACCACACAGGGTAAAATTTTTACCTGCTAATAATTTAAGAAACACAGCTTGGAGGGAAGTTACTCAACCTTGCTGAGGAGACATTCCTCTCAGTTAAATATCCCTATAATGCCCACAAGGCTTGGTTTGTGTTATACAGTGCTATCACAAAGCATCTGTTTGCATTGTTAGGACTGAGAAAAAAGCAGGAAGTAAGAGAGCTCAAAAGGCTTATAGTTTTTTACAGATGAGTGATAAAGCCTTGGAAGTATGGCATTTAAACAGAAAGCATAGTATGGAAGTACATCCAGAAACAAGTCACGTTAACCAACTGTTAGACAGTGTAATATCATTCATTACGCATGCTTGAAAAGATTCATTCATGCCAGTATTCAAGATGGGTTTTTCTTTTTCCTTAGATAAGGAAGAGTTCCACTTTTTAACTCCATGTTTTTCCACTCAAAATTGGAAGCAATGCTACAGAAGGATTTTAAAATGCTCCAGAGAGATTATTGCAATTATTGATCATGATGAACAGCATGAAATGTATGTCCAAACATAGGCTGCATCCTAAAGTTTAATTTTTTAGTTTGCTAAGAAAATAAAATTCATGTTTAAATTCTTAGGGTAATCACATATTAAAAAAACGTGAGGATTGTATTAACTAGCTCCTAAAAATAGGTGTCATCTATATTAGGCAGAGATTTTATAACAAATATCTGTCTTCCTCTGGGGAACAGCATAGATGATCGAAATTCTGAAGAGTGCTTCCCTCAAAATGTTTGTGATATACATGGGCCCTGCTTGCCAGTAGCATATCGGCTGAATGTAGATGCTTGTCAGATATCTCCGGCAATAGCTTTTCTATGTAATTTGCATTTAGTACAAAGATTAATAGAGAGGGATATTTTCTGACAGGTCTCAATTTTCTTTCAGGTTGCAATAATTAGACACTGACTGGTATATCTCCCTGATTAATCCGTTCTTTCGGCCATTTCGACCATTTTCAGATTTTCTACTAAAAAGTCACACTATTTTCATACACTGGTAACTGTGAACTTCATACAGCTACCCTTCTTCTAGTCAGAGCCTACACATTTTCCTTGTAGCCAGCTATGTTGCCTGATGCTCTAGACTCTTCTAAGTCATTATCAGAGTTTTATTCTGGCTGACTGCTTTCTATTCAGGAATTTTTCCTCCTTCTCTATGAGTAATTGTTCAAAGCCAAATCAAATACAGTCTTCCAGAATGAACGTGATACATGCTTTTGTATTGCTAAGAGGACAGGAAATAAAAATGAAGAATTTCCTGGAAAAGATGCTAGATATTTCTATGGCTTTCTAATACTTCATGTTTTTGTGAAAAATAAGACTGTATTAGGAAGATTTAAAAAAAAAAAATCCCTGTTTTCTTTTCCTAAGAGCTAGTGATTCAAGGTTTCTTTTATTTCATCCAAAGCTTATAGCAAAGGAGCATGACAATACTCTTTCACTTAGTTTGGGCCGTTTGTATTTTACAGTCTAGCATACAGAGATTTCCAGGGATGGAGACTGCCAACACTCCAACTGAGTATAGCATCTCTTTTTTTTTTTTTTTTAATAAACCTATTGTTCTATGCCCTTAATGAAAACTAGCCTCATTTATCTGTGTCAGGTTTTCTTATTAATTAGGATAGCTCCAGTGCAAAACCAACCTTTTTAGCTCCATGTGCTTTTTACTATTAATTTATTCAAATCCTGCAAGTACTTATACAATGTATATACACGTGCATATGATAATTTTATGTCTGATAAGCTAATATTGTGATAGTTCTATTTCTAGATAAAATTAATGTATGTGCATTTATTTCTGGCAGAGCAGAATGGAAAATGGGGAAATGGGGAGGGCCAGTTTGTTTCAGAAGTTCTTGTTTGTCTCCCTTCCTGATTAGAGAATGTACTGAAGGGGTTGCTTTATATCCAGAGCATTGCAGAAAGTGATCTGAAATGAAAACGTGAAACTTGGAAATGGATCCTGTGAAATGAGTCCTACAATGTTTAGGCTGCACAATAGTAGAATTATCTCTCAATAATGCCAGGAATACTACACAAAAAGGACAGCATCACCCAAAAAATCCATTAAAAGGCAAACCTCTGTAGTTAAAATAAAAGCTTTTTCTTCCAAATTGGGGCTGCTAAACTAATCTCAACTTTGTAGCTGAAATGAAATGGTTTAATCCTACACCACATGAAAGGAAAATGTCAGCAATTAAGTCAGACTGGAAAGCTTTGTTAGTGAAGGAATGCCTGGCTGGAACTTGCCCTCAAAAGCTTTACAAGGAAAACAGTCTTTTATTTAGGCAATCTCTTGACAAAATACAAAAGAAATAAACTGATAATGGATTGGCACTTCAGGAGGACCAAAGGCTTTTAATAAAACTGCTCTGGACCACCCTCCTCCTCCTAAATATCAAACTGTCTCAGATGTAACCTTCCAGTAACCCTGCTGGAATGCATGGCAGTGTGATTCACCAGGATACCCCTTTTCTTCTCTTTTCAGGCCCCTGCTCACATGGCTATTGGGAATGTCAGAACGGCAAGTGTTACAGACCAGAACAAAGCTGCGATTTTGTAGACGACTGTGGGGATAATACGGATGAGAATGAATGCGGAACTTCCTGCACCTTTGAGAAAGGCAGATGTGGCTGGCAAAATTCCCTGGCAGACAACTTCGAATGGGTGCTAGGGGTCGGCTCGCCTCAAAGTCTTAGACCCCCCAGGGATCACACGCTTGGAAATAGAACTGGTATGTTGTCAATTACGTGCGAGATGTAATTATGTTCATGGAGCTCCTCATACTTCCCTTGAGAGGCAACAGGAGGGTTCTGCATATCTAATTAGGATGTCATTTTTAATAAATTAAATGTGTAACTCAGTACCAAAATATTAATTACTGTTCTAAAATGACTTTAGGTTAGGAAAAATTGATTCTCAGTTGTTTCTTCTTTAAGTAGCATGGTATGTGTCAAGCAAGATAATTTGTTACTTGTCAGGAGAGAGGCATTTAATCTGGCAACGGGCTGCAAGGATGAGAGAGCTAAGCTCTGAGATCCGTTAGGTTCTGCTCCACCAGAGCCTGATCTCGCTTCCAGGAAGCCCCAGTGTATGTCAGAACATGCTGCAACATTCTGAACATAAAAAAAAATAGAAGTATAGACTAGCAGACAGTATTTTGTGCCTGGGTTTGTATTAGTCTTGAGTGGGAACAAAATTCTCTAAAACATAGCAAAAAGCTTTCTTTTCTAAAGAGCAATAAGATATTTTTATCTCTCCCTGAAGATCAGTTAAAAAGGATGCATAAGCAACTTTTTACCCTAGAAAAATCCTTCCTTAAGCTGCTAAATCACACCTAAAGTGTGTCCTAATGAAAGATGGAAAAAAATATATTTAGGAGTTAAGAAACCGATCTAGGACTTTATAGGCAACCATAATATCTGTTCATCATTCAATGTTAGCTAATTTTAAATAAATAAATTTCCCTCATTAGTGATAGTACAGCTCCTCCTCTGGCTTGTTTTGGCCAAAGCACCCAGCTATCTGTTCTTGTCCTTCCTGCAGGCTCCCGTGCCTACATCCTCTGCCTTTGACTCTCCCATAGCCTAGGCAAAGATGTTACCAAAGCTGAGCTCTGAACTGACTTTAAATTAAAATACTCTGCAGCAGAGTTGCACAAAGGTGTGGGGCTTCTCTTTAGTAATCATTAAATGCTTACATGGGCCGTGGAGGGACAGAACACAATAAAACCAAAGTTTGCTTGAAGATGCATAGCTATACATAGAAACTTAGGGGCTAGTGAAAGCTTACCAAGAGATAAATGAGGGTGAAACAGGAACAAATAATCAGAGATTATGTGTTCACGTTTTCAAATTTAGAGGTAGTCTAAACTGGCTACATTTTATTGTTCTCAAAGTAAGATGCAGTAGAAAAGGAAAACTCTTCTAACTGCCCCCGCCCCCGCTCCCAGGAGGATATGTCCCTGCCTTTCATTTGGCTTTTAAAACATCCAGTTCTGTTACAACATATATTTTCTTAGTTTATTTTATCTCCATGGTATGAAAGTTGAATCAGCTGCACATAGGAATAAAATGATTGTTATTTTAATTGCTAGGCCTGGAAATTTACCCTATAATCTGAAAGTTTGTGCATTTGTTGTCATGAGAGATAAAACAGGTCAGACTCTCTTTATTTATTATTCAGGAGCTGTGCTGCAGTTGGAAATCATGTTCTCAGATAAATATATTCTGAATTACTTTCACTTTTCACAACTTTAATGTTTTCACAACTCTAATGCTTAATGGTGAAGGTAGAATCTGGCTGTACTGTTGATATTGATAACACTTAATAATTGTGTTCATCATGAGAGAATCAAAATGAAATTTAGCTCACTTGGTAGCTTAATTAACAGTTTTATCATCTGTTGTAGAGACTGCAGTATTCAATAACCTTCCCATCCTTGTACAAAGTGAAGCAAAGAGGAATTTAGGCACTACTTCTAAATTCACAACTCTTGAGCTTGAATCCAGCAATTGCTTACTTTTGACTCCCCTATTAGCAATATAAAATGTCTAAAGTCTGCTTATGACCAGCATTATGTCACTCTGGCCAGAATTAAGTGACCTCATTATCTTCTAACCAAGCTTGACTGGCTGTGGACAGTCCACAGGGCAAGTGTCCCAGCATGCTGGGCCTAGATCAAGGGGCCTTTTGGAGTGTACCACATCCTGTGCCCATGTGTCACCCCCCTGTTTCACCCCCCCAAACACACTCAGGTTTCCTTCCAAACACAACTGTGGGAGTGTTTTTGTTTCAAATGGAAGAAGTCATTTGCCTAGTGCTATCTATGAATTGATGTAAACATCAACATGTTCAGCGCTCATTCCTGCCTACCCCAGCCTACTTTCTAGTGTGCCACGATAAGGCATACTTTTGACATCTCGTACGAGTTCATATACGTGGCATTTTAAAATTTTTTAAATACCACGTACATGAACATAGCAGATATGGGAAAATTAAGTTTTCATTTGCATTATCTAAACATATTAAAAAAATAAAACATGTATCATGAAGATGTCAGTACACTTGTTAAATATATGCTTGACCTCAGGGAGGAAGCAATTTTCCCATCCAATAGTATTATGGCAAACATCTGTAGTTGTAAATGAGCCGCAGATATGTCAAATTTAGAATGAACCCATTTTACTCCAATGGGGTTTTATCTCCAATTCATATACAAAAATTCAAAAGATGAGCAGTTATAGCTGATATTATACTATTTTATACTGTGGTTATACTTACATGAACTATACATTCATTATTTGTACAAGGGATAAAAAGTGGAATTTGAATACTTGCTATATTTATTATACTTTCTAATTGAAATAGAAATGCAAAACTCTCAAAGCATATATTAAATATTTTTATCTATTTTTGCAACTTTTTCTGACTAAATAATTTGAATGAAAGTTAGTATTAATACACAAAAGAATACAAATGGCCTAAAATAATTTGAATCATTAGGGATACCTAATGATTTATAAGTGTATGCCATTTTTTATACCTATATCACAAGCTTTCACAAGTCACAACTGTGACTTGCCATTTTGAAGGCGACCTTTCGGAAAACTTCATCCTGAGATTTGTCATGGTGTGGCCATTATATATTGTACTGTCAAAACAGCTAGTGCTGTTGGACAAGGAGATATGATCAGAGTATCTGGAAAACGTGGACATTCACCCTCTCTTTTGCATAGGCCCATCCAATTCTTAAGCTGTTCTCAGCTTATTCCTGATGTGAGAAACATCCAAGGAAAGTGCTCTGGTGACTTTTAGCCTAGGCAGAGGTTCAGCTAGTATAGAAGGCATATGGGAAGCTTACTTTATAACTTCTTGCATTTGTTTTGCTGAGTTTTGGTTATGGAATCTGATTTGGAAGTGCAAAACAATTTTCAGTAATACATAACTTAATTTCAGGACAATTCCTGTATCTTGAGGCTACTCCAATAGGCCTAGAAAATGAAAAAGCCCATGTGCAGAGTTCCAGGTGGAGGGAGTCAAGCAAGACTTGTGTGATGAGCTTCTGGTACTTCATTTCATCAAAAGCCACAGGACATATTCAAGTTCTCATTAAGGTAATCAAAAGATCCTTTTCTTTTGAACAGCTGATACCTGTCAGAGTGTATGTGCTCCAGCAGAGAGGTTCAGCCCTCTCATGTTCTGTTAGAACTGCTTGTAGACCTAAAGACATCCCACTGCCTGTGTCTGCCAGGCACCTCTTAGTTCAGCACTGTATATTTGTAAAGTATCATTTTTTTATTCTAGCTTTTAAAAGACCCATTGTCTCCCCACAAAAATTCTTCTGAAAAGTCACAGTTGCTGCCACCCTTATTGGTATTTATCAATGTGCAACCCTGTGGTTCTGATAGGATAACATTCACCAAAAAACTTATTTAGCAACTGGCACAAAGTGGAAAAAAATCAAAAAAGTATCTGTGTTAAATTATTTGTCTTCTTATGTAGACAGGTGCACAATATATAATCAGTTATCTTTAGGAATGGCATTTTCTTCCCTAAACATGGGATGACATAACACATAAATCATGCCAAAAGCAAAAGCTGAAGTTATTTAGTTACACTAGAAAACTGATACAACCCTTGAAAAATGGCCCTTTGCTGTTTGCTAAAGAAAAAGCAATGCAATGTAAAAGCAAGTTTTAAGCCATAATATGATTTCAAATAAAAAGTTTGAAATTAATAACCAATGCAGAAAAAGCAAGTATTTCACCTCTCTGTGTGTTCTAAATCACCATAGGGCGTTGTACTGGTACTTTAATATAATGAGCAAATCTACCACTTTTACGTGTAGTAGAAGCCTTTGCAAGTGTGAGTTTGTGTATTTGTAATTAAGTTTGTGTGTTCAAAGGGTACTGGTTATTCAAGTGGAAATCAACAGTGCAATTTATTTCCTATGTGTCTGTCAACTCCTCTTTCTTCAGTATTTCTAATAAAAACAAGAGAATATAAATTATTTTGGCAAATTTCATTACATTTTTGTGTTTTATTTCCAGTGCGTGTTGACTGCCTAGCCTATGCTTTGTTCTTGAAAATAAATTGCTAAAATTATTTCTCAAAGAATTTGTGAATTAAAATTGTGAATTAAAAGAATAATTCAAATGCCTGGAAGATAAAACACTTCAGTGGTCTTCAACATCTAAAAACACAACCTAGATTAAGTCCATCTGAAATACAAACACGAAGAGCCCTTTGGCAGTCATGAGGAGATTTTTTCATGAGTTAGTCCAAATACCTATAAATGACAGCAGACCAATCATCGAGTAGCTGTGTGAATCATGACGTAAATTTATATGACTGTCTTTCCCAGAAAAGCTCAAATCCTTGAAGCAGGAAAGTGAGCAAAATAGTTGTTTTTTGAAAATGATTTTTCTTTGGCAATCTATTCAAAGATAAAAATAAAAAATAGGACCTATTGCTTAGAATGAATTGGATACAAAAATAAACATCTATTTTAACTCAGAGTTCACATTATGTTCCTATCATTTTTCTCAAAGATAGCTCTTGTAGTGCTGAAAATATTGTAGTTATGAGCACCTTAGACTTACTCAAATTTAATTGCAAACTAATTTGCCAACTAGCTTTGGTCAGAAATAAAAATGAACGGTATTATGCCTGTTTGAGTATTTTGCATTCGGCTATAGTGTTGATTGTGTGCAGTCATTATCACACTAAATGTTTTGCAGGATGAACAATTTTCTTAAAAATACAAACAAATAATTATATTCTGGTATTATTGTATGCAGTGCTGTTAATACTACAGAAATTGATACTTCTGGTAACCTTCTAGTAGGCCCCAAACCACTGACACCTGTGGCCATAGACAACCAGAGAAGACTCAGTTACCTCTGCTTGTGAAATGCTTTAAATCTCAAAGTCCTTTTTAAATATGAAACTTTTAATTTTTGATCAATATGTCATCTCATAACCACACAGCTGATGCCTATTGAAGAGTAAAGATGCAAATTTAATCAGTGCTTAAAACAATAAATTTAATCAGTACTTAAAACAATAGAGATGAAAAATGGTTTTGTAAGTGTTGGACTCAATATTTTTAGACTTCGAAACTGTCAGTGATTTTACATTTGAGATCATCATCAGAGAAAAGGCCATTTTTATGGAGCTAGCAAAAAAACCCCTGCCTTTTGACATGCTAAATTACCTTTTAACTTTCTTCTATTAGTATTAGGCATATAGTAGCTTCTAAATGGCTTTTTTTTTTAACACAGTTAAGTTGAGAAGGCTCTTGCTACAAAATACTTAAAAAAAAATTTAAACACATAGTTGCTTCTGAAACCTCAACTGTCTTTCGAATAGAAGGCAAAAAAGTGAAAAGAAAACTCAACAAACAATCACCAAAATAGAGTTTAAAAAGAGTTATTTTATTCTCTTTTGGGATATTTTCTATGAAGTCTTTAAGTCTAGTAACCAAAATTCTTAATTTATTTTCCTCTTCAAGACAAAGATATTTAATTATTTTTTACCCAAATGGACCCTGAACAGAATTTTACCAGATAGCTGTGTCTGATGGAAATAGCTTGTAGAGATTCTTCTTTTACAGTCCTTTCTAATTTTTGTTTGAAAGGTAATACCCAAATATATGCTTTCTATGAAATATTCTAGATCAAGATCTATAATATTTTCTTTCTCTAAGTTGTGGGAGTAAGTTCTGTTTCCTGTTTGTTTTTTCCTTATTCTATCAAGGCATTGCCGCCTTCTTATTTTCACTTAATTTACCACTGTAATAACCGTTATAGTCATTGCTTTTAGCCTATTTTAAATTATCCCTGTCTCCAGTGGGCTTCAGCCCACAACGAGTGACTTAAATGAGTTTAAAGGCAGTTTAAGTAGAAGACATTTGAGTAAGGACATTGGTATTCTATCTGCCTGGTTTTCCCATTCTGTTGCTTAGATTCTTACATTAATTCTGTAATCTGAGTTTCTATTTAGTACTAGCTTTATGAATAAAAGCTAATTAAGTACCTAGACATGTGAAGTCATACTGAAGGTTCCCCTGCTAGTTCCAATGATAATACCAATATATCTCCACCTACTCTGAGTATCTCTTGATTTAGACCAAAGTTAATATCAGTGAAAATAGATTTGTAGATAGTGACTAGTTTAAAAGGCGAGGGAGAAGCCATGACCTGGGGACCCAGGAGGGAACACAGGTTTCACAGCTTAACAAACTCTCTAACTAAAGTCATCGCTTCAGCTCAAAGTTGAACTGAGAGTAAATATCATACACACCAATGGCACAAAATCAAAATATAAGATAAGGTAATATCATATGGAGAGAGAGTGAGGAAGACATTTCCCCTCCTCCTGGGTATTACAGTGGAAGAGAAATGGCTATCAAAGGGTAAAAAGCCATTTTTTGTTTGAATTTATATTTCATTCTGTGTCTTCTCTTAATATTAGGGCTTGTCCCCTTTCAGGAGGCAAATTACATTTCCTACCATTCCCGTAAGGGAATTTCCCTACCATCAATGTTTTCTTTTCTCAAGCTGCACTACTTATTATTATTATAAACCTCTATGTGTGTGGAATATAAACAATCTAATCAGAATGACACTGATAGGCAGTTGAACTAGTTGCAAAAATACTATGTGCTTCAAATCAAAACACTCACCATATATGGAAATGAAAGATATTGTCATTATAGCAGTGTATGCAGACTGCAGTGCGTAAGAGACAGCAATATCTAACTTACTGCCCATCCGAACTGAAGTTGCAAAGTGTTCTGCACTGCAGTGCAGAAGCTCATGGGACAAACAGAATATCACCAGAACAGATCTAGATGTTAATAATCAGAACATTGCTACTGCAGTAAGATTTTGAGATATTTCTAATCTACTCTGAGGCAGTTGCAAGAGAATACAGTCAATTGTAAGAGACATTTTGAAGCTAAAGTGCAGCAGGAGTAATTTGAATACACCATACCTGCTTTGGCTGTGGTACTGGGGTTCCTACTCAGCACTCAAATATTGTTTTCTTCTAAAAGCTAGAGAAAACGATATTTTAAATTGTGTTTCTAAAGAGACAAGAGAGAGTAAGTGAAAGGAAGGACAGACTTCCTAATGTTCTGCTGGTTTAAGGATATGTTCCCAGTGCTATTTAGGTTGTTTTTGTTATAAGGAGAAGCAAATTTGAGATATCACATTTGGAAAGGAACAACAGTCAACGGATAAAGCCATTTGTTGAACTTAAATTGTGGGATGTATGGTAATTGTCCTGAGCATAGGTGTTGTCATTAAAAAAGATAATTTAGTATTTGAATACAGTTAGGAGGGCCTCTTTGAAGGATTTGAAACAAGCCCCTAAAAAGAACTATACAGATGTATAAGGAAGGTGAAACTAGCCGTTAGTAAGTGCCTCCACTGACTGTGACTGGACCAATATAGGCAGGATCTTATTAGAAGTTCCAGTGGACCTTACTCAGGCGTTTGTCATAGTGAATTAATTCCATCCAGTTATAAATGAGCAAAGACATAATGATATTTAGGAGGACAAAAAATCCTGGCCAGCTCATGGCAACTGAAGCAGAGCTCCGTCAACACCTCCAGAGTGACAGACCCACCTGGCCAGTGCAGCAGCCAGCTGGAGCCAGCAGCCAGCTCCTCCAGCTGCTCACAGGCTGATATAGCATAGACCTTGTCACCTGGCTATTGCAGCTTCTCAACAGATGTTATACGCTGTCACACTGGTTGCCTTTTTATTATTATTATTTTTAGCCAGCCTAAGGTAGGGAGGAGAGGAGAGAACTAGGACTATAGAAATGCATAGCCTAGCAGGTGCCACAGCTCAGGTACAGATGACTTGTAGTGTTTTTTGTAATTCCCTGGTTATTTTTAGTGGCGCAGCCTACCATTCTGTCAACAGGAACACCTGCAGCACAGATGCTGCAGATGCCAGCTAACTTGTTCTAGACTTCTGTATTTCTAGGATCAAGTAATTTAAAATGATTTTTTTTTTAATCAATAGCATTGACCCTACTTACTTTTATGGGAAGTCACTCAAGAATAAAGTCTGAGGAAACGACTTTTTCTGCCTCACAGCTTAAAATAAACTCTGTGTTTCTTCGTTGATTCTTCTCTCTGACTGTATGAAAAACAATCAACTCTTCACATTAACGTAGGAGTTATAGATTTCACTGAGTTCCTGTAGCCTTCAAAGCAGATTACCTGACCTCCCTGTAGCTAGAGGAAGAACTGTTAAATTTTCCAAGATCTGCTTGAAGGTTTTACTTAAGGGGCTGCTGAGCACTAAAACACACTCCAAAAAAATGTAGATTTTTGGAGATTTTGTGTGTAGATACACAAAAATGTGTAGATTTTTCAGTTGTCCTCTTAGACATAATATGCTCTCCAGAGAAATCATTATAGTCTTGTGCAATAGTACAGTCTTCCTGTATTTTTATTTGATGTTCAGTAGACCGCATTTTTCCTTTTTTCTTTTGTAAGCTATTGTCACTGAAAATAGTTTTCTTTCATTGAATCCAGTAAAATATTTCTTTAGCCATACAATTTCATTTTGTTCATCCTTTCATATTCAGGAGAGTTTGGTTCCACTTAACAGCACAGGTGATGCCCTTTATTTAATGAGTACCCATATAGCTTCCAAAAGGGACACAGTTTTAAACTCTTTACTCCCATTGTTGACCTGTGAACTGATATTAAAAGTTGTATTTGAGCCAGTCTGATCTGAGGAGGGACTAATGAGCGAGAATAAGAGAGCAGTAACCTAGTTTCAAGTAGCTTTAAAGGAAATCAGTGGAGATACTGCAAAGTACAATATTACTCGTAAACAAAGGAAGGAATATTAACTTTTAGGGTAACTGTACTTCTAAGAGCAAACATCTTTACATTTAAATTTTCTGATTTGAATTTGTGTCTCCAAGTAAGTTGAGACTAAAACAATGTGTAAATAGAAGGAAGTAAGTTTTCAGTGGAAGCATCATTTCTCAAACATAGTTTTCATCTAAGGGCCAATTTAACGTGCACAACTGTAGGCAGGGCAAACACCATTCATACCTATAAATTGTTGGAAGTATAATTCATGGTATTCTTATACTGCAACCTGATGTAAGCATTCATTCCAAAGAGCTTGGTGAGCTGGAATAATGCAATTGGAAGTCCTTTAAGAAAGCAATTGTTATTTTGCATAAGGGTTAGAGAATCACACTTATATTTTGGAACGTTGCTTGTGAAGACCAGATAGTTCATCAGAGGATTTGTAATTTAAAAACATCATGCTTCCAGAAAAGCAAGAAAGAGAAATTGATAATATTGAATTATTCAGCAGTGTTTGTTTAAATTCTTGGAGAACTTGACCTTTTTTTCCTTTGGGAGGTAGGGACGATGAGTAGAAAAGGATTAGTATGAGTAAGGGCACATCTCTGTCATGCAGGCAGTGCCATCTTAGAAAACTGAATGACCTGACAGATTTAAACAGCACAACGCATACTGAGTCATCAAAGCAACCTAACAATATTCTGTAAATTACATCTGGAATCATAAGCCCTGCCTCTCAGGGCTACTATCACTATACTGTTTCCTATTCCAGTCCGGCACTGTATTGCACGATGTGGCATAGATGAAAGATGCACCTTCATTTTTTTCTGTATTGTATAGTTCTCCAATATTGTTTCACCAAACTCATTCCCAACATCAGAGATCTCCTGAAGTGATTTATTTATTGTTTTGTGAGTTTATAATATCACGGAGTGGTGATGGTTACACTGTTGCATTTTAGCCTATCATGTTTAAACTATATTTTAGATCTTTCCAGATCAGGCTTTTTTAATAATGCTTTTCAGGGCAGACATTCAACAGCGGAAGTCATGATTTAAGTGTGTTGCAGGGCACACTTAAAGTCTTTTAAGGATCATAGAGCTGCTATTGAATGATTTTTGCTGAGGCAACAGACATCAAAATCAGGTCTCTCTTATTTACCAACTTTGAAACAGAGACATATTATTTTGTGAAAAGCGTCCTTTTTATAAATGATATAGGTGTATAACTTGAGATTTGAACATTTTAATTAGATTTTTATGTCTCTAATTCTAAGTAGGAAAATTTAGAAATTGAATAGAATATATCTTTTCTTTAAAAAAAAAAAAGAGAGTGTAACCTGACATGTGCTGATACCTTCCAGAACGCATATAGTGTTTATTAGATCTGAAATCCCAGGAGACTCTCATTTTCCTGATTGAGAACTGATCTAGGAAACAAAACAAAACTCTGAACATTTCCAAGAGTTCTATTTAATCTCAACAAGGGTGGAAGAATATACTTTTTTTTCCTTTTTCTTTTCTCATCTCTTTCCTTTTATACGTGGTCTTCTACCCAGAAAAGTGTCAAGATTTAAATGATGTTTGGTGATATTGATCCAAGAAAGCAAACCGGCTGGATAATCAGTAGACCATGTAAACCTTTTAGGCATAGACTGCCGAACAGGGTAACTTGTTCTTATTGCAGTCTAGCAAATATTATTTTTGCTGTTTCTGCTGCAGAGTAGACTTTTTGTTGACCTGACAAGGCATAGTCTCAGAACTTGGCCTGGGCTTGCCTTCATCTGAGATGGCTTTAGCTTGTTTTAACAATTATCTAGTAGTGAAGTGATTTTTGCCTCCCTTATTTTACAGGTTAATCAGAGATTAAGCTCTGCGAATGCCGTATATGGCTTGTCATTGTCCGCTGAGGCTGGGGAATAGCCTTTGGAGCTATTATGTAACTTTTAAACTTAGCTGGGAACCAGTGAGATGGAAGTAGACAGTGTTAAGAAAAAATATAGAAATAAACACACATGGTACTGAAGACTGAGGAGGAAGGGATTCCCCAATACCATTACCAACATATGGCTCCTAGTAAAGATCTCATGATATGGCTAAATCATCAAAATACCTGCCTTCACTTCTTTGTGAGACAGACAGTAGGATCAATCTTCAATTCCAGAGACGCGTCAGAGGGGTGAGCCTAACACTAAAGAAAGGGGGCACATACTAGGAAGATATTTTCCTGTATAACAATTTTAATTGCTTTAATTTGGCTTTTCTGTATTAATTTGGCTTATGAGGGTATATAATTGTAAATAATTTGGACTCTTAGACTGTTGAAACACTAATCATAATAATAATAATTTCTTAGCTCTATGGATATTGTGTTTCCCTTATAAGGATTTATCATCACTTGTGAGTCCATAAACACAGTGTCAAAACTCTGTATTTCTAATTTAATCTCCTGTGTATAAATAATTATAATATACCCCTTTATGTTCATAAATTGTTAGCTAAATTGGCATTTTCAATTCTACATTACAGCCATAGTCCACCGAACTGATTCTGGAGATTAGTTTAGCCTAGTCTATTCTCCTGCAACATATTTTTCTCTCAAACTTTCAAAGTGCATTGCTATCCAGATGCTAAAGTATGTATGTAGTCTGTTCTAGGAAAAAATTCCCAGTCCTTGGCAGGTTTAACGCAGCAGTAATTCATGCCTGGACAGAAATGTTCTTCCTTAACCTCTTTTGTAACAGTCCACACTGTATCAGACACATGAACTTTAAGAAAAGAATAAGCCCCAGGATATGCGGTTCTTACAAAGCAGAAATGTGTATGTTTGCCTTTACCTATGAGAAAAACAGTAGCCCAGAGCTTGTAGGACATAGGGTCAGAGGATAATTTAGGGTGGAAGGGACCGCAGAAGGCCTAGTTCAACCTCCTTTATTGCCACGGCATACTGCTAATGCATGTTCAAGCCTTCAGACTGTCCAGCTATCCTAATCACTTCCTGCCTTGCCTCATTCTTTTGCAAATTTTTCCTTCAAGTTTTGCCAAGCTTTATCTGCAAAATTCAAAAACTGAGGAGCTCATATAAAGAATTTTAGCACTACTTCTAAGACTGACGGATTTTTGACAAAAGAAATCATGCTAATGTGATTTTCTGTTTGAATTAATGAATAATGAGAGATAATATTACGGTATTACTAAAGCCAGGAAATAAAAATACACTGTTGGCATAACTCCCTGGAATATGTGGGTGTAACTCTGTGGTCTGCACAATATATTCTGTTTTTCCTTCAGCAGAAACACTAAAAAAGAAATGCGTACTAAAAATTGCCCTTCCTATTTCCCACATATCAAAATACTTATTCTGTTTGTGAAATGAATTTTACTTTATCTCCAGGAGTTTTAAATGATGTGGAAAGTTTTCAGAGGCTAATGGATATGAAAATGACCTTTATTATGTGCTTGAATCCTATGGAATTAACAAATAAGGAAGAATTCTTTAACCTTTAGTTTTAATGCTGGGCTCTAACATAGATGATAAATAGCTGGGTGAAGTCAAAATGGAAGGATTTTCGTAAGAGATTAGGGGTCTTCTTTTCTTAGGAGAATGACACCAAAAGAAAACATCCTGAGACTATCCCCAAAACAAACTGTATTTTCAACAAAAAATCATTTAGTACTTTTCAGATTCTCATAAAAAGTGAAAATTATAAGCCTAGATTTTTTTTTTTTTGTAACTTCCAGAATCATATAAATACAAAAATTAGACTCCTCTAATGGGAAACATTTTGGTGAAAAATTCCTGTTTGTTGGCTAACATTCATTGAAAACAAGTACAGTGAAATATTTAAGTTAGTTTTAATACTAACACAAATAATAACAGGAAAATAGTGAAGTGCGTGGAAAAAAAGAAGAGTGCAAATAACCTTATTTTTCTTTCCTTGCAAAATTGTATCTTTTCTATACACCGTTAAATGTCATCACACATTTGACATTACAATGATAGGGGAAATTTTGATATCACAGGTACCATTTTATGTTTAATTCCAAAAACATTTTTTCAATGGCAGTTGTTGTTCTCATTGAAATGTAAAAGGGAGATAGTCCTTGTGGAAAGGTCTTACGAAACCAAATAATCAGTGGAAACTTAGACTTATGTAGTTGTACAATACCATTCATTTTATATAGCTAACTTCTCGATCAGTTTGCATGATGAGCTGTCTTCACAATTTCAGTGTTAATAAACAGCTTCTGAGTTTGTGTTTCTCTGATGATATATGTTGGTTTTAAATAATTTCTATAGTTTTATATCTGTATCTTTTCCTGATATCAGCTCTGTTAAATACCAACATATCTGAGGTTACTGACTGTCCTTAGTGACTTAGTCCCTGAGCTCAGTGTCAGAACTGCAATTCTTTTAGCTGCAATTATTTTATTCTTCATTACTGCTTGCTCAGAGGCCTAACCATCAGAATAGCACTTTGTTCTTGAATTGTGATAGCACAGTAAGATCTCAAATGTCTAGGATCCAGCACTAGAGTGCCGGGAATCATAATAGAGTGCATACTTGCAAATAAATATTCATAATGGATATAATTAGTGGATATGTAATTTTTTCTCTGTATTGCACAGAGTGGCAAAAGGATATACTCAAATAGTTTATCTGTATATTTCAAGCCTAGTTTTGAAACGTATATCAATCAATGTACTATAAAGTATGCTATGCCTGTTCCACTATTACTACTTTTAAATATTTCTGAAGTGTATTGATATACTATTCCTGCATTATGTTTTTAAATTCTACCAGTATTCATATTTGTGTATAAAACGTATGCTGATAGGTCCAAGTCTTGAGGCAGGTATTTAGATGTCATCAAAAGCGGTGGTAAATTTTTAAGATGAAAAGGTGATTTTGCATCAGTATAACGTCAACTTCTGCATTTTCAGACTCTCTGTTTTAGTACTGAGATTCATTAATAATAGTGGAACATACAGTTCTGTGGAAATACTAGATGTGTCTTTATAGGTAATCTTGTACTCACTACTTAAGTAGTTGAGAAATAGAATGTTTCAGTTAAGGCCAGAGCTTGGAGAATCTTTCAGTATATAGATGATGTTTAAGAAACATATACTAGTTGACAACTGTGTTTTATTGTTTGAAATTACAATGAAATAGACCTACAGAGGTACTTGATCTGTGCTTGGTGGAATTCATACATCTAGCCACAAAGGTGAGGCATCTTGCAGCTTTTAAATACTTTGTTTAAACTTCTGTTCTCTACCCTGATACTGTCTCACTTGAGCAGCTAAAAACATTGCCTGTTCGGTTGAGCCTGGGTGTGATAAAGCAGCTCTGTTATTTATTCACTGAAAATCTGTGGTGTATATTTAGATGATATTTGGTCTTCACCTGGGTTTCTCACTTGTTACCTTCACTTGAATAGCACAGCTTGGTATTTTACTTTTGTCTAGCTTAAGCTGTTTGGATCTATACGGGAAAGAAGATTCCTCGAGCAACTTCTAGTGTGATCCAGAAAAGGTAGTATTTAAATTTAGATACATGAACCTTATAATTCATTTCACTGGTCAGTGAATAGAAGAAGAATCTTGTTATTTATGACATAGAAATATTCACTGGATTTGAAAGATTCTCCTGTGAACATCATCTTTCTGAAATCTTTCACAATGTAATTAAGTTCAGAATTGTGTTCAATAGCAGAAGCATGTTATCAAAATGCTTATTAGCAGTCACAAAATGATTCAAGTAGGTTGCCATCCCTTTTACACTTTATACCCCAGCTGTGTTCTTCAAGCATTACTAAGAGAGTGTGAATTCTGCTTTTTTTTAGCCTAGCTGCTTATGCTATGCTGATTATGTAGGCTATGTGAAGGAATTAATAGGTTTAGCAACTAATGAAAATCCTCTCCTAACTCATCAGCTGTGCAGGTTTTATCCTGGACTTTGTCTTAGTCAATGATACACTCTATTTAAGTCAATATTTCTGTCTCCTTCCAAGTTGTACCAAGATTTGTTTTTTTTTTTTTTCAGGTGAGGTTTGAAATCTCTTGACAATTATGATGCAGAGAGTTCCGAACAGAGCAGCTATCTTTAGCAGAACAGTCTTAAAGTTTCAGCTTGAAAGGAACATTTTACTGTGTGTAACTAAAGAACCTGAATGGCCCTACAAATGATATCTGCAGAAGTTGTGGTCACATAAGGAAGAAATATACCGGAGAGCATGTAGTGAGACAAGAAGGCACATTGTACTAAATGATATTAAGTACCTTAAAGCGTATCACCTAGTTCATGCTTTCTAAGTATGCCAGTCAGCTAAAGATCTTAGACATCTTCAGGTTAAAATATCCCCTTCTATACAGACATTAGACCATGAATTTTTGTTGTAGGAGAGGTGGGAAGGTACAGTCTACCATGAGTCCCCTGAAGTTCTCTCTCTCCAGTAGAGCTGTTTGGTCATTCAGTAGTTATATTTTTCCTTTAATTTTCATTTTTTAGTGTTGCAGTATTTCCTCAGTTCACATAAGGAGCTTTATATTCTTCTGATAATTAGTTCCATTTAGAGAACCCAAGCTGAACTTCTGCACCGTCTCCAACATCTAGACAAAAATAGAGAAGTGAAAACAGCAAATCAGGCTTACCACAGCTACTGAAATAGTAAAACAGAAATAGGTTATATAGCAGTTGCTGCGTTGCGAAGAAACAGGAGTTTGGGGACTCCCAGCGAAGCATCTCTTAGCTTTTCATTGAAGACCAAAAAGATGATGGAAAAGCTCTGTCCATGCCTTTTTTGGTCCTGTAAGGAGGGAAAAATGCCACTGAATTACCCATTCTTTCTTAGTTTTATTTATATTTATATTTGACAGCTTGAAAGTTATTACAAATTCTCTGTTATATATTTGAAATCTGACTGATGCTTGTTTTTAAAGCTTTCATTTTGCTTCTACGTGGTGCAACTAATTATTTCTACATTCTGAGTTGTTAGAAAGATACCTCTGCATTTTCTTTAGCCAAGTAGATTTCTTTTCTCTAAAATATTCTAAAATTTCAGGACTTCCTGTTAAATTGTACTTTATCACAATGTGGGTGGCATTACAGTAACTAAAAGTAGATACCTACAGTGTCAGTTGAGACAGTCAACTTAGGCTCTCTTTGTCAATATCTGCTTTTATAGTATGTTCAGGAGAGTATTGGGTATGATCTATTTCACCTAAATAAACACCTAGAAGAGGTCAAGTGAAAAGGGCATATAGCTTTACATATAGTTTCCTGTAGACATCTAATTTTATGTAATATCTTACCAAATAGTACTATGTAACATTTGATGAAAGATGTTGGGTACATTCTAAAATGTCACTGGATAAATATTTGGATTTTGGATAATTGAATACATATTTTTGGATAATTGCATAAATATTTGAGATCTATGCTGGCAGTACAAACACCCAGATCTCATGAATTTATTTGGAAACTTTAAACTTCTACATCCTTAATACAATTTATATATTTATATAGCAAGAACTTTGTATGTTCTGGAAGAGCACTGGTGGCCACGGGGGAGAGAAGTAGGGTAAGTGAAGTGCTTTGATATGATAAGGTATGTTCAGTTATGAATCTTCAATTTATAGAGATATGTTCTCTAACTGTAAATTAGAATTTTATATCACATCTCTACTTCCATGGTAATCTTTAAGAAATAAATAATTGTATCCATGAAATATTACAGAGACAGGACAGGAATATTCCTCTTAAAGATATCTCTTTGCTCAGGAGCAATTCACAATGCAGCTTAAAATACATTTAATCAAGCCGTGACTGAATGAAGAGCTTGTTATTTTTTCAGCCTTACTGTTTTAACTTCCTTGAGCCTGTCCAGTTCATTCAATGTCCAAGAGGATCTATTCTATATTTCTACAACTGCAAAACCAATACAATCAAATGGAAAATAATGTAGGAGTATGAATAGGCTGTAAACGTAAATGTCACCAAAAAAAACCCCCAGAAACAATTATATCCCAGTGAACATCGCGCTATGTCAAAGTGGTGATGACATCTGACTGACAATTATCACTCTCACACCTCTCACACACTAAAGCATAATAAGTTTCTAGTAGGTAACAAGCAGAGTATATTCATGTCAATCCCTGCTCTGCAGACTTGTCGGTTTGAAGAAGTGTTGAAATATTTAGTAAAACCTTAAGAATTTTAATGTCATTGCACAAGAGATAAGGATTACTATTGCTAGTCTTATGATTTTATCATACTGCCATTAAGAAATCTGGTTTTTTAAGTGTATTTATATATGTACTTATTTTCCCTCTTTTTCCAAAGCTGTAAATTGTTTCTCAGCAGAGTCCCTGTAAAGATATGTTTTACCAAACCTTACATTCAGTTTACATATACAGAAACAAAGTAGTATTTGAGGTGAATCACTAAATTGAATTATTAACACAAACAAACAAAAAAATTAATTGTATAAATTCTGTGAAAGACCCGCAATGTTTTTATTCAAAAGAATTGTCTTTGCCTTAGGACTTTTATTTTACAAGCCAGCAGTAATGATATACGTAATTCTATAATTATAGAATTATAGCATTCTTCAATGAGCAAATCCTCACATTTTGAACAGCTAAGTGGACTTTTGTATGGATTGAGTCCATGATTGTGGCCTAGTGGAATTAATTTAAAAACACTGCAACACTGATTATAAAAATTCTTCCGACTGTCTTATCATGTTAATCTGCTTTAGAATATGGAAGTACAGGAATGTACTTCAGTACCAAACAAAGAGATTTAGGTATTCCAGAGATCTTCAGTTCATGAAGGCAGTCAGTTAGATGCAACATAATTAATCTGTACAATCACAGTCATTACAGATTGTGATGACAGTCGGGAAACCTACCTCTGAGAGCTGCCTGAAGGAAGATAAATATTAGACATGACATAGGAACACAGGGCTGTAGAACAGCTTCCGAGACATCAAATCCTATTCCCTGTTACAGCAGGAAACAATTTCATATGCTCCCTTTTCTTCTGTTGTACGCTTATCACATAAGTGGAACATTCAAAGATTTTCCTCATCTGGCAAAAGATTTGTTCCAGTATGTATTTAACCTTTAGAGACCTACTAACTTGATTTCTTATTGTAAAAATACAATTAGAGAAACATGAGAAACTGAGTGTTACTCTCACAGCTGTCTGGCCCTTCCAGGGAAAAATGAGGTCCATTACCGACTCACTGTCAAAGCTTGAGAGAAGAAAAGTTAGTCCCACAAGCAAGATGCCTGTCACTCAAATAGTACTTCAATCCATATATGGTTCACTTTCAAGTAGATTTTTGCCTAGGAGTGGACTACAGGTTCCAAGTTGTTCCAAGACGAGCTGCGTTGATGAATAAGCAAAGACTGATCCTATTGCCTGAAAAGTTTGAAATTGTAGTTCAATGAAATATTGGCTTATAAATATCCTAACTTGTAGATACTTACCTGATTCAAAAAAATTTATCAAGCTTCCCATCTAGTTTCTATGAGATACTGTCTCAGTGTCATTTTTAGCAGAAATATTTTTTTTCTAGTTTCTTTGACCACAGAGAAAGCTGCCAGTCCAATTTTTTTCGCGCAGATCAACCAGAACTGAAGGTTTCTGTCAGGATTAAGTAAAAGTAACAAGCAGGTGCCTTTTACCAAAGGCAAACAACTCTGCACCATCTGACTGAATTCAGATGATGTACATAAACACATGAGCACAAACATGCATGAAAAAAAGGTGGTTCACAGTCCTCCTAGAGGAAATCCTGGACACAGGACACATCGGCAATATCTCCTGCACTCTGTGGTTCTGAGGTGTGAGTTTTGCCCAAGTCCCAGTTTCACCATGGCTGGTCGCATGCCCAGACCTTCCAAGACACTCGAGGGAGCTGTGCATACCCAGCTCCCTTTCTGATGGGTGCTCTGAAGTCAGCCTGCAATGTGGATGTTACCTTTGACTCTAAAGCTAGCAGTAGCATCTGTATCCCATTTGGAAGACTAATTTATATTCTTCCTCTCTTTTCCAACTGATAAAAAAGGACACTAATGAAAAAACAAGAAAGTAAGGTGATCTAAAATGCAGTTCTTAAATGATAAGAAGTGATAAGACCCATCAACACTACTTTGAAGACCTTTATCTTTACACTCAAGATGTATGAAAGAGCATGAGTTAAGGCCACATAATAAAAATCTGCAATTTGATATATGATATTGCTTTTCATATCTTCAGATATGGGGTCTTCAGAACATGCCCTGTAGGAGGAGAAACATAACAAGTTTGAGATTATCTCATTTCTGTAAGCGTCTTGTTAAGATTTTGATTTATAAACTATTTTGTTGCATCTCTTACTGTATATTTTCTGCATTATGTTTAGGCAGTCAGTGTAAGCAGAGGTTTGACTTTTATAATCCAAGGAATAGAGCATTGTACAATGTCTGGCATATTGTTAATATATTTGGCGCTACAGATGGTGGTAACAGTTGTTCAGTCTTTCTAGAGGTTTTGTAACATTGATTGTTCCAAGTATTAGATTTGGTTTTCCACAGAATTACGGTTGCCTTAGCTCTACAGTGGGAGCAAACTGAAGAAACCAGAAAGAAACAATTGAAAAAAAATGTGACAAAATTTGAAACAAAATTAAACTAAGTTGCCAAAAATGCTAATGGGCTTAGAAAAATGGCTTTGCTGCTCACTGTTACTCAGTTTTAGCAGTAGAACTGAACTGAAAAATGAAATTCAAGCAATCACAATCCCTTAGACTACCTAAAAAAGAAAATCACAAAGAGGTGGATTATGGGAGGGAATAAAGAAAAATGTTTTTCCATGTGAAGAGAAAGGTAGTCTAAAGACAGGACAGAGTAGTACAAGGTGCAAAATGAATCAGCTTTTACAAAGAAGAGCTGTTCTATTACTGTGTCCTAACTGGTAAGGATAATGTACAGAATGAAGATGTATTTTGAGAGCCAAAGGAGTATTTGATGGGAAGGGTGTTATATAAAAAGATTCAAACAAGAAACAGAGGAGTTTTTTTGGTTATAAGTGAAAGCTGATTTTAATGAAATCTGGCAGATTTAATAGTTCTGGCAGGACAAACCAAAAATGCAAGAAGGTGATATTTATAGACTGATTCAAAGAGAATCATCACATTACTCTTTAACTTCTAGTGTAGAATTCTTTCCCAAAATAAGAGATTTTAAACTATAATTTCATCTTTGCTAAAGAGCACCTAATTGTCATTCCTGGAACCACGTACCTGCTTGAAGCAAAATCCGCTCTCTCTAGCTGAATTACTAGTCACTTCTTATTGAGGTGTTTTTGAAGCTAGCTTTTCTCACCTAGACTTTACAACAATTAAGACCCAAAAATCTTACCACTTAGCTCTTAGAAATATTACAAATGCGAGCACTCATGATAGGGTGAACTGTTAATGCCTTTGGATACTCTGAAAGGTATTCACTATGAGGTTCCAGAATTCCAAAACCGGTGTGTTTTAAAAAAATAATTTCATCGGTGTTAGAGTTTTATTTAACAAAGTTGTTTATTAGAATTCATATTCCTTGCTGAAATACAGATTCCTTGGTTATAGCAATATTAATTTTGGAAATTAAAATTAGGGAAAATGATCTTTCAGGGAGTGAAAATTATGTTACTGTTTTACACAAAGGAGAAGATGAAGGGTATGGATGGATGGGCTTTGTCATTAACTCTGATTATAAAAACCTGCTGAGACGAATACATACAGACTCTCCAAAAGAAGGACAGAATGCTGAAGTATCAATTTTTCTTCTTACTATTTTCCTTCTTTTTGTAATGCAATGTGCAAATGCAATTATATAATTTTGTAAGTTATCCTTAACGGTGAAACCAATTTGTCATGCATACTAATACACAGGCAGTATACATTTTGCCTGGATCACATAATTTCTTAAAGATACCATTTGATCAGCTTGATTTTCTTTTTTGAGTGTTTTTATATGAGCCAGAGATACACTGTACAGCATTTGTGGTACCAAAATATATCTCTGAAAAATTAGGGAGAAACTTATTTTTAATACATTCTTTTCAGTGCTGAGTATCATGAATCTTCACTGAACTTAGTGGAACCTCAGTAAGCTCATCACTTTCAGCAGCCTAAAGTAAAATCTACTCTGTTGTGCTACTGTTGTGTTAGATTTTCCAATCTTTTGGGATCAATATTGCATACATTATTGTAGTTTTGTTATCTACTTTTTTTTTCCCCCTACCTCTATTTGCTGAATATTTCTGAATCGCTCAGCATGCTTAGTGATGGAAAGTACAAAGTTTAACTTTAAAAGCCCTCCCTGTATTGAAATTGTTTCTATTTGTCTCTCTCAGAGCTCTTTTAGGATGATTTACTAAATTTGAAATTGTATGCTTGATGCAGAGCTTTAACCTTTAGATAATTAGCAGTGATTTTTCTAAACTTGATGGTAATCTTAACCACAATTCTCTGTGGACTTATTAAATGGGAGAGACAAATCCTCTAAGCGTGTAGTAGTATGTAACTATTGCTATGCCTGGATTTTGCTACATGATTAACAACATGAGCAAAGGTTTTATTTGTTTTGTTTGCATTTGCATCTACGTAACAAATTATAAACAGTACTTGTCTTTCTCTAAAATAAAGTAGCCTGTCAAAGCTAAGATGAGTTATTGTAACTAGTGCTGTTATAAAGCACAACTGAATTGTTTGTATTGAACTATTACCAGTCTGCTGATTGACAGTGTGCCAGAGAACAGGCATGCTTATTTACAACTCATATCTTCATGACCTTACTGTTGGCTCTCATTTTTCTTCCTGTCACTAGCTTCCTGAAAAGTTTCATTTTATTTCCTCTTTTTGATTATTTTTCCTGTATTAAGCCATTTATTTGTTTGTTTGTTTGTTTGTTTGTTTTTCTGCTTGGGTTTCTCAGGTTGTTAATAATATAGTGTAAAAAACACACCAGACCCCCCTGCCTCCAGCCGCCGTCTAATTCCACCTTCAAGTAGAAATGTTCTGAACATTTAGAATTCTATTTTGATGCAATCAGTTGATCTCATGTATTGTCCAACCTATCAAACATTGAGAATTTCAAGACAATAGATAGTGCTGTCAGATTTCTGCTGCCACTGAATCAGACAGAAAGCAGCCTTTTTGCTGATTTATCTGTGACTAAGATCCAAAATAGAAAACAAGGAAGTACATAAAAGTCAAATAATAAGTAAATAATGTCATTCTACTGGAGAAAAAAACAGAAAAAAAAAGTTAATTTAAAGTTCAAATCTTGGGTGACTTCAGTACATATAAATTAATACATGTTTTGTCTCACATAAATCAATTTATTAATCTGAAGTTTTATGTGGTTTGGTCTTTGTGTTTGATGTAGAGCTTTTTTGGCTTGAATGCAATATAAGGCCCAACTCTGTAGCACCACGTGACTGAACGTTTTCAAATAATTTAAACAATATTCTTTTAGGAAGTTAAATTTTAAGAGAAAATCTGTGAGGAGAAAAAAGAGAGAGAGAAACTAAATGCTTTTGAAAATACCTTTAGGTGAAGAAGACGCAATAATTCAGATTTTTTCTTTTAAGAGATTCCATTAAAAAGCATCAGTCTTCAGTTTTATTGCATTTTAGTGTACGTTTTTTTTCCAGCTATGTATAAAAGACTTACTCCTAGGAGCTAAGATCATTAAAGATGCTGTGTGTTGCAGTGTTGAGGAAACAAAGGCCCAAATCTATTAGGGAGGCTCTCAGCTCTTTCTGAAAATAGGGCTCCCTCAAGCAACAAAAAATCGAAATAAGTAGAAAGACATTATTAAAAATCTGAGCAAAGATGTTCACTAATCTGTTGTTTGCAGAGCTACAGCTAAATAGAAAAGAATGCTTAAAATATGGTCAAAAAAGCAAAAGCTGTGATTTTTCTTCCTTCCAAAGTTCTGTTGCTTCAAAATAAGAGTAGAAGTGCAGGATGGTGTTCTGCCCCTTGCTGAGTAAAGGGAGGAAGCAAGGAAAGACCAGACCTCATCATAGGATATGCAGTCTTTACACTGGTTGGTCAATCATCACAAGGTTTTAATGAGGTTACGATATCAAGGAAATAGTTAAAACATTTTTTAGTTTATTAATTAGCTAATTAGTTAATAAAATGTGCTTGATTCTGAACCAACAAAAAGATACAATCTAAAAAGTACAATGCCTTTCTAAAGTATTCTTGTAAAAGGCAGGGTAAAAATGCATCAAAAAGCAGAGAAATTAGTAATGATAGTTAAATTTATATCATGTTACTACTATAATGTGTTTTTGTGATCTGTGTAAGATACTCTGTTTAAAAAAAATCTGAATGGTAAAAGCTTGCCAGGAAGAAATCTGTAAAAAAACTTAGATGTCTCTCAAAAGTATAAATGGTGCTGTGGAAAGAAAGATGTCAAGAGGCCTTTTGATTCTATTAATCTTGAAAGTCTCTTTACAGTATTAATTATAAACAGTTAAGGTTTTCTGATGAATCACTTGAAAAGATTTTATCTCTGATTAAAACGCCCTCGAGTATATTTGGTTTGAGGAGGCCAGGAATATTTAGCAAAATTTTCATTGCCTCCATCCATTTGGTAAGCCCAGTTTCATTTCCGGTGACTCTTCTAAAGTAAATATCAGATGCATATGAACAAGGAAAGACTTTTTGAACCCCTCTCAGCCCAGAACATGAATGGAAGGAGAGGTACAGATCAAGAAGAAAATCTGGGATTCATTGCTATTTGACTGCAGAAGTAACAAGGCAGATTTTCTGGTAGCAGAACTTTTATATTGCATCTGGAATACAGTGCATTCCTCTGACAGAGAGTGTATTCATAAGAAGTTTCTCTGCAATATCTTATAATGGAGAATTACATACTCCTCTTGCATGCTTTGGATTCAACTCCTAATAGGGTTCTGACTGTGTTAGAAATGTAGCCTTAAGAGTAATGATGGTTCTGTGCTGCATAGGAAAAATATTAAAACTGGCTGCAAGATAAAAGTAATAGTATTAGTGAAAGACAGAAAGAAAGCCTTCCCTTTCCTTCACTCTTAATTTCCCCAGGTGAGTTCATAAGGATATTGAGCCCAGTAAGATATACTTTACCCCTGAAGTTCTCAAAAGGGAGGTCATAAACTCTTTATATAGTTCTTCAGATGAAGACAAGCATGAAGAAGATTCTGAATTGCAATGTAATGAAATCATTAAGAAATAATTCCCCTCAGACTATCAGAAGGCAGGTAAAAAATCCTCTGAATATGAATAGGAATCTACCAATATGCCTAGGCATATAAATGTACAGATCTAAACGTTCTACAGTCTTCATAGATGTAATTCTCCTATGCTCAGAGCAGATATCACTCAGCATACTGGGAGAGTGAAAGACTCGGACCCGCTGCTACAAGTTAATGGAAAAATGCATCCATTACTGTTAAATTTACCCTAATAATGGCTTATCACCTCAGCTTGACCTTCCACTGTGTTTGACCCATAGAGGGCAGTAACATGCAATTCATAACTCAAAAACTTTTCAGAGCCTTCAACAAAACGACCTCTTTCACATCTGTTTTTATTGGTCTTGGTGTGTGGTTTTTTGATGAAAAGAAATTTTGTGTGTTGATCTGCCAATAAAGTTGGACTTACAGAATTTCTCAGCTTGAGTTTAAGTGATGTTAAACTACAAGTTACAAAATGGGTTGTAAAGAAAATGTTCTGAGCAACTTTTCAGAGGTATTGCCCAGCAACAACTCTGAACTAATAAATAGTGTACCACATACAACGTACAAATAAATCCAAAGTAGAAATGCATGTGGTAAACTAGCAGGTGTTCCTCTATTGTGGTCTAAGGTCCACTTGGCCTGTAAAGGTTATATGTATGACCAACAAAGACCCTTTTTAACTGTTTTTGTTTGCCACAAGTTTAGGTGATCATTAGGGATATTGTTACTGCTGGGTCTCCCCCTTTCTGCTATTATGGAAGTTTCAGAATAAATACTTTTAAGTAAGTTCATTGCAGTTTGGACCTATAATGAAGACATTACTGATAAATTTCTCTCTTTGCTGCTATAGACAGAGATACATGTTACCATGTTAATTTGTTGCACCCCCAAAAGCCTTGATGTCTGTCAAAAGGTGTAATGGACCAACACAGCTATTTCATTTTTGATCTCCTGAAAAGTTTGGGCTATGTTGACTGCTATAATTATGTTTGGATAGTGAAACTTCTGCTTACTCTTGTAACAACATTATGCGCCTCTTTTCTTTCATGAAAAATCTAATGATTCCGTATTTGTTTGTTTAAGCAAAATACTTGAAATCCCAAGAAAGAAGAAAATAATTATTGTTTTATTATTATAATACTTTGAAGTCCTACTGTTAGCTCAGTGGTATAAATGCTGTAGTAAACAAGAACAAAGTGATTACTATTGCTTCCAAAATATTCATTACTAAAATGTTAATTAAATATTAGGTATTATAGTATAAGTACTGACAGAAGTCTGAGCATAGGAAGAGAGACCACTGAATTGACAGACTGATTCCCTGGGTTTTCAAAGAAACTATCAAACAGTTTTGGTCATCATGACTGAGTCACATAAGCGCATCCGTGTCTGAACTGTTGGTATGATTTTCTTTTAGACCTCATGGCAAAGGAAGAAGAAATGGTTCTTTTGCCAAGGTTATTTTCCCAAGAGAGGGGTAGGGCACAGAAGGGAACCAGGATTTGTACATTTGAATAGGTAACAAATGCATAGTGGATTAAGGCATCCTGAGTCAGACCAGCATAGGAAGGAGCCTCTTGATAATGAATAAAAGATAAAGGTAGGATTACAGTATAAAGGACACTGATATGTTTGATTTTGGTATTAAAGAGAGAATTCAGCCAGGAAGGAAATCAGTTCACAAAGAGGCAATTTTAGCAGTCCTTAACCCATGAGATGATGAGAGCTTCTCCAGAATTTTAAATGTTATGCAGAAAGACCTTACAAAATGTAAATATAGACTGTATGTGGATTTAGAAGGATATCAACACTGAAAAAATTACAAGCTTGAGTGGCATGCAGGGCTGTGAAGCTGTTCACAGTGATTGCAAAAGGAAACATAAACAAGAGTGATTGATTAAGTTCTTTTAGCCATATTTCCCCTCACTTGAGGGAGAAATCTGTGAAATGATCTCAAAGAGACGGCATGAGATTTTATTTAGAACAGAAAAAAATCAGTGGTGACCATGTGGTAGCCATGACCAAGGCCAGCGACCATGTGTCATTATTTGGGTTTTACTGTCAAATGAGATATCTTGCTAAAGAAAGACTTTTCCCAAAGACTTAGGGAAAATATACTTTGCTTATGTACTCTGTGTCAGTGAGACCTGGCATTTTCCTTCCTTCAAGGCTTACATATTTGTAATAGACAAAGGTTACAATCAAGTTTCATAATTCAGAACTTCAACCTGGCCTTTTGGTTGGACAGATAGGGGTTTTTCTTTCACATGAACCGGTTTCTAGGTGCTATTTTCATGTTCCTAGGGAGCACCTTCTTTGGCTGGTGGTAGGATGGTAGGTTGATGGTTTCCAGTGATAAAAGCAATTTTGCCTGATAATCTGCTTAGCTGGAGAGGAAGCATAGGCAACAAGAGGATGCAGATTGGAAACTGAATGGTTTTAGAAATGAGAGGGAAAAGATAATGATAGGCTGGGTGTGAAGAGAACAAAACTGAACTGAAAGGAAAGGCAAAGCTAATGTTATGAGAGGTAAGAAAGATACAAATGTGGCTTTGATGCACAAGTGCTGGTGTGAGGAAAAGTGGGATCAAGGACAAGCAAGCATAGCGAAGAAGGGAATGTGGAGTGCGAAGGGGAAGGGAGTGTGATGCTAACAATGCAGAAGAGGTGTGAAACCAGATATGTGGATGAGTAGCAGCCAGAATAATCACAGCATTTCTGAAATTTTCTTTTTTTGGGGAGGAGGAGGGGTGAAGGACCACATGCAGCTAGACTCTTGCAGGGTAGCTAGAGGTTTCCACCCTAAACTAACTGCCAGAGCAATCAGCTTGCACACACAAGCAGCATTGATACTACTGGCCAGAGCAACAGATCTTAACCACCTTTTATCAGTCTAATGAAACATAGAGGTAGACTGGGCATTTTGCCATCAGTCCAGGTTGAACAGCAATGCAGACACCCAGTATGTGTTGGCAGAAGAATAGCTTCATAAAAACAAAAGGATGACTCTGTGGCCTCCAGCCTTCTCTAAACTCGGAGACACCTTTCTTCTAATTATCATACATCTCTTTTATATTGATGCATGTATATGGGATTGAAAAAGGTCACAGAATGTCTGGATGCACAGATTGATTTTCTCCTTCAGGTCATATCTGTGTTTGTTTTTGAAGCAAACGCATTCCAAAGATATCAAAGAAATGCCAAAGCACCAAAGACAGATTAAATGGCTGGAGAATGCAGAAAACAGAACAATAATTCATGAAATGGAATATGCAAAGCTGACAAAGTTCAAACTATGATCTTCTTGTGCCAAGTATGTATCCAGAAAAGGGTATTGCCAAGCCAGCTCCACTGTCTGGGTGTGGGGAGAGGAGTAGGGCCAAACCTTCTGTCCGTCTTCCCCTTTTGCATCTCTTCCACGGTTATTTCAAGCACATGATGTGCTGGGCTTGTATTTTCCAAGGGAATTTGCGCTCCAGTTTAGAAAAGCCTTCATGACGCTATGCAAGGAATGAAGTTTCTTTTAATTTTCTTATGTACAGCTATAGTTGAGGGAGTAAAAATCAGCCTTTCATGCTTTGTGAAGTGCTGCTCTTGTTTAGGAATTGCTACTGTTGAACCCAGAAGCAGCTTTCTCTTCTAGGTTTTATTTCTGTATTTGTATTTAACATTTTGTCAAGCACAAGGACTCTCTCACATCTTCCTTTTGTAAAGATTCCTTTTGACCATTGTCTTTTTAGCAGAAAATTTTCTTCACAATTTTGCAAAAAACACCCTAGAATTCCTAAAATTGCGTAACGGCTTGTTACTTCATGGTTATGATGCCATGTGCAAATTGATTGTTAACACATCTTACATGGGTTTTTATGAAGAAATGTGCTCAGTGTTACCTGTTATTAGCAGCGCCCTTTCCTCAGAAATCAGCATGATAAATGTAGCATAAGCCAGAACATACTATAAAGCGATAAAATATAGTATGAAATCAATCAAAATCTGGCAAGAGCAAAACTGAAGCCCATTTTATGGTTAACTGCGCTACATTTAACACCCTCTGGAATTTATATAAATATTCATCTCTATATATTGTAAGAAGTTCTATTGACTTTCATCATCCAAACTTAAACACATGTAAATTTTTATAGAATTGGGACTTAATGTTGCAATGCCTACAATTTTGAATGTTTCTTTTTCACTTAAATGCATCAATTGACAGGAATTCTGTTATCATTTAATATTATTAGTATCTACTTCATTTTAAGTTTCTTAAATTGTCCAGTCAATATACAGTACTGAAACTGCTTTTGTAAAATTAATCCATAATTTTTTATAAATAATGTTTGGGAAAGTTTCCCATTCCTAAGAGTTCTCAAGGGCAGACAGAATAGGTTCCAGAGACAACAAATAGATTAAATGCTAAAAAGTGCTACTCTTGTAAGTTTTGTTTTGTATTCTGGAGTGGAGCCCTTAAAGCCAAATGTAACTCTTCATATTCATCCATTTTATTCGTGTCATGGTTAGATGGAAGATATTTCCAGACTAAACAAATTGCCCTAATAATATATAATCCTGTTTTGGAGGTTATTCAGAAAGATTAGAATCAATGGAATAGATATTTTTGAGTTGCTGAAATAATTAAATTGAACTGCTGACTACATATTTCATGAAGAAGAATAGTATGTGAGTAAAATTCAGTTAAATTTGAAAAAACTTTTACCACTGTTAAAATCAGCTTTCATTACTTTATCTACCCTTTTGGAGCTCTGTGTAATCCTAGGGTCCTCTATACATAGGAAGAAAATTTCATATATAGCTGTTTTCAGGGAGAAACTTAATTGGAATTTTGAGAGAGAGTCTCACATTCATTGTAACTCTCTAATCTCCCTTAATTGTGTTGGTTATAGGCCTGAAAGGAGCTTGGCGTACGCTATTAAATGAATAGATCTGTGATAGGACCTAAGTAGAAAAGGTTTAGAAGCCTCATTGTGAGAAATATATTAAGCAAGTCATAACTGTTTGTCATCAACCATCACAGCACCAACAAGGTCCTGTTATATTATTTTCCTTTTAACAGAACACTTCATTAGCTTTAAATCAATGTGACGTAACCAAAGAAGCAATGCCTGAGCTTGTCTCTGTAGATACTGTGTGCTCAGTCGTCATGACTTAGCATTGAACTGCTGCCCCTGCTGGTACAGTACCATTCGGCGTACACAAACAGATTTGTTCAGCTGAGTACCTATGGATTTTGCCTGTGGAGGCTGTGTTTTCTTTCCTGTTGAGCAATGTAATGTAAAGCTGCCATTCTTTTCAACTAACATATCTGCAGTTAATAATAATTTTCCATTATCAAGCTACACCTCAGTATTTCCATGTTGTGGTAGGTCTTAGGACCTCTTTTTAAAAGATAGTAATAATTCTGTAAATTGCACAATTCAGGAACAGCTCATGTAACATTTCTGTGTATACTTGTCCTCACTTTCCTAATCAGCATGCAATATCAAAAATATCCAGCTTCATTTTCAGTTTTCTCTCATGATAAATATGCATAAGACAATCTTATTAACATAAGATTGTTTAACAGGTACACCATGTATAAATCAATATAATTCTTTTATTTCCCTGGCTATTTTTACTTTTGTCTCTGTTTTTCTTAGATTTTGTGTGTTCATACACTGCTTGCTTAGAACATTCATTATGCATTACACTTAGTTGTTGGATGCATCATCTGGTGCTTTCATTAACCCTATTTGGAGTACTGATGGGTTTTGATAAGAAAAGACTAGCCAAAAATTTTTTTTCATTTACGCTTTGGATGATTAGTCACACAGTCATAAAGAAATCTAAATTGAGACATATATACAGCTTTTGCAAATATTTATTGACAGTGCCATCAAATATATGGATCAGCTATTCACAGAATTTGGAATTAGTGCATTTGCATTCTAATACTAGTATTGAAAAATGAAGCATGTTGTTTACTGCAGGTTTGCCGCTTAGGTGATATGACTAAACTTTTAAGGAAAAGCTTTTAAATATATTAGCGCATTTGAAACACAGAAAACTACTATTTACATTCAAATAAACTGTATCAAACATATGAATATTTTATATTTGTACTTGTACTATCATTGTCACAACTTTTTAAAGATTCTGCCTCTCTGATACCCTGATTTTAAAATTGAAGACTAACTTTGCATGCAGTAATATGTTCTAAACACAAAGAATGAATCTCAGGATTGTATGAAGGTAAATATAGCTCTACCACATCAGACTGTTTTGGAGTTTAATCATACACATGGTAATTTATTTCTGAGACTCCATCTATTATTGATGTTTTTGTGATTTGTATGGTAATCATTTCATCTCGTTATTTTTCCCATCTCTCCTAACAAATCATCTGTTCACTCTTTCTTAACCAAACTGAAGGGGCATCTTCCAGAATCTTCTCTCTCTTGTACAAAAACTGGCATTTGTTAATCCATACTGTATATGTATCTTACAGTACATATTTTATTTATACTTCAGACTGATGACGGAATGGTGAAAATATGGAGTGACTCAGAAAGTCATGGTGAAGAATGGAAGAAAGCTGAGTTACACCTGGGGAAGCTGAGGAACTTTGAAGTTCTTTTTGAAGGCATTCGCACCAGAGACCTAGGAGGAGGAGCGGCAATAGATGACATAGAGTTCAAGAACTGCACCACAAGTAAGTTCAAGAGCGAAGTTTCTAGAGGGATACTAAAAGGAGATGTAGGATGCTCTTGATTGCTTTTAAATGTATCATGGCTTTGTAGAATTTACCATAGTGTTACTATCCAAAAAATCAATTATAAATACATTATTTTTTATTCTTATACCTTTAATACAAATTTCTAGTACAAATTTCTATACAGAAAGTATTGCACTAGGGCAACATTCTCATGCTAAAGCATTGAAGATAAATCCAAGAATTTTTGTTTCCTTAATTTTTTTGGTTTTGAGTAAGAACTTTCTGTTCTTTTTAATTCACTGCTATGTTATTGAGTCTGTGCTGTTGTATATAACAGTTCTTATAAATTAGGTCTTATTAAATTAAGAGATATGTATGGCTTCCTATTTCATAGCTATAAAATTGGCATTTTACTGCTATAAAAATGAATTGAGACCACAAATGAGCCACTATCATGATTCTCTTTCTCAATTCAGTTTCAAGAGTTAGGGCTAGCAAAGAAAAGAAAATCTGTATCTCCATCACATGGTATTCTCACTATTTCATTTATGTGTTTGTGGACATAGACTAAGGTAGGGACAGAGTTTGCCTAGAAATAAGAGGAAAAACTAGGTGAATTGTGGCTTATATTAAGGAAGCATGTAGTCTCCCTGCCCAGTAGGAAACAGCATGAGCTGTGAAACATGTGAATTTGTTGAGTGAAACAATCAGTGCTGAGGCTCCATATCAACGCAGGTAGGCATTTTGGAGGGTTCTTTAGGCTAGCTGTGGTTTGGGTACCCATTAGCATTTGGAACTTGAAAAATGCACTTCTGGAGAGCATCTTTCGATGTAGCGTCATCTGAAAAAATGGAGTTGGTCCATTCATGTCCATTACTCTGTGGTATAAACCAAGGCATAGAGAGTGAATATAACTGGAAGAGCTGCTTCAAAAATGCACTTTTGTTCAGAACTATAAGTCCAATATAGACGCACACTTAAAAGTTCTTTTAGGCACCCAAATGCTTGCGATTCCCTTGTGTTTTTTTCTAAATGCTGGAATGTCCCCATTGCTAGGCATATGATCGTTGTCTAGAGGAGAAAAATAGATGGATTAGGAGGTAACGGTGGGAGGCAGAAAGCAAGGCGTCATTCCCCTATGCCTCTTGGACAGCAAAGGGGATGCTGACCTCTCTTGCAGCTTATTGCCAAATTGTGGATTGGATATATTCATTCATAAAGCTAGGCCTAGTTAAATCACATTGCTGGGATTCTGTCCCATTTTGGGGCTAAAATAATTTAGACTTTTCATTTCATGGTCAGATTCATGAAGAACTTCAGCTAACAAAAATAGCAGTATTCTTTTTTAAAGGAAAAGAAAACTCCGTGTAAGTTTGTAAAGATGGTATCAGCATAGTTTCACATAATGTCAAAGTACCAATCTGGTTACTCTTGATTCCATATATTTTATGATAGTCTGAAATATTAGTGGGAATACTCCACAGAGTTGTCATTTTGAGGAAGTAAATTGTTTCAATAGGGAGTTGGAAAGGTGTCGTATGAAGGAACTTAAAGCTCTCAAAATGTTAAGACTGCTGAAATTTACACTGGTTTTAGTGTATGACCCTACAAATCTGACAGTTAATATTGTTTTATAACTAATCTTGCGTTGCAATATCTTTAAAAGTGAGGCAGTTCAAAAAGTAACTGTGGCTTATTATATTACAGTAACTTTTTGTTTTATGGCACTGCATCAGTAAGAAGTTCTGTTGGGAAAGTAATTGCACCATGTGTTATGGTGATTTTCACATATATTATAGTATAGCTTCTACATCATAGTATTCCTGTGTACCTTGCAGAAAATTAGTGTTTATGAAGGTGAATAATTCAGAAGAGCCTTTTCTCATAGAAGTTTAAACTTCACCGTTGAAATTTGAAATGAGGACAACAGAGGCTGCTTTATAAATATAATTTTTAAGGATTGGATTAGAGAAGTTGGAAACCTAGGATGCTAATCCTTCATAGAACTGTTATTTGCATGGTAGATGTTTTTGAAATGTAGTGTGGTAAAATCTTTATATGATGAGGAAGCGTTCACTTAAAGTATCTCCAGTAATATATGTTAGAAAGCAATGTTTTCATGAAAGTTTAGGTGCATGTTTCCTATTAGAATGGATTTTTCTTTTTGACAGGAATGGGTGGATTCATTGGTTTGTTCCTAAAGCTTAGGTCTTTGTTCTTCAGTAGGATTAGATACCCATCATATTTTTGTTTGTTAACCATACATATGTGCATGTACGTAAATGCATATCTGTAAATAAAAATACACCTTTTTCCCATATCCACAAAGTGATTAGGGCACACACCAAAATCAAGGAGAAATCATTGCATCATCATTAATATCTTTCACCTGAGCCTTAAGTATGATTTTTTTTTGCCTTCTGCTCCACAAGGTGAGACCTGATTGTTTAATTTTCCTGGGAGTTTTGGTGTGCTGACCTTCCTGTTGGCATGCTGACACGAAGGAGTCTGATTTGACCTTTTTCATTCTTGTTGTTATTGATTCTTTACCTTTGTAGAACAGACAAACAAAATACATTTTGCCAGATTTGCAAAAATAACATTTCCCATCTGATCCAAGCCTGGGGCATTCAGGATAGAGAAAACATGTCATGTATAAATTGTTTTTTTGCAGCACAGGGTACATGCTTTATTGTGGCTGTTGTAACAAAGCTAAAAGGCAGCAAACACAATCTTATTGTTGCCAATCCCAAGGAGAAGAGTAGCATACAAACCAGAAGGGGTTAGGGGTTTCTTCTCAACAAAATGGCTTGATTTACAACGCTTATTCAAGTACCAGGTTTGTAGTTGCAGAACTGTTGAGCTAGACATATGTGTAGGGTCCCATAGGGGAACAGGAGGCCACATCTGTATTTTCCACTGAAACTGGGTAGGCTACACTAAAATCTCATGAAACGTTATAGTTGTCCTAGCTACAAGTGATTACATAAGCAAAGGAATAGATCATGCACAGAAAATGCTAAAATATAATCGAAAATAATTCAAGTGTGAATAGCAGGTGTGTGATGAACAGAAAGGAATGGAGATGAGAAAGCTTTGAAGTACATGGTAAAAAAATGGATGCTTACCACTTGGCAATGGACAGAGTATAGAAGATGAGGAAGGTTTTAAGAACAATTCTGGAGGTTTGAGATGCTTCTGAGGGCCTCCTCCACATCGAGGCTCCTTTCAGAAGCTACTCAGTGGCATTCCTGGACCCTGCTTCATAGTCTACATGATAAAATAATCGCGTGTTTGCAAAAATAATGTACTTGGCGAGAGAGAGAGAAGATAGACAAGAGAGGCAGACTGTGAGGATCTCTGCTATGTGAACTGCCTTTTGCGATATGGTCATATCCAGTGGTTATTGCAGAGGTTAATAATTCTGAAGACTTACTGTACTTGTGTTTCCCTTAGCTTACAATCATATAGTGCATTATAGAAATCAGCCGTGTATGCCACAAGCTAATCTGCATGGAGATGGATTAGCGCTGCAGGTTTCTTTGCATGTGACTTACATTCCTGTGATTTATATGGCTCATGTTATACGAGTATGTTGAACAGACAAAGGAAACTTTATTTCCCTTTAAAAGTTAATCAGTTGCAGGGTTTTATGTCAGTATAATATTACAGATAACTTCAGTTCTTATGATCTGAGCTTCTATGGTCCTATCCTGCACGATTTTTCTCAACTCTCACTGATTTCTGTGGAAGTGAAGGTTGAGAAACACCTGTGGATTTATCAGAAATGTGAGAGACCTAAATAAAATAAAATAGTTCTAAATTCAAGCCAACTAGAGATGTCTAGAAATTTGATTATTCAGTTGATGTATATATTTTTTTCATAGTCTGGCAGTTCAGTATTATAAAAGTTGAAGAATAAGAAAGAACCGTTACCCAATAGTCTTTGTGAGTTGTCTGTTTGAGATAAGACTTCACAAGCTTTATATCTCTTTTTTAAGGGAAATAGCGCACACATTTCGTCATACCTGAAGTGATATTAAAAATATATTCAATTTTTTAAAAGAAATCAAAAAAATACCGCAGTATTCCTGGTAATAGGAAATAATTTTAGCAATTGAGCTGAATAGAAATGTTCTTTAAAATATAATAAAGTTTGCTTTACCTGGTGGTAATCTTTTTCTTTCCTTCTGCTCTAATATATTTGTATTCCTCCTCATCTACTGCTTATGGCATAGACCATAGATGAAGATACTGCAATCCTTTGAACAACTTTGTTTCCACACTCCCATAAACAAGAAGCTTTGAAAGTCTCGGTGGAGAAATCTCCTCTCATTAGAATTCCATCCAGGCTTTGCAGATCAGAGAGAAAACAACTGAAACATCCTGGTGTCTGGGTGCTTATTCCAACTTTTTTATTTTTAAAATAAGCTACTACTTGCTTTGAATTCTCACCTATGTATCATGCAAAGTTTTACGTTTAGTGGAGAATTTATTTTCTTCTACTCAGAAACTTCAGAAAAGTTCACATTTTTATAACACAAATATTCGGTGCAAACCTGGTCCTGAATTGAGAGGTAAGGAAATTCACGAAGAGAAAGTTGCTGCAGCTAATTTAGTCACACAAAATATATATTTGTATTCAGTCATAATGTATGTCCAACTATCTGGTTTTTGATCTTTCACTTTCTTTTATTCTTCCTTCAGAATATTTTAACATTTTTTGATATTTTTCATCTGTTTTTATAAATATGTCAATGTCAGGATATTCTGATGTGGGTCACTGGAGTTGTATCATCTGGCTAAAACTTCATTGTAATCCTGCTGAAATTAATGGTAAAATCCTTATTTGCTACCTTAATGTTTGGATTTTGCCTTTAAACTGCAATTGATCTTTGATTTCATGGTGAGGTGTCAATTTATAAAAATCCAACTACTTATTGAAATCCATTGAATCTTCTTCATTGTAGTGGGAAAAAAGCTAATTTTGAGAAGCCTAGTAATTTTTGGTAGCCTTGACTCTAATGTGTGTTTCCTTAATATATGTTAAAATGAATATGTTTATCCTTTCTGAGTGAAAGTCTTACAGAACTCTGATCTTGTTATGCTTGGCAGAGGGTAAACATGACACAAACATTGGGTGCTAGGAAAGAAATAATCTCCTTCATCCCGGAAGCTTGGAAGATGCGCACAGTGACCTTCCGGTGGCTGTCCCAAATGTACAAGTGACTCAGTAAGGAAGGTGTTGTGCTCAGGAGGGATGTGGAAGAAGTAGAGGCAAATTTGGCTTGCTCAAGATGCCACAGTTATGCTGGGGGAAGATGTAAATTCCTTGCAGCAGCCCAGAATGTGAAGTATGAGAAAGCCTTCTTGGCATCTCTCTTTCTAGCCTTTGAATTCAGTGTTGCACCTGTTAAGATCCCATTCCTCCACAGGAAAAAACTTTTCAACTATCTGATAGATAGGTACAACGAAGGCAAAAATCAAAATAGCTGAAGTAGTTTCTTGGGAGACCCTGCTTTGCTTTAGCAAAGTTTTTTCCCTTGAGCAATAGATTGTAACTACTATGTATAATATCCAGTAAAATATCAATTGTAAAAAATTATGCATATTCTACAGCAATTATTGCACAAATCATGTTACATAAAAGGCAATTGCTTAAACAGCATTGCATATGAAGATTTTCTAGAAATGTGTTAAAAAACATAAATTCATTTTTACTGAAGAAGAAAATATATCTTGGCTTCAGGGAATGAATCTGAAAACCTTCTTTAAGAGGGAAAAAGAAAAGAAAGAAGAGAACGACAGCATCAGCTTGAAGATCAGTCAATATTCGCTACTTCTTGTTGCAGTGTCCAGAAGTCATTTACACAGATATAATACTCCAGGATTGTTTGCTGTTTCTCACTAAGACTATGTACAAAGTGCACAGCAGTTGGACTTCAAGATTTTGTGGCCATCTTTCCTTCATTTTTTGGCTCTCAGATTCTTATTAGGAGAGCACTTGAAGTCATTTGCCATAGATTTTGAGTCTGACAAGTGAGTTTTAGTTGTTATACCCCTTTTGGCGTGGAGAGAGCCAGGTATCTTTTTCACTTTCTATTTCTCTCGTGAATCTTCTGAAGCGAAGTTGCTGACCTTCAGAGACATTTCAGTTTAGTAGTATGTGGCTTCAAAAGCAGCTTTTCAGTGTAAAATAAAAATTTCATCATTTTGAAGTTCAATTCAGTTATTGCTAGTGCTACATATCTGATAGTAGATTCCTTAACTCCATGTATTTTGAATGGGCCGAAAGAGAAAGCTGTTCATAACTAGCAAAATATGCAGGGATGGATCTGGGAGCGTTGTTCGTTTTTTAACCTCTACTGTAGAAGTTAGGCACCCTTCCAGCACAAATGTACTGTAGAAAACAGTCAATCTTTTGTAACCCATTGTGCTCCTCAATTCAATGAGCATTGAATTCATAACAATTCTGTAGAACCAGAGAGAGCACTCAGCTGAGGAAGTGCCTCCCTGTTGCAGCTATTCTTGGCTTGCATATCTGTGCTGTACTCCACTGGCTCCTTCACAGCCCTTGTGGACCACACTGGGATGAGTCTGTGCATATAAAGAAAAAGTATTCAGATGAGATGCTTCTAAAAAATCTCCTGTGGTAAGAGGAAATAGTGCTGTGATTGAGTGGTAACCTTCTTTTGCAACAATGCAACACTTGCAACATTTTGAAGCAATGTCTTGATGGTAATTTGTAGGAAAAATATTGGTGCATTAGATAAAGCTCTCTAATTCATCTATTCAGCTGAATTTTCTGAGCTGTAATCTAATCCTCTGCGCTGGAGTCTGGATGGGAGGGAAGAAGGGAGGGGAAAAGGACCAAGAGGTAAAGACCACATGTAAAACAGCTATTATTCTTTGCAACTGAACATGTTTATAATTGTAAGGAAGTAGATTTTTCTGCAGAACCACCATTTTTTTACCTTATCTCCTCTTCTCTTTGTCTTATCGCTTGCAGGCTCCAAAGGGGTAAAACCCGGAATACTGGACCCTCACTCATTGCTCAGTTCTCAGTACTTATCACTAGGGTCTCTTCAGAGTTAACAGGCAAAATAAGGCAGCTTCCTACATCAGTGTGTATTGTGAGCATGGGCTTTTTATCCTGCTGATGTACCCTGTGGCCAGTCTTTCACTCCTTATCAGATATAAAAGCCTTTCTTCCTGTCTGCATGTGGTTTTATATTTCATGATATAACGGCTAGAAGTTGAAGAGAATTTGTTCTAAACTCTTGTATTGCTTGAACCAGAACCAGCTGTGCATTTCCAGAACCACGTTGCATTTTTGATTCTTCCACTTTATTTGGTGGCCTTAGCTTTGAGCCCATTGGCAGACTTCTGTATCTACAGATGGAATTCTGTGCTAGGAGTCAGCATAATGTGTTAAATCTGCTGTTTATTTCAGAGCCAATGCATATGCTCAAGTTCAGTCCAGCCTTTTGCATAACACATACAGTGAGTAGAATTCCCTACAGTTTTGAACTACAGAAGGACTTCATTTGCAATGATTTCTAGCTTGCATAAGTAGAAATTTTTCATCTAGTTTTGCCTGCAAAAGATTGCCGCTGACAGAAACATTATTGATGAGTGTGCTAATAGAGTTTTAATGTTCTATAAAAAGTCATGTAGAAAAGGGTAGTGAACAATTGGGATGAGCAAATGAAAAGTTTAAACTTCATTTTATGCTTTTATGAAGCACAGTTTGCTGCAAACTGTGCTTCATAAATTCTGAATTTCAGGGTACCAAGTACAGTGGAGTTCCAGTTCTAATGAAACTTTCTAGGAAATTGTAATTCATACAATTTAATTTTAGCAAAGGATGAAATTTGGAGAGTAAAGTTACTTTCACTAAAGTAATATTTGAACGAAGTTTCTTTGATTTTATTTTAAGTTTGATTATTTCTATGTTTCAGATATTATAAAAGAGGGGAAAAAAGTGATTTAAGTTCATACCCTCACTCTACAATACAGTTTAAACAATAAATACTGGAAAGAAATGAAATTCCAGTTGCCATTTGAAAACACTTATACCCAGAAAAGGCCTTACTTTCTAAAAAGGGAATATATATTTCAAGTTTCACTTCATACTGTTGACATGGTGTAGTTGTACTGATTGTACTATTGATTTAGTATATGCATTCTTCTTGGAATGAGCAGAGAAAATGAGACTCATAATGAACAGCAGCTCAAAGTACCTAGTCATGCTTGAGTTATGTGTTACTCTTAAAACAGCTCAAGGACATACTGGAGTAGAGAACTGAAGAAAACTATCTGAGTCATCCAGTCTAGTTCTCTGCAGTCTTAGGCAATTATATTAATTTGGGATTCACTTTGTGCCTTTCACACCCATACAACATTGGCCAAAAATAACCTCTGACAACATATACAACTCTAAGTGTTTTTATACAGAAGAGCAAGAGCATCCCTTCTTTTTGTCTGAATCATGTTACCACTCAGTTCTTTTGTAATAAATATTTTAAGCATGAGAACATTCACTGTATCTGTCTAGCGCTCAAACTATGAAACTTATTGGTATACTTCAGTTTAGAAGAACCCTTTGTTCACCTTCTAATTTCTCAGTATTTTTTTGCGGTTATCCATTTTGTTTCAGACAATCAAGATCTGCAGCTTACAGCACTGATATGTGGTGTGACTGGTTCTTTCCATGATCTTAAGTGTAATGGATATTCACAGGAATCTTTTCATCTTACAAAAATTTGGTAAAAGAAAGCTCTTGTCTTTATGGAGTCAGAGTAAGAGTTGCTGGTCCTGCTCTGTCCTCTAGTAGCAAACTTAAAGAAAAGAAGACCATTTTCATGAATTCTTTCATACCTGGTCTTCTCCTGGTAACTGAGACTAAGTATCTGGGTTACTGTTGTTGTATTTATCAGCTATCTTGAAATGAATCTTCTCCTGCCTCTAAGTTCCGGGACTACTATATAGGCTAGTTTTCCGTAGGTACCTTTCAGATTGGGGATGGGAAAAGGTAAATATGTAACTTGTGATGGATCCAGAGTAGAGTCACAATTTATTCGTGGTATGCATTTGTTTTCCATCTGTCTGTCATGCTTGTCTTTTACATATATGTGCAGATACACACACACATATTCTTACCAGTGAAAACTTATCTTTGCTGGTACTCTGAGAGCTAGACTGTGCAGAACAAACCATTAAGAAATGAAAGTGTACGTAAATGCAAATGCTTAAGGCAACCATCATTAACATGCCTCTTCTGTAGGGTTTAGTGACCCACAAGCCAAGCCAGTTCTACTGGTCTCTTAAAAACTACTTAGGAGATTATATGACTCTTTGTTGTATTAATCTAAATTGCATTTAACTGAAAGTGATACCCTGCATATGATTTTTTTTTTTCCTTTTCAAGTACTGCCATTTCATTTGGCTGCAGGATTTGCATAACATACAGTCAGTAGTCACTACTTCATCTGAACTATGCCCTGTGCTAGTTTCTTGTGGTGTGCTGGTTTTCAGAAAATGCTGCAGTTCCAAGGGGAAACCAAATAAATGGGTACAGTAAACCATAACCATTTTGCTATGCCATAATAATTGTTTTAATTGTTTAATGTATGAGATGTAATCAGGATTTACTGTAGGGGAAAGAAAGGTGGTTTAAGGATGTGCTGTGGCCTGTCATCTTTGACCTAAGAAAAAAAATCAACAGTTTAATTGCTGAAATGATTCTTGTTAATTAATTTATTTACATTCTGGTCTAATGCTTAGTTTTTATTGTAAGCTACAAAACTCCTCTTGTTGCTTTTCTATTTTAAAACCTGTATGCTTTTGTTACATCAAGGAATAATGTAGGTTCAACAGAACCTCTGGAGGTCACATGGTCCAGCACCTACTGAAAGGAGAGCTACCTTCAAAGCTAGATCAGGTTGCTTGGGTAGAGTGGAGTTTTGAATATCAACAAGGACAGAGACAAGAGTAACCAGAAGCTGAATTTTGGAGATTTGTCATGTCAGGGATAGAACATATGGCAAGTTCCAGACCTCATTCACACTGGTTCTAGCAACATTGCTGGTGGAAACGATACAACTGGAAAACTAATGATATTCATTGATTTGGGAAAATACACGAGGGAATGGTTAAGCATTCATACAAATACCAGATTGTTAAGCTATCTCCCTGTCATCCATTGCTTCCTTAAGAAACATGTAATTATGTAGTCTAAGTAGATGATCTAGCACTCACTCTTCCTGGGAAAGGAAAGGAAGAATGTCTGTTTTTTCTAAGGGAAGTTATTTTTGACCAAGCTAACAATTTCCAGAAGGATTTTCGCTGTACCCATAGGAACATTTTATACCTATTGCTTCCTTATCCTTCTTTTCTGGCATCAGATCCTTTCCTGGGAATATTTCATTAATATTATTAATTATTGTCATGTCCAAAATACAAAAATTAATATTAGAGCCTGATGGTCTTTTGACTTGTAACATATCTGTATAGCTTTCAAACCGTACAAACTTAAATTAAATAATGCAGCTGCTAAATAATTTCCGTCGCTTTTAAGTTACTGAGTGGCTTAAAGTAGTTACTTGATTTTCCAGCACATCCTTTTCCAGAATTTATGATAAGCCATTTTAGTCAATTTTTAGTAGTACTTTCAACCAACTTTTATTACATCTGTTTGAAGGGAGGTGTGAGAGCTGCCTTGACTATCACAGATACTTCAGTCAAATTTTGCAGCAAGAATCTACTCCTCTGTTAAGGGCTCTCTGCTATGTGTTTTCTCTTTTAGCAGCAGCTGAAGCTTTTCCTGCGATTAAGGCATTCATGCTGTTGTGTGCAGATTCCCTAATATCTACTAAAATACGAGATCAGATTGACAGTGTAAATTCAGTTGAAAAAATAACAAGATAGATATCCATTTGAAGACAGATTTTAGTTATTTCAGTACCCAGAAAAGTACATATTTAAAAACTAAAAGTTCAAGTGAGGTATTGCAAGGAACCAGCTTTATCACTGAATTTTCTCTGAATTAACTATTCTAAGTATTTGAATTGCATCTTAACACTGTCAGTATTACCTTGAGTACATGTTTAAACTAAAACAGATATTTAGTTTTCCTTTCCCTGTTTTTCTTTCACTGGGAAAGTAGATCCTCAGTCTGTTCCTGTGTTTGAATAAATTAATATACTCACGTCTATAAGATGGAGATATTGGCCTGTACAAAGGGAAGTATCAAGGTGTACTGTAACTATTCTGTCCAGACTGTGTTTAGTGATATGTCCCATTTTAGTAATGCTTGAAGAAAGCATGAAACATATTAAAATGAACAGAGTCAAAACGCATTCCCTCAGCTGTCTCAGTGCACTACTTGGAGCTCTAGACTGAAAAACAATCTTAGGTTAGTAGGGGTACATTTTTAATGTTGCATTTGAGACTATCAATCAGAACTCTTCCAACTAGTGCTAACTGGGATTACACACCCAGGGCACTGAACAGCTCAAAATAATTTTAAGTTTCTTTACAGTTTGAAAGTTCAGAGATGGCTGCATCTAAGCTCCCTGCTTCATATGCTGGTTACAAAGTAACTTTCATTTTTGGTCACTATTTTCAGTCACTTTCAGAGCTGATCAAAAATTGTTGTTGTAAAACAGATTCTCATCTTAAATAGCATAAGAAGAATTTCTGAGTAGCTCATACATTGTCTGCAGAAGCTTCTCTGACGTTTTTGAAAAACTGTTGTGTGTCTTATAAAGGCTTTAGAGGTTTATAATACAAAAGTATTATAATAATTTCTCACAGTTCAGAATAGTCTTATTTCCCAAGTGATGTTCTCTATATTTATAACTAGAATAAAGCCTTTAGCCTGTCTGCTTTTAACAGCTCACAGATCCTATTTTATGAGACATGCACAACAAATAAACTAGGTTAACAGTTGTGTTGATGCAACCCACCGTGGAAGTCTTGAGTAAGGCCAGTGCCATTCTCTAGGCACACTTAATGCATCATTAAAAGAGTGGGACCAAATAACATCTGTTGGAAACAGTAAATCACTAAAGTGATGGTATATAAAGGCTAAACAAATAAAAAAGAGCATCTTCTGGTTTAATCCCGATATTGATTTAAATGTCCTGTTGGTTTCAGTTGGAGAGAATCCAAGGCAATGCCCTGCACTCAGTGATTTTGTGTGTTGGAACAAGAATTGCATAGAGTCTCAGTTTGTCTGTGACTATAAACCAGACTGTGAAGACCTGTCAGATGAAGCTGACTGCAGTAAGTATCTCCTTCTGTATTAATATAATTTCCAATTAAAATGATAATTTTAAATTCTGCAGCATGTCTTAGGTGCATTCACACAGCTGCTCGTGAGAAGATCGCAGAATCTCAGACTCACAGAATGGTTGAGGTTGGAAGGGACCTCTGGAGATCATCTAGTCCAACCCCCCTGCTCAAGCAGGGTCACCTAGAGCGCATTACCCAGGATTGTATCCAGACGGCTTTTGAATATCTCCAGGGAAGGAAGACAATTACAAGCATGTTGCCTGATCTCCCAATATAGAAAGTCTGATATTTTCAGATCCTTAGAGAAATATACTGCACAAAAATATTTAAGAATTATTTAGTCGCAAAAGTGTAGCATACACAAAACAAGGGTTAGGAAAAAAAAGTTTTTTAAGGAAGGAAATCCATGGGTTACTATACAAATTAACTCTTAGGAGAAATGTGAAATCATTTACTATGTTGAAAGCATTTTGAGCTGTCAACATTGAATGAAAAAAGCCAAATAAGTAAATTAATGTACAGTAGTATTTAGATGCGATTGTGCTAAAAAGTGATTGCATAAGAACAAGTCTGTCTTTCCCTTCAGATTAGTTCCCTGTGATCCTAATTGTGTCACTGCTATATATTCATTGTTCTTTGTTCTTGCTGCTACTACAAAACTATCAAAATATCAAAAAGGTGTGAGCTGAATTATTTTCTTCCTTTTACGCTGTTACAGAACAGTTGGAAAAAATCCAGTCTGTTTATATTTTTAGAATCCCAGTGAGGACTGAAACAAAATTTGCCTGCAGGAATTCTTTACAAATGCTGTTTGAGATGAAAAGACAGCTCAGTTTTGAAAATCTGGATCGAGTTAACAGGATTTACAATTCACATTTGAAACTGAAAGGCAGCAATACATTGTGTCCTTGCTCCTACTCCAGTTCTTTATTTACAGTCACTTTCCAGACCAGATTTTTGGAGAAGGAAGACTAAATAGTCCATATATGTCTTAATCGTGAAGCCACAGGACCACATTCTGCTACGTTGCACATATGATCAAAATTTATCTTGATATACAGAGACAGTAAATGCATCACATGCATCAATTCAATACCGATACTCTGTTGAAGTGCACCATTGAAATGCAGCAATACTTTTTATTGCCTTTATCACATCTGTAATTATAAAGTAGATCCTCTTAATCAGAAAACCAAGATTTACCTAAGAAGCGTGAGAACTTTACAGAATATAAACAACTGGTTCAATCTAAATATGGAAACCTCTTTCAGCCTCACCTTTTGAGGAAAAGGCAACAGGACCTGCTTAATCCCAAAAGAGAACAGGGAAACAGCCACAGGGAAAGTCCTTCATATTCTAACCTGCCCCATCACAGGTACTCCATTGGTTAGGGCCACATTTGCCACAGTTTTCTCCTTTTCTCTCAGTTCAAGGTCCAAGCTGATTCACATTCTATTAGAGTTTTATACCAGAGTAATGCCAAAGAAATCAATGGGCCATTATCCACTCAGGAGAAATTTCTTTGTGCAGGATATACAATAAAGTCTGGATAAAATGAATTGTATCCACAGAGTTTGGTGGACCTTTTTTTTTTTTCTTTCTTAAACAGACTCACAGGAATTATTTACTTTATGCTTCATTCCATCCAGTCGGACAATCTTGAAAAATTCTTTTCTTTCAGAAACCTTTTGGAAGTACTGAGGTGAAAAAGCACACATGAAAGCAGTTTCAATTTTCATGAAATGTAGTCAATTATACACCTAGATTTGATTAATAGCAAACCTCAATGTTGGTGAACCGTCTAGACGAGTGCTTGAATTATTGAAAAAAAAGCAATTTTTCAGATAAATGGAACAATCCTTTCTCATGGCTTCTAAATAGATTCTGTTTACATCCAAAATAAAAAGTACCCATCAGGTGCAGATATATCACCTGATTTCATCAACTCTGTAAATATCATTCATAAATTTTTATTATTAATTGCATTCTGAATGCACTGTTAATATATTCGAGTACATTTTATGAACTCAGGCAGTCTATTATGAATAGCATTATAAAATCTAAATGCATTTGGTCTTTGACCTTATTAGAACTATACAAGGCAATTGTACTTGCTGTTGAGATTAGCCAAGTCCATTCTTTACACTATCTGTATGTGAAGCCTTTTGGTGGTGGAATTAGGCTTTAAATTTATTTGACCCTTGTAACAGAGCATCGATATGGATGCTCAGCATCTTTATGTTTCCTTTCATGTTTCCCAATGATCATTCTGCAGATAGAACTAACAGTACAGATCCTTCTCCTAGCATTAAGTGTGATATATGCTATTCACTGGGACTTGCCCTAGATACTTTACTAGGGTGATCTTTTTTACATAAAAACAAGTTAGCAGGGGTGACTGCATTTTGTTTGCAAATCTTGGTAATTCAGAAGGGTTTTATGATAACAGCAAGTTATTTTTGTAAAGAAGAATGGCATCAGTTGTTCTTGTAGCACCAAAGTAGGAAACAAAAAAAATAGTAAAATAGTATTCTGTCATACACATTGATAGAATAAATAGTTTTATTTTAATGTTGCAGCAAACTTCTACATCAAGAAATACACTCTACCTGCTCAAATCCATCTGAGGTCTTCAAATAAAGCCACAGTCGGATTTGTTTCTAAAATGCATGACTGACTGTAACATCTAATAGTAAAATCCTTTAGCTGGGAAGTGCAGTGCTCTAACTCAGTGGTCTTGTAGTTGCCTCTGTTCAAATTCCAACCTGCAAAACTAGAAAATTTGCTCTTGGAAAATTCAGCTCTTGGATATGACAGTGTATAATTAATTTTCCAAAGTCACTTGAAAAATCAGAGACAGATCTAGAAATACGAAGTTTATCACCAATCTCCTGAATTCAATCCGGTGTCCTAAACACCAGATCTTCTCTCTTTATAACAATGAATTCATACATAACCCTCACAAGAAAGTTCTAATATCATTCATGAAAAATGTCATCATGGAAGTAGAGTCCAATTTGTTGCCAGTTTGGAGCCAGTTTGTTGGGAATATTGAATAATAATGAAAATTGAAATTACCTGTGTACATAGGCATATATTTGTAACAACATAGGCAAAAAGGATCCTTTCCATTACTATGTAGGATATGTTCATTATAGTCTTTTAGATTTGAGAGCTGAGAGGCTAATTCTTGTTATATTTTCAGGTTACTATACAAGTATTCCTGGAAGCTGCAACTTTGAATCACAAGATCAAGAGTGGACCACTCTGTGTGGATTAACACAGGAGTCTAGTGATGATTTTGACTGGAATATTAGCAACAGTGCTGTCACTGGACAAACAGGTCCTGATGCTGACCATACACCAGGTATTAGAATATGTGGTACATCAGCTTTGGGAAAATGAAATATTCACTGTCTTCTAAAATAACATGGGGATGTTCTATAGGTTAATGCCAAGATAAATGGAAGATCTCAGTGCCCTTACTGTATGTGATGGCAAATGATAATGAGCAATTAGCACAGTTCATGAAGCTAATTGCAACATTAAAAGTTCCAACAAGCATTTAAAATGTACCCTTTTATATTAAAGCTACAATAGAGGATAGATATAAAAAAAAATGTAGAACTATATTGAATGTTTTTGTGTATTGAATCTTGTTATTTATGCTATCTGGTAACCACTAGTTTTGTCTGAATGCGAAAACAAACAGCCTGGCAGAGTAGTGTATTATCAACCTTTTTAATCATTCAGCAGTAGTGTAATTTTATAGATTGCTCTTTTCAAAATGGTCCTGATTATGTCATTCTTTATTCTCCACTTTAGCTAGTGCGTTTGTTTAGTCATTTCCTAGACAATGAGCTGCTAAATGTAAAGTCAAGATACTAATTAATCATCACATCTGGGAAGCACCAGACCTCTTTTTAAAACAGCATAGCATACTGTACTGTACAAATACACTAACTGTTTGCAAGTCCATATAACTGCTCTTAATTAAAGGTCTATTTAAAAACTTTCTTAGCTCTACAGAAAAGAAAATTTTAATACAGTAAGGAGAATATATTCAGTGATAATCAAGGGTCACTAAGATTTTCTATTAGGTCTTGCTCAGGCATGCTGTAACAGTGAATCCATGCGCTGCTGAATGGCTGCACACATTTGGATGAACAGAGGTACAAATAACAGTAATTCAGCTACCCACTTCTCATCATTTACCTGAGGACACATTTATTTTAAGTAGCAACTTGAATGAGACCATCTGATAACCCTGATTTGTGCTGTAGTCAGTCTCTGGAAAGCCTTGTTGCATTGTAGGTGTATTTATAGGCAGCTCCACAAAGGTACCAGCTTTCTGTTTCTGATATCGGCTTGAACCCGCATGAAACAGCACATTTGTGACTTGCTACCATTAAGACATCATGCTAACTCTATTTAGCAACAGCCTATACTGTGTCTAATTGCGTCTTTCCCAGGAGAATTCCGCAATGAAAATACTTGTAGGTTCCCTGTAGTAATAGAAAGGCGCTACATATTCTGTGCACGTGTAGGTGGAGCGCCATGAGCAAGGGAAATAGAGCAGGCCAGGCCTCAGCACTTTGGCTTTTAATGGTTTATACAAAAGAAAGGAAGTCAGAGGAACAGATTTCCTGGTTCTCATTCAATTTGTGTCTGGATCTGTGAGAAGATGCTTTCCAGTGCAAGTTGCCTTGATAAAATCCCTGGGTTGGAGAAGTACTGACTTACTAGGATAATATGTAATTGCCAATTTTTTTTCTTTTAGTTATTCTTCCCAAATTCAGATTGAAATGGAGTATTTTCTATGTTCTATCTTTAAAGAAGTTCTACAGCTAGTGCAAACTAAGTGGCTTTTAATGGGCTGTTAATTTATATTTTTATAAGTCATTTGACCCTAACTGATGTTTTAGAACCAGTTCTTCTGAGAACCCTGTTTAATTTTTTGCTATCTTTCTTTCTCCCAATCCCCACCACTGCATTTTTCTCACCTATAAGTAGTATTTTGCTTGCTTCTTCTAGAATTGAGTGGATTGAAGCGGGATATGTGTACGAAAGCTTGTGTGTCAGGTCCCAATACTGCAGGTGTCTGTAAGTGTTACTGCAGTACGGATGATAAATTTGTTCTGTACAGAAAGTCTGACTGCAAGAATTGAATTCTCTGAAAATGTAACTGGCCATGATAGTGCTCTGGTTCTTGTCAGCAGTTTGAAGTAAGTTTAGTATCATCCTAATGAGTTCTAGAAAAACATGCACTCATACACTGGTCCTTAAAGCATGACTGAGTAACAGCATCTGTGAGCATGTGTGATGGCTTAAGGTTTATTATTAAGATGTTGATTTAACTTCTCTCCCTGACATTGGCTAGCCAAAAATCTTAATATAGAAGAAATGTTTCCTGTACTAGCATGTCTCAACAAGATGTTACAGCCATACTGTTACCAGAATGCCCATTGACTGTTACAAGAACAAAATGTATTGATAGGCAATTACACTTATCTGTGTTATGCAGACAGCAGCCTGTAATGCTACCTAGGAATTTAATTTCCCCCATAAATGTACCCATCTTTTTTTCAAAAAGTGCTTAGCTTTCTTTTCCAGGAGCTTGTTCCAGAATCTTACTGCTTTCATGGCTAGGAACCCTCTTCTGATTTCCATCTACTTAATTTTATATATTAACTTGGAAATTAACAAAGAATAGTTACTATTCAATGTAGAAGGTATCACAATATCTACTCTCTTTCTCTTAAATCTGTGTCCATCATGGTCTCCATGTTTTGACTCCTTTTTGGTATTTTAAGTTTCTGAAATGAGCAAACAGTGACATCTCATCACAGGGTGGCTGTGTAAGAGTTTCTGTCTGACTCATTTACCTCTCCTTTTTCTTTGAAGGATCCTGCACCTGGTGCAGGAACTGCCCACCTGATCATGACAGAACTGCTTACCTGCCACAAATCAGTTTGTCATTTTCAAGGAAACAGATATCCGTACTAGCTTGTGCTGCTATTCCAGATTGTAAATGTAGCAGGTTAGTGCCTTTCCTCCTGGAAAGGGACATAACAGACAGGAAGAAACCATCACAGCCCTCCCAGGCAAGCTATCCCTTGTGAATCACTGGTTTGACGTGCTTCCCTGCTGTTCCTTTGATGCACTGTGTTGATAAAACAGCGCTTTCTAGCATTCGGCTCTTCTGGGATATTTTGTATGGTTTTCTATTTCAGTTCCTCTCATTTAATTGGTTCTTCTGTGAAATTAGCCAGCAATCATAATAAAAATAAAGTTAATAAAAAGAAGAAAAAGAAAAACAAAATTAGAGCAAAAGTTTCTGCAAAATTACCTAGATTTGTAAATTGCTTGTAAATTAATTGGGCAAGAAATATTCACATTAGTTACAGAGAAGAGGAATCACTCATCAGAATTGCCAGCAGTCTAGGTACTGATGCCCTGTAATGTTCAGGAATATCTATCAGCCCCTTCCTGACCCAAATCCAATCCCTTCATTTCAAATTCATTTTCTCTAGTTACTAAGCATATACATTCATGGCACAGTCCATATGTGAAATTACAGCAATATAATGAAGCCAGTGATATTATGCTAACTTTGTATACTAAGTATATTGGCACAACTTTGTGTGGAGGATTCTCATGTTGCCTCATTTTGCCCAACCTAAATTAACGTGATGGATTTCAGATGGATAGAAATGTTCATATACAAAACGTTTGCATCCGTTTAACAAAACTAACACTTAGCACTGGCACGCTCTGTAGGAGACAATAAGCCCTACAATTTGAATACAAAGGTTTTGAGCAATAAATAAAAACTACTTCACCCACTTAACAGTCTGCAGTCTGGCCAGAATGTAGTTTATCCATATCTCACCTTTAAAATTTTCCTTTCCATAAATATCTTTCTCAGATCATTCTTTCTAACTGAAAAACAAAATACTTCCAAACTTTTGCCACAACATCCATGAGCTGTTTAAATATTTAGAGGATATAGCTGATCAAGTTCAAAACATTTTAACCTTAAAAACTTTAGCCAAATGCCAGAGCAAACATCTACCATGTTGCAGAGACCGGCACTCTAGTTTTCTACCTTGCTGGGCAGTATACAAACATTTGGGACCATTCTATTTGTAAGGAATATGGTATATCTTTGTCATTATAGTCTTTCAAATAGCTTTTTCTCATCTGAGAAAGTTTGTGTGTTATAATTCTTGAAAAAGCTTGAGGCATAACATGATACTCATAAAATAAAACCTGAAAACATCATCTTGAATAATGTTGCTGCAATGACAGCAAGAGAAACTGAGAGCATGTCCATGATAGTCATTACAATTTGCAAATTGTCCAAATTCAAGGTGAGTGATAGTCATATGTTTCCTCAAATTGAGATCCAAGCTGTGTAAGTCTCACTCTGAACAAGTGATCGTTTGCAGGTCTGTAAGAATGGGATATTGGATAGCAGTTTGAAAACCCGTTATATAGCTTCACTTTATGAGTGAAAGAGCTAAAATTGCAGTCAGTTTTAGGTATAAATAAATGAAGCTCACTTCAGACGGGAAATAACTTTTGATATTTTGACCTCAGCCCGAGTGAGTCTGAATCCTGAAGTAGCAAAGCAGCGAGCAGCTTTCTGTTTTTGCTTTCTTCAAAGTCTTAATCAGTTTTTCAGGGCTTAAGGTATGTGTCAAAATAGATAATAAAGAAACAAATACAAAATTAGGTAAGCCACTAGCTAAATTTCTGAAATAAGTTTTACTGAACGTCTAAATAGCAAATTCATCTTCAGTGTATTTTAATTACTTGCTATACTGGTAACAGCTCTCTGATTTCCACTTCTTTCATCCACTCAAAAGTGAAAAGCAGTGTTCATCATTACTCTTTTCAGCAGGGATTCTCTTTTTCAGTGCCTTGTACACAGGGGCATCAGTTATAGTTAGGTTCTTCTGGGGCTATCATGAATAATTCTTTAAAAAAAAAAACAGGATCCGCTGGAGAGAGTTAGGCACACCCACTATACTATACTAGCCTGTAATCTGTTAGTTCAAAGCTCATTCAATATGTAGAAGATCCTAATTCAATATCTTGTCAGGGCAAAAGTGGTCCTGCAATAGTCAAAACAAGCATCTGAGCATCTCATATTTTCATGTTATTGTTGTGTGTTTCTCATACTAGTTTTACAAACTGAGAAAATTTCTAGATTCTTATTTTTATTCTTTTATATTTTATTTCTTTATTCTAACACAAAAGGTTTGTGATGATGGAAAAGTTGTAGAGCAAGGAAGTCATTTACCTTCTAGCTCCAATAATAAGGCTGCCAGCTAGGGTGCTGTCGTTTGTCTGGCAGAAAATTTAACGATCATGCCTTTGCATGTGATGCTTACACAGTTATAATAATTTGTCAATAGCTAAGGTTTAGAAAGCTAAGCTGGGTCCGTCACTATCTGGTTTGCTCCATCAATATTTATTCCATTTCTAGAATAGCAGTTAACTCATCAAACGTCTCTTGTGTGTCTTTACCCAGACCGTTGTGCTGTTCTCTTTAGAGTCACACTTTCTTAAAAATGACCTCTAAGTCACATATCTTATTCTTCACAAATCTACATGCTAGAATTACTGTATTTCAGTGTAAAATGACATTAGGTAAACTTCACATTGCAGAGCATATGAAACTGGACTCCTAAATTCAGCCACAGAGTGAATGAGTTCAAACATGAAGCATAACCAAGTACAGAGTGGGTATAGAGAATTTATTGCCATTATAAAGAGAAGGTGATATAGTGTGGATGCATAAGTTACACAAGTCCATCCATAACTTAATTCAAAATCTCCTTCCAAGGGAATTGCCATCTGCTTTAGAGAAGATTCATTAGCATCTATTAATAAGACAAAAAAAAATTGCCTGAAATTAGTCTAATCTGCAAAGAACCGGTCTTTTTTGGATATATCACTTGTTTATCAGTTATTTACAGAAAAGGTTAGAAGAGTTCCCATGGGGCTTGCCAGACTACTTTTATAATTCTGAACAGGTTTTATGTCTTGTGTCTCTGAAAAGAGGAGTTAGGATACGTTCCTTAGATTAAAAAATTCTGAAGTTTTTTCCTCCTGAGGAGACCTGACTTTCTTCAACACTGTTACCAGGAAAACAAAAATCTCTCATCTGAACAATTGAGCTATTTTAAATTTTGAAAATAAGATTTTGAAAGAGCTTTCTTAATCAAAAGTTCTTTCTGAAATCAAGCTTAGTAAGTAGGCTTACTAATTCTGTTATGTGTAGGATTACCAGTATGTACCATTATTTCATACAGTTATGGAATTAAAGGGCAGAGAGGACTGATTGGCTGACTTTCTGAATACTATTAAATTTCATCAGTTTATCCGATATTTTGCTTATAAACATATGTTCAAGTAAAACGCCCTCCATCAAGATAGTCTAGGTTTAGTATTTTCAAAAGACAAAAATTAATCTCTTTACTTGTTGGTTGTTAGCATGTTTAATCATGTTAATTGTGAGCATTTTTAATGACAAAGAAAATGAAGTGTTAAATCTTCATTTGAATTAGTCTGTCTTTTCTTTTGGTCATTGCTTTTTGTTATCCTTTACTTTGACAGTTTATTCCTTACTGTAAAGATACATAAAGCATATAATCAGTTAATTCTCAGTTTTCTTTCTGCTCTGCTAAACTATTTAATAGTTTATCTCATCCTGTGAGGTATAAAGGCCTTGGATTTTCCCAACCGTTGATTTTTTGAGTATCTTTTAAAAACTATGGTCACTAAAATGTAGGTACAGTATTTCAGTACTGGTCTATACCAGTATAGATATATACCATGTACCTTCAATCCCTCCTCACTATTTTCTAAGGCTGCATTTGTTAATTTTGCTGCAGAATCTACCTGTTGTAGTCTAAATCTTTTTCAGACAGCTTTCCAACTTGACCATTCTATAAGGTCATCCTAAGCAACTTATTCTTATTTTGATTAGCAGTGTTATTCTATCACTTAGGACTGCCTGCCCTGATCCATTCTGCTACATACTGTACTGGTAGAAGGCAAAAAGCAATCCTTGCCTGAAAGAGACAAGACAGCAGACAACAAATGGGTACAGACACAGATCTGAAAGAGTACAAGAAAGAATTACAAGTTGTTTTTTAGCAAATTTTTGGTCAGCATGGTAGACAATTATCTTAGCACATCAGCACCACATCAGACTTTTGTTGCTGTCTCCTCTAGATACCAAAAATTAGATATACTCTAGCTTCATCAAATAGTATTCTCTAGCTTCATCAAATAGTATTCAAGTACAAAATTGGAAAAAGTAGTCATGAGGTTAAAGAAGAATTGCTTCCCATATGCATGCGTGCATTGTCACATAGGCCTGCTTGTTGTTAAGAGAGGATAGCAGCTTACTGCTCAGAAGACTGCAGACAGAGGAGAATAAAGTGTGTTTCCATGGCACTATAAAGCAAGAGGAGTAAAGAGCTGTGGAGCGAATGAAGTAGATTTTTAGGACTAGAAGAGCTGTGTGGTTTGGAGCAGTAAGTTTTGAGGTTCATATACAGAATTTCCTAGTTATTGGCTTCTACATTAGTTGGCGTGTGGGATACTGGAGAGAAATTAGAGGAGTTACTCTCAGTTTGTGTGGCAGATACACATTGTTATAGCCATTTTGCAGGCAGTGATGGTACAATGTCTGTGTATACACAGTCTTTGTAGTATGACATGATGATGCCCTTGAGACCAGGTTCCCCAATGATCCAGTTGTATGGCATGTGTGCCCTCTGCAGAGAACAGCACGCAAGCACACTAAGCATGACTCTGCATGAACTCTGCAACACATGCAGGATGCTCCTCTCTCTCATGAGCTAGGATGTCTACCAGGAAGGCTGTCCTTCTGCATTTCAGAGTATAGACTGCCTGTGTGACCATGACTGGAGCCTACCCCACCACAACAGAACCACCTGAATGGGCTAGCATGAATGAAGCGGCCTCTCTACACCCCTGTCCATTGGCTTAAATTAAAAAAAATGCATTCTACCTTCCTATTTTGACATGGCCAGTCAAGCCATGCCAAGAAGCCTTACCAGGCTACCAAAGTCTGCAATGGCTGAGCTTAGAGCTTCAGTAGCTGCCCACAAGTACCCCTTGGAGGCTGACATAGGTGAAGCTAACTTGTACTGTTTCATCTGTTGATGCCTACCATATTATTGCCACAGGTGCTTTGCACTTGATCCTCACCAATAGCAGATACATGTCCAGCCAGCTGCACCACTCCTGAGCAGGTCTGAAGGCTGCTCTCAGCCTATAGTGAGTAAAAAACAACCCGCAGTTACAAAAGCAGAAGGAGGCGTGGCAGGAGTGGGCTTAACTTAGATAAAATGCACACTTTCCCGGCCCCTCCCAACTGCAGCTAGGTCAAGCAAAGTCTCAGTCATTGTGAAGCCTGCTCGTTGTAAAGGACTGAGAAGTTAACCTAAAACTTCATTTGTGAGGCTGATTATTGTCTGGAGATGGCTTGAGTTCCCCAAAGAACAGTAGGAAACGTGGTTGCCCTGGACTACTTACAGGGTCTCAGGGCTCAGGTGTGTTCCCCACTGCCATGCTGCCTAACAGGGAATTCTCCTGGGTAACAGCAAATCAGCAAAGGTGCTCCTGGCTCCTGCAATGCCAACCTTCAAATTGATTGTTAGAATTTGTGAGTGTGTGTGGTTTTGTTCACAATGTTTAAAAGTTTTTATTCAAATATGAATCAAGTAGTCACACAAAAATAAAGAGGAAGTTTAAGCTGTGAGGAAAGTTATACTAATACTGTAAGTAAAAAATATAAAAATGTGCAAAATATTAACATGGAAGATGTCTGTACAACCAGGGTTGGGGAGTTGTATGTGGTTATAGATACCAGTATCTGCCTGTGTAAAAGTGCATCTTATACTCTAAAGCACGCAGTAGCATTGGAAAAATATATGTTTTTTAATCTCTTTATTAAGGTAAAGGACAGCATTTTTTGTATGCAAACTCATCTGCCCAGAAGGAAGGAAACAGAGCAAGGATAATTACTACCAAATTCTTCCCTCCCAGCCTTGGGCTCTGTAGAGTTCGGTTCTGGTTCTGGCTGTTTGCTTCTAGGCAAACAGGAGTCTTAAAGGTAAGAGAAAAAGCACTTCCATTAAATCATCCCAAAGTAACATTTGTGTTTCTTTGTTTGGAATGATCTAACTCTCAAAGGTAATATTAGCTATACTTCATCACGACTTTGCCACTAGGTACACGGTTTTTTGCCTGACAAGATCAATAGTGACAATTCTGTTCTAGTCCAGATTTCACTAGAAAACTTTTCAGTACGTACGTAAGAGTCAACATAGTATATATGACTATGATACTTAAACCTACTGAATATCATGATAGTTTTTCTGTCAGCATTTAACATAAAATAGAGGCATTTTCCAAAAAAAAAATGACAAAAATAAGACATTTTAAAAGAAAAGAAAGGTTTTAAACGTATTAATGTCACTACGTACAGAGGATGTTTAATTAAAATAATTGGAAACCCATGTGAACAATTACAGGTCAAGCTTCCATAAAATTGTCTTCTTGATGTTTTCCAAGCCTCCTTAATGGGCCCACTTTTAAATTGTTAAGCTCCTAGTAAAAGCACAAGCAGTGATGTGAACCTTTGGCAAACAAATCATTGCATATTGCTCACTGAATAAGTGTCATGTTAGACAGTACATCATTTAGAGGCCTAAGCTATGCCTCCTATCTGTGGCAATTTGTTAAATTCAACAAATGCAATATATATATGAAAATACAGATGATGTCAGTTTTAACTACATATGAAAGAATATAAAACTTTGCATGTGCTATCAGCCTCCTGAATCAAATTAGTCTATATTGAACGTGAGCAAGAATACTTTTCTTGTCTTGAACCTGGAGTGGAAGTCAAGACATCTGGACCACTGGTTCTGTACTGATTCTGTTTCTCTTTTGTCCTTTCCTCCATCTCATATCCATCCTATTGAAAAGGATAATACAATTTCATAGGATCATAGTTTAATTCTGTTCGGACATGCCTTCAGGATGCCTCTAGTCCAACCTTTTGCTCAAAACAGGATCCCCCATGCGATCAGACTAGGTTGTTCAGGGCTTTATCCAGTTGATTCTTTAGAAGTTCCAAGGCTGGAGACTGCACAGCCTCTATGGGCAGTCTGTGTCATTGCTTGACTGTCCTCAGGCTGAAGAGGTTTCTCTTTATATCTAGTTGGAGAACTATATTACCTTTCATTCTACCTTTTGTCTATCTTATTTAAACTATAGTTTTTCGGGATGAGATTTGCATCTCAGTTTTATCTCTGGCACCTAATTCATTGATATTGTGAGCGCTGCCATAAAACGAATTAATAATATCAAAGAATACTCGATATTATATGAAGTTAGCATAAGCAGATATATACTTTCTTTATATTCAGTGAATAAAAATACTCAAAAATGTATGCTTCCTAAAGGTATTTCAGTTATTCGATATGAATTTTTAAGAAGTGTTTATACAGCAATCTTGTAATCTTATTATTTCAATATAGCTTTTAAAATACGACATCATATCTTCAAGTCCATTCTTCCCAATTTACATTATTTACCCCTCCATGTACACAAGCTTTGCATGTTAAGATTAAGAAGACAAAAAAGTTGGTAAAAGTCAAGAGCAGTTCCAGATTAAGGTTGAAGTAAAAAGAAGATAGTGGTTACTTTTTGGGTTGTTCAGTAACTTAAATACTCTGGATCTCTCTGTGGAAGATTTGTTTCAGTTCAAGTATCCTGAACATTACAGCATGCAGACCAAATATTTTTCTCAAGGATCTTTTGAATGAGCAAAGTTTTCAGTCATCACAGAACGCTTACAATTAGTTAATAAATAGAAATATGTAGCTTATGTGTGGAGTTAGTAGACAGGCAGCCAAATAGAGCCTGATTTTTTTTCTTCTACTTTCAAACAAACAAGATTAGCTAACGCTCACTACCTTCAGTTTCACAGAGAGATCCATAAGGAAACCTCTTAATCCAGCACAAAAAAAGGTTCCATGTTTATCTCTTCGCAGAATGTACTGTTTATGGACACATATAGTAATAATCATAACAAACTGAAGTAGTCCACAGGGAATTACAGACCTATTACAGACCCAACTGATCCTTATGGATGTTTCCCTTTTTGCTATCAAACTAATAATCTATTTCAGCAGCAACTATTGCTGCTATTTAATGAAGAATATAAATGAAATGTAATTGTTTGAGGAGGAAAAAAAAAAGAACAAAAAAACAGTACCAAACTTAAAAAGCAATGGCACAGTGAAGATTTTTGCTCAGGCTGCAGTGGAGGTGAAGAAAGTCAAACTGTATTTGGAAGTGTGAATAATGTGCTAGAATATGGTAGTGTCAATACAAAAGCTGACGTTATAGCTGTTATCTCAAATGCAGCTATCTGAAATAGTCTTGTCAGGTCTGAATTCAAGAAAAGAGACTGCAGAGACAGAATATACTCAGAGAAGGGTGATTAGAATGACCAAATGCCTGGAGAATCTGTAAAGAGAAAGATTAAAAAAGGATATCTTGGTATAGGAAGTAGGTAGGATAGAATGACACACAAAAAAGTGTTTGTTTCTTTGTTTTTCTAAAAAGGTCCTTACCTTTTTAAGTAAGGGTAGGCCTATTCTTTCCCCCAAAGAGGAAATATTCACTGAGAGTAGAGAAGGAAGAATTTGAGAGCTTCTGTATTTACAGTGCGTACTTCACTTGCAGAATTTTATTATCATAAGCTTTATAATTTCTTTACAGGGAAACTGAAGCATAGGCTATTATTATTTTTAAAAAATATATAATGTTTACAACAACTCTTACATTGAAATAGCAGAGAGAGCATTTAAGAGAGATCTGAATGCTGATACTTCAGGACATCAGCGAACTATTAGCCAGCAAATGAATCAAGTTATTTCGGAATGATTCAGTACAAAAAATTTAGCTTTCCTTAGGGGTTTTCTTAGCTTTTCTTTGACAGGATTGTTATCTAATTACAGTACTAATTACAGGACTGGTCTGAGGTATTACTATTCTCTGAGCAAGAATAGCTCTAAATATAAATATTTTTATTATGTTATAATACAAATGTAAATTTAAAAAATGTTTTTATCTTTACCTTTTGATAACTAGTTGTATTTAAAGATGACAGGAGAGAAGTTTCAGCAAGAAGTTGAGTTTATTTTAACACTTGTTTAATTCCAGTGTAGATCCTGTTGGTCATCTGCACAGAGAGTTGGAAAACATTCAGCTTTCATACAGTTTCAGCATTCCTTCTCTGTAGGTGTACTTTAGCAGTTTGTCATAAAATGGAGCATTAAAACTAAAAGTAATTGCTGATGTGATAGTACAATTCTAATACATTGTTTTTCTGCCTTGATATTTTTTAATACTAACAGAATCTGCTATGAACTGAGGTGCAGTAATACTAAGTATGACTAATTTTTTATTGCTTCAAATTCATTTTTAAAGAAATAAAAAGAAAAGAGGTAAATAGCAACTCTTTAAAGTGTTTTCCTAATGTGACAGTGTATTGTGACACAACTTTGCTAATTTACTTGTAGGCTTTAGAGAAATAAATTTCAGTTTGCCTCTGGTGTCCTTCAGCCCAAGGAAGATACATAATGATGGAATCAGTGGGAGCTTTTCTCAGCTGATACTAGTGCCTGGTGCTTAGTAAAAGTAAGGGACAAGTATGGGACAAGATTCTCCTGCTTCCTTGGCTGGTGGTTAAAGAGTATACAGTGGGAAGGATGGGAGAATATAGCTTCTATTATACAGTCTTCAGATCTGCATTGGCTTCTTGGTTATAAATCAGTTAATTAACCCTCCAGATGGAATATGGATGCCTTTCCAGCATGCCAACAGCTAGAGTCACAGAAGATCAGGAAAATAATATGTTGTCTTGAAAAGTCAGCATGAGGGCATGGAATAGCCACATGAGTTGTAACTGCAGATGACTAAACAGAAAATAGCATTTTGATTCCCTGAAATTCAAAAGGAAATACATTCCCCCCACCCCTAGAATGAAATAGAACCTGAAAAAAGAATTCAGAAATCTTTAACACACAGCACATGCTGTGCAGAATTAGAACTGAGTCATGATTTTAAGACAAGGAAACGGGATTTGCTGTGCCCATATGGACTACAAATGAACCAGCTTGCAAAGGCACCTTGGAGAAAGACTAAGAAGCAAATATTAAAGCTTCCCTCACACGTTCGCCTCATGGAGATTATCATGCTAAATTCTTAAAATCACCGTGAAGCGTGTACTGGGATGTCTTCACTCTTGAATGCTTCACTGTGATGTAAGTGGACTGGTAGCTCTATTTCTGCTGCTTTCTATTCTTTGTGATTTACATTGGGTGTGCTATCTAAAAATGCTGTCAGCATAGAATGAGGAATAAATAGGTATAGTGACTAGTTAGTACAACATGCTACTGTTACTTTAAAATTAAAATGATGGAATTTAGCCAGCAACTAGATTAGTATTACCTGTAGCACAATTTTCTCCTCGTCAGCTGGACTTTCACTACAGATTTCATTCATTACATGTTTTATCTATAGCGGGATTCATCTAACTAGCTTTGCCCCCTTCACGTGTTACATTGATTGTACTATCAGGTTAGCTTGTACGCTATTCATAGGATGCTGTGTTGGTAGCTGTTGCAGTCTCTGGAGGCACTAAGCATCACACGACCGTAATTCTCCAAGACTCTAGGGAGCTGATATCCATCAGAATTCCTCTGAAAAGGCCTGCAGAAATCCTATATATGCTGATTGTGTGCTTCCCAACCTAGAAAGCACTTGACATGGGTAATCTTGGTGACGAATACGGTGTTATATCTTGCAGCTTACTCACTTAAGTGAGTAATAATCTGAGAGAAAATGAGATCTGTGTCGCCAGCTAAAGAAACAGACTCCCTGTGCTTCCCATTTTCCTGAACTTCGTTGTAATCTCATTTGATTTAGTTTATGTTTCAATTTACTTAATATTCTTTAGAAACTTCAACGGAAAATTTTGCAATATTCCTAAGAAGGCCTCAGCTCTTTCCCTGAAGTAGTTGTGGCTGGATAAAGGCTTGCAGAAGTGAAGTAAGAGTATTTGGATTTTAGAGGAGTACTTTGGCAGAAAATGGGATTGAGGGATTTCCTTGCCAGTATACAGGGAAAAATAGAACAGAGCTGAGAAAAGGCCTGAGATTTCTTATGCACCACTTGAGAAATTTACACAAAATTCTATCAGTTTCCACATGTTACCTATGTGCTTGTTATGAGAAACCCTGTAGCAGGTTTAAACTAGAGTCAGACTTAAATGGAGACAAAGACACGTAAGTTAACATACGTTAACTAATCTGTAATAATTACATGTCTGCATGCTCTTACTGTATGGGAAATATGAGTTAAAAAGGGAAGGGAAAGGGGAAAGGGAAGGGAAGACATATAAAATTACCTTGCATTTACGAGGATAGAATCCAATATCATCATAATGCAATACCATTCTAGACCTATTGGCCAGTATACAGCAGGTTCCATGATGGGTATATTGGTTTTACTGAGCATAAGCTGCAAGGTTGACCTGTACATACGCAGAATGACTCCACATTCCATGTGAGAACTCAGTTTGCACATGATGCGGTTTCTCTGCGTATAGACAGAACTGCTGAAGCAAGCCTTGAAATCTATACTATGAAAAACTTCACCAAACTAACGGTAAGGAGTGGAAAAAGCCATCTGACCTCAAACCATGAGCTAGTCTTTAAAAGTCCAGCTGAAGGACACTCTAGTAATTGTCTTCAAATATTTTCAGTTCTTTCCCCTCTCCCCAACAGAGTTTATTTTGTGCATCTGTGAAAACTTTCAAGAAGATATATTAAAAGTGGTATTATTACCTCAATATTATCCTTTCAGAAATAGAAAATACCACTATGTGATGCAATAATAGCTAAAGCCACAGGAACTGACACTATTACAGGCTGTAAGGTTTTAGATCACTGAGGCTGTAATATTTTATTACTGGCAAAATAGGGAGTGGTTGCATTGACACATACAGGTGTTGTAACATAGTCCTGAACGTATGTGTAGAGTTATTCTAAATAAGGAATTCAACTTACTAATGACTTTAAGTCTGATAATTTGAGTGCATGCTTTTTCTTTTTTTTAGTGACTTGAATCAGCTATTTCTTCTTAACAGCTTCCATCACTGTAGACCTGCAAGACACATGCTTTTTAAAAGATGAGGTGCTGGATAGTGCTGTTACACAATCCAGTAACAGAATGTCAGGCTTGGCTAAATTAGGTCCAGATGCTGCTGTGCCTAATTTAGATTATTGTATATCAGTCTGCTTGCTGCTCTTCTCCCCCAAAAATGAAGTAATGTGCAAAACTTTTCAGGCATTAGAGTTATTTTAGTCTATACACCAACTTCTGTGAAGTACTTGATTTAAGATGCCATTTAGGTTTTTCGCTTATTTGTCCCCCAGGTTGGTTGGGAGATGCAAAGCTTTGTGATTATACAGATCATCAGTAGAGATTTAAGGTTAGAATTTTCTTGAGTCTCCTATTTTGTATTTCTTTGTATTCCTTCATCACACTGGGGCGCTCAAGTGGGAACTTGAACTCTCCAGGACAAGTGGAATATTAGGCTCAAAGCTTAAGCGAATGATGATGTTGAAAGTAAGGAGGAGAGGATAATGAATCAAATTGCCGCTCTCTTAAAGAAATAATCATTATCTGGAATGGGTGGCATATGCTGACTTTCCTTACTTCAGTTCTTTTTCACTATTTCTGACCTGATTTAGATTGCATAACGATTTTGGACACCCAAGTGGGAAGAGGAACTACCTATTTAATCTCCTGTGTTGCCTGTGGGTGGCATTGATTCATCAGTTGTTTTATTGTGAATTCTTTTGTTGTCATTGCAATTGTTTTAACTATTTGATATTTTCGTTTATTTATCATTTATATTAATTTTTATGTTGTTCTTTTTATATTTGGACTAATTAACTATCACTTCCTGAAATAATGCGTTATTATAGATTGCTTGTTCCAGATTACAGACCGAAATCCCTTGATGCTGAATCTTTTATTTATATCTTTAAAATCTTCGGCCAGTCTAACAACTATAAGATGGTCACCTCCTAGGGAAGAAGGAGTAGCTCAGGATCCTTCTCAGTCTTTTTCTCAATCTAGATGGATTTTAGATTATATCTTTACTCATTAGCTTCTACTCATCAAGCCAAGACTGCCAGTAGGTTTTCCAAGTAGTGATCGTATTAGCAGTGCTTCTTATTTTATTTTGTTTTTAGGCTAGCTTTTTACTTTCAGCTGAACTAGCATTACCAAAAGTATTCAATAACATTTGATCATTACCAATAAGGTCTGACTTTGAGCCATGGCTAAGAGGGTCCATACTACACAGGCAGGAAGCTGCGCTACTGGGCTTAGGCTGTGTTACTCTCTCTAGCTTTACTCCACTGTCACATAATGTTATTTCACTTGCATTTCCTGGGTTTTGTTGTCAATAGGTATACACAGTTGAAGAACACGGAATGGAAATTCTTATGTGGTCTTCTAGTAGAAATGAAGAAAACAAGTGGATGTATGCAAATGTGGTCCTCTCCAGCAACAGCCCTTTCAGAGTTGCATTTGAAGCTGAAGTGGGGTGGAGCGAATCTACGGAATTTGCTCTTGATGATATTTCTTTCACCCCAGAATGTGTTAATGGAGGTATGTTATTACACTGAAAATGAAGCTTACACGTTTTCTTTTCAGAGCACAGAGGAAAATTATGGCATTCACATTTCGATGCATACCACAGTTACAAAATCTTGATTTTTTTTCTTTTGAAGTAACTGCAGTATGGTTATGCTTTCACTGCATTTGTAAGAATGTAGAAGATAAATGAGCAGAGCACAATCATGCAAAGAGGCAATTACTTCCCAGTGGAAATAAAAGTGTGTAAAGGAGAGAAAGATCAAATTTGTCTTGTCTGATGCATGCGGCAAATTTTTAACTAGCACTTTTTTCCCTAAAGGAAAGGATATACTATATGTAGCATAGGGATTCCTATCTATTTCTTGGTTGAGTGTAGTATCTGAATAAAGATAATTGCCTGTGGATGGCAGAAGACAGTTTTGTGTTAAAACTAACATTTGAACATATCAGTAATTATAGCAACTCACAGTATTACTGTCATTGAAGACCTGTCAGTGTCTTTATGAACTATGTTTGAGAGGGATTTATCACTCAACTGTAACAGTTTTGTCCTGTATGAAAATATTCAGAGAAAGCTTTCATTTGGGAAGGAAGGGTTTTCTGAGTATCAAAGTGGCTCAAAATTATTTTAAAAAGAAAAAGGTATATTCTTTTTATTTTTGCTCTCTTTACAAAATATTTCATCAGTGTAACGAACTTACCCGGCTGCCAGGTGCTTTGACAATTTATGATCTAACTTCTGCTACAAAAGCTAAGTGACTTGAACTGTGTAAAAAATGACTTAAATTCTAACACCTTTATAATGCCATGTTTACTTTGCCAGAAAGGCTGTGTTTACTCTGCAAGTGAAATATAGCCTATGATACAGTATCAGAAGAAAAAAATGTGAGTATGTGTGCAAATACAGATTCCAATATGAATATTAGCCACTCTTTACTTTAAAGAGTCATGAGGGGAAAAACAAAGAAACAGAAAGCTTTTTTGCGTATATTTGTTCATAAGGAACAATTAGGAATGACTATGGTTAAATAGAAGGTAATACAGATGTTACAAAAATATTCTTGAACAATATTTCTTTCTATTTATACACTTTAATGTTCAAATAGGATAGCTTATGTATGAATTAGATGTCATGCTGTTTAAAACGTAGTTTTTATTATTGTGATGACTAAGCAGCTTTCCGGAGAATTAGCCACACACTGATTAAGGCTTAAGGTGAAATATATGCTCGGGTAGGTGGTATTGGCTCAATCTCAAGTTGCATGAAGCTTTTGTTTGTTTATATTTTCTGAATAATACCACTGTTAGGTTCAAGCAAATGCTATTTTGAAATGCTATTCAACAAGCTGCAAATACACGTAAAGAAGTGCTCGTTCTAGCCTTATAAAGTTAATAAACTCTATTAATCAAATTTCATGAATTAATTAGGCAGTTTCATGCCAAATATTGCATTATAGAAGAGAAATTTTCAAGTTGTGTACTTTTAGTACCTGTGACTAGCTGGAATTCCTGTATCTATATTCCAAAAATGTACACAAATCTAATTTCTCTTTTTTAATGAAACTAATTCTTTGATAATTTATAACGGACCAAATGTTAATTGAGAGAAAGGATTAATCCTCCTCCTTAGGCCTGCTGCTTCCATGGTTCCAAGTTCTACTAATTCATCTCCTGGACCTCAGGCATCCTATTTCGGGCATCCTGTTTTCACATATTTCTGTCTCCACCAACCACCCTACAGTTCTATATGCACCCTGACAGTTCTGCTGGTTTCTTCTATCATCCGCTCACTCCCCCAGTTTTATAGTCACTCTTGCTCTTGCCCCAAGCGTGTATTTCACCTCCAGTCCATAAAATACTGTATAATGGAAGGCAGTCTGCTAATAGTCTATGACTTGGTATACGATCTCCTGTCTAGACAAATGATATCTAGATGCTGCTGCTTAACTGTCTACTAACTTTCTGTTGTTTTCATGGTCTTGTACTGTGCTGTGAAGAGTCCTATCCTAATAATCATTACAAGCCAGGTAGGCCAAGTCTGTGCATGTAGAGAGGCAAGAAAACCACACAAAATCTGTATGCTGAACCACAGTGGTTTAGGAGGAAGAACCGACCTCTGGCTTTTTAAAACTGTGCCTGACGAAGAACAGCTACTTAGCAGGGGGTGCTATTTTTTTAACAATAACTATTTCTGAGTAACCATTTAGAACTTCAGACAGTAAAACTTGACACGTTACCTGTGAATAGTACGAAATCACTGCCCTGTATAAAGAGAAGGTTCAGCGTGCCATTCTTGTAGATATTCAGGCAAGAACATCTTTCTTTAACAGAAAGGATGAGGAAGTTTACTTACTCCACTGCCAGCAGTAAAGGTTTTGCTCATCATGTTTATTCAAATAGTTCAGCTCAGCTCAAAGAAAAGTGTATTACCTGAAGTACAGGTTTATTTTAATGTTCTCCCTTTCAGAAAACAGCTCTGCTGCTACAGACTTTTTCCTCTCTCTGTGTTATTATTTTGTCAGTCGCTTTAATTACTCTGGGTTTCCAGAGGCAACATGTTCTAAATAGAAGCAATTACAATTTAGCTGGTTGGGAGCTCTAAGCAATAAAGCATTACCAGCAGCTCTAATTCACCTGAGGTTTTCATTTGTTTTTAAGTAGTCGTCCTCCATTAGCCATGAGAATTGCTCCAGACCCAAGAATATTTCTGAACATGTGAACAAAATGTGATCAAGCTAGTCCCTGGCTTAATGCGGAAGTAACTTCCAGCTGATGTCCATGCATGGCACAGACTCTGATTCACTTGAGAATTAACTGGTAAATAAGATGTAGTCTTACCACTTTTCAGGGTCTGTTATTTTCTGCTGATAAAGGTGTGGGAAGATTTTACATTTCTCACCACCACTCAGAAAAAGTGATCCAGGAATTAGTGCATTTTAGGGACAGAAGAGTATCCAGTTAGAATCATCTTATTTTAAACTTGCAAGTAAAACTTTGAATTGTTTTTAAATGAACAGTAACTTTATTTTTTAAAATAAAAATCAAAAAAAAAAATGCTTCCATTCTAGTTTCAAAGGGATCAAGAATGCTGAAGTATTGAGTCAGATTTTGCATTCATTAATACCTTTCCCATAGTACTTCCAGTTCAGCTGAAAATAGGAAGCATCACAAAAGTTGTTAAATTTTTATTATTTTTTCCAAATTTTAATCCCAGCATTAAACCATGCCGAACATCTAAGCGTTGGTCTGCTAAAATAAATAAGAATGCTGTGTTTCATCACTCACTCATTACTGAAGTAAATCGGAGAGAGAATGTCTGCCTAATTTAATTGCTGAGACATTAGTTAAAGCACTTTTATATGTATGTTCGGAGAGTTTTCTCAAGGAAAGAATAAATAGTAATTATATAAAAAAAATCAATGACAATACATTATCTGACTAATATTCAAGACTCATACAGCCTAATTAATAAATTGAGTTACATTTTACGCCCTCAATGTTGATTCAGATTTTTATCCATGGACATAAAACCCAATGCTCTTAATATTATGACGATACATTAGACTTGCCATGGCTACATTAGGCTTGCCATAGCTGCTACAGTTATTTAACTTTATTTAAACACACTGATGAAATATTGGAGTACAGTATCTAAAATTTCTTTTTTTATGAATATTCATGTCAATTTGTAGTTTTGTCACAATGCCATAAAGAATGTCTAAAGTTTTTGATTGTGATATCTTCCAGAGACTACCCAAGCAAAATATTTATGCTTGCGCAGATCTGCTGGAAAGAGGTGAATTTCAATACAAAGCTATTGTTGACTGTTGCTCCAACCTTTTCACACAGTGAAGCTCTCAGCTAGCCCTTCTGCAGCAACAGTTCTTTGTGAACTTTAACTTCTTCCAAGCAAAACAAAGCAATATTTTCAGTCGTGCTTGAAAATAATGCTGTTGTGGATAATTACTTGCTGGTTTGGTTTGTTTAGAAAAGAAAATTAACCCTCTGAGTTCATATTGTAAGATGACTGAGGTGCATCTCATGTATAAACAGGAGTACAAATATTATGCAGGGCAGGTTCTCCTGTGTTTGAGAATCTCGTATAAGCTTTGCCACCACCAGTAATGCTTTTAGTGTTTCTCAGTTGTTCAGTGTTGGGACTGGTTAATGAAATAATTAAATCTGCAGAAAACAAACCCAAATGAGCTGCTGCATATCCTCTTTTCCTCCACTTTTCCTTATCTTTCTGTATTTCTTCATTTCTTTTTTGTATGTTTTCTTTCATAGTTTCCTTTTTGCATCTGCTTAGTGCTATCTTAAGTATTTTCCTCTTTTCTTTTTCTTTTCATGAACTACTATTTATCATCTCTCTTTTTTTTTACTTTGTTTTAGAGGCTTTTCTACTTCTGTGCTTCTCTTTTTTTTCATCCATTCCTTTTTTTACAAAACATTAATTTTTTTTTTTTAGCCTGTCAGCCTAGTACATAAGAACAGACTGACAACATTGCAAATATTTCCTCCAGCCACCTTTGATTTCCCCTGGAAGACTTATCTGCAGTAGGAAATATCATTATGTAGGTATTCCTTGGAGATATAACAGCAACACAAACACTCAACACAGGACATGGCATATCTTAAGACTGTGCCATTGGATCATAGTGAGATTACCTAAAATCCAGTGTTATTTCCCAGAGTGCAGTGGGATATACTTTTGTCTAATGTTGTCATAGCTCCTGACTTCACCACACAGGCTAACAGCAAAAGGGTCAGATATTTGCTATTTAGGAACTGAAGTACAGTAAAGGTTACAATGGTTGGTAAGTGCTTTCACTTGGGTGAAAAGTTTGCTTTGACATGCCATAGCTCATCCAAGCTTTACTATTGCTCTGCAGTGGAACAAAAAACTAGAGCTGCTATAAAAGTTTTAAATAATCTTTGCACTGAGCAAGCTTTCACTTGTCTTGAAGAAACAGATAGAAGCAGCATATCAGAATCTGTGAATTACGAGACTGGATTCTTCTCCGCATTCAAACGCATGCCACCAAGCAGTTTAAAAGAAAGCTTTTAAAAAAAGGAAAAAACTTTCACTTCCCCCTAATCCTAACATCCCCCCAAATTTGAGTCTTCAGTTCCTTTGGGCCATCATAAGACAACCACTGACAGACAGGCAGATCTATTCCTACAGATCATCTTTCCTAACTTTCTACCAGAGCTAATATTGCAAAGCGTTGGGACAAAAGAAATGATATTTCAGTCACAAAATTTAGGAGCTTGAAATGCCAAGCATACTAAGCAATAAAAAGGTCCACTTAGTACTATAACCCACCTCCAACAGTGGCCAGTTATGGATGTCTGGGAATCTGGGAAAGAGTATAAGAAAAGGGGAAGTACATTGCTGTTTCCCCAGGTATGTTCCCCATCGCCAGCCGTTTGTGACTCAGAGCCTTCCTGAGCCAAATGTAGTCTCTACATAGTGTTCCCATTTTAACCCCAGGAAAATTTTCAGTATTCAAAGTTTATACTGATACTTGTATGAATCTAGGTTTATTTTCCCGAACAGAATAACTGCTCAGTGCTTTCTCATTTAGGTCTCGAAATGTATAAAACTTTTGTTTAAATCTTGGTGTTTTGCTCTTCTATCTGGTGGACAGGATTCATTCAAGATTTCTCCATAACGTAGTTTGAGATCTCACAATAGATGTTTGGCTGGCAGCCCTGATCCTGAAGTTCCTCAAGATCAAAACAATTTCCACTGACCTGCTAGAAAGAACAGCAGACTTGGGCTTTAACGAGAATAGGTATGATAGCTGAGAGGGAGAGAGTCGCAGAACAGAGGAGCTTAAAAGCATTTTACAGAAAATATTTATTCAAACTGAGAAAGTAAAGGACTTTAATCACTGATGGCTTTTAATAGAAGTAGTCTCAGATGAGTATTTAGAGCTAAAGTACAGCAGAATTAAGATTGTCCCTAAGACTTCTTTATTGAAGTAACATAGTAACAGAGTAGTGGACTATAAAGGGTATTTCGATACAGCAGAAACATCATAAAGAGTAAAAAAGTGCAAAGATGTGAGTGTAGTAAGCTAAAGTTACTGGCCAAGATTTTCAAAAAGCAAACCATTGGGCTGAGCTACCATAACTTTAGGTGCTCTATGGTTTCTTTAAGGTGTGTAGCCATCCTTCAAACTTCCAGCCCGTAGTGGTTTCTGATTAGCAACCACAGAGCAAAGACACATAAACTTGGATATGCTAATTTTGTAAAATGTTGGCTAATAATTATTTGTTATTTGTTTCTCCTACAATGTGTATTAAGGTTTTTTTTTTTCCCTGTTCTCTCTCTGCTTCATGGAATATAGTCTTTGAACCCTGATTTTCTATAAATGCTCCTCTGCTCTTCCTACCACCAAAGAATTACATTTGCTTCCTAACAAGATATGCTTAGGTATAATGACATGATCTTTAATAACGTTATTCAATATCATTTTACTTGCAGGACCCTTTCCTGTGTTCAGTACAGAGAACTCCCTGTAGGAGTGAAAACTGATAATTTTGTTTTCTCTATGCACATTATTCAGGTACACCTCTGAAGGCAGAATTAGTAATCTCTATTATGGGATTTTCTGCACTGTTTATAGCTACAGTGCCTAAGTAGTTCACAAATATTTGGTAATTACTACCATAACTACCTTGCATAATGCTATCTACTTGCCAATTCAAAAGAGAGTGAAATAAAATAGCTCCAATAATTTTGGCTATCAGATTTGAAATGTGCAAGACCTTGTTTTTCAGACCACTCAGAAAAAAAATCCTGTATTGAAACAAAAAGCAAAAGATTACATTGGCAAAATATTTCTCCTGTGCAGGTTCTAAACTGCCAGATGAACAAAAGCTTTATGGGACAAACTAGCCAAACAAACAGGCAGTCTAGAAGGCTGGAAGATTTTCCATTTACAGATAATTTTATAACTCTGGCACTTCAGGTAGATCCTATTTTGCTAGATCTGATCAGAAAAGTGTAACAGACACCTGAATCTAATAAAGAGAGACGAACCCAAAAAGGCAGTAGAAGTTTGTGTGTTGTTTTGTGGTGTTTGTGCAAAAAATAGCTTCATCTTGCTAAAGGGTATGTGCGTGTGTGTGCTCTTGTGCCTGTGTGTGTGTGTACGAGGCAACAGTGAGAAATTTCTGCAGCTGAACAGAACTCATCTAACAAACAGAAGAAAGCAGTAATCCATCTCTAAAATTCCTAGAGCTTGAAGGCGGGAGATACGGGAAGGGTTAATTTTCTCACTTGCCGATACTAAAGTGTTAGTACATGGGAGAAACTCTGCAGAGGAGACTGTAACTTCTGATATCTTTAAGTTGCAGAGCCATGGGAATCGCCGTTAGCTTGTGTGCTCATGCTGGCAGCGAAACAGAAATATCTCCCAGGTGGAGAGCTCAGGGACTTTCTTTCCTCAAGAGCAGGAGACGATGTGAGCGGCAGCTGCTGGGGGAGTCTGCCTTTCAGAACAAAGGAAAGGAGCAGGGAAATGAGGAAGAAGTTAGTAGTGACAGAAGACCATGATAGTGGGGATATTTTGTGAATAATTTCTCTGCTTAATTAGTTTCTCCCCTGACACTTACCAGAATACGTTTTACGCCCTCGTTGGCAGAGCTAGGGAATTTCTGCATTTTTAAAGCAACACTAAAAATTATGATCCAAGGTATAGTGTCTTAGAGTTACTCTTCAGCCTATTTCAGTATCTTCTAGTGAACAAACTTAGTTGGCAGTGAACCTACAATTTCTGTGGATTTCACATGAAGGGAAATAGAGAATAATTTTAGGATGAGATGGTTACACTGCACAAACTAGCGTAATAGCTGACAAGTTCTAGATGCTATCATATCATGTTTATTAAAATAAATAAAATATCTTGATCCAAATCTTAAAGTTTCTATCTGTGTTCTTACATCTTTCCAGAATACTTAAATCTTCTTTAAATACTTAAAGCTAGATGCCTTTTGGAATATTAGAAGCCTCTGGATATGTTACTAGTGTATAAAGATTCTATCATCATTGACATTGTACCCACAAAACCCTTCTGTTCACACCAAAAAACAAGCAAGCTCCAAACCAAAGTGGAAGTTATAAATCATAACTTGATTTTACTGGCAGTACGTTATTTGTCTGTTTTTCGTTATGTTTGCATGTCAGCAAACTGTGATCGTTTAGAATAAGAAAAGCAAGCAGCGCAGCAGAATTCTGCACGCATGTATAACACATACTGATTAAACTGTGAAGTCACTGGGGCAAGTCCAGTTTTTGCTAATTCTGACTTTATAGCAATCTGCGAGGTCCTTTTCAGCACCCTGCCCCATAGTGAGGCTTGTGTATTCTCACAAGGGGAAAAAAATGAAAGATTCAATTGACTTATTCATCCTGCCATGCTCAATTTTATTTTCACTTTCTTCTTTTGCAAGCTTTGAAATTAACATTTCATTTTGAACAACTTCAGTCTGCTTTAGTTTTTTGAACAATATTATTTCCTTGCAGCCACCTTGAAAGGGCTGATTTCAGGCCCTATTCTAAAATGTACTGAAGTGAATGTGAAGACTGCCATTTAATTCCATTGAATTAATGCATTGGATTGGCCTGTAATTAATTAATACTCTGGTCTAATGAAAACTGTTGGAGGGGTTTATTTTTGCCTCTGTTAGCCACAGTTAATAGGACCTCTTTTTTTATTAGATTTAGTAGGCAAATTAGAGGCAAACTCATGCAAATATAACAGGCAGGTTGTTAGTTTTCAAAGGTGTGATGCAAGGCCCATTAAAATCAATATGAGCCTTTCCTGCTACCTAAATGGACTTTAGAGCAAGCTCTGACACAATTGAGCTAATGCTGCCTAATAGCATGTGGCAACACACTATTTCATGCTTCTAGGGTTGATTTTAATGCCAACGGCTCCTAGTCTTAATTAGAATTCACTATTATAGGTGATACATAAATATAAATGGAGACCTACTCTCTGCACCTGAATCTTGGTATTTAAATAAGCAAGACAGAAGAGAAGTGGATAGCATGGAGGTGGCATTTCTTTTAAGTTAAGCATATTTGTATGTTTCCAACTGTGCTAAAGACTGCATAATGCAAACATTTATTTTATATTAGCATTTGGGTAATAGCTTCTGTGGTTTTCTGTGATTGAATTCCTGTGATTCATGTGCAAAATGTTTGCAGTATCTACTTGCAAAGTTTGGCTGCAGTCGGGAATCAGAATCAGTAGCATGTGGCCAGTTGCACACTACAGATGACAAAAGACAGCAGTATAACAAAGCTTTTATGTACAGAACATGTTCATCAAAAAACAGCAAGCATTTAATAAATTCCTATCCGGCAAATATGTAATTATGTACCTGACTGTGAGCACTTCATTAACTTAATACTTTCTATACTGTAAAGACTCCTTATTCCTAAAAGAGCTCGTGAGCTCTTTTTAGCTTAACAGATGTTTTGATGGTTAGCACATTGAAATAAAATGTACCAGAAGCACCCATTTTATCTGACAACAATGAAATACAGGTATATTCAGCTGTAGTTATTGCAGTTCATGAGGCAGTACATAGAAAACTTTTGTTTTACACACTGTTCTGATCTTTGTTTTTTGTAGCCCTCTCAAAAATCCAGTTTCACTTCTGAAAGTGAGGGTGCTTGTGAGGTATCTCATCTGGATCCCTACATTATAACTCAAATGACAAGCTACATGAACAGGGTTCACAAAGGATTTTGGGCTTTATTCTAGTGTTGTTTTCTGATACACAAGTTCTATGGGCCATTTCAAACTCCTTTAGTTTTGGATATTTGCCACTCACAATGTAAAAATGAACACTTGAGTGTAAAATGAGATAAGAATATGTTCTCTGCTAGCTATTTTAAAAAAAATCATAGTTCCTTTAACTTTTATAGAGCATCAACAGCTTTTTGCTGTTTTTCATCCCGATCTAAATCCAGACTTGGTGTTCAGTGAAGTAGAGGTTATTTTCTCTGAAACTGTTTTTGATTAGTCTGCTTTCCATCTGTGTGTTGATACAGAACATTTTCTGAGGATCTCCGGTCCTGATTTTCAAAGATCATGCATTTCATTAGATTTATCTCCAAATCCTTAAATAGCTTAAAATAAATACTGGTTTTTTTCTTTTTTTTAAAGTAACCTGTACAATATCTCTTCCACTCCTGAACGTGGTCTGAACGTTAGACCTGTGTAACACTCAGGAGATGCGCACTCGGTTGGGAACATCTTTGCCACATTTGGAGAAAGGTGAAGGAAACATTTTTCTGGCATGCCAGTGCTAAGCAATTGTTGAATCCAAGAATTTTAAGTAACTGAAATGGCCCATGGGCTGCAGATGGATAGTCAGAGTTGTACTGAAGAGACACACTTCAGATTCTGCTGTTTATGCAACCTTCATATGTATCTACAGAGTGGCTATGGTATCCATATGTATAAACAAGCATAATGTTAGTTTCTGAAGCTGAATCAGGCATGTATCCCACTGTGCATCTCAAGACACTGGAGGATGTTTATCATGAGACTGTAATTGGTACTAGTTAATTTTTTGCTGCAAACCAAATTACAGTGGCAAGAAAACAGAATGAGTATTTCCACTGTTAAGAATGCGATGTGTCAATAGTAGATACTGCAATGATGAGCTTAATATAAATAATTACCTAGCAGCTTTGAATGCAAATAATTAGTTTGGCATTAATGATAATGCTGCTTGAGATTTCTTTTCAATTTAGAATTAGTTAATTATTCTGTAGATTTGCATACTTTTAATTACTTTGTTTTAATTGTTAGCTCTATGCAAATTAATGTCTTAGAAAAAAGATAAATAAGATGATAAAAAATTTTTAGCAGGCACATTTAATTTGTTCTTTATAAAAGCATTTATATCCTACTTTATGTAGAGAAAAAAAATTACACTTAGGAGTAAGTTTTTGTAGGTCCTGGCAATCATAACATTTTCTAGAATGTCAGCCCGAGCACAATTTTTCTATTGAATCTCTAAGTCAAGTCAAACAGATACGAACTAACTAATATATAGTGTGGGTCGATAAGCAAGGTGGTATTCTTAAGGTCTTTGAAGTATGTTCTGATCTCATGTATTGTCTTGATCTAAAATGATTTTGCTGATTTCAGGCTTTAGATTTTTATTAATGTACTGAAAACATAGAACAGACCTCATAAGACCACTGGGTAACCTTATCCCTAATTTAACCTCTAGCATAAATTGGAGACATCTTCACTGTTCTCAATGAATATTGCACACACTAAAATAATTTAGTATATGAGTCAGAAAATGTTGCTATGCATTATTTGCATTATTTTTTAACAATAACAGGGAATTATGAAATGTTAAACAGCAGTTTGAGCTCTTTTTCCTTGGAACTGTTTTGCAAGCTACCAGATGATAAAATAATGTTACAAATTCAGATGATAAAATAATGTTACAAATGACAAATGTTGAATAAATTCAAATTTATCTGAATGAATTAGCAGTTTATTTTTGGACAAAATGTTATTGTTATTCATGGTGCAGGTATTTTAGAAACTGAGCTTGTTTCAGGGAAGTTCTCCTACTGTAAAATCCCAGTGTGCTAACACAGAATACACAAAGGGACCGCTATACTGTGTGGGTTAAAAATAGTAGAATAATACAACCATGTGTTGCCTTACAGTGTATCATGGCTTAATGCAACAGTAATGTTTACTTCTGAGATCAGAGAATAATGCTTGCATCATTTCAAAAGGCACACCAAAAGCAGGGTGTGAATTTTGCACTTCCTTGGTTTGCTCTGCTTCAGCCCAACATGGTAGCAAAAATCCTGCTAGCTTTTACAATGCTGGTGACATTAATTTGTCTTTCTTTGTCTCTAACAATCATAATATTAATTGTTTTGTTTATTTATGTACCACAAATTGACCTAGTAAAAATTAAATACATGGAGTTAAATTCTAGAGATTTTTCTCTTCTCCCTGTATATCAAACAAAAATTTCAAGAATTCATCACATTGCTCCCATAGGAGACATGGATGGTGTAAAGAATATAGCTAGCGTAGACAGCTTCTTATAATTCGGTTTCCATAAATAGTTCTGATGGTTCTGCCAGTAAAATTCAATTGCAGTGATTTTGCTGTGAGGAAAGAGGGACTCAGGCGTCTCTAAAGCAAATTTATGTGTGTAAGTGATCACAGAAAGTTGTTTCCAAATTTTTTCCAGCTGTGCAAGTAAACATGGAATATTTCTTCTCGTGTCAGGTGCTTGAACTAGTTGAAATCTTAAAAAATGTGTGTTTTTTTCTTTCCATTCCAACCTGGAAATTTTTATCTAGCCTTTTCTTTGATTTAGTTCTCTATCGAGTGAAACTACGCTACAGAATCAGAGCAATAATAAACTATATCAGTGTAAAACCTTTGTTGTTACTTTATGAAAATCTTTCTTCTTACTCTGTTGAGGATTCAGACCTTATTATGGCTAATAGGTTTCTGTGGAACAACTGTCCTGTTGATCTAGACTTATATAGCCTTTCTTTGTTTTTATCCACTCAATACACAAATAGAAGAATGTTGTGACTTGAGGGCTATCAAGAATATTATTTAATCTTTTCCTGAAACAGGCTGAAAGGTAAGTTTTACTAATACTTTAGTATTAACCCTCCTGTACCTATGTGGCACAAGCAATAATACAATCAAAATAAACGTTGCCTTTGGTCTTTAGAAGGAAAATACTGCAACGGCATCAGTGGGGTTAGTAGATGAGACATAATGTTTTTAATAATGTGTTCTGTACTTAGGAGCTGTGCTTTTATGCAAGTTATTTTATTTTTTTTAAAGCACTCACTCTGGCTGCCTTCCTAGAGGTCCCTATGGGCATCTCAAAGGCATGTAGATGGTCACTGAAAGAAGTGAATCAGCAAATATTCCTTTCTGGGCTTCGTTTTCTCTGTTTAGGACCAGCTGATCCCTACCCTCCAACTTGCAGTAGTGACCAGTTCACTTGTGCATACGTGCAGCAGTGTTTGCCCCTCACTGCAAAATGTAATGAGGCTGAAGACTGTGCAGATGGAAGTGATGAAATGAACTGTCTCACAAAGATCCCTACCAGTGTGTCTCCGGGATCCTGCAAACAAACAGAGATCCTGTGTCCTTCCAAAGGGTGCATCCCATCCCTCCTGAAATGTGATGGTGTGCCTGACTGCCAGCTGGATGAAGATGAAGTCGACTGCCGTAAGTTACTTTTGTTGCTGTAGTTAAATCCATGCTAACTTGCTTCCCTAAAGCAGTGTGAAAAATGTGAAAAAGAGCAATATAAAGAAGTGAAGGGTAGAATTCGGTATTCCCTAGTCAAGAATATTAACATTTGTGTTGTATATAATGTGTTATCAGAAGAGAAGCTCTACATCTGCAAATAAATTTGTTTATTGTCTTTTTTCCTAAATACCAACTGTGACAAATGCTTTACAAGGTTTGCACTGTATTTCTGTTACTGACTGGAAGCATTTCCACTTTTGCCCATAGACGAGTCAGTTGGATTTGCATTGCCTCATGTCTCTTTACAGTATGACAGACAAAAAGTTTTGCAGTTCTGTTATTCAGTGACATTCAAGGCAAGTCTAACCTTTCAAGGATTTCAAAAGCAAGTTCATTCATGTAGTAGCAGCGATCTCTGCCTCAGCTAGGAAGAAAGGCTCACAAGAAAGATAGGAGGGCAACAGACTTGTCTGTCATGAGGTACCATGGAGTTTCAGATGGGCACAAAACTATGTCTGCCCATTTCAAAATATTTCATTATTGGTAGATTTACTGAAGCCAAATGTTTCATTACAGGAAGATTTGGATAATTAACTATATGGAAAAAGATAATTTTTACGTATGCAAACGTTTTTTCATAAACTTTTCTTTCTGCAAAAGTTTTTAGTATATTTTTTCATCCTGTCAGAACCAAACAAATATTAAAATATCAATTTCCAATGGGCTAGATATGCAAATTTTCAATCATCTAGATCAAAACTACTGGCTATACATTCAGGCCACCATACATGCCATTTCTTTTGAAGATTACTGTATATACCTTGTAAACTATCTGTGCATGTCTTTCTAGGACAGTTCATTTAGAACTGAGCTCTGTGGTTTCGTTGGCAAAAGGCATGATTTTTAGGATCTCTCTCACCTTAAATTCTACATATCCCAAAGGCACCAAGATCTCTTCTTCAGTCTTCATTCATCCCTCTCTCCTCCTCAACCTATGCTCTGGGAGAGGCCTCTCTGCTGTATGTCTAGTAGACGTAGATCCCAACCCCAGACCACAACAGTTAACATATGCTCCAAAACTTCTAAGATCCTAAGGCCACAGGACTTCCACAAGTATCAGAACTCCCCAGACAACTGAAATACTGTTTCATTGCCCTTGATTTCTGAAGCAATGCCTAGGGAACAAGGGGAAATTTAGTCCTGGCCTATTCAAAGAACAAAAATTCTCCAGAGTTGTTCCAAACCTAGCAATTCTGAGCAGCATGGAAGTTTGTTCACACCCGTGATCACTTTGTTACTCCTAAACTCAGTTTTGAATATATAAATACTTAAGTTTTGACAATACAAGATAGGAATATGAAGGCAACTACCCCTATTTCTTCTCTGAATAAGATATTGGCTAAGGGGCAAAGCAAAAAGGAAGTGGTTAGTAGTGGTATGGAATGGAATCAGAGAAAAGGTGATTGCTGTTGCACAATGGATTGTCTCATTGAGATGTATATACTATGGGAGTGCAGCATTTCATCTTCTTGAGCTGTCTGTTTTTAGCATAAGATGTCACATAAGTTTGTCAGTAGAGGAAAGTCAGAAAGAGGAGAAGGAAATACCTCTTTTACAAGTTTAGTTTACTTTATTGAAATATTTGCATGTTCTATAAAATAATCGAATGTTGTGCAATTATTTCCAGCCTGTGTGTATACTGTAATTAAAATACAGATTTTTTTTTTGCAGATTTTGGGGAGATCTGAAATTGAATTTTTCTTCTGAAATTTGAATTTTCTTTAGGACAGTTAAGATATAAGTAGCAAAGTCTTTTTCTCGTGCTGATCAGATTTAAGCAAACAGTGAAATTTTATTCCACACCTTCCTCTTTAAATCTCTTTTATCAGAGCTTAAACAATTCTTTATCCCTTTAAATTATTTTGCTATTCAACTCTTATTTTAAGTGCTTGATCCCAAGCTCACTGATGGCAAAACTCTCTTTATTCTCACTGCTGATTTTAGAAGGTTTAAATTTAGGAATTACTAGCTTCTTCCATTTTGTGTGTGCCATGTCCCTTTGCAATATCATTCATTTAAATGTAACAATAGAAAGTCACGAAATGCTCAGCTAGCTTCTGAATTCCAGAATGTATTAAAGAAAATTATCTTCTGGGATGAAGACCAGATGGCAAAATGCATTCTGTGGAGATTAAGTATAAATCCCAAAAGGCAGCCAGGGCAAAGAAAAACAAACAGAAAATGCATTCATCAGATATCTAGTGCAACCACTATTCCTACCACAGAAATGCTCTTCTGCATGAGTTAGAGATTTATGCAGACAGAGTTTCCTGTAGAGTTCACTCAATTTTTAGATAACACAATATTGTATTCATACTGTATTATACCTACTAATGTGGTGAATTTTATTACTTGCTATTTTAGCAAGAAGATCTTGGAATTATTTTCCAGTTATAGCTGTTCTACTAAGCCAGCAAGGGCTAGCTCTCGTTGCCAATTTTAGTGAAAGGTACTTTATGTCACCTGTTTTATCTAACCTTTCTTTTTAATTTCCTCATTGCAAAGGTTAGGGTTTAAAATAAATGTATTAACAGCAATGGGATGTATGCATTGCTTTCCCACATTCCCCAAAAGCATCTGACTTAACTGCTAATAGCAATGAATAAAAAAGGCTTTCCCCAGTCTCTGTAGTCCAACAATATGTATCTGCTATAGTCCTGGTAAATTGTGAATACTTAACAAATATTAACAATTATATATTTTCAAAGGAGCTGTGATTTTTTCTTTCCTGTAGTTTTAATTTGGACCTGCAAAATGGTATATAGGTGAAAAGCTGATATTTTCACTTTAATATCTTCACTTTTATTAATGCCTCCATTTAATAGCTTAATCCCCACAACACTTGAAGGCCTTTCACAAAAGTAAAGAATAACTAGCTGGAGAAGTTTGAAGCTACCTGCAACTGTGTTAGCAGTATGCAATATAAGTTTTAATTTCAATGCAATAAGAGAAATAACACTATTTAAAATCCACTCTTAATGTTATTTGCCTCTGCACTAGTGACTTAGCTTCTTAAATGCTGCATCAGTGCAAAGTATTCAACAGTCAAATCCATTGCTATGAAGTTTCCCTCTGTAAGTGGTATAGAAATCCCAGTACAGTCAGCCTTATCTGGGCAAAGGAACATACCTAAACCATCAGTGGATATTGTTGGACAAAGAGTAAGTGGCAGTTCTTCTATCTTACTCTAAGGTGTGAGTCCAGCAGTCAGGCTGGGACTAGTTGGGGGGAAAAATGGCTAAATAACACTTTTCTTCCTTACCACAACCCTCACTGCAAGTTCAGAAACTGGACCTCTGTATTAGTCATAACATATATCAGACAAACCGTAAGCAGTATTTTATATATACGTAGTTTGCAAAGTCCTCAGAGTGTATGTGCAGACATAAAAAGTCTAAAGTACATAAGGGAAATTACTGAGTTCAAAAATATGTTTTATGTCAAATTTCCAGTTCTGTTTCCATTGAAACTATAGGCTGACCATGTAATTATGCTCACAGACTAAGTATGTGTGTGTAAATGACCACTTAGAAAACTGGTTCAAATATCGTTGGGACATCATCCTCCAAATTGGAAAGGGTTCAGGGTTTGGATCTAATTGCACATAAAATAACTACAAGATTATTATTTGGTTGGGAAAGTGCAGCAGAGGGCATGGGATTGTCAGTTACTTTCTGGAGAGCTAACAAGATCACAAGAGCTAGATTGCAGGATATGCTACAAATCTGGACCATAGAAAGCACCAAATGACTGGAATGATGCTGTAATCTTTTTTTTTTTCCTTTTTTTCCCCTCCTCCTTTTTTTTTCCAGTCTGCCAAGAGCTATTCAGCCATACTAAGAGAGTTCAAGGGAATGGAGAGTAGATAAAGCTAGGGAGATGCTATATGACAGAACCTATATGATGTGTATAAAAGGAAGAATAGAAAAAATATGTATCCACATGCGTAAATGACAAAGTGCGGACTCCCATTTAGAAAGAGAGAAGTCACTAACGTTATCTAAAAAAAACAATTGATTCTGAGTAACCAGCTGTGGATAGCCTAGCAGACTGATATTCTGAATTTTCTGAAGAGACTTTTAAGTATTTTGTTTTGAGGATCCCAGAGTTGAGATATTCTGAAACACCTGCATTTTTAAAAAATATTTACCCCTGCAAAAGGGAGATCTTTCATTGAGGTCTATGCTGGAAAAGGAGATTTTTTTGGTCATGGTGTTGCCTTTAGGCTGCCGTCACTACCAGCAAATTCCCTCTTCAATATCAGGACTTTCCCAGTCAATTAAAGAGATTTTGAATATACAGTTCTGATGTAAACACTAGTCCATAACACTATAGCAATTGTTTAGAATCAGCTAAAACTTTTAATTTCTCGTAAATATTAATTAAAATTGGAAATGCAAGTGGGCTTCTCTTTATGATTGCTGGTACTCTTCTACAGATGTTTCTGTAGTTCTTAGTAAATTGTCAGTGCATGTTATTAAAACGTTTGATCCCACAAATCCTTAGTTGCATGAGTTATTTCATAGTTCTGTAAGAATACCCAAATTGGCAAGAGTTGGAAGGATCTGACTCCATGGTTGCAGTCTAAAACTGAAATTCAGTATTTTATATTTAGCATGTTGTTGTAGCACGTATAGGCCAGTTTAGGTTTAGGTTCTATTTAAGGGTGGAGCAGACACATCCTGTAGCTGTACAGCCTGGGAGGCCCGTTGCAGTGTGCACTGGCTCCTGAACCCAGGAAAAATGAAAGTTAGATGTGGCATTGGAGTATTTTTAACAGTCTTAAATTCTTTCTCTCTAACATTATATCTAACTTCAGTGGAGTCAAGAGTTCCCTCTGATCTGCATAAGTGTCGTTGTGAAAGACCTCAGCTCGTATTAACTTAAACAAAAGCCTTAAAAAATAATGGCTTAAGGCAACATAAGAGAATATAGTGTTACATAAAATGACAATATGATGTTATATTCTAGAGAAGGATGCAAAGCCATTAGGGGCATCCTGTAGATCAGTGATTCAGTAACGAATTACCTGGAGGCTTATGTGATTCTGTCAGCATTTTCCCCTCATAATTCCTCCGGACAAGCACGGAATATACACCTGAATGCCTAAGTGTGAAAGATGTGTGCAAGTTTAGATCTTGCAATACAATATTTCTCTGCTATTTATACATAACTACCTAGACAGTATTTGGTTTCTTGTAACAAAGGGAAACTACATTATGACAATTTTTTGTTCCGTGTTTAAAAATTAATTCCATCGTTTTGACACTAGGTTATGCCCAATTGCTGATTATGCCAGATACTCTATGGGTTTTCCTTAGGGTTTTGCAGGTTACTATGTCCATTTTATAAGTAAATATGCTCTTCTCTGCTTCAGAAATTTAACATCGGAAAATCTAGCTTCTGTAACATCTGTGATCTGTGTTTGTTTACCTATTTATCTAGTCAATAGTAAAGTTGTATGCCTGTGAAGATGAAAGTGTGTAATGGCCACACAGCCTAAGTTTGTGCACTATACCAGATCAAGTTTTCTGATAGTTTGTTAAGAGTGAGTAAAGTAAATCTATCTGAGAATAACTGTCATATTCCTTTTATTTCCAGCCATGAAAGATTGTTCCAATGGTTCCTTGTTGTGTGTGACAACTAAGCAATGTATTCCAGTCTCCCAGCGTTGTGATGGTATTGTAGACTGTGCTGATTTCAGTCCTGATGAATCCAGCTGTTCAGGTACTTAGTTTTACACAAAACTATCATTTGAAACAGAAAAATATAGTGGTTTATTAATAAATCTTTAGGTGGTCCTCAAACTAAGCTGAAGTCCCTCTGCTAAAATTTAATCTGATTACATCAGGCATGAATTTGCGTCATGAAAGTAACACACAGAAAAACAGCAAAATAAAGATGGAAACCAATATTCTTAGTTAGCGTGACATGCGCATAAGGGATGTTTCTTAAGGTATACATACATTGTTTGAAAGAAAAAAAGCTTCTGTGATAGAATACTCACACACTGTCTTGATTTTAGCCATGAGAGTAACCCACTTAGAGTGAGTTCAGCATTTCTGAGCTTACTGGGATTTTTTTAAAAGTATAATGCAAATCCAGGTTGGAAAATAAAATAAAATATAGAGACTTTATTTTAGCACAATTCAAGTCCTGCAAAATTCAGGTTTGTTTTACAATAGTGAAATAACAGAGAAAGATAAAAACAAGACAACAATATATATCCAATATGAAATCTGATTTTAATTAACAAAATCTAACAAAAACATAGATTATGATGTTATAAATGAATAACATTTAGATATAAAGCATCCCATTTAGTGACACAAAGATGCTACAGTGCTTTCTGGTTGCCTGTGACACTTAAAAGAACTTTGAGCCAGTTCTGTTTTAACAGTACTCCCCTGACCTTGGTGAAGTTACATTAGCTGAGGACGTAACCCTCCATTTTTAGAATACATTGTTATTTATAGAATATAATTGTAAAATATATTTCATAAAATTTAGTATGTACCATAATTTATTAAAATATGTTAAGTGTTTATTCACGAACCAACTAGAAGACTAAGGTGTACATTCACTTCTTAGCTGAAGGTACCCACCGGACTCTCTGCAAAAATCTTAGACTTAGACAATAAATGTATGCTAGATCAATGCTTTCAACTCCTTTCTTGTTTTGTATGTTCATAGGTTCGCTATTTGAAAATCCAGTAAATGACAAAAGCTCCATTTCTGGAGTCAAGTGAAATTTTGACTTCAGAAAAAATGGAAGCATGTTCAAGTGAAGCACCAGGATTTCTTTAGGCTCAAGAGTAGTCCCTTGACTTTAATGTATTTATAACTTGACACTTGCACCACCAAATCAAGGCCTAAAGCTAGAGTTTTCAAGGGCTAAGCACCCAAAATGACAGGTGTGAATATTCAGCATTTTTGAAAATCAGGCAGTGACAAATCTAATGATGAGGGGAAAAAAATTAATCATATTTTTACCTTTATGTTTGTAGATTGTCCTGAAGACTACTGCAAAAATGGTGGAACCTGTGTCATCAGAGATGCTGTTCCTTTATGCCAGTAAGTTTCATTGGGGGATGATCTGCGGTTTGAGATTGGGCTGCTGGAAGAACTATTTTGTTACCCACAGACTGAAATGATGTTCAATAGAAATGCGCTTTGAAAAGCTTCTGTGTGTTTAGCCTATTTTTATTCACAGTTGCTGAGTAAACAATGCTTTGAGAAAAATATTATTTATCAAATAGAACTTTCTGTGATGTTCATCCATCATTACATGGGACAGCCTGTTTGCCTGGCATCTTAAGTTTTCTTTGTTTCACATTATCATGTTAACATTTAAAAGCACACTATACTATGAAAAATGACACTTTATATGCAGCAGGCATTGTGTACCTCAGATAAGGTTTAAAACAGGCCATCCCGTCTTTACCTGAACTTGTGATGTATCTCTATTACAATGTTATCCTTCCATATATTTGGGGAAAGGAAGACTGGTTTTCCAATTATGGTAAAAAAAGGTTTAAATATTTGCTATCACTTTTCTTCTGGCAATACTCTCTGCTGAAACAAAAAATAATGAATATACTTCTGATGTGGAACGTTAGAATCATTAAAAGGTGTCTCAAGATATCTGAAGGGATTGATTTATAAAAGATATCACTCTGTTTCCCCCAGAGATTTTTTTTAAAGTCCAAAGGAAACAATGTTTTATCCTGTCATGTTTTTGTCCTTCATGTGCTTCTATAGATCTTGCCACAGCATTCCCCAACTTCCTAAAGAAAGAATTGTTTTCTCAAAGTATCTGTTTTAGTCATAAGCAGATGCTACGGCTTGTCTCCTAGTTTCTAGGAAACTCAGCTTAGTAAGCCTGCAGACAGAATTTCACGGGCGGTTTATCATCTACTGGCTGAAGAAATGTGATAAATAACATATCAGCAAATGCAGGCACTTTTACATTTGAGTAGTGTGATTTAGCTCTCAGAAAGGGCTGTTAATTAGTTGTAGATTTCCCAAAGAATCTGCTCTGTTGTAGACTAGAGAAAGGCTTCTGCAAGAAGCTTGAGATTTCATTAGGACGGCCGTTCAAGAACTTCTGGAGCACAGGAAGAGCAAAAGGGGATGGAATTCCCTCATGGAATAAAAGCTTAGGGAAACGCTTCAGGAGGGATGGAATGGACAGTCAGCAGAAAGCGAAGGAATTAGGAAAAGCCACAGAGTTTACAGCTGGTAGATTAGTTACATTGTTACAGATTAAATCATTTACCAATATAAAAATTCTTTTAGAGGCAAGAAACTAGGGGAGTGATTGAGATTTTAGGGATACAAGAGTATTATCAAAACTGAAGATGTGTCACATCTTGCCAGTGGAAGGAAATCAATTAGCAAGTGGTTCTTCATCCACATAAATATGACAATTGGAAGCAAAGGAAGTTGCAGTATCGAGAAGATAGTATACAGATTAAGGACAATAAATAAGATATTAAGACTAATATAATAAATCATTTAAAATATTTTTATAGTCATTTAGTAATAAGGATTAAGGATAATATAATAAATAATTCCTTCGGCATGCAGTAAAGAATATGATACTGGATGTTGATGTAATGCACAGGTGACTGGAGTGAAGGCACAGAAATGAAAATGACCTAATTAATGGACAAACATAACTCCAAGAGCTGTATGTGCTTTTGTCAAGGGAAATCTCTGTTCAAGAATACTAGAAAAATAATGCATATTGCAATGGTGGAAGGCTTTTTGAAAGCCCTACTGTTAAGGGATATGACTGGAGAATAGCAAATAGAGAAGAAAAGGAGTTGGCAGATCAATAGTCTGATATCAGTAACATTCAAGGCTTTTATAACATTTTAAAGGAAGTAAGCATACATATAATAACAGGGGAGATATCCATTTCTAAGATAAGCTTCTGCATGATATTTAAAAATCCCGCATGTCGGTATCATAAAAAGAAAGAAAAGAACAAAAATATTCCTTAAACACAAAGCATGTAAAAGTCTCCCAGTTTTCATTTGCAAGGAAAAAAACTGAAAACCCTGGAAATTATTGTGGAAGAAACATGAGCTTTTTATCTGTTTATTCTCAATTCTTAGCTTATATTCCCTTAAAAGGGGATGATAGTTATGTGGAGCTATCTGCTTCTCTTCAGAGCAGCTGCTCTTCTAGATTGCAGGTTAGGTCAGGAGAAAAAGAAGCACGAGTAAAGATGCCTGTGGCACAGCAAGGAGACCCGGAAAAGAGCAGAGGGTGGATACTGCCCTATCTCTGAAATGACAGAAAAGGAGAGTCTTCCTAGATACCCAGAGGTAACTGTGTGGAGAGGAGCCTAAAAGTCACTGAGCTGGACTGAAGTGAATAGTATCTACTCTTCAGTGACACAGTGGGGGAGGAGTAGTTTTGTTAATATGTCCTTTTATTTCTATTTGTCTTGCACAACCAATTCCAATCTTCCTTTATTTGAGATGTTACTGTTCTAGTTTCCGTTAAATAAAATCAGGCTCTGGAGTTTAAAGCCCTTTTGGCCTTCTCTGAGAAACTCAATTTAAGGAAAAACATCTAGACAGATCTCGAAGCTTTATACGCAGATAATTAATTAAGGTAATCTTCGTAGCTGTATATCTACGTGCTAATTTGGCCCAAAGTATAGGAACTGAATTTGTTTGTTTGTTTGTTTTGCTTGTTGAAAGTAAAAAAGATGACCTTCCTTTTATGTTTTAGGGCAGAATTGATTTTATAAGATTGTATCTGATTCAGAAGAGGGGATTTTTGCTTATTCTCCATAAAAAAGCTACAGGCTATTCAGTTCCCTAGTTTTTCTCTTTTCTTCTTCTCATTTTTAAAAGGAGCTCTTTATTATAATCAGAAATGGTCTGTTTTAATGTGCAAATGAAATACTTTATCCCCAGCAGGACAACATTAAACAGTATTTCATAAAACAAAAAAAATTACTTTTAAATAATAGAGACATCTGATCTCAGAATCTGATTTTTGTCTTCAGAATGATAACTTCTGCTACTTGTAGTAATTTTTTGATGAAAAACCCTGAAATCTTGCATACAACTTTAAATAATGTCATAGTAGACTTGCTTGATGCCTTTTCCAGTCAAGTTTTATATATGTGCAAGGATGGAAATTCCGCATGGTATCTGGGCAATGTTTTCCAGTGAAGCATATGTGTTTTTTCTAAACATGTTTGCGTTTAGATGTGCTCTTACATCTCCTGACTTACTGGATTTTAGAGGCAATGATGGTGGGGGTTAACTTTAAAAGGTAAAAGTGGAGTAATTGTTTAAATATAACACAGTATGCCATGGAAAAAAAATGAAAACAGTATTCCCATCTAAGAAAATTAAATGCTTGGAAGCATCTAGCCTATTATTTGGTTGAAAAAAACAAAGCCTAGAGAGTGACAAGACAGACACATCTAGTTCAAGAGGGAAAACAGTTTGCAATGGGCCAGTGTGGCTGTTCCCGTTTCAGCTGTTTGTGCTGCTGCTCCCAAGGATTCCCACCTCAGTTGCACAACGCACTGCTGGTATAGCAGCAGCTGCTGAATCACTACACATTATAGCCTGGTGGAGCAAGGCAAACTGATACTACTTTCACTTTTTCCCAAGAATTTTCTTTTAGATTGGATTAGCAAGTGTGATGTCAGTAAGTTGAGAATGCTATATAGAGGCTATACCTGCACCCAAAAAAGTGGTAGTCATGCAAAAGCAGTTGGAGATAAAGAGGAAGAATGGAACAAGGATATAACCATAAATGGAAAATAAAACCCTGATGAGTAGTCAAAAAGATAAGACATTGACATTGGAAAGGTATGTAATACTAAGCTTTGGCTTCCGGAGAATGAAGACAAAAGCTTATACTTGTGTGGAGACATACATACAAACATATATAGGGAGAATAAAAAAGGTTGTTTCATATCTTTCTGTTAACTTAATACTTGTCTGAAAAGTGATGCTGAGGCAAATATAGTAACAAGTTGAGTTTACTTGAGTTGGGTAAATTGATAGTGGGAAGACAGGCTAAATACTTCAGTTCTCCAGAATAAATGAGACACAGCCATCTGTGAAAGTAAATACACGGTATTGATGGAAACATGCCTCTAAAGATTTGCTTATGGAAAACTCTTTCCTAAAGTTTCCTTTCTGTTCAGAAATAAGTCTACTTCATATATTATTTTATTTTTTTTCCTTTAAATTATCTTTATTCTTTCTTATTAAGAAAAAAAATCATGAAATCAGGATTCTTGTTCCTCATGGAATAATCCTATTGCTTTTTTGGCTCCTCATGTTTCTAGCATTGTAGCTTTTTAGTCTTTTCCAAAACAGGCAACTATGATGTCACAAACAAAAAATATGAGATGAAAACACTAAGCTTCAGAAGAAATTGAACTCTTCAGGAACAACACTCTGATTCCATTTCCTTAAAAAGCAGTAATCAGAGCTACATGAGAACAGAACAAGTATATGCAACCTAAACAGAACTAGCTCCCAAAAAAATTTCCTACATGCTTGGTGAAGTCAGAGTCCTTGTTCATAAAATGTTTGAATAATGAAAAATCTTTTTCTCTAGAGTTTTAACTTAAAAATAAATCTGTCATGTTCACACTTTTTGTGTTTGCTTTTGGCAGTCATATGAAATGATCAGTTGATTCACCTGGATGCTTGTGGAATTTTAATCATATATATTCAGCTATTAATAATTAATGTTTTTTGTTCTTTCTCCTTGTATTAGGGTGACAACTACCATATGAGAATATATGTACAATCCAGGTATAATACGCTTGCTTTAGAGTCTAAAAAATTTATAAAATTTGTAAATTGTCTTTTAGTGTTCTCTGCACCACCCCTGTACTTATATTATTAATACCGTATTCAAACTGTATGTTTGATTCAGCAGGCTGGATCGTTGTATTGGGGTATTTTGTTTTTCCACTGAATGTGGCTGTGCCACTTAGGTGCACTCAGATGTTGACTCCCTGTCTGTCTTCAGGGTATCCAAAATGTTAACTCTTGCAGATTGCCGTTGTGGAGAACTGGAATACAGATTTCCGTACAGATGATTGTCTTATGCGTCAGAATTTTCCCTCACTTAAAATACAATTGCCAAAAAGAGTTTTATTCAGTGAGAACCTTTCCGTGAAAGGTGAGAACACAATGAGCAAATCATCAAATTTGTCTTTAAAAATGTGTACAGTAGTTATCTTTTCTATTCAGAAGCAGTGCCTTTGATCTCTGATCTCTTTTTCCTGTTTGCAAATAATAATGCAATCCTGAGGTCAGCTAAGACCTCTATACATTGGACCCAGCAGCTTCATATACCCTGTAACCCCAAGAGGTAGAAAAAGGGAGGAAAAATATTTCTGCCAAACCTAACAAAATGTATAGGGAAGTCTGGGAGAGAAATTAACTGGTGAGGCAGTGGCATACTTTGCAATTCACCTATGAATGGTCTGAATCAGCTGATTGCTGGATCAAATGATTTCAGAAAGAATCTGTTTTTTTGCACTTTTGCAGTATTCTCTATTCCAAACCCAAATTTAAGTTATCTTAATATCCCTTTTAAATTTTGACTGCACTTAAGTGAAGGCAGGTGTTTTATTTCCTTAAACAAATACAAATGCACGGATGCAAAGTTTTTTTCTGGTCATATTTTTGAGAAATCTGTAGGACATGATTCAGTGTAAATCAGAGCTAACTTTCTCACTTGAACTCTTTGGATTTTTTTCTTTCTGTGTGGAAAACTGAAGCTCAGATTCTCTCTAAAACAGAAAACGAGCAAAGTAGATTATAGCCTTACTCTGTCTATAATACAGTATGTGAGGGGAAATACTATTACTCTGAAAAACCAAAGAAGAGTCTCTTGAATGACCCCTTACCAGAGTCAGAATAGCACTCATAAGGCAAAGACATAGTTTAGCTGTAGTCCATCGGTCATTCTGCACAGCTAATTGTGACCTACATATTTTCATATTCTTGTTCTTATAATGCTAAGAGGAGAGGTTTTTTTTCTTCTGTAGATAAGCAGCAAGGATTTTCTGGCACAATTTTTAAATCAAAGAGACTGATCAAATTTATATACAACTTTTTCTTACAAGATTTTGAAGTCGAAAGGAAATAACTCCTAGCTTTGGGAATAAAAGTCACAGTATGTGGTAAATGTTTCCTTTTAAATGGTGAATATAGTATATTATAAACCCCACTGCAGCACTCAACATCAAAGTGAGAATTATATTTAGAATCTGATCAAAATAGTAGATGTTTTTGTATGAAGATACTGTAATCTTATTCAGAGAGGTATAGGCACAGAAGCATAATTTAGCAGATAGAGTGAAAATGACTTGGCCATATAAGAATGCTTATGGGAAAAATGTTTGCTTCATTTGGATTTACTCTCCCCACAAATCTTAGCAGTGGAATATGAGTAGCGCTTAAAACACTAAAAGCATTCAGTCTGTGTGATAAATATCCTGTGTTCCTATTTTGATTGTTATAGTTTTCAATTCGTTCTTTGCAAACAAAATCAAAGAGAAATCAGGCAACTACAATGTGTAGGATACCATGGCGAGTTTTTTACTATTACTAGGTGGAGAGAAATCTCTTGGTGCACCCTTACTTCAGAATGATTTATACCCCAGAACTGTAAGCATCATTACACTTAAAATTCTGGAGACAGGTTTGTCTAGAATAGGGACAAGCTTAGGATCTGGGAAGTGTATCTGTAGGAGAGGACACTTGCTGAGTGATAATGAGAGAGATTTTGAACAGGGGAGGATATGAATTAATATTGGATATTGGATGTTTGCCAAAGCATGAGGGTTCCCTGAAGGGTTACTCTTGTGAACTCCAGATGCTGAAGAGTAAGAAATATAGATGAAGAGCTTTAAATAATGATATTGCGGGTTCTATTTTACTCCAAATAGGAAGAAATAGCTGTAAAAACACAGAAATACTTTTCAAAAGAAAGAAAAATAGGGACCAGCTGAAGAATTACATAATAATGAAGCAGATGTAAAGACAAAGGATGCATAGATTCTTGTGCTACAGCCTCTTCTCCTTCACATCCATGGGAATTTCCTTTGTCTACAGAAACTTAATAACGTCTTTGGGAATATCCTTTCATAGGCCTGTAAAGAGTACTGTGCATACTTTGGATTACATAAAATCAAACAATAATTAAGAAAGGCGACGTTTGATTATGATTGCTTAGCTTGAGTAAGGATCTTCCTGCAAACTCAATCTTACTGGATCTATATGAACAGTAAAAGACATAGCATGGTCTGGACACCAGTATTCTCATATCCTAAGATTACAGCTGCCTGGCTGTTTATCAGCACTTCGTTGCCTCGGATCGTCTCACCACTAGAGCTCTCACTGTAGGAGATACCTGGATGTTGCACATAACCAATACACAACATGTGATAAACTTCAGAAGGCAGTTAGGGTCTTTTAAACAAAATATATACCATCAAGCATGTAGATTAGAGTTTTGGACTTGCACTATAGTGAGAAAGATTCTGATGCATATAGACCTGTGCTAAGGATGACAGGAAAGGTGGAGGTGGGTGGGGGGATCAATATTTGAGAATCAGTATTAGCATATAAGTTGTGTAGGAAAGCAGTATGTCTTCTAATCTGTACTAACTACATCCTAACTTGTGGCCACCCAACCTGACCCACAAGACTCCCAGGTGTCACAAGTTCCTCAAGCTATCTTCCACGTTTGCAATTTTCCTTCTTGCTCAGCCAGTGTGAATTTAAGTCTCTAAGAATTATCTCCTTTGTGCTGTTGCTAGGTGGCTAAGGGATTGCCTAAAAGCAGCAACTTCTACTAAATTAAGCAGAACTTTTGAACTTCTCTTGCCAGCTTTTGCAGTGTTGACTGATCTGTAAAGCTCCATGCATTTTAATTTTAAACACACAAACGTAGGGATTTTTCTCAATGCTTGGAAGGGTCTTTTCATGTTTTCCGTTGCTCTAATCAGCTACTACGCTGCATCTCTAGGAGGGAAGCAGTAACTATGTGCTATTCCCACACAGACTTTTGTATGTACCCTGGGGAAAAGGTACATATACATTAAAGCTAAATCAATTCTGTCTGCTTCTGATCTGCAAGTCATATTGCTAATGTGCAGAAATATTTTGCTTTTAAAAAGGTAAATCAAATTGTAAGATAGATGTGAACTCTGAAATATTATTTAAAATCTGCAGATTTAATGTGGCTCATACAACAGTTACAGTATTGATCTCTGCAGTAGAGTTACTGCAGGAATAAACATAAGTTATCAAGCTAGGCTTGAAACATGGAGCATTCAGTAAACTGAAGGAGGTTGAGGTTTTGTTCGTTTGCTTTTAAAGGTTGAGGGGGTGGAAAGGTTTGGATTTTAGTGAATTACTGTGGATGAGAAATGACTTGGCCAAGATAGATAATATTTTATCTTATTCTCTGTTTATTTGCAGTATGTATGATTTTTCATTGACAGATTAGATAACAAAACAGAACAAAGATAAATCTTGAGCCAGAATTCTGGAAAGTTTCCATATGGCTTGCTAGCCAGTAGGAACCATGCCGTGCCATAACTCACCTCCTGTGCTGCCACATGGAAACAAAACCTGTGGTGCTTCTTTCTGTAGTCATTGAGAAACAACTGTCAAAGAGCCCAAATTGGCTTCTTGATTTTTCTCTCTAGTCCTGAACCTATTTAGATCACCTTGGAAGCTGTACAAATTCTTTGGATGGATTTCAGGTATCAACCATGTACCAATACATGCATTGCACCTAGGCTAATCCTTGACAAGAGTCTTGATTGGGAAAGAAAAGCAAACAGTGCTGGAGACAACCATAGGTGATGGTGTATTCTATAAAATAAGTTTTAGATGAGATTGTGCAATAATGATTGTCCAAATTCTAACACGAAATGTTTTTAAGACATTAACTTAATATAAGAGAGAATTATTTTTGTTGCTCTGTGAGTTCGCTTGTTTCTGGTTCGAACATTTCAATCTTGCCAGTGTTCTTTGCTAGTTTTTGTGTTTTCCATGGACAAAATAGCTGTTGTACTGAAATCGATGGCAAAGCTTGAGCAAATTACAAAAATTAGCTTAGGGTTGTTAACTGAAGCTAATAAAAAGATGGCTACCAAAATGGAGCCTATATTATGCGGTCCTTGCATGTTTGAGTTCCTGACACAAGCTCACAAGCTACTGATAGTACAACTGTTCTTGACTAGGAGCTGGACCACACCTTTTTTTTAAGCAGTTCTACATAGAGTTGAAAATCCTACTGCTGGTTTTGCACAGAGAAGAATTCTAATTTATAGATAATTATTTCTCCTCTGGTAATTGCATTTGCAGATTTTAGCTTCTCATTTGGAAACCACCGATTTATTGCAAGGTGAATTAAAGTGGATAGTTTTATTTGTATTGTAGTCTACAAGAAAAATAATGGCCAGCAGGAGTTTATTAACCAGCCATTATCTCTAAAAGCCTTCAAAAAGTGGAAAAAAGCTTTTATTAGCTTTTTTTTCTTTATCCCTTCTGTGAAGTAATACTTTGTTAATGTGAAGTTTGACTGGGACTTAAGAAAATGGAAGAAAGATCTCCTAAAACTTCTTGAATATTTTAGTACTTGAAAAATATTGTGCTTACATAGTCGTAGAAACCCACTGAGATAATCTTCCCATGACTTTTACTTCCAGAGGTGAAAATGAGGTGATTTGGCAAGATACAATTTTGAGGCTACACAGCAGCTATTTGCTGTTATAGTTCTAGTGCTTTAGTAACTATCTTACCACGTTTTTCTCCATTTGTCAGGTCCTCCCTTAGGCTACTGATAAAACCTATCCGTATGTTTTCTGCACATAAAATCACCAAAAGGCCATAGACTGAGAATGCTTTACTTAATGTAATTAGTTGAGAATTTTTTTTCTAATGGATCATAGGATAGTAGAGGAAAGCTAGAAACGTGCATATTGCCATGTAGCCAGGATAAACTGGATCATACCAGCATACTAAATACACTACAATTAGCTTTTAAAATATATATAAACACATACCCCCACACACATGTATATATTTTTCATATATATATTTCTAATGATTCTATGGCTATCTTTTTAATATCTTGTGCTATTACAAGATGTTTCAGCTTGCTGTTATGTGAGACAGTAAGATAAAAATCCTTGTAAATGTGTAAACACTAAAAATATATATGAAGCTCAGAAAGTAGTTGCAGAGGATTCTTCTGACTGTTGTTTTGACCGCGTCCTTCTCTTTTCATGTCATTGCTCCCTCCTTTACTACATCAAATATTAATGACTGTCTGTACTTTTGGAGTCTTTAGAATATATTAGCACTCTATCTATCATTTTTTATTTAACAAATATAATTTGAAAACTTGTTTTAAATACTGATTGGTAATCTGGAACGTAATTTGGATAGGATAAACCCACCAAGGGTATAACAATAGCAAGAAATTGTCTTTATTCTAGTAGGTCTCTGCACCCTCGTCAAAGTCGGAAGCCCAGTTGGACTCAGCACTTTATACTTACTGAGCAGAAAGCAGGCATTCCTTTCCAAAAAACTTCATTCTAAAGGTACTTGAAACCAGGACTTAACACCTGAAGGAATTAGGCCTATAATTTTCCCATGAAATTCAGAGAGTCAAAGCATAGTACGATAATCTTGCATTTGACATTTGAGCTTATTTTACAATTTTCTCATCTTCAGTCTCAAGCCTGGTGGTTTTTTTTGAATAACCTATTTTTTTCCAGTAGTATAAAATCCTCACAACTGGTAGTGGCTTGCAAAAACTAAAGCAAATGCTTTGGTTAATTTTTCAGGCAATCTTTGTTTATTTCTTATAACTGTGAAAAAATGTTCAACAAGTATGCCAAAAAATGTGCAGGAGAGAACTGTAAAACTTTTTTGTAAAGGCAGACTAGGCTGCAACAGGCAAATCTCTGCTGAGGACATTTTAGGCTTCTACAGTAATCAAAATGAGAGAGGTTTCATTGTTGAAAATTCTATCTGCCCACTCTCCCCATTTTCTGGTTGGCTTAAGACGGTAAGCTATAGTTCAGGAGGCCTTTGAAAAAGTCCTTGTTAATCCATGGACCAGACTGACTCGTCTGCATATTTTTCTTTTAACTTGGAGATGGGAGAAGAATAATCTTTATGCATTTCTGGGATAATAGGGATATAGTATTGTTTCTTAAACAGACAGAAGGATTTTACCCTAATTCTGCGAACTGTAATTTGCTTTTACTTTTCTAAATAGTGGAATTAGTAGAATTAAAGTTAGTTGGAAAATTGCTCCCTTTTTCCCCTTCCATCCCTGGAACATGCTCATACAGATGAGAAAAGTGATATTTTTGCTCAGATTCTCAAGATCAGGGAACATCTTTTCCCCAGAATAACAAACATGTTACAGTTTTCTTGTGAAAAATAATAGAAATTTCAACAAAATGACATGTTCTGCAAAAAACTCTAGTCAAAAAAAGTCTGCAAAGTTATTTTAGGGCCCATCTGCCCTAGTCAAACCTCTGAAATATTTAGAGAGGAAGGAAGAATTCTTGTCCTCATTCTTAGATTTTGCCTTACTTTTGTCTTATGATTATAGACTTTAAGTCACGATTCACTGTCCTCAGTGCAAGTCCTATCATTGTACAAGCACATCAGACAAATCTGTATGCTACATGGTGAAGGGAAGAGGTTTTCAGGAGATGTGCTTCTTCTTTAACATCTGAAAAATAATTTTCCTCCGTGTGAATTGTGTGTGTCTTTTTCACAATGTATTTCTAGCCAGTATGCCAAAACGGCATAATAATTCTAATATTACCAAAATACAACAGTTGTAAGAGATTCATGTATCTGTGTCTCATATTCTGGTATATCATCAGTGAAACAAGAAGCACAGAGAAATTGTAAAGAGAGTTTTTTTCTAGTAGTTTGAAAATGTATTGAAGCTAAGTATTCCAAATAGTTCCAGTGCGTACATTCTTCATGACTAATTTCAGTCTTCTGCAAGCAAAGAACCCACATGGAATGTTTTTTATTGTTGTTATTTTTAGGGCAGTTCAAGAAGCAGTTTCAGGCACAGATTTATGAAGCCTGGCAGGAAAGATGGCTGGACCTTTAGAAATCAAATTTTTGGAGTATGAATTCTAAGGCCACAGACAAAAGCGCTTGAGTAATTGAGCACTTATTGTGCAGATTCATTTACTCTGCTTCTCTGATATAAAACTAATCCTGAGCATAGGTCATTAAGGCATAGGTCTAGATTTGAGAATTTCTGAGTTCAGTGTGTGCAGCTCCCCTAGCATGTGCTTGCATGCTCTTCCAAAGGCCGTATCATGCTGACTTTCGAGAAGAGTTTTGAGCCAATATGACTTAAGTATTGTTAAAGTTCACCCTTATATTTTCTGAGACTTACTTCTTCATCAGTAATGAGGTGATAACAGTGTTCCCTCTCCTCCAGCCCTTCTTGTCCTGTTTGTTTCAAACTCTTCAAGAGAGAGGGTCTTTCAGGTTTTGTTTGGCGTGACAAAATGGGACCCAGATATAATAACAAACAGAGGAACTGCAGTAGTATATGTTAAGTATATAAACAAATGTTAAGTTTCTACATAATCATGGACACTTCTGAATATCTGGAGAAGTTAGTTAAACAATTTCTGAAGAATAATTAAAATTGTAAAAGTGTAGAAGAATAATACGAGTTCTTCCAAAACATTGTGACTCTATTATGTGCTTATTTTGAAATGATAAAAAACAAATGAATAAGGAGCATGCTTTTGCTATTTATTTTTTATGTTATTGAGGTTTCTGGAAGACTACTGTCAGAGTGAGGCAATGATAGATGTATGTAGCAGTTTGATGACTAAGCTCTGCTGGACTTTAGCAATGAAGTACCAGACTCTTGTTAAGAATATTCATCAAAGATTACCTTCAGTAATATATTTAAGCAAAACTGGCTTATACTACCTATTTTTAATCATCATTGCTTAACTATCATTGGAGCTTTTGCCAATGTTTGTTTATAATGTCACATACTATGTGCAGGAGCAAATCAGATATCCTCAGGATAAATAGTTATTGATATTTCTGCATCTTTAATTGCTGTTCATCTATTCTATATATATATCTTGGAAAAGTGTTCCTTTCTGCTTTCTTAAGACTGACTGTGAGCTAAATTTCTTGTAGGGAAATATGAATTGTATTAGTAGATATTGCATATCTGGATCTGGGATAGCATGTGGACCTTACATATTTGCCAGCAATGAATGTGTCAACATTCAGATGGACAAGTCATCTCTGCTTTCTCAAACAATTCAAAGGTGAGATAGGAACTGATGCAGATACATTAGTTCTCTAAGCAATGCAAATCTTTCCAAATAATTATCCTGAGCTTTCAGCCAGTTCAGGCAAACCAGAATTATATGCCGATCACGAGGGATGGAGGGATTATTGGCCTTTCCATTCACATTCACTTTGCAACCCTGTGTTTATGAAAAACCATGAGAAAAATACTGCATTTGCTTACCTTCCTTATGATTATCCAAGCTGGGGTTTAGGGCCTGGAGAACTGCTTTCTTCCACTCGTGGATACCACAAAATAAGCACATCTGCTGTAACTTTAAAAGTGTGGATTCAGTAATGCTTTCCTAATCACCACAGATATGGCACACAGGACTTTTCCCCAATTCTTGGCTCTCAATTTCCAGTGAAGTCATCACCCACAAAGTATTGTCTGTGCAAGTCAAACTTTTGGCAGCAGGCTCAAGAACAGAGGCTCAGACCCAAACCATAAGAGATATGTCAGCACACAGTTTAACTTCCTTTTTTCTGTGTGGGTGACCAGAGCAACAGGAAGGCTGGTTTTATTGAATCCTCATGGAAAAAAAGTTCCCAAAGTTTATTTCTTGAGGAAGAAATAAAAAAAGAGCTGTAAGGAGACAAGCACCAAATCAGCCTTAAACGCTCAGGAAAAAAATAATTAACCTCAAAGCAACATTTCAATGGTGAAAACAAAAGCAAAATACAGCAGAGCCTCAGTTTACAAATCGGAAAAGATCCTTCAGTTTGAAATGATATTCACAGGACACTGACAAGTTTTACCGTTGCACATTCTGCAACGATTTCTGTTTCCACTCTTGGCAGTACCTTGGCCTATTGTGTTTGGGTTTCTAGCTCACAGTGGAAAATAACTTTACGATAATAATTGGACCAGTTCTTCAGCTGACGTGAATGGACTTATCTTCTGGAAGTAAAGAGTGAAAAAGCCAGCTAAGCTTACACCAAAGTTCACTGTATCAGTCAGGCAGGATTTTGTTCATATCTTACGGAAAGGATTTACTTTGAAACAGAACCTTGTTTTTAACTGGCTTGGTTTTAGAATGCTCAAAGATACTGTCGTAATGAAAACGAGGCCTTCGTTTTTCCTTTTGACTTTGCAGTTATTGCTAAACAATACTTCACAGAATTAAACTTTTAAGTGATCAGAAATAAGGTGCTGGTCTGCTGAACAATGAAACTATTGCATCGTGGTATTGAGCTGCACAGACTAATTAAAGACAGGACTTGACCTTATATATTTTCCTCCTCTGTGTTGCAGTTTGTGATAATTTCCAGTCCTTAATCGAGCATTTCCAGTCCTTACTCAAATATTTTGTTTGATTAGCAGTTGTCATTTTTGAATATTCAAAGAATAATCGTTATAATCCTTTCAAACAGATCTCCTAGTTTTAAAAATCCCATTTTTTCATAGCTCTTCACATAGCTGATTTGTTTTTATTCTGATTAAACTAAATGTAAAGTTATAATCTTAATTTCTTGATATTGAAGTTTCTTCAGATCCAGCATGAAACGTCTCTTTTCTAGAATAATAACGACCAAGTGTCTATTATGTGAAATTGATGACAAAGTATTGTTTTTCATTTCTATTTAGAACAGTTCATCATTTGGTTTTGTTTTGTAACTTTGCTTTGCTTCCTCATTTCCTTTTCTTGATAGGACTGTCTGTAGAAATATCCTAAAAACTAGTACTGTGGTCTTTACCATCTGTTCAAAATACCAGGAAAGACATTTTTTCATTGGAATTCCAAACCAAATCAAGCAGAGAGGCTCAGAAAATATTATAATCTGCAGTCTGATATGGATGGACAGCACTCTAACTCTTGCATCTTCAGAAATCCTGTCTGCTCCAATGTTTGTGATTATATCCCCATCTAACTGCTGACCTTCAGAGTCTTTGAACATAAAAGAGGATTATAAACATTCCTTTCTCTCCTGGATATTTGAGCACAAGATCTGGAATTGAATTCCTTGTAGTAGAAGTCTGCTTAACTACATAAAGGAGAAAGTGTATCTGTCCATGAAGTATTACAAATATATTTATTAATCCAACTTTGGATTATTTTACGATCTCCCAAAATGTTGTTGCTTAAGAACAGCCACTTAAAATTCTTAATTATTACAAGCAGTCCAGAAGCGAATAGTTATGCATTTGTTTATTTTAATTATGTAGGATAAGAATTCTGGATTTGGCTTTCTATTCTGTTAAAGTTAAAAAGTGGGGCCGGGAGGGACCCTCATTGAAAATTCTTTCTCAAATCCATTCCAAATAATTTTCACTCTCAAATGGAAGTAATTCACTGTCCTAAGACCCAGTTAATTTAACCTTTCATCAGGTCAGCCTGGGCAGAGAGATGAGTTCTCCATATTCATCTTGCACTGTTAAGCTCCTCTAGGATGAGCAATCTGGAAAGATATGCAGGCTGAGGCAACGTAGGAGTGGAATCTCTCTTGTAGGGATGTGGAGCTGTGTTTCTAAACTGGTGGAGCCCTGAGTGATCGGAAAATTTGTAAGACCTTTGGCTGAAAAAGACATGAGCCTGTTCAATAATTGAAATAGATTGATGTAGATGGTAGTGGTGATAGGTGAGGTAGACGATCTGCTGAGCTAAAAATTAAAGTAGCAAGTTAAGAACAAGGAGCAGGCAGGTATTAATACTGTCAAAATATTGTTTTCTCTCAGCTTCATTGGCATTGTTCCTTGTTCCTTACTGTGTTGAGAGAAGAAAACATACATCGTTTTTCCTTTCCATTTCCTCTGGGATGAGCCTGACTACAAGATTTTTTACTTTGTCAATTTGCAGGGAAGGAAGGAGGGAAGGAAAGAAGGCAGGCAGGCAGGCAGGCAGGCAGGCAGGCAGGCATAATAAACAATAATTCTGAGCACTGGTTGTCTATGCCGCCATACAGACTGGCAGCCGTCTGCTTTCTCTGGTATTACACTAGAATCATGTCTATACATCAGGTTTTTCCCCCCGTGCTTGAGAAAACATACAGTTGTGGTGCAGGGCCACTCTCTGGAGCTGATTGATAATAGATAACTGGGAAGACATCCCATAGTCTAGTCAGGCACAATGACTAAGTCCATCATGCAGGATGCTTCCATGTGGCCTTCCCCCCTTTTCAGCAGAGCAGAGGCAGGATAGCTGCTTAGGCTCCTGTCACTTCCCAGCAACAGCATGTCTCACCTTTTATCTGTGCGTGGGAAGAAGGCTAGAGATGCAGCTGCCACCTGAGCCAGCGCTTTTTACTGGAAGTTTTACTGTATTATCATACCCAAAAGAGGAGGGACCAAAGAGTTTCCAAAAGGAAACTCTAGCTCTGTGGTTGCCAAGATTGCAATATCATAGGACCTATCTTAGGCCACAAGAAAAACATTTGGCTTTTTTTTTTTTAGTAATATCATTGCATTCTTTTTTGAGCCCTTAAGATGCATTTGCAACATGCAGTCAGGCTCTTGCTGACTGTGTCTTTGAAGTGGATGTGCCGAGACCGAACACAGAAAGGCTTTTAAACTAAAAGCCAGCTTTTATTAGAATCTGAATTAGAATACTATTTAAGTAGAGAAAACTCAGATAGGGATGACAGAGTAGAAATGAAAGGGTTTACATGCAGCTGTCCCCTTGCTTTACTTGTCCTTGCAGATATGTCCCTGCTTCCTGGCCTAGTTGCAGTTCACTCAGGTATTTTTTGAGTGGCAACGAGCTCTGGTCCCCAGGAGTCTTCCCTCTGCTCAGAGGCCTCGTCTCTCTCCTTTCAGGAGTTTCTCATTCTCTCTGCATAAGCCGCAGGCTTGCAGCTCCGTGCTGGGCCTCCCTTGCCAGCCCAGCCCAGTTATCTCTGCTGTCATCTCTCTCCTTTCCTGCTCTCCTCTGCCTGCTCAGTAGTTTCCCAGAGAAAGAGCAAACTACTTCCCCATTCAGAGGGTTCAATCAAAACTAATCTTGTTTATTAAAAAGGAACTTAGCTGAAAACAAACACACAATCTGACTGTATGTTTACATTAGGAAAGAAATAGGTTGAGATTCTCAAATACTGTGAAAAGCAAGCATCACAAATCCTATGATAAAATAACAAAAACGACCAACATGCTAACCTTGCATTAGTTTGTCACTCTTTTCACAGTTTTGCTGATATACTTGGTTCCCACACCATATTGTTTAGGCTTTAGTAGTCCAGCTGTAACATCAGGTCTGATTGTGAGTTTTGGTTAATATCGCAATGTAACTACAAAAGTCGAAGGTCTGGGGACAGGAAAAAACTACTGTGGACTCCTATTCTCTAAAATTATGAGGAAAACGATTCTTCCTAAGACCAGAAAAAGGAGAGAAGAATTGGACAGAAAATTTATAGACAGAAAAATTGGCAACCCTGTAATGCAGGCCATCAAGTACATCATGAAAGGAAGAAAAAAATTATGGTCATTCTTGTTTCTATATGAACAGATTCAAAAGAAGGGGCTAGTAAGAAAAACTAGAAGAAGTTAGAACGCGTCAGTGTTAATCTCTTTCAAATGATGGAAAACTGTTGTGTTCAAATAAGTTCAGTCACCTTTTATATATTACAGAGTTGGCTAACTCAAGTCATTTTTGTGAAATTTGGAATATTTCATGTCTTGATATACTAACATTATGAATTTATTTACTGTGCACATAAAAATTAATTGATATGCATAATATAATACTTTTTCACTCTAATATTTTTAAAAGATTTGTGAAATTAAGGTATTGTTTATTGATTTTCAGTTATTCCATGTGGAGGAATAAAGCATTGTAATTGTCTGTTTGTAAAGACGCAACAATGTAATTGTCTGTTTCAAGAGTGTTAGAAAAAAATCCACTAGAGCCATGGAGAAAAATAGCATGAAAAACTGCAATGCCCTTGCATTCAGAGCAAAAATAGGTGAACAGGGTCATTTATTCAGCCAGGTGTATATAGAAGTCTTGGTCCTGATCCTTACCAACACTATGTCTTTATAAAAAATGTAAATCTGTCTCTTATAAACACAGAATCTTTGTCATGGCTCTCTGCCATCTTATTCCAACTGTTGACGTAAGATCGACAGTAGACAAACAGTCCGGAAAGGGGATGTAGCAAAGATTCTCCTGACCCTACAAATGCTGTATCTGTCTATTAGGGCTATTGACCAGCAGTGTAGCTTACGTAGGTTTTTCTTCAGCCTAGTTGTACATGTTAGGGGAGCCTAAAGGCTGCTCTGAATTGTAGAAGTATAGTGATTTATTGCAGGGTAGCATCAATATCAGGGGAATAATTCTCAGTTCTTCCTCTGTGCTCCATGTTTTTTGACTGCAACCAAGAAAAGAGCTTACTGAATGAATACTGGAATGCTGTTAGAAATTCTTCTGTCATTAGCCATTGCTCACCATATTTTATTAACAATGCGTTGGGCACTAAAGATCATGGGCAGGATTTTGCTGTAGCAAAGTGCCAAGTGTATAAGCTAAATAAGCAGCTCAATCTTTTATCAACTTCAGGCAAATAAGCCAGATTTTGAGCCATCTCTTTTCCTCAATAAAAGTTTTAAGAATATGGTTGGAGTTCAGATTTCTCTTAAAGTCAACTGACAGAGTAGTATTCAGTGCTGAAGTTTGAAGGTTTGAACTCTGATAACGTAAGAGATGGTTTAGCTACTTGTCATAGTATTTTTCTCTGTCTTATATTAGGTATAGTAAATTACATCTGCTATATCCCGTGATAATAACCTTGTTGCAAAGACAAGCATTGAATGACAGAATTGAAGTTTTTGATTTGAGCCAGGGGGCAGGGGGAGTTTGTGACCTTCCAGTTAAATACCTTGTCTGAATACCTATACAAGAGTTTGATTTGAAGGTACATGGAAATTCTTAATTTCAGCCTCTCTTAAATTCTGAAGTCTTGACTCTGTAACCATAACAACACTAAGAGAATGTGGAGCTGGGGGAAAGGCTGGGAAGAAATTATTTTATTGCATCTGAAGTGTCTTGGATTCTCATAAATTGTTTAAAGGTCATTTCTCTGAAGATTTCATAATTTTAACTTGTTAGCAAGAAGCTAGAGAGTGAATTCCCCAAGCTTCTGTGGAATTCATCTGTAATATCAGAAGACTATACAGTTTATGCAGAGACTTTGTCCCAATATCATTCTTTTTCATGGACCATATTGGCACATGTAGAACTTACTGCAGAAGCCTTTTCTGGAGGAGGAGTGATTCAAACGGAATATAAGCCACTGTCTCTCTATTACATAGAGAGTAAGAAAAGTAGAACTTTTTAATGGCTTTTCTTTTTTGCTTTGTTGTAGGTGTGCATTTAAAATACAGCAGAAAAGTTTTAAAGAATATATTTGTAAGTGTCAATGCAATCTCAGCCTGTACTTGTGTGCCTGACTTCTACAATGTTTCGAAGCAGCATTACATTAGATGTTATTGTGTAGTGTTGTGTCTCCTGTAAGCAGATAAATTTATGGTTGTCTGGAAATGAAAACATGATTTATAATCTACAATATTTACTACAATACACCTGCCAGGAACAATGGCCTGTCTTGGCAGGCTCTGGTTAAAGCAGACCATTTCAGCTAATAAAAACATTAGACTAATGCTGGAAAGGGGTCGAGAGGGTGTGGGGGGGGGGAAATTATTTATTGATTATTAGTGATTGCTTTATCACTGATTTTTTTGTTTGTGCCAAATGTGTGGTGTAATACAGACAATGAAACAGCCATTGCTCAAGTTTTTAAAATAAGTATTTAATTTCACCAGAACATTGCAGATTCATCCATACGAAAGATACTCAGAGGGTAAACAGCAGTGAAAAGCAGATATGCAGACTGACTTTGCGATAAGTATCCATTTCCCCTTTCTAATCTGCTATAGTGCAGATAATAAACTATCTAATACAGTCACAGTTTCTCCGATTATTCACAGAAATAGACCATTGCTTGTAGAGGAACCAAGTTTGTTAACTTCAACTAAAAGGCTGTAAAAGAGAAGCTTATATTTACTCTATCTAATATCCTAAAATAAGAGAGAATGTGAAAGACAAAGCACTAAAAAAGTTAACAGTAGACCAAAAATGGAAATGATAAACGAGATATGAAAGACATTGAGTCAAATTACAGACTAGAAAAAAAAAAAGATAATAAGATTTCTTACTCATTAATTCTGAAAGTATGTTTCTGAAACATTAGGGGTTGATAAAAGGCAAAAGGAGCAAATATTCCCCCCCCAAAAAAAAGGGAAAAGAAAAGTCTCTGTGGAAAAATCCAGCCACTGTAAATATATTCAGGTCTTCTATTAGGTTTTCTACTGATACGTAACCCCACTGCTCTACCAACAGAGCTGTCATTTAAGCAAAAATCTTTTGTCTGTGAAATTAACAGGTCTATCTTAAAACTAGATACCTCTTCTATACTTTGTCGTGTTACTTCTGTTAAAGTTTTTCTAATTTTAGCTAAATATGAAATTGTTGCCATTTCTGAAAGTAAAAGAATTTTGCTACCAGCTGTCAGTACAGCTGCATGGTGAGGCTTTCCATTAGGTCATTCCCTAATCTTTATTCAGTCCTATAGAAATTGCAACTAGGGCCTATATCTGAGACACAAATATATAAAGAGAGTTTTTAGAGATTTCTCTCTTTCTCTTCTGCTCCTCCTCCTCTTCCTCCTCCCCTGCTTGGCATATCCTTCAAGAGTAAATCAAGCATCTGCTCTAAGTCCATGTTTCACAAGCAGCAAAAGGGAGGGAGGGAAAGAATAAAAGAAAAGCTGCTGTTTGCTACAACAGCTTAGCTACAGCTGTACTGACACAGACTTCGTGAGTAGATTCACTTCCTATTGTAAATGGTAATTTGTATTAGTTTAGTCTTTAGGTTTCAGGTCAGAGTAAAAGGAATGGAGATCAGCCCCTTTTCTTACTCATGAAATGTCTCTGTACTAGGCATATCACTTGCAGTAGCTACACCAAAATTTCCTCAGTTGACAAGGTGCTAGCCCTGTGCTCCCAGTACCTTGTCATTTAAATCTAGTTCACAGAATGACTGCATTTTTCACTGCCTTGTCCCTGTTAAAAATTGCAAGATTGTGATGGTCACTTTGTAAAAATCACAACTCCAGACTCAGAAAAAAGATCTTGGCTGATGTGCACTTTGAATTTAGTCATCATCTGAACTCTGATCTCTAGTGGTTGGTGGTCAATGTACCTATTAAGTTGTTCCAAGTTGCTTCTTTTCTGTTGTGTGGATCTCTCAGGTCAGCGTCAGCTAGAATTAAACGATACTTTCTGGTAGTTTGACCTTTAAATAAAGTTGGGCTAAAATACTGTTTCTGCCTTCAGAAAAAAATCCATTGAAAAAATATCACATAAAAATAAAACAAATGTTTTTTTCTGGAAGAAATTTTCTGAGTTTTATTTTGTTTAGTGGTTTAGCTAAGTGGATAGTCATTTCTCTGTTGAATTTATCACCAATGCTTTCCTTTTCTTTAGTGCCAATAGCTTCATGATTTATCTCATTGGAGCTTTTAACCATCAGTGTTATTTTATGATACTGGAAAATCTTTAACCAGAGAAGCATTATTTAAGAAGGTGAGACTAGGCAGCATTAAAATGAGTGTAACTGTTTGAGATGGTGAGTTTCGGGTCTGCCTGTCTGCTGTGAGCATATGCTTCTGTTTCATTGCTGTGACTGAATGAAACTGTACCATGAAATAGAGTGCATGCTGCATGCCGGGGCTCAGTGAATTCTGCTGGTGTTTATTTCCTTGAAGGGTTAAACCACAAAGGCAAGTGACACAGCAAATGATCTGCATAGATATGTATTTCCTTAGGATAGGATAAAATACACTGAAAAAAAAATCTTGTACTGGACTATCACACCAGAAAGAAATTTAGTGAAGTCATAGGGTTATTTGTATTTCAAATCTATGCAATTGTCAGCAGAAATATTTCAAAATCTAGGTTTGTTCTGAGGTTTTTAGGGGAAGATCCAGACAAGAAAGCTAATAGGAAATCTGGTTAGTTTCAAACACTGACTGAATGTCTTTAAAATTTAAATTCAAAGTCTATGTGAAGTGTGAAATTGTTCATGTGTCAGCTAATTTCAGTGCAGAAATATTGGCTCTGAATGTTTTCAGTCATCTCTGTTTAGAATGACTGAAGCTAAAGATATTTACCTTTTCCTCTATGATAAGCAGTTTGCCTAGACATAACAGGTGGTCACCCACAATCTCTCTGCATTACAAAGCTTACCCTCATGCTCATTCTCTGGTATCAGAGCTTGCTTGTTTTTTATTTAAATATTTAACAGCTAGCTTTAAGGTGTTAATTCTCTTGCCTGGCTATGTAAAAGCTAAACGCTGCTATGTAACAGCTATATAATCTGCTAGTCATGTAGACTCTCTTATAAACAAGGGTGTGGATCCAGATGAGGATTCCTCTTTTAGCTTCATATAATCTAAGCTTCTTATTTAGACTGTCTCTAGATAACTTCCTTTCTGGGTGATTAATGTTAGAAGAGCTAAGTCTTTAAAAATGGCCAACACAATTTCATTGTATATCTATATAAAAACCAATTAGATAAACTGACTGAGGTCCTTCCTTCTAATAGTTATGTTCCTGTTCAGCACTGGCTATAATTAGACTCTCTCTTTGGGACCGTAAGAACAATGAATGATCGCATCGTCTTGACCTGGGGACACTCCAGCTATTCAGAGTCCTGGGAACAGCAGGTTGCATACCCTGGCAGGGAAGAAACAAGAAGATTCAAGTAGGCAATGATGATGACAGTGTAAGAAGTTTCTTCCAAATTCATCAGTTTGCAGTTTGCTTGAGGTCTGCATTCTCTAAAGAGTGTCTTTCTCTTTTTTAAGGATGTAAGATGTACTATGGTAAGGAATCCCCCAGCTCAGTTAAGCACTATGTGACAAATACCTACCTTTTTATTAGTTTAGGAGGTGTTTCCTTTCAGTTTGATTCAGTGTTCTAGAGGATAGACAGGAGCACACAATTTCTCTGTTTACTGTTCATCATTAATTCCATTAAGTTTAGTAAGCTTCATTTTATGACCTATTATGGGGAATTTTTGGCTTGCATATTCCTCTCCGCCTTGCTCTTTACTGTGAATTTCCAGTACCTAGAGTTCTTTGCAGTACATAGTAGCAGGTACAGAGGATACCAGCTAGATGGGTGACTCTTCTGAAGCGATATGCTGTAGGAAATGCAGCAAGGACAAGAGCATTGCTCTTCTGGTTGATCTTTCTAATGGTCTTTCTAATAACTTTCTCATAAATTTATTCATAGCCAGTTTATACCTATTTGTTCTTGTGCCAGTATTCTCCATTAACCTAAGCAGGCGCTCAATACCTCACTGGTTTATCCTCCAAAGTGTTCATAGAGAAAAGCCAGATGCCTTTCAGCTCTCCTTTCAGTAGACTAAACAAGTTGAGCTCTTTTGAAATCCTCTTATAAGACAGCTTTCTATTTTTCTGCTCATTTTAGTGCTCCTCTGGCCTTTTCTGCTCTGAATTAATCTTTTCTGGAACAAGAGTGACCAGAACTCTGTACACAGTTTCAGTAAATGTCTGATTTTCTCACAGCAGATTAATGCACCCTTATCTGCCACAGGAGCTACAGCTCCTCCTATTTCTCAGGTTTCTTTTTTTCCCCTAAAGCTGCATAATGTTAGTAACTAAGAGTCGTCTTGTAATTGGCTAATATAAGCAGATATTTCCCTTTCTCTGCCATCTCCGTCCAGTGGTTGCACAAAGTATTTTAAGTACTAAGAACTCTTACTCGACATTAACGTTACTAATTCCCGAGTATGTGACATTTTACTGTTACATCACGTCAGTTGCTATTAAAGTCATAAAAGAAAATCGTCCTTGCAAGATGATTTTTGAGGTAGATGCAACCAAATCAGCAATTTTAGCTTTGCAGAACTGAAGTCCATGATTTTAAGAAGCAGCATACCAAAGTTGTACAGAGGCGTAGTGTATTTTCATTCCTGAGTTTGTTATTCTGTGAATCTCTTGCTAGCAGTGGTATTTTAATGCTTGATTTGAAGCTCTTAACCATTCAAGGTTACCATCCTCTTCACTTGCCTTTCCAAGAGAGGTTTCTCCTTGTCCCACATGTCCTGGGAGGATAACTGTGGAGGGAATAATGTTGATACCAGTTAGCAGAAAAAAACATTCGTGTTCAGTATGATATTTTCTGAGATCATTCATGCAACGTTCACTTTTGAAATAGTGTATATTTTGGTTTAACATGGACAAATAAGAGAATATTATTACTTTTTTCCCTTGAGTACATTACTAATAACAAGCCAGAGGGTGAATGGATCGCTACATTGCTGTGGTAGATGTTGCTTTTGTCCTGTAATGGAATGAAGAGTTGTTGTTTTCATCATACTCACAAGCTTCTAGTGAAGTTTATTTTGCATAATATTGACTGCAAAGACAGTTTAAATGCCGGTGACTCTAACTTTTCTGAGGGAAAGCCTGCATCTGTGATGCATGCATGTTCACAGGCTCAGGAGGGGGTAGTGAGTGGAGAAACCTTTCTACACTGATATAGCAGAGGAATGTAAAGTCTCTGTTTTCTGCAAAGAACTAAGATTACTTTTTCTTCCTGAATCCTCTGTCACCACTCCTGGAGCAGGCTGCGCTCCAGTAGGCATGGCACAGCTCCTGAATAATGTCAGCACTCGTGTGTGTAATGATCCTCATGTAACATATTATCAATGTACCCATAGCAAAGCTGGATTCACACAGAAGACATTGCATTGTGGCAGATTTGTACGCAGGTGCAACCTCCTACTATAGAGAGAGAATACTACAGAGTATATAGAGAATACGACAGAGAATGCAGTCATAGTCCATATTTTAATAAAGAGAAAGATTATAACTGTATTCATCCACATATTACTTTCTTTCTTTTAATTTAAATACTGCTAATATGATGCACACTAAGTAGATACTTGAGTGAACCTATTGCCCCGTGGTCATTCTGAATATACATATGACATAGCAGATTAGATTTTCTGTCTGACAAATGTTGCAGATAAAAATAAGAAAAGCTGATGTGTCTTGCAACAGAGAAAAGGTGTAGTTTGGCCAAGAGCTGTGGATGAGAGTAAAAGAGAGGACACTTATAAGCAGAGATGGTTAATTCTGTACTTTCCATTTATTCTCTGTCAGTAACTGAATGAAGTATTTTATGGACACTTGCAGACAGAAATAGAAGGTAGTGCTGTTTTTACATTCATCACATATTGGGTATACCTCACTCCCATCCACTTATGAAATTACTGTGGGCGGAAGCAGTATTCATCACTCTATTCATCACTCTTGTTTGGCTAGCTGCTAATTTTTCTGTTTTGTTTCCGTTACTTGTTAAGAAATTCCTTTCAAACATTTGTGCAAATTTAAATAAATATGTCATAATAAAAATTCTGTATGCATTTACATGATCACAAAAGTTTATAAGATTTTAGGACACTTTCTTAATCTTCAGTTGCCTTTTAATACAAATCTTTTTAACATAAACAAGACTAGCACTTAAATTATTTAATATGAGGAACTGTAGAAGAGATGCTGCATAGATATTTAGTACTTAATGCTTTGAATGCTACTGACTTAATGGCATGTGTGATTTTAAAAAAATGTTCGTTTTATCAGGTTCAATATAAAACACGAGGGCTCTTAAATAAAGTGAAGCCAATGCAGTATATTGACAACAGTTAACATCTTTAAAAAAATGAAACTGCGGATCACTGCTTTATACTGAAATACCTTAATCATTATGTAACCTTAGCAAGTACTGCTGTTGGGAAAAAAACAGATTTCAGCATTCAACTTCTCAAATGCATCAAAGGCTTCCTTGAAAATACAGCTTGCTGGAACTTTTTCTTTCCTAATTAATGAGCTTTGTTCAGGCTTGTCCTTGGAGGTCATGGACTTGATTCTCCACTGCCAGGCTCTTGCTTGTCATTTATCCCTATACAAGAGCCATATGTAATACTAATGCACTAAAGTGACAGAATTTTATATCTGTCTCAGACTGAATGAAATAATTGTACAAGTAAAGAACAAAATGCAAGGAGAAAAATGATCAACTACACATCTGTATTTATTCTGAGTTTTGCATATGCTAGCTTTAATATAATATAAATGTTGATAGTCTGAAATGCAGCAGTATATCAGCCAGATGTGTTCCTTATAAATTAGACCTGCCCTGAATGTCCGTCAAAAAATCCCCAAAATCTTGCCCTTATTTCTCACTCTGAGTGAAATGAGCCATTACCCCAGGCCCAGGATGCAGCAACACAGGCAATACTAAAGTTCATTCCCCTGTATTGCCAGTATAGATATTAGGAAATAATGAACTGAAAATCCTAGAAGCAAAATTGGCAGGGTTAACATTCTCCCTTCCAGGGTGACTTTCCCATAAGAACTTGCTAATAGCAAAAGACATTGTGTCAGGCAGGATAGATTAGGATGCGCACTGGGGTAGAAGGATTCAAGTACTATTTCATCTGTCTTTCTCTCTTGCTCCTCCTGTTTCAACCATGAAGAGCTTCCTGTCTGAATGGATTGGAATGGCTATCTCTGTATTTCAGATAAGCTTAAGACTCATGTAAAATGTGCTGTTGCTAATTAGTCAAGATGTAATTGCCCAAAGAAATTAATTGTACATAAATAATGTGGAATTTCAGCTTCATGGCTCAAGAGATAAATTCAGAGCCTTTTCAGCATTGTCTGTCTTAAAAATAAAATGGCAGAAAAGGAGTATTAAGGAATCTCTTCAAATTCTTATTACCCTACTAATGAAGATTTAACACATTGCCCAGAAGACGTGGCTGATCTCTGCTCTGAAAGGTCCTTTCATCACATCAGCATTTGTGTATCCCCAGTTGATCATATCAGAGATGAAGCTAATAGTGACTTTGAAGATGCAACTTATCTGTCTCCCAACTGAAAATAAAGCATTGTAAGTACAGTCCACACACAGCAGTGGGTGGCTGATTAAGAGTTCTCCTTCATTAATTAGACTTCAAGTGAATCATCTCTTGGGTGTGTACTACAGGCTGCTTTGACCTACCTGGAGCTGTTAAAGTAATTAAAGATCATTTGAGGATTACTTATGTCAGGGACTGTACACAGAAAGTTGAAATCTGACTTCATTTCCTATATAACTGCCTGATATTATTACTGCTGTCCATTAATACAGTTTTGCAGTAGCATCTATAGGCCCAAGTCTGGGCGCTGAGACTGTGTTACTGTGGCTGCAAAAGCAGAGTAAAAGACACTATGGATTTTTACAGTGTTTGATTTGAAACTTTTTCATCTTTTTTCCCGGTATTTTTTGTTACATTCTTTGAGGAGAAAAGGAAGAGTTCTGTTCCTCTGTCAACTACCTTGGCTAGTCTTACATATGTTGGTCAGAGCATAAAGTCTATGGAAAATATCATTGGACGAGAATAACATCATTTTAACATCATCCTCACACAGCTGCAAAGGAGTGCACAGGCTACAAAAAATCAGACTCAGAAACGTGGGGACATGTATCTCATTTCTTCAGGACAGTAGGTTCTATGTTTTGCAGTATAAGTTTTGTTTAGCATCCAAAATTCTTTGGTTTTTTTTGGTTATTGCTTATAATGGTTTCTGGATTTTGCTTTGAGAATGTGCAAATTTGTATCATCCTTGGGGGTTCTTCTGAGGCCTCAGAGCATGAAGGCTAATCTGCAAAAAAATCCTTTCATCTTTATGTACAAGTTTGATGATTCACTGATGCTTCACTTTCATTACTGCAGCAAAATAGCTTAGGCTGTGGAGGACTTGGAAAAATAGCATCAATATTTTGAACTGAAGTTCAGCAGAGAATCATGAAGAACTTTGGGAGGATATTTTCCCAGTCTGTGTTGCTAAGTTAAGCTGTTGCATTCTTAACTAAGACTATAGTATCAGTAACCAAGCGTGGGGCACGTGTATGTCCCCCTGTGTGCACATGTGCGCTCACTGTGCTTAAGGTTAACTCGACAGGAAAAGCCTCATTCTTCAGCTATTATTAGAAATAATTTTAATATTGCTGCTATTACTATCGTTTTTCACGTGGCTGTGGCCGTTTGAGAATTCAGCAGCAGTGTGAAATTCACCCGAACATGAGCACTGCGCTATCTTGTAACAGTCAGAGGGCAACACTGTAGAAAGGATAAGCTCATCAAGTTTTCTTCTGTCTCATTGTCCCTCACCTCCCTCTCCCAGGTACACCTCAGCCAGATGTTCATCTACCAGCTGCTAATGTTATCCAACTGTTGTGTAGCAGAGAGGAGACTGTTTAAGATAAAATAACGTATAGCAATATATCATTTGGAGACCTGTAAAATAGTCTCATGCTTCTGGCTTTCATATTGGAATCACCAATTATCCTATACAAGACCATGCCTATAATATTTATTCATTTTAAAAATAACCCTCAGCTTTCCAGATGTTTTTAATCTACAACACTGCAGTGAAATAACTGGAGTAGCTTGTTTAGAGTTATTTATATTTTATTTTAAATTAATAATCTAGAACTGTTATCTTCTCTAATCTGATTTATAGGCAGATTCTGGTACTAACTATTAAAAATCTCATTCTGCTCTCTTCCCTCAAGTCATAGAGTGATTTTTCCCCAGGTGCTCTCTCTGTAGGCATCTAGATTATCTGCAGAATACAATATTATAAAGCAATCAAAATCTTGTAAAACACCTATAAGACAATCTTTTCCTTTTGGGGGGGGAGGGGGGATATTTGACACAGTGCCCCCTCTATTGTGTTCACAGAAACACTTGGCTTCAGTAAAAGCTCTGGGCAGTGCTTATAGGAGCTGAGAGCCAAAGCTGTTAATGAACAATTTTCCCATTTTTTCTTGCAGTGTTACTGAAAGCTGCAGGTAACTTAGGCAGCTGTAACTTTTCAATTCTCTTGTTTCTAACTTGAGGAGAGGGCCTTTTGTAAGTAATGAAGGACTAAACGTCAGAAAGAGTTAAATGAATCTCTAAATTATAATCAATTTTTTTTCCTGATAATTTTGTATTTTACCTTAGTGGCAGGGAGTACTGCTAAGCTCCCCTGCCAACGATAAAAATCAGCAAATAAATTAAAGCGGGAAGCTGTAAGTGGGAAATCTTGACTATTTGCTGTACCCACTTTTCATTTTTTTTGTTGTTTAGCACTGCTTTTCCATCCTGGTCTTTGAGGAATAGCTATGTTGTCTCTCTTATCTTCATCTTTTCTTCCTTGCCTCCTCCCTCTCCCTGTAGATATTCCTCATATTGGATACCTTACAGTATTTTTTCCCACCTATTTGTTTTTATAGTTAGCCTAACCGTTTACAAAGTTTTACAGATAATATTTTTATTCTATTTTAACACATGTTTTCACATTATTTACTTTTTAAGTAATGGAGGTATTAGTAGGTGACGCTTTGCTGGTGAGAACCTGGATGGACACAGGGGAAAATCATTTCATTGGCCTGAATTACACATACTGACAATCTGACATAAGTTTGCTAATTGATTTGTATCATGACACTTAAAAAAATACTATTGGCATTCCTTGATTGGGAGAGGAATAAATGGCCATCCTAAATTAGTAAGCAGTTGGTTATAAAAACAGTGAGAATGCACACAATTTTTCTTAAGATGAACTAGTTATTTGTACGACTAAAAGGAGCTTAACTTATTTATCCATAATTCAAACATGGCTGACATGAATACACAGAAATATTTCTTTAGTAAACATAAATATAACAACATACGAAGATACAGTTGGTTGTTACTGGATAGTAAGATTTTCCCATCCTGTTACCAATATACATGCTTGCTTTATAAGAACTACTTCTCTGCAGGTCTGAGGTGAGCCAGGACCAAATAGTTCCAGAGCATCAGAGCATTTCTCTTGCCACATCTGACTAGTACTTGTGCACAGATGCAAAGTTGTTTTCTCTTTCTTTCTTTTCAGTCAAGTAAGTTCTGCAGTAACAAGAAAGAGGGTAATTTTGGTTAAAAGCATATCTAGCTCAACAGAAAATATAACAAATGTGGAAAAAGGAAATTACACAAATGAGAGCAATCAAAAAATGATTTTGATGGGTGATTAGCATCAGATTGCAATGTTTCTACATGGATCCAGAGGGTTTGGTATGAGCCTAACTGCAGTTTGACATTTGTAAAAGATCATCAGTCTGAATTAAAAAAAAACAACACAGCCTACGAATGACAGTTTTTGCAGTATGCTGAAGAAGGAGGGATAAAGGGACCAAATATTCTCAGTCACTGAATGCAATAGGTCTCCAGCTCAGCCAGAGCTATCACGTGAAATTGTGCTGCTTTTCTTTGAAGATATTGCTGGCTCCAGTTTCTAAAGCTAGGGTTCAGTAGTCTACAAACAAAACTTGGCCAGGGTTGCTCCTTAATCAGAGAAAACTCAGATCTGTTGGGTAAAATAGATCAAATAAATCTTCTCTATGCTCTATGTCCTGGTAAGGCTGCTACCTTCCTCCAAGTTTGTTCTAATTTCCAGCAATTTTCAGTGGTCCCCTGAGTTGCAACAAACCCCACACTAGCCTCTTTCTGTCTTTAGTGAAGTCTTCTTCCTTCTATCACCTCTGAGACTGAGATAAAATCTGTTTTCTGTGATAACCTGCTTTTTTCAGGATTCTCCAAAATTTCACTGAGGGTGCAAACAGATGTTTGCTGCTCCTGCATCAGTTAACTCCGCATGAAGCTGTGGGGACAAGGCAAATATGCAATACCACATGATAAGCCATGCCAAACAACTCAGTTCTGCTTTCTCTCACATATTCAGATAAAAAAACCTAAAATATTTAAAAAACCATAAATATAAAAAAACCCCATAAATTGGGTATATGTGAGAGTGTATATTACACACTTAATGGCAGAATAGCAAATCATACTTACTGAATAGAAATTACAATCCAGAAATATGCGACTCTTGAAAAAAATCTTGGTGTTATGGTGAGATATGGTGAGAAAGAAACTCAACATAAGATCCTCCAAAGTTAATACAGTTTGTGAACGTGTCAAGAGAGAAATCACTGAAGTGATATCAATTACCTATTCATGCAACTTTAGTAGGACTGAAACTGGATTATTACCTTCACTTCTTTCTGATGCTCCTTTTTAAAAGAGCATTGATAATTGTGAACCTTATAAACCGCCTCCCACACAAATAATTAGCAAGTTGGGAAAAGTCGTTCAAGAGAGACACTTAGAGTGAGGTTCAGCCCATCAAGTAGGATGCCTGAATTTAGGTGTCAATATGTAGCGATAACCCTAAGATCCTTTAACACTACTCATGATTTAGGGTGCCTAAATGTCAGCGCCTACTGGCATTTGAGACTCCCTGGAGTACCAAGAAGAGATGCATGGGATGCTTAGAACCACCACATCTCCACAAGGAGATCTTCTCGTGCGGCTGGAGACGGAAGGCCTCTTCACTCTGGTGGGGAAGGCCACAATAAAAGCTAGTAGCTGAAAATTAAAACCAGATTCAATTCAAATGAAAAATGTTACACATTGTATTAGTGATTATGATTAACTGTCATAACAAAACATTAAGGATTGTGTCAGATTGTTTGTATTTTTGTTACTCAAATCAAGACTGGATTTGGTACAGCCTCTGGAAGATATAGCTTCAGCTGGTTGTGTGTTACGACGTGTGCTTAGTGGTAGGGAGCGATTAGGTTCTGATCCCTGGACTATTTATTCGTTTTTACTCATCAACTATAACATATATGCACATTCCCCAGCTCAGGATCAGGAACCCTAGTTCACTTCACTCCTAGTTTCCTTCTTTCCCTTTCTTTTTCTAGCACCATATCCCTTCTAGTCCTGTGTAACCAGTGACAGTTTAGTAAAACAGGAGAGTGTCTCTCATTTTTTCCCCTACCTTTGCCTAACCTTTACAGAGCACGCCAGAGCTTTCTGTCACAAGCTGGAAGCTGAGGGATACGTACAAATCTAGATTTCCCACTTCTTGGGTAAACGTTCTACCTACAACACCAATATGCAAAAGGTGAGGGTGTGCTAGCTAACTTTTTCAGAAAATATTCAGCTTTGCGTTTTCATGTAGCTGTCTGTAGAAGATAGACTGACTGTCTGGCTCCTAAACAGTTACAAGTACCCCACATTTTCTGTGATTTCTTGTAATGTAGGTGTATCAATGCGTAATTGATTGAAGCCTCCCATTGAAAGCTGTGGAATCACTGTGCCTTGCTATAAAAGGCTTAAAAATGTGCCTTTAATTACTGAGAATAGGGCCTTGTAATGCTAATGTTCTTTTACTATTCCTTAGTGTAATAATTCTATCCTTCCTTCTCCCTCCACAAAAGACATCCACCCATGCACAGAACTCAGATATACATAGAATTATTGCATCCCAGAAGTAAGGTTAGAGAGTGTCATACTTCCAAAGTCAAGCATTCTGTCAACTAAAGAAATGTCTCAGACTTATTTATCCTTCTTGTTCATATGTATTATGATGTTAATTCACAAATGCTTGTTCACCTCTTACTTTTTCATGGAAGTTTTGCTAAGTTTAGTACACAAATAGTCAGTGCTCCATGATCGAGCAGCATTTAAACATTTTCTTTTGTGTATATTGCAGTAATTGTTAACTCTGTAATCCCTCAGATAACACACTTCTAACGCTTGCAGCTCTGTATTAAAGATAGTGAAAAAGGCTCTTGATGACCAAGAATGCCTAGTGGTTAATCAAAATTATATCAGTTAGAGTGAATTTGCATAAAACAGTGCCTGACGGTATAGTGCTTCCCGTGTTTCCCCAGCCTTTAGGTGATTAATTCTATTTTCATCTGCCTATTTTTTGTGCTGCTCCAAGTGATGCTATGTCCCATAAGTCAAGCAGGTAAAGTAGCTGATGAGAGAGAGGTATTTCCTCCAACAAGTGCTTGGTCCCTCGTCTTGCGATTGTATCCAGTAGAGGCCACAAATACATGATGAAACTGTGAGCTGGCAATACTGAAAAAGCAGGCTATACTGTTCTATAGTGGACTACTAAATTGGGCAGACTTACAGGATAATTTATTTCACTAGCAGCTGTAACTGGCATAACATCTAGTATTAACCTCTTTCAAATAGCTACATAACCCTTCAGATTTAGGGTGTTTGGCTGCACCAAACAAAACTCCAGAGCCTGTCAGTACTCATTTCACTGTATACCTTTGGTAAGACCAAAATAAAAAAGCAAAACAAAATAATAGGAAAGGGAAGGAGTCAACAGTTTGTAAAAGAAACCAACATTTTATTTACTTGAATACTAGCTGATCTTGAAAATATGGATTACAGAACCACTTTTGTACATATATATGTGTTCCTAGGTCTATGTAGTAGACATACTAGTACTATGCTGATATACTCTATTTTGTTTTATGTCTATTTGTCTATAATGAGAAACTGAGAACATTTTCTATTGTTTCCATTACCAAATCTAAAAGTACTAAGCACTTGAAGTGAAGCAAACAGAAAATTTGGAATAATTTGATATGGTTGCGGTTCTTAGTTCAAATGTCATGCTTTGTTTTTTAACATAGTTTTGTAAAAAAGGGGGTATAATTTTTGCAATAAAATAGAAAAACTAAACAGACACAGATGGGGGAAAAAGACTTCTTTCTCTTCCTTAATCACATATTTCCCTACTTTGGGGCCCCAGATTCTCAGTTCAGAAACTCATTTTACTCTCACAGAAGGGATAGCAGAGCAATGAGTCACACTTCTCTTGCTCTGGGTTAATAGTATTATGGGAAGATGGACAAGGCAGCCAGCTCTAGTCATTGAAGTTCCTTTTGTTTCATTTTTAGCGCTTAGGCTTGTTTTGTGTACTTCTAACTTGCATTTCATTCTACAAATTTTGATCCTGTTCTTTGTGACTCCTAGGTGAACTTCTGGTCACAATAAAGGGCTCAGAAAATTTGCACTTCCTGTGTGCTTGTCACTATTTATGAACCTTGCTTCTCCCTTTTTCATGAATGTTTGTTTTATTCACAGATGTGGAAAAGAATGGAAAGGAAATCGTTGCCACCTAAGCGCTAAGCCTCTTCAACATCCAGCTCCCAGTCTCCTTTCAAATGGTAGGTCCAATAAAAAGAAAGAAATGGCATTCAATTCATTCTTTTAGTGTTTCCTTTTGATTATTTGTCTGATTGGTCTGATTTTTCAGATATTTGGATTGGGCTGGGTGTCGGTTTCTTGCTGATTGAAATTACAGTCGCTGCCTTCTGTTTCCTTTTGAAGAAGAAAGTGCCAGAAACGTAAGTGCAACTTTTTACTGTGTGCAAAAACAGACACAAATGTGGCATAGAGCAGTGGCTAACTGCCCAGTCTCTTTGGTTTCAACTTTTAAATCTCCCCATAGTCTGTTTGCCTTCATGTGCAACACTAAACATGAAACCTAGTTTTGCAGCAAAAGCTGACCTCTTGGACCCCAGTCTGGAAACAATGAGTTATGTCTTGATTTCTCAGAATGCTGTGATTGCAACATGGTGTGATTATTCTTAAAGTTCATCCATCTTAACAGTGGTAGCCCTCACTTTTGAGCATGATGGTTCAATGTGAAAAAATAGGAGATATTTATGGTTTCTTAAAATCTCTGAGGCCAGATTAGTTTCCTTCAATGCACATTCACAGCTTTTGCGGAAGCTACTGAGTACCGCATGCAACTGGGAGAACATTTTTGCCCCAAATATTTCAATACTTACACACATCTGAGAACTTTCCCTTTTCCTGTGATAACTGTTAGGAATGAGATATTTTTGTTTTATTTTTGTGGCAGTCACCTTAATCACTGGTCCCTTAAATGTGCCTCACCAATGTCACCTTATTTCTTCCTTCTACCCATTTCCCCTCTCTGCTCACCTTACACCCATTATCCAGTACTTTTTGCAGTAGAGTCACTCCAGTGCAGACCTCTTGGCTTGTGGTCCAAGGAGGTGCCTTACTGGTGGTGAATGAGTGCTCGAGATGGTGAATTTTTTTCCAGATCCACATTTTTTCAACCTAGTACTATGCTTGCTATTAGTACTGTGCAATTCGTGCTGTTACTTGACAATGACAGATTGGTGCTGATTTTTTTCAAAATTTATTTCAAGTGCTTTGGATAATATTAGTAGTAGTGGTAGAGGTATCTCTTTATCCAATTACTTGATTTCAGTTTTTTTTAAAGCTATCGCTCAGACTGACAGTTCATTAATGGTTTCACAGATATCATATTTCTTAGCCCTTCTTGTCATCCCTTAAATAATTTCTGCTTTCTCTCTTCTCCCTAACATGAAGATTTTGCTGGTATTTTGCTGTTTCTTATTTTCCTCTAGTACTTGTACTTCTTTCTCTATCTTCTGCCTTATTCTGCTAGTTCTTTCTCTGTCAGCAGCTGCCTACCAGTTTCTCTCTTCTTTCCTGTGACCAAAAGGTGGGCAAGAAAGAGTCAGATGCTGACGGAGAGAAACACTCAAAGTTCGTAAGGTGTTAAACAGGATAGATTTAATAAAGGACTCACTCACACTCCTGCTCAGGGAGCTCCGGGCACCATGCACAGGAGTCACTGGTGGGAGGCTGCTGGACACATGGGTCGGATGCACGGGTTAGATATCCAGGTGAGACACGACCTGTTGTATCCTAAGGGCCCCTTAAATATACTAAAACTATTTCCTTATCTCAGCTGTGTTAGCCTTGGAGAAACTACTGTCCGGGAAGCAGCTAGACGTCGTTGACAAAATGGAATATGCATGCCTGGCCCTGGTGGGAATTTGGTCAGTGTGTAGTTTCACATGCTAGGCCTGTTGCCACATCCTCTGCCAGTCGCTGACTCCTCGCCATATCTTCCGCAGGTGTATTTACTGCACTCCCCTTTGGCAAATCCTACTGTGCATTGCCTCACCCATTTTCAGGTCATCAGATTTCCCTCACCCTTCTTTTTTTTTCCCAGAATTCATCTTCAAAGCTGTCTCTTTTCCTTTAAGCCCTGTGCATTGCTATAGACCTTTCTCTCTTCCAGGATGTTGTTATCTCCCAATCTATCTACTAAACTGTGCAGACGTCTGTCCCAATGCTATTGCTGCTGACACCTCTCTTAACACAGCACACTACACCTGACAGATAGAGTTGTCTAGTGGACATGGAAAAGAACTATTGAACCGGGAACACTTAGTGGTTGTGCTACTACTAATTGAGTGCATAGCTTCACCTACTTTCTTTATGTCTGTTACCCCTTCTGTTAAGCGGGAATAATAGTATTTCCTTATCGTACTTCACAGGGGCTCTGAGACTTAGTCATTCCCATTTATAGAACTTTTTGCTGCTGACATATGGGAAGGCACCTCAAAAGTGCAAGATAAGTTGTATTGCAAGAGCTGCTTGGATTTTTTTGTAATTTCAATTACTGTTTTTGCAAAAAAGTCTCATTCTTTTACTTAAAATAGTTTCATTTATGTTTTAATTAACAAATTCTTTTTTTTCTTATACTACTTCTCCTGTGCCCCAAACATCTCCTTTTATCTTTTTCTTTCCTAAGTGTTTGCTTAAGGGTTACTGCACTGACATCTATTTCTCTTCCACTTTCATCTCAGCATTCAAGGAATATTTTTTCCTTTCATGTAATTATACATGCTAAAAAAAAAAAATGAAGGCAGTCCTTTCTCCTGCATGGGAAAGGTACTACTCTGCAAAATATGCCGAACACTTAAGTGTGTCCTGTTCAATATGAAGAAGAAGAAGTATGAATGAGGATCTTCTCACTATGGCACTAGGAAAATACATCATCCAGGAAACTACATCAACCTTGACATGAAGAGAAAAGGGTTTTTTTCTTCAATTTTTCTTCAGTTGTGAAGAAAAGGGTTATATAGTTTACACAGCAGAGCTCATTTTGGTTTTGATTTTTCAATGTAGCTGCCAAGGAATGTAAGTTATAATGATGGAGATTTTTGTGATTCCAAGTTTTGTCTATTAGGAGCTGGACTAAGATTATCAAGTCATTTTATCTGTGGTACAGAATAAAAATTTAGATTTCCCTCTGTTGACCTGACATGCTTGTTCAAGTGCATTTTATAGGCTTCTTATAAACAAACCATCCAGCTACTAGATCACAGCTTGTAATGAAATCTCAGACTTTGATTTTGAGAATGTAAACTCATCCAGGCAATTTGTCTCTTCCATCTACGCAGTGCCTAGCATGAGTTGCTAAACAAAAATTATAACTGGAAGAATAATAGTAAATTAATGCAAGTTCCTTAACTGCTTAATCAGTTAATCAGACCAGCCAAAATGCAGTCAATATTATAATACTGCAGTTTAGATCTTTAAGATAAGGCTTTAGACTAAGAAATGACTTGTGTTTACATAAGTCTGTAAAATATACAATGTGACAATGTGACAGCACCACATAGAGGCATAAGATTTTACTCATGATTTTTTTTTTAAAAAGGATTTGATGAACTAGAGGCATTTAATTGTGCACATAATACTTGCCTGCAACTCATTGTCACTTCAAAGGCTTGTGTCCCCTTTTAGCTTTCCCAAGCCACATTGTTTCCTTGAAGGCATTAGGCACTAGAGGAACTCCATCCTCTCAGTGTCTGCTTAGCCATCTTTCGCATAGATGCTTTTGCACACTTGAGCCCATGCTTATTACTTTTTGATAATTGCTATGACTAGCTATTTTTTAACCATTTCTAATAGATTTTGCTTTTTTCTTGCTGTTATAGAATCACACATGCAGATATTTGCAGCTGGTCCTCCACAGGCACACTAACACTTGTGAGTGCCAGCTCCCAGGAGATTTTAGAATGGAGTGCTGGGTCCATCATTATCTCAGTGGAAATAGCATAAAAATGTGCATAGGAGCTAGAAGAAAAGTTTCAAAGTTCAATATAACTGATTTTCTTCATTAGAAACCCAGGTAGCAGGCAGTAAGGGGCTAGGCTCGTGACTCCCTCTAGACACCTGCTGGCTTAGAAGTTGTAACTAACTGTGATGAGAAGCAGTGAGTTGCATTTCATCCTTCTTTTCTTCACAGGAAAGACTGATAGTGCCTTAACCCCTCATTCCAACCCAGAAAGAACGCTCTGCTTTCCCCTCACTCTCCTTCTTTAGCAAGAATTTCATCTGTTGACTTCAAGCTTTAAAATCTCCTGTCTGAATGGGAGTTACTGGAAGTCATCACATAAGTTTGTTTACTAATGGACAAAAGCAGCCTGCCACACGGCTTGGCAGCAGTGTATTTCATTACCACAATGGCATTCAGATATGCAAGCAACTTCCCAGCTCCCAGTTGGGGATATGTTAAACTTTTGTAAAGAAACCCCAAATCAGAGGATGCTTATAAGTCTCACATTCCTCTTTATGCTCCAGAGATGACGTGCTCTTCTTCAAAGGGAAGGCTGCCAGCTACCTCACTCCTTCAGTGGCATCTGTCCTTTTTGACCAAACAGAAGCAGGATTCATTTTGGCTTCCATTTTATTGCAGCTGCCCTCATGCTTCATTTTACTTTCCAGAATAAAATTTTTTAAAGTTGAGAATCAAAGATTTGTTCCCAGCTAAGCTATATGTCTTTGCTATTGCCTCCAGCCTTGTCACTGTCCCTGGATCCTTTCAGCTTGTTTCTTTCCTATTCTTGATCTGTGCCATCAGCTGCAATGCTAATGTTTCACAGCACTTATCAGTCCTGTCAGTCATAATGAGCACAGAACGCAAAATTTTCCAACGGGTATGTATCAATAATGCACATAAGCAGCAGAAAGTGAACTTAAGAGCTCTGAGAAAATAGTTTAAAGTGATAGAAAATCATTGGAAAAATAGGACCTTCAGAGTCCATCCTTCCCCCTGCCACAGGAAAGACTCAAATGTATCACTTCTGGGTTTGCACTTAAAGACCTCTAGCAATGTGGATTTGTTGACCTTCTCAGGTGATCTTGGTACTTTAGTTAGAAAGTTAGAAAATTTACTGTTAGAAAGTTTTTCCAACTGTTAGTAGGTCTTTCTGCAATTTAAATTCATTACTTTTGGTCCTGTTCAGCAAGAACATGAACAGATTATTCCCCTTCTTGCAAAAAGCTTTTTAAATACGTAAAAGCTGTTGTCATGCCTCCTTACAGTCAGCCTGCTTTAGGCTAAACAAGTTCAGCGCCTTCAGTCTTTCTTCATAGTTAAGGTTTTCTCAAAACTAAGATCATTCTCACTGCTGTCCCCAGGACTCTCCAATTAGGCCACATCCTTCTGGAAGTGTGGTGTTCAGGAATGGACCGAGTATTCCAGGGCAGGCTTTCCAAGTAGATCTGAGGGATTGCCAGAGGTGGTTGTTGGCTATACCTCTGTTTCTATATCCCAGAGTAATAAAAAAAAAGACAAGAGAATGACATTCATTGATTCATGTTCAGCTTGTGAATTGGAAAGATACTGTAGAAAAAGATGCAGTTTTATGAGAGAAAGAAAGAACTAAGCAGCAGCAGGCTTACCTGTTGTTTGTGAGATGTTTTCTTAGTCTAATGCTGCTATCCAAATCCATTGTTTCTTCTGTAGAATATTTTTTTAACTGGATGAAACCTATTGCTATAGTAAAAAGTCTTTAGTTATCTCTGCTATTATTCAGAGTTTTTTCTGAAATATGTATCTCAGCATCATCACATATACGAAAGGAAGCAAAGAAACTGGAGGTGACATGCTGAAAGAACAGAGGAAATTGCTTGGTCTATAGACTTCAAGATCACCAAGATGAAAGATGCAAAGGGCTGATAAAAAAATCAATTAGGTTTCCTAAAGTGACTCAGAAGGTACAAAGCATAGACCTAGGGAGCCCATGCAGCATATTAGCATACTAATCAAGCAACCAATTGAATTGACCCTCATTTCTTCTGTGGGATGTACAAAATAGAGCATACTTCGCAAACCTAAATTAGATTTAAGGGGTTTTTTAAATGGTTTAGAGATGGAGATCTTGAATTACAGTTACTATTTAAAACAGAACCTTTAAAATATCTATAAAGATTTATTTTAAGAGAGTCTATTAATTAGTAGCTTAATTGGAACTGACTCTTTGGCCCACTAACATTTTTTTATGAACCTCAACCTGATGACAAACACTCTTCTAGTATTACATTTCCTACAAAGTTGTTTACTATCTAAAAGATATATTTGATTTTTCATTGAAAGGTGAAGTAAAGAATTCTGAGCTATTTCAATTCAGATACATTCATTTTTTATTAAAAAGCATGATGTTACTCAACAGTCCCTTCAACCACTGGCAGGCATTTTGTGGAAGATACAGCTTTATCCCATCTCTCAGAAGTGATAGCGAAGAAATCTACAACAAGGTAGCAGTTTTTGCTTCTACGGAATGCAAATAAACTTAGCAAAGTTATCAGCCATGTGATCTGGTCTACGTCCCAATACAATTAATCCTCTCCTTTCCTATTGCAGTATTTCTGGTTGTGTTAGAAAACCCAGTTCCTCTGAGCTGCCTTATCCACATGACGGTTCATTTTTTTTCCTGAAAAATCTTATGCTTGGCATTTTTAACCCCAAGTATTCCCCACTTGCAACAATTTTATGAACTTGGCATTTAGGGATTGTCTACATAAATGAGCTTCATAAACATATCCAATTGATTAATTATTTTGGACCATAGGTTTTGTGAGTGATGGGTTAGCTTTTTCCATATTGCACAGTGGCAACACTGTCTCCCATCACGTCCTCCTAGGTAAGCTCAGGAAGTGTGGGCTAGATGAGTGGACAGTGAGGTGGATTGAGAACTGGCTGGATGGCCGAGCTCAGAGGGTTGTGGTGAATGGCGCAGAGTCAAGTTGGAGTCCTGTAGCTAGTGGTGTCCCCCAGGGGTCAGTCCTGGGTCCAGTCTTGTTCAACATATTCATCAGTGACCTGGAGGAAGGGACAGAGTGCCCCCTCAGCAAGTTTGCTGATGATACTAAACTGGGGGGAGGGGCTGACACACCAGAAGACTGTGCTGCCATTCAGAGGGACCTGGACAGGCTGGAGAGCTGGGCGGAGAGGAACCTCATGAAGTTCAACAAAGGCAAGTGCAAGGTCCTGCCCCTAGGGAGGAATAACCCCATGCACCAGTACAGGCTGGGGGTTGACCTGCTGGAAAGTAGCTCTGCAGAGAAGGATCTGAGAGTGCTGGTGGACAACAAGTTAAGCATGAGGCAGCAATGTGCCCTTGTGGCCAAGAAGGCCAATGGGATCCTGGGGTGCATGAGGCAGAGTGTTGCCAGCAGGTGGAGGGAGGTGATCCTGCCCCTGTACTCTGCCCTGGGGAGGCCTCCCCTGGAGTACTGTGTCCAGTTCTGGGCTCCCCAGTCCAAGAGAGACATGGGCGCTACTGGAGAGAGTCCAGCGGAGGGCTACCAAGATGATGAGGGGACTGGAGCACCTCTCCTATGAAGAAAGGCTGCGAGAGCTGGGCCTGTTCAGCCTGGAGAAGAGAAGACTGAGAGGCGATCTCATCAATGTGTATAAGTATCTGAGAGGGGGGTGTCAAGAGGATGAGGCCACTCTCTTCTCCGTGGTGCCCAGCAACAGGACAAGAGGCAACAGGCAGAAACTGAAACACAGGAAGTTCCACCTAAGCCTGAGAAAAAACTTCTTCACTGTGAGGGTGACAGAGCACTGGACCAGGTTGCCCAGAGAGGTAGTGGAGTCTCCTTCGCTGGAGATATTCAAAACCCGTCTGGATGTGATCCTGGGCAATATGCTCTAGAGGTCCCTGCTTGAGCAGGGAGGTTGGACTAGATGATCTCCAGAGGTCTCTTCCAACCTAAATGATTCTGTGATTCTGTGTGAACACACGCATAACTATCTTCCCATCGTGAGGCCTTGTAATGGGCATATTGCTCTTTACTGTAGCAGTGAGCTATCATTTCCAACGAGGGCAATGTTTCTGTTATGTCAAGTAACAGCAAGCACTGCAAGAACAAGCTTAATTAAAGCCACTGCAATATATTTAGTTAAAGTGATCAATCAAGCAGCTTAAAATTGGGGTATAAATTGATAACCAGATTGCAACACCCAACCTACTGAGTAATAGTAACCTTTTATGCTGTCCTCAGCACTATCTATATTGGTGACAGAGCACTGGAGTGGATATGCCACTACTTTACTCTAATAAGAACTTCATATTTCTGATTAACTAAAGATCTAATGCATTGTGTTCACTTCCAGAGAGGTATGCCCAACAGATAAAGTAATGTGGATTTAGCATCTCAGTTCCCAAACACACACTTCTTCAGACAATTACATCCAGTTGACAGCTTGTAGCAGCTATGTAAAACTGTGATTAAATTTTCACTTGCATATTTTTGAGGTCTTTTAGGTAGTCCAAAAATATTTCATAATTTTTAAAGGATAATTATTGGTATTCCCTCAGAGTTATATATTACATTCACATACATCAATACATACATTTGTATTACTACATACATATGCAGGATATGTAGGCATACACGTGCATGTGTGTGTGTGTGTGTGTGTGTGTGTGCGTGTGCATGTGTACATGTACACACATATCCAGAAGTTAAATGTAAGGTAATGCACTCAAGGTGACATCCAAAGCACTGCTTGGTGAGAAGGTTCCTAAGAACAGGAGAGCAATTAAAAAGTCTTTTCTCCATTTCATCTAAATCTAGGGTGCATAAATTCAATCAGAGTCCATATTTTGGACCATCAAATTCCTATAATGCCTAGAATAAGGTGGGCAGCTACATGTAAAATGCCCTAATCTGAATAACTGGATGTCTCCTTCTTCTCTAAGCTCTTTCATGGCTCAGACCTACAGTGAAGGGACATCTGAAATGTGCTTGGTGACCTGAGTAAGAGTGAATTTTCAAGTTGGAAACAAACCTCACATGCACAGGCAAAACCAATTTCAGCACTAGATACAGCAGCCACAGACACTGTTGAAGAATACAGCCAGCACGTTTTTTCATGCCTACGGTTTTGCATAACATCTTACTGTGAGTGAACCTTCACAGGAAGTTGGAGACCTGTGTTCAGTGTCATTCCTGGCCTCAGGACAGAGCTAAGTACTTGGCATGTTGATTTCCAAACATGCAAACTTACACAAATTGCCTAAGTTCAGTAGGGGTGTGGGGGAGGAAAGAGAGTCAGACCAAGCCCTTTCCTTATCATTTCCTATGGGCACATTAAAGGTGGTTCCCACTGTGATTTGTGTGACTTGCATTGCCTTTTGGAATTGTCTCCCCTAACTGTAAGCAGAACCTACATGCTTAGTTCTGGATCATGCTCTTAGGCCACATAGTTGGTTTGTAATGTCTAAATGAGACACCAAAATTAAGGTACGCAAATCTGTCCCTGTGGGCATTAGCTTGCAAGCTGAGCCGGGTTCCTTACAAACTTCTTATCTGAGTTTGCTTCTGGCCTCAGGTTTTGTGATCCATGGTGACATTTTAGACTGGAAATCAATTCTGTGTACTTTTTTGTAGATTTTATTCAGGAGGATTAATATATAAATTCATATACAATATAGGAGGCATGTAACTAAACTAATATGTTATAGCTTCCAGTAAACTAAAGCATTAGAATACCGTGATTAATTAGGATAACAATTAAGATCAAATGAACAAATCAGCAGGTTCAAATAGTCAGCTTTTGACATCGACATGGCAGGTAAACTGAATTATGAGACTGACATTAGAAGGAATTACTTTTGTCTGTCTTGTTGTGAAAGATTCTAAGGAGGCAGGTCCCTTTTGGTCTAAGACCCAAACTTAGATTCTTACACTGGTCTAACTCACAAGGGGGTGTATTTCCATGGCCTCCGTGTGCCTTCTTCCTAAGCATCCATTCTGGTTTTAGATCTTTGCGAGGGAAATCATTGGGTGCTGCCTCTTCCCTTGCTCTCGCAGAGGAAGCACAGCTTCCTATCCCAGCAATTCCACCAGCCGCGTCTCAGTGCCTGCCCTTCTTCCACCCACGCTGCCTTTCTCAGGAACAGAGTCTGCCTAACAGTTACTCGGCAGACACTGGTTAAAGCATCTATAAGGATAGCTTTGAAATAGCACTACTTTTTAATACAAGAAAATCTGTCTCTCAGTCACAGAGTATTAGCTTTTCTTTAAGGATACTGTACAAACACGGCACGCTGTGTGCACGCAGGCATATGCGCTCTTATTCATTAAGGCATTAGTGAAAAATAACCAATTGCATCTCTTTAAAAGCAAAGAGTGAAAAAATAAAAGTGTGCCTCTGCTTCATTCTTCAGTATTTTTAACTAATGCAGTTGTTGCTTTTTTATATGAAATCAAGGGGTTCTGATTGGTCATAGTTTATAACTCAACTGATCTTGTTACATACGAAGCGAGCTGGCCTTTCCACCAACTCAATGTCAACTCTTTTTCTTCTAGAAGTTCTGTGTTTTGATGGTAAAAGATAAAGAACTTTTTGCTTTCTTAGGGACCAATTTCCACTTGTGTGAGATGGGAATAGTTTTGGTGAAAGTTATTGAAAGTATTGAAAAACTTTAGACTGAGGTAGAAAGTCCTGTCACCAAATATCTTTTGCTTTTGCAGAATTGATGGGATTAATTGCACAGGTCATATGTGCTTTCAAAGAAGCAATATGTGAAGTTCTCTGTCAGGAAAGCATATTTAACTTTCTAGCATATCTTTAACTTTCTTGTAATGGACACGATACGCACAACTAGAACAATTAGTCCTATTCATCTGTTATAAGTAGTTAAGGCACTATGTCCTGTCATGAATCCTTTGCATTCCAGTAACTTCAGTTATTTCTTAAAATATTCCTACTGTTATAGCAAAAAATATTGGGAACTCCTAACTAACTTTAAAACTAATTCTGATGATTTTGACCTAAAAATACAAGTTCTTTCCTAATTCATCAAAAAAAAATTCTTATAACAATTAAATAACAAAAATTTTCTTGAACTGAGACATAAGACCATGTTAATTATTGAATCACTGCTGTGACAGCAGCAAATCATAGGAAGAATGTGATCTCATCACATTCATGCATGGTACAACAATACAACTTTTTAGCTCATATAATGAATGTTTTATTTAATGTACAGCACACCACCTACACTTTCTGAATAATGAATAGCTCTGTGCATAACCAAAAGTATATTATCTTCCTAGAAGAAAGAAATAAAAATATTATTTTAATTTATCACATGGCATACATAAAACAATGGTTTAACTTCAATCAGTTCAGTAGACCTAAATCAGGAATTTATTTAGCCATTAACCTTTTTCAGTTTAATCTCCTTAACCCTAAACTATTTGGCTCTTTGACAATGTATGTAATACTGTGGGGTTTTTGTTGTTTGCTTTTTTAAGGAACCTGGAAGAAAATCCTAATACTTCATTTGCCAATCCTTTGTACAAAGACCTTAGTCCATCTGGGAGCTTAAAGGTAAGCGGCAGTAGCTGCTTCTGTGCATTCCAAAAATGTGAGGCTGCAGTCTTCAAATAGGTTTTCCATTGAAACAAATAGTGTAGTCCCTCAGAGAATGTTATTTAATAAAGGAAATAAGACTTTAAAAGTACTACATTTCCTCTAACACTCCATATAAAAGATCGGTTCCAGAGTCTTCTCAATAGATAAGCAGATCTGAACTTTTAAGAGCTATAGGTAATACTGACTGGGAGGCTGAGCCTGAGATAAAACAATTTTAGGTGAAGTATTTAGTCAGACATTTAGAGGAAAAAGCCCACTGGGGTTTCTTTTGGTTCTCAAAAAATAAAAATCCCACAAAATGCATGATTCAGCACCCAGGTCACCTGTGCACACTCACTTAACTTTAATTAAATAGTTTGTGATATTTTTTTCCTGATACCTTAAATATGCATTGCAATTTTCATCACTGCAAAATTCATCTTGACGCCAAGCAGGTCTGCACAGTAGCTGCTCCTTGGTCACACTTTTCCGTTATGCCTTTTGTTGAACGTAATTAAGAGACTGCTAGAAAAATAAAGTTTGAAAATAAAGTATATATCTGAAAGTGAATATATTGCAGTAAAAGATTCAATGCAAGATTTAATTATCAAGTTACAATGGTAGCTAAAATTTATGATTTTCATTTAAGAAGAGAAATGTGATTGACTTAAAATGCAGCTATATCTGCTATTTTATTTATCAGTCATTGAAAATAATATAGATGTAGCACCTTGTTTAAAGAATCCTTCCTGCCCTCATTGTGACACTACTGTTATTAGTATTGAAAGAATTAGGCTAGGTTTGAAACAGAAAATAAAATTTCCTTATCTTTTCCCTAGTAAGTAGTATGAGATTCCACTGCAGTATTGAACAGGATTAAATATGACATGCCATTTACTTTCTATAAAAGGTTCCTTACACTTGATTTTAGAAAAATTAGATCAAATTAATTCACTTACAGGTTTGGGTTTGAGAAAGAGTTCCAAGTTGGAAACATTCCCATCACAATCAAGTTCAATTTACCAGGACATTTGTATTTTAGTTAGAATAGATTCCTGACAGGCTTCATTTAATAGCAAGTGGAAAAACAGAAACACAATGTCAGAGGAGATATTTTCATAGAAGAGAGCCCCAGGCACTGTAATTGAAGTCCAGTGCTATACCAGATTTTCGTCTATTTTCTTTAGGATTGGGAAGATATGTGTTTTCGTTAGTCCTTCCTATAGAAGGACAAACAGGAGTTATGAGTTTTCCATGAGTTTGATGAGGCTTACATCTGAATGGTGTATCAGCAGTCAAAAGATATGGTAAAACATGAGGAATATCTCTAATCGCCAGCTGATACCCTGAAGTTAGCCATTTGCAGGCATCTAAGTTTCATAAAGAAAAACAATTCTCACTAGACCTTTCTGAGAGCTCTAAACTGTGCAGACCTGGCATTGCCACACACTTGCCTCTACTATTATCTCACAGTTCTGGATCCAAAGAGCGTTTCTCTGACAGCCCTGTGGGAGGTTAGCTTCTGAATGTCATTCACTGCTGAATAAAAATATTCTGAAGTAGTTGCGTGTCTTTTTATAGCCTCATGGGTCTGCTGCTTCACCTGTTGTTCAAATCAGTGTTTCTCCATGGCACGAGGTATGTAGTAATACATTTCTTTTCTGAAATAGGATATGTTTTGAGCTATGAAATAAAATGTGGTAACGGAAGGTAGGGAGAGAAGTCACCTAAAGTCAACGGTATATTGCTATTCATAAAATTAATACCTCTGTAAATCTGAGAAACATAACTAGGGTTGGACTGGCTGCCAAGGACCTCATAATAGCAATTTCATTAGTGTTGCCTAGTGTAGCTAGACTGACATGTCTGGAATGACAGAAGTCCTTATTTGGAGAGTACATATTATATCCATGTATTCTTCATTCAAGAAAATTAGAATCAATCATGGACTTACGACTTTTTCAGGAGATGTGTCACTGGTTTGGCGTTATTTTATTTTTAAATTACAATATAATGTACCAAAACTAGTGACCCACTGCAGTAGTACACTATGGTACGCATATTCTCCCAAAATAATATGATATGTATGTTACTCTGGAGACAAGTAAAATAAAAGTGAGAATAGATGCAGAAGTAGGTTGAGTGACTTGCTGAGGTCTAGGTAGGAGATAATAGGTTTAATGGAGCTATGCTAATTTTTATCACCTGAAAATCTGGTCTAAGATGTTTAGAGATTTTTAATTTTTTTCAACTTAACATCATATGTTACTTAGATATTTTAAAAACTACAGACATTCATACCTACATTCAAGCAAATGACTTGAATGACTTAATTAAGTTTCATTCTATGTTTTTTTCTTTTAGAATCTTTCTAATAAAGATGTGAATGCTACTTCTTTTCCAAATCCTCTCTATGGTGAGGCAGCAGAAGACCTGGAGAAACTATGCCGTTTCATGAAAACAGACATAAAACAGGATTAATATTGCAATTAATATTGTTATTCTTTGCCTGAAGATTTTTTCTAAACTCTGAAAATATGTCATGATATTGTCGCATTTGCAAAATGAATGAACATGGAATAACTCTTCTAGTAGAATAAGTGTGCACAGAATGTAACATTGCATTAAAAATGGAATCTCTACACAAATTAAAAAAATACATAGTCTGTCGTATTTTTGTTGGCACAGAAATAAATTGATAGCTATAACTGTGAATTCATTTTATATTTTTACAATTCAAATTCCAGTATGCTAGTAAAAATGTTTAATCAAATCCAGATTCCAAAGGTCCTGGAATTCTAATTTTATGTCTATTATTTAAGAAATGATGACTCAATTTTTTCCTGTAATTTTGCATTAGAAAAGGTTTTTGAATGGTTGTTTTAGTGTTCCAAGGGGCAGAAGCAAAAGCAAAGTCATTGCATTACTAGAAACATACCAAGTTTAATCAAAGATGGTCATGGTTATCTAAGCTGATTTGAATATCAGCTCAGGACGTATTCAGCAATGTGACATACCAGTATGTATTCTTGTTTTTAAAAATATAATCATTATTAATCTCGAAAAATATATCCAACCGAAGTCCCTGTTGGTCAACTCTGCAGTGCTTGCCACAGAGCTACTGACGTATTTGGCTTGGAAATGGTATTTCTGCTGAATAAGTTGACCTCCCACACAGCCACAACTTCTATCCTCCCAAGGCTACGTGAGAAGGATATTGGGGGGAATTCTGGATTGCTTTCTGATGTTGAATATCATCTTGTGTGATCCAAGGCATAACTTGTAATTATGTTCAAAGTTTAAATAACCTGACAATATGTCATCTTCCATAATTCCTGCTTGAATTATATGATGATCCTTTTTAACCTGAAGGCCTCAGTAGACTTGCTGTACTTGTGTTTTCTTCCCTGACTGTATTTTCCCAGCCTAATTAATTTTAAACTCATTGGCAAGTTTTAAGGATACTGAATTCCTTCAAATTTCATAAAAACGGACATCTGGGTAGCAGACTATCTCTGTTAATGCCTTCACTCAGGGAAAGTTGAAAAACTTGACGTTTATTAAACTTTGGAGACGCCACACAAAAGAACATTGAAACCTGGCTTAATTCCGTTATGCAAGGGACTGCTTGGATTCTCTTGGTTTCATTTTTTCTTAATAGCGTAACAGTAGTCCATAGTTCCGTATTTAAGATCACAGAACCACTTTTTGACTTAGGTTTCCTTGTCTGACTGGCATGTCATTTCACGGGTAGCAGAAGTAGCATGGCATGATTACTACAGATGTTTATCCAACCTCCTCTAGACATCTCTGTGGCATAAGTGCCGTTCTTCCCTGCACTGTAATACCCTATGTTTCTCCTTCTCCTCTCTTCTGTAGTCCTCTGTATTCCTCAGCTCTTCCCAAAACTCTGTAGTCCACCCACAAACGTTGTCTCTTGCGTTTGTTTCCCTCCATACAAATCAAAAAAGAAGCATTAATTGTTGCATCTGGCTCAGAGCAATATGTGCGCTGCCCATTCACTGACTGGCCAGTTGGAAGGTCAGTTTAAAAACCTCACACTGCAACTTCTCTTCCTTTGTGACCCAAATTTGTACTGCTATCACCTACTTGGCAGCTGGTTTTAATCAAGCTAGTCAGAGCTTTGTGTCTCTGATACACCTGCCTTGATGCCAAGTTTAGTTGAAAGTGATCAAGTGTTAATCATGGAAGTTTTAATAAGGAACTATGACAACATGATCACATATCTTTTTACTTATGAAACAAGATTAGTAATAAGTATAGAATTTGATTACTGTATTAAACTTGTTAAGTTGATGATATACAGAAAATAGGCTTGATCCAGCAAAGTGCCAAGTGCCTTCAGCTCCTGAACTCCCTGGTATATTGATTAAAACTGTGTGAGATGATTGCTCTCAATGTTATAAATATTCCTACAAAATCAAGATCATCTAGTCAAATTTTCATTTATTCTGCAAGAGACTGACATTGCTTTCAGAATTTTATTAAACACCAAAAGACTCATTATGCTCTAGTCCTTAATTCTCCAAACATGGTATCACACTCTGAGTTTCCGTAAAAAAATTATAATGATGATAAGGAAAGAACCAGCATCAGTAGAATTTTATCAGGTTCTCCCTTTTGAAACAAAATATATTTATTTTAGTATGAATGGTACTCATATTTTAATGTCCTAAGTAGAGGCATGTCATTATAAAGAACTATTGTAAGAACTCAAAGAATATCATATTTCTCATCAATAGCAATTTCCTGAGAGAACTCTCACTCTTCTGGATTACCTCAAAGGCAAGGTAGGACTTTTACCTAAATCATTTTCAGGTTTTTCATTTATAGAATATTTTAAAAGAAAGTGTTACAATTCAGGCTTTTCTTTTCATCTTCCTAAACTTCAATCATTTTTCACTATTCTTATTTCACCAAGAACAAAAGATTCATTTATATCTTCTATATGATAACTTTCTCATGCCTGACAGCTGACAAGCAACAGCCCCAGACTGGTGTGATTAAATTATAGATAGAAATTATACTTTTTAATATCATTTTTGGAAACTTTTCAGGACTTTGAACCAAAGCAGGAAAATTCTTATTTTCATTCATGCTTGCCATAGCTTTACTTCTGAAATCTAAAGAAAATGCAAGGAAAAATAAATTGTTAAATCTTCATATGTAAGGGTTTTTTCTTCTCCACTTAATAATAGCCCTTGACTAAATACTCTCTGCTATTGTCAGAAATTCTAAGTAGTAGTTTCCAATCGAGGCCTGTTTTCTGGGAAGAAATTAAAAGACAGCTGCTCTATCCAGATGATGAATGTTGTACTTAGTCTAGCTTAAACATGCTTGTACATTAATGATCTAGGGTAACAGCAGAAATAAATTGCAACACAAAACTTTTAACAAAGCCTAAAGCCGCCTGCAGCATGATTGATCACTTTTCTTACAGTTGTTTCAGCACCTAAAAATCTCACAGTCATAAAGAATACCATCCTATGCTTTTGGCTAATTTGCTTTTCAAATCAAAACATAGTTATGATACCTACTAACAACCACATTTCACACACAGATAGCCAGATCCTGGTCTTGAGAGTCCTAGCAAACAAACTTCTTTTAAGTACAAAAATAACAGTTCTATCATAGCTGTGGCAGATTGCTGTAAGCCAGGGAAAATACACTTAGAAAGGGTCGTGGTATTCTCAGTCTGCTCTAGCGCTTGCCTAAGCACCTGCCCTTGGCATTGTTCTGGGATTTTGGGGGAGGTGGACAAGGCTGAAGGATCTTACGTCCTCTTTCCTTTAGGCAGTAAAAAAGTGTAAGTTTAAACATGCAGCTGTGTACCCTCCCCCTCCTCCTCAACACTGAGAAACATTGTCCTTGCTTAGAGCTTTTGAGCTCTTTAGTGACACTACTGCAGCTGTGCCAGTGCTTTTTACTGGTGCCCCCATTTCTCCATATATTCCGGCACCTGATGGTCATTACAATTGAGCTTCCCACTGAGGTGGTCCAGGTGCATTTTCTCAGCCAGGCCCTGTTTCATCAGCAAGAGCCTGACTGATGTGAAGATCATCTAAGTGATCAGCCATCTGGCCTAATTTTGACATTATTCTTGTTTTGAGCAGGAAGATGGATTAGATGACATCCAGAGGCCCTTTCCAACTTATTTTTTTCTATAATTCTTTGATTCCATAGTGTTGGTGGCACCCAAGTCCTCCTTGACAATGGTGTCCTCATTCAGGTCTGTCTTCAACTTCTGCCATGCAGACATGTATTTCCTGAGATCTTTCTGAAGCCAAGGGTATCCCAGGCTCCCCCTTATACTTTCTTGCTCAGTTGTGACAGAGGCTCAGGCACAGCTTTTAGTTTTGTCATGACCCATCTCTGTAGTTGACATAGTTGGAGACAAGTTAGTGAGCTAGGTAGAGCTTTGATCTGATCTGCTACAGCTTAATTGGACTTATTGCCATATATGCAATACCAGAACCAGTGAAGACATGCCCAGTACTAGCAGCCACCAAGTTCCAAGACAGCAAGGGTTCAGCTGATCTCATCTGAAGGTAGATGTCTGTCTTAGAGAGCAATAAATGGAACACTAGAAGCTCCTAATTCCTTCTGTAGACTGTAAAGGCTGTCTAGACATGATATTTGCAGTGGAGATGTCTAGATTGTCTTACTCCACTAACTACAAATTTAGTTAATGTATGTCTATATTATGGAGATTCTCATCCTTCTTGTATGGAAGGATTCTTGTATGGAATCCTCCTTACAAGTGCACACATAAATACTCTCTTATACCCAAACATTGCCCAGACCTCTCACTGTTTGTACAAATCAGACAAAAAGAGTGTAGCACATACGTACAACATGCGGTAATGCAGCTGTTGAAACCTGGCACGTTCTGTGTTTTATTTTCAGTTTGTGTCGGGGTGGAAAGGGAGGAATAAGGGGGAAGAATTCATATATAAGTTAACAAAAATGGAAATTCATAAATACATATATAGAAAAATCCACTGAGGGGTGTATTGCTCCATGTAGATTACAGTATGTGAGAAGTCAGGCACTTGGGATAGTTAAAAATATGCAAAAGGATCCTTCTCTACTAAGTAGCTAAAAGCAACCATTTATTTTCCAGGGTACCAGTCAGTTCCTAAGACCTGTGAATAAGAAATTCTTCTCCACCGTGTGAGCATGAAGAAGGACAAAAGGAAGCAAAGGGAGGACAGACAATGCCAAAGATGTATAATATCATATCAACCTTCCTACACTGTTACCACTTCATCACCTGTAGCTCTTATATAGTGGCTTCTTTTAAGTTGAAAGCAGGTATGCAGCTGACTGTAAAGGTGGCTATAATGTAGAGTAGTCCCCTTAGCTGCCATGCTCCTGCAGCAGCCAGCCACAGGTCTGTAAAAATGCCACGCAAGTTAGTGTTCATATTTGGAATTTAAATCACCGTCTACATATATATATACATATATACACACACACACACATATATATACATATATATAAACACCCTTAAAGGACATATTCCATGCTGGAAAAAATAGGTGCGCTTTTCAACAGGATAGTCAATATGTGACAATTAAGACACCATAAAACTACAGCGTAGACACAACGGGCTTAGATTTTACTTTGATGGGGATATTCAAGGTGACTCTTAGAGGCGTGGGGAAAGGGAATATATGGAAATATAACTGCAATGTCCCCACATTCCATCAGGAATTTACAGCATATTTGCTTTTCTATTGCAAAACCATACTTTTTTTGCCCTCGTCTTAGTGTGGCCGCAGAGCAACACAATATTCAGTCTGGATGAGGATCCAAGAACATGGCACTTGAGCCAAGTGTTCAAGTAGTGAGAATGGAGTGTAGTGGCTAAGACAGGGTAGCTCATGATGTGATAGTGGATTTCTTGTGGCCCTCAGGCCCTCCGTGGTTCTCAAGCCAATATATATATATGTCTGGTTTCACTGGCAACCAATGGTTCCAACTATTTCAACTATGGAAAGAATGCTAATATTTTCCACTCCCACAGTTCAACGGATTTTTAAATGCAATATCTCTCCTTATGACAAGTTTTTCATAAGAGTAGTTCATTTGTCCTTTTATTTATGAACAATTTCAATTTACTATGCTTTGGGGAAGTGTTGGTCAAGTTCAGAGACACGTTTATGCAGCAAGATGAAGCCAAAAAAGTTACCAGCTATAGGGGAGGATGAGTATTCTATCTTTCAAATGAAAATGTGAGTCTTTGAGGTAAGTCAACAGGGGGGCTCAGTTGGGTTAAATGAGTTTAACAGGGAGAAATGAGAGCAAATTATTCATGGGAACTCTTTAATCTTCTCTTTAATTATATGATCATTCCCAGAACAAAGACTTTGATTGATCATAACGGTAGGAAAATATCAGTTCACACTCAGCATAGTGATTAGCATAAGGCTGTGGAGAGCAACAACAACAAAAAAAAAGAGTGGGAATCTAGTGTTTCAAAATTTTTTGCATATTATGAAAGTTTTGGATGCTACATCTAAATAATGTAAAGGTAATTATTTTGTTTTCTCCAAAGCAAGCTGTTTCCATTTTTTACTTCCTTTTAGTCTTTAAATTTGAGTTCTACTCCTTAAAATCACTCATTTTTCTTTTTTAGATCACATAATGCAGTTCATAAAACAGCATAATTGTGACAAATATTTTATGATATATATGCCATGTGAATTTGTCAAGTTTTTGTCAACTTTGTTACAGTTTTGATATCTAAGGTGTAGAATATAACTGACTGAGCAGAGGTATAGTTACTCTCTTAAGGTATAGTTACTTAGATACATGTTACATCAAGAGCCTTAACATTAGTAATCTATTTGGTATTCACATCAACATGTCAGCAAGAAGTGGACATTAATAATCACTACATTACAATTGGTCTCCAATGAAACTGAGTATTACACCTACATTAGTAAAGTATTCAAGACAATTCATGTAAAGTGTTGTCAGGTAATTAATAGTGATGTGCTACTTTTTGTAGAAAGGGGATGTATTCATTGTAACAACATGATTAATCATGTCATAAATTAACTCAAGGAGGTAAATAGGACTCTCAGGATTATATGTTGCCCTGAGCTTACATGCAAAATTGCTACTGATGCTAAGTAAATCAAAAAGATAAAGAAATATACTCCCAGGCATTTTAATACCAAAGCAGAAAATCTGGAAGATGAAAAAGATTAAATTTCTCTGCACTTCCTGCTTAGCTGTCCTATTTTGCAGGTAGATCTTCTGGACGCTTTTGAGAAAATTCAGTGGCCAAAGGATGCTCTAGTTCAAAAGTTCAGGTGAATCATGATAACTTCCTTTACATATATTAAACAATCAAGGCGACTTTTTAAAGGAGAGTTGTTGCTGCATTTTAGCAGCTCTTTGGCTGCTGCTTCAAGACCCTCTAAAATCTGCCTGTTTTATTAGCTATGTGAACCTGGGCTTGAAGATCTGTTTCTCAGAGGTGACATTTGTGAAAGGCAGCGTTGATACATTTAGATTTACACTCATTTTATTTTCCGGTTTATATGGCTTTGTATTTCATTACCACTTATCTACCAAAAATAATTATACACGGGAAACCCAGTTCTGTTTAACTTAGACAAATCTGCTTTTGAAATATGTATGGAGTAGAAGGGTGGAAGGCAAGGGAGAGAATTAATCTCAGTAAATGTTCAACATGCTAAAGCCTATAGCAATCAGCTATTTTATTTTTACATTTGTAATCTGTTTGTGGCCCATTTCCTATTTACAGAGAAAAATCAAAGAATGAACTAACATTCTCCTTCTTTGAGCTCACTGCAAATTATTGTAAGAAAATTCTTGCAATATTTAACAGGAAAAGGAAAAAAAACGATTCTGCCAAAAAATCATGTTTCAGATTAGCGGTGGGAATTCTTGCAAAAATCTCCAGTGAAAAGTTACTGCATAAAATGTTTCATAGAAATAGGGACATGTGGGTACACTACATATAGTTAGCATGTCATCCTCCCATAAACAGCAGTTAAACTCACATATCACCTCATTCATTCCTTCCAAGCTCTCTGGAAATGAAACTAAAATATGAGTGGTACCCATAGCATACCATATGCAAATATCAGAGCTGATGTACAACTTTTTATCTCAAACTGAAAAGATCATTTTCAAATATCATCATAATTTATATAGAGTTTTACCAGAGAAAAATACAAAATCTCTCCTAAATTGACACAGGTAGCCTTGGTTTCTTTTACCATGGTTACCATGGATGAATTAAATTGCACATATTTCATTTTAAATTAAATTAAACTTGTATTATCTTCTTTAACCTGCCATAAATTAATCATATAAGCTCCATCTGAATGGTGACCAATAAATCTGGGTAACTAAATCAAGCTCTTAAATACATGTATTCATAAACAGATATGGCTATATATATATAAATATATATACATATACATATGTTAGCTGGTAAGAAGAAAGGCAAAAAACAGACATGCATCTTTGGATCTCTGCACATTCAGAGAATCGTCTATGCTTTTGGCTGGACTTTTCCTTTCCTGTGCCAATGGCTATTTATTCCAACTGTCAATCTTTCGTTTGTCTTTTTACCTCATCTCTGCCTGTTTACGCTCTTCTGTCCTATCTTCCTTCTTCTCCCTCCTCTGTGAAAGGAAAATGGATTTTTGAATGAATAGCCATTTGCTTCAGTCATGCTGGTTAAGTTATACCAATCTTCTATATTATCTCTGTCTCATATATTGGATTGCAAATTCCTCAAGGCAGAAGTGCTTATTATCCATGTCTATTGAAGGCTTTCTTGGCCCTCAGGCGCTACTACCTTAATTATCATGAGTAATGTCACCTGATTTTCAAGAGTTTTAATTGCCTGCAAATATTACTGAAGCCAATGAGAACTGCAGTCATGGCACCGCAAGAAAGTCCAGAAAATCTAGGCAGCTTTTAAGTTCCAAAATTTGGATTCAAAGTTCTAACTTTAGGCACTTTGATTTTAACGTTTCATATAATGACTAATATTGTGCCTTATGCCCATTCCATTGCCACGTCTCACAGAAAAGACTTGCATCATCAGAGGAAATCATTTTCAGACAGTTCAAGACAATGCTGTAGGAACTGTACCTTAAACATACTGTCAGAGACGTTCAAAGTATTCCTGCTCTTTTTCATTATGCTGTGCCTTCCTGCGACACCAGACGCAATGAGTGGTCCACGCTGCCTGACGGTTTGAGTTGGTGCACCTCCAGCAGGGAACGCAAGGTATCTATGTGGGTGAAAGGGAAACTTCTTTTCGGGTAAATAGTGCTCTTCTATCTGATACATCACAAAGGAAAATAGCACACTAGAAAAGATGTGTCATGGAGTTTTTGTTTTCATCAATTTGAATTTGCAATATGAACAATGCAGTAATTTTCTCTTTCGAGTGATGTGGATCTGTAACTCAAAACAAAACAGGGTTTATGTCAGAATACTATAAATGGGCTTATTCAGTGGTTTGTTGGAGTTAGCAGTTTTGCTGGCAGGTACAGTTAATAGAAGGAAATTCATTTAACATTAGAATGCAAAAGGTGCATGTTCCATCTTAGGTCTTCTTATGCCATTCACTTGAGTGGATCCAGATTATGCCTTATAAGAAATATACCAAGTTTCCCTCTCCTTTATTTTCTCTTTATTATTAGCTCTTCCCTTCTACTACAGCTTTCCAGTCTGCATGTTCAATTACTGCTAGTTGTTTTAAGAATGTATTTTCCAATCTCTGAAAATAAATTATCATGAAACCTAAACTCAAGATGTCAGATTTATGGATCTCAGGAAATAAATAGGAGAAAGTCTTGCAAAAACTAACTTCTGCTACGGCATTACAAAGTAAGTGCTGCTCAAAGATAGTATGCCGCTTCAACTACTTCAGGGCTTGGGTTTGATTTCTACTGGCCACCTTATCACTTCGCTCTGTCTCTGGTCACTGGGTACAACTGTCTACAAAACAGCCATGCCTACTTAACAGCATTGGGCATAATTTTTCTGTCTTCTATTCAAAGAGAATCTCAGGCTTCAATGTCACCTGAGTAGTGTTCAAAAATTTGGAGTCCCATTGAAAGACTCTTAATACCACCAGCAGGATGGTATCTAGTAAAACATGAGGAAGAAGCAACAAATCTAGAGAATCATGCGAAACCATTTCTGGTGGAAATTCTCGTAGAGTGGCTGGCTAAGAAGCACTGTCTTTAGTGCTTTTTTTACGTCATCGTTCCACAAAGTTGAATGTATGCTCAGTGTTCAGGTACCTCAGTTATGACTATAGGCCTTTCATTTGTCCAGCTTTAAGTACACAGTGGAATGAAGAGTTTGGAATCCAAGTACAGTGTTTAGGGATGTTAATAGTCTAGCAATAAATCAGGTGAAAGTGGTGTCTTCTTTAGAACCACAAAATATGTAGTTTGACTGGGTACACTTGAACCCTGTACAAGGTTTGATTTAAGAAGAAAAGATGCACCCTGTCCAAAATGATATACTGGTTAACTTTACGTCAGTCAGATTCTTGTTTCATGAATGGGTAGATGAAACTGCCAAGTTTCTCTGCACTGTATCAGTTTGCCCTTTTTGAATATCAGAAATGTCCTCTTTTGGGGGAGATGTCTGCATTTCCCAAAGCGGTGTCCAAGGGAGAGCCTAAGGTGACTTCATGGACAATACATTGGTTGGTTGCTTGTTATTGGGAGCAACATGGTTGACAAGGACAGGAATGGAGAAAGGTTGGCTGGTTTTGGTTGTAATCTTTTAAAATGGCCTAATGTATGTGAAAATATGTCCAAATGGCTATTAGGGTTAAAGAGATCTACAATATTATGCTACTTTAAAAAAAAAAACAAACCACTAATTACAGTTTTATCTAGCAAATCCAAATTCCTCAAGAAACATTTAAGAAAAAAGAAAAAGTAGTCCACTTACCTAAGATAAATTTTCTTTCTCTTAACATTTTTCTCTAATTTGCTTCAGATTTTGTGATACATACTGAGCTTCCTAATATGTGAATACTGAGCAAATATTAAAAGGTTTGTATTTTCTATTTTGAAATTATTAACTACAGAACTGCAGTGCATCACAAAGGTACATCACACCACTTTTCCATTCACATTATAGTAAAATACTAAATACCTAATGTACAACCCCAAAACAGATCTACAAGAGCAGCCCGTGTATCAAAAGAAGATACTTTGTGCTTCTCTGACACCCAGATGACATATTTAATACACTACCGTACTGTAAATCATACCGACACCCTTTTCTATTTAACAGAGAAGTACTAGTATTCTCTTAAAGCTGTACTTTTTTTGTGATAGCACTTGCTACTTTTATGCAGC